>NC_138769.1:3476191-4076191 GCF_965119305.1 Pelophylax lessonae | reverse complement strand
ACGAGGTTTGAGAAGCAGCAGAAGAGATATTGTGTGTGTACTAATGGATTCAAGCTCTAAACATCAGATTCCTCCTGGTACCAGCAGCAGTGACACAGCACAACCACTGGCAAAGTGCATTCCTGAGAAGGGGGTTGTATTGTATTTGGGCAGAGGAGACGAAGTCTGAGAAGCAGCAGAAGAGACATTGACTTTGTGTGTGTTAATGGATTCAATAAACAAATGACTTTTCGAAATAACGATTCAATTTCTCAAATATATAAATAAACTAATTATCCGAATACAACACAATTAAACAATAAAACAAATCGATTCGTTATAACGAATATCTAAACTCTACAGAAATAACAAATATCCAAAAACGAATTAACGAAACATAACTAATATAACAGAACAAAATGATGTATTTTACAAATGGAAACAAAAGAAAGTTTTCCCCTGTGCACAAGTGTGAGATCTCAGTACAGAACATTCCATCCCGCCCTCCTCCACCTTCAATACACCCCACTTTCCCAGAGGTCATACAGCGCTATAGCAAAAATCCCAGACGGATGGATGGATGGATCAGACTATTTCCTCTTCCAAGATTCCAATATTGGTTTCCAAAGCTCAGTAATATTCAGGAGGAAACACAGAACAAACCTCCATAGTGAAGTATTATAGACACCGTTTATCATTGTAAGATCAGCATGCTTTCATATGTAGGAAATGGAATCCAGTCCGGGTTTTCTGGGTCCTTGGCAGTGTAGGATCTGAGCCGGGTTTTTCTTCCCACTTGTGACCAGCAGCAGATGGGATAAATAAGGAAGGACTGGAACAAGAGGTTGCTCTGGCCTGGGACTCAGGGAAGTTAATCCTGAGTGGAATTTGCTCGGTAAGAGTAAGGAAAGGTTTGAAACACTTGCTTATATTTTTTTTTTTTTTTTAATCTGGGAGAAGCTCTTACCTGTGAGATGGGAACCTGTACTGTTTAGTGAGTTCCTGACGATCTGACTGGGTTTGATATATAATATTACTATTCTGTACAACTCTCTCATTGTACCCCATTATCTCCATTTAGGCAAAAGTCGGTCTGGAATGTGGTCAGGTTGGGGTCACTTCCTGTCATCCGGTGCGGTCTTTGTCCTCTACACTGTGCTCCTCATCTTTATACTCAATGACCGGAGGAAGATGAAGAATGAGAGGAATCGGAGTGAGAGGAGGACGAGGAGAAGGGATCAGATGGAGATGGAAATGGAACCAACTTACTAAGATGACCGGAACTGAAACATCTTCTGTGCTGGATTTGTAGATCTGCAAGGCTTTGCCCTCATCTTGTGAGAGACATTTATCTGACATTTTATATATATATAGTTACCCGCTGCTTAACCTTCTCCCAGCACATATTTATAATTTCTCTTTATAAAATGTATTAACAACTGTATGACTATACGACCTGCCAGTAACTTATGAAACTAATGGACCTTTTACCTTCTTTGGATATTAGTGAAAGACACAAAAAGGTGTCCACCTAGGATAACATCCCTGAAAAGAAATGGTAACTGCTTAGCTTCTGGACTACAAATCTCCCTCCTATTGGTCATTTCATGTATAATGTATTCTGTGTCCTCCCAGTCTGGGATGGGATCTCATTACCTATGCTGATTTACTTGACTTATAAACATCTGCATTCAGTGTGAAGATCAGAACAATTTCCTCTTTTTATTGTTTTCACACATGTGTTAAATAAAGCTTTGATCACCATAAAAAGGAGTCCTTTGTTCCTGGAGATGGAGTGCGGTCCTCATTGTCAGGACATTAATTGGTGCCCCGTGTGAGGATAGACTGACTACTTTGATGACCAGTGACTTACAATAAGGGAAAAACGAATTTGAACCCCTCCTGATTTTGTACGTTTGCCCACTGACAAAGAAATGATCAGTCTATAATTTTATTGGTCGGTTTATTTTAACAATGAGAAACAGAATAACAACAAAAATATCCAGGAAAACGCATTTCACAAAAGTTATAAATTGATGTGAAATTTAATGAGTAAAAAAAGTATTTGATCCCCTATCAATCAGCAAGATTCCTGGCTCCCAGGTGTCTTCTATACACGTAACAAGCTGAGATTAGGAGCACCCCCTAAAGGGAGTGCTCCTAATCCCATCTTGTTACCTGTATAATAAACATCTGTCCACAGAAGAAATCAATCAGATTCCAATCTCTCCACCATGGCCAAAACCAAAGAGTTTCCAAGGAAGTCCGGGACAAAATTGTAGATCTACACAAGGCTGGAATGGGCTACAAGACCATCGCCAAGCAGCTTGGTGAGAGGGCGACAACAGTTGGTGCGATTATTTGCAAATGGAAGAACCACAAAATAACTGTCAATCTCCCTCGGTCTGCGGATCCATGAAAGATCTCAGCTCATGGAGGTTCAATGATCATGAGAACAGTGAGGAATCAGCCCAGAACTACATGGAGAATATTGTCAATGATCTCAAGGCAGCTGGGACCATAGTCACCAAGAAAACAATTGGTAACACACTACCCCGTGAAGGACTGAAATCCTGCAGCACCCACAAGGTCCCCCTGCTCAAACAAGCACATGTACAGGCCTGTCTGAAGTTTTCTAATGAACACCTAATGATTCAGAAGAGAACTGGGTGAAAGTGTTGTGGGCAGATGAGACCAAAATCAAGCTTTTTGGCATCAGCTCAACTTGCCGTGATTGGAGGAAGAGGAATGCTACCCATGACCCCAAGAACACCATCCCCACCGTCAAACATGGAGGTGGAAACATTATGCTTCGGGGGCCTTCTCTGCTAAGGGGACAGGACAACTTCACCACATCAAAGGGAACATGAACAGGACCATGTACCGTCAAATCTTGGGTGAGAAACTCCTTCTCTCAGCCAGGGCATTGAAAATGGATGAATATTCTAGCTTTACATTGACCAAAAACACACGGTCAAGGCAACAAAGGAGTGGCTGAAGAAGAAGCACATTAAAGTGGAGTTCCACCCATTTTTAATAAATTGGATTACATAGATGTATGTAATCCCCTTTAAAACTACTTTTACCAATGGAAAGTTTTTTTTTTTTTTGTTGCTAGTAAATACCTGATTTTCTGCTTTATTTATCCTCTCCTCACTTCCGGATCTGGTCGGCGATTACGTCATTCGGCGATTCGCAGTGTGTGCTGGGATGGCATGTAATCTCGCATTATTACATAGGAGATGAACTGCACTGTGTGCTCTGCCCCGCCTCCGCCCCGCCTCCTCTCAGTGAGCTGTATGTATGTAGTGTATTGAGGTTGTGCTCCGCCCCGCCTCCTCTCAGTGAGCTCAGTGAGGATATAATGCTTTCAGTCCTCGCCTCCTCTCAGTGAGCTCAGTGAGGATATAATGCTTTCAGTCCTCGCTCACTGAGAGGAGGCGGGGCGGAGCATGGCCTGAATACACTACATACATACAGCTCACTGAGAGGAGACAGGGAAGAGGCGGGGCAGAGGCAGAGCAGAACACACAGTATAGGTCATCTCCTGTGTAATAATGCGAGATTTCATGCCCTGAGATAAATCCCAGCACACACTGCGAATCGCCGAATGACGTAATCGCCGACCGGACCCGGAAGTGAGATGAGGATAAATAAATCAGAAAATCAGGTATTTACTAGCAAAAAAAAAACTTTCCATTGGTAAAAGTAGTTTTAAAGGGGATTACATACATCTAAAGTGAAAAAAAATGGGTGGAACTCCACTTTAAGGCCCTGGAGTGACCTAGCCAGTCTCTATACCTTAAGCCCATAGAAAATAAGTTGAGGGAGCTTAAGGTCAGCCTTGAAACCTTAATGAGTTGGAGAGTAGGGATGGGCTTGATGTTCCAGTCAAACGTAAGTTTGACTCGAACATCAGCTATTCCTGTGTTCACTGAAAACATGAAGAAATGGGTTGCTTGGCGGGAAGTTCCATAATGCACTGCGCTGGTGCTGTGAATAAATTACGGAGGATTGGCCAAAGCATGCACATGACCTTTATACTTTGGCCAATCACAGCACAGTGTCCTGTCAGCCCCTGAGCCATGATTGGCTAAAGGTACCCTGCCTTTGGCCAATCATGGTTCTAAGTCCACGCTCCACACTATATAAGGCTGCTGCTTACACGGCAGCCGTGTAAAGTGTGTGATAATAGAGGTTAGACAGGTAGTTAGTGGATAGTGAGTTGAGTTAGATTAGTGCAGTCAGTGTAATGAACAGGCATACCCCATTTTATAATGTATAGATATGTTGTAGTCCTGGGTCCCCTCTCAGTGCTCCCCAAGTTTTATGTCCCTGTCACTTATAGTTTGTGAGCAGTACCATGCCAAGCTGACCAAAATTTCCCATAGACGCCAATGTTAAAGACAGGGAGCAGTGCCATGTCAAGCTGACCGAGAGCAGTGAGCACTGAAAGCTGAAAATTGGTCTAGGCAGGAAGGGGGTGAAAGTGTCCTTTATTTAAGTGGTTAAGGGGAACCCTATGACAGAATAAAAAAAAAAAATGGCATGAGGCCCCCCCCCCCCCAAAATCTATACCAGGCCCTTTGGGTCTGGTGCAGATTTTAAGGGGAACTCATTGCCAAAATTGAAAAAAAAAAAGGCGTGGGGTCACCCTCAAAATCCATACCAGACCCTTATCCAAGCAAGAAAAAAAGGCGGTTTATGGTCTGGTAACATCAGTAACACACCTCCATCCCAATACATACATAGGAAAGGGGAAATGGCCCGTGGGACTTTAAATGAGGTGTGTACCTATGCCCACCCTCAGATCCCCCACAACCACAGCTCAGGGTTGTCGGGAAGAGGCCCTTGTCCTCATCAACATGGTGCTTTGGGGGGACACTCAAAGCACCCTCCCCATGTTAAAGGCAAGCAGCCTTGTATGGTATGTATCGTCCCCCCCCCCCCCCCCCCATCCTGGCCAGCCAGGCTGCTTGCTTGGATAAGAAAGGGGAAATGGCCCATGGTACTTTAAATGAGGTGTGTACCTATGGCTGGAGGTAGAAAATAAAAACCAAATGAAATAAAATTAAAGAGTAGCTTTTATTGCGGTAAATTAGAAGTGCATAAAATACATGGTAGTAAATCACATAATGTTTACATCATAATGGTACAGTATATCACAGTCTCACCAATATAGTCATAAGTACATATATCATAGTAAATGAGTATAGTGCATCTTGAACTGAAGCGTTTCGCGAGCTGTACGCTCGCTTCTTCAGAGTAAATGCATAAGAATTATGTAGGCCAATGTATCTGGAATCGTGATGGGTTGAGTGAGGCGGCGGTGGGGAATGCCTGACCCGGGAGCTGAAGGGTCCAACTGGACCAAGCCAACAGGGGGGCCCATGGTAGATGACGGATGAGTATAGTAGGAGGAGATAGGACCTTCCAAATCTATCATAAACCATATTGTGAAAGACTTCTCCCCCATTTGGTCACGGTCGCTTCATGCTTCTGTCAGACCCCTTCTACCGCCCGCAGCATGACGCTAGGGTCCGATGGACGCTGCCGACCTGAGACACCCATGGATAGATCGCTTTCTGGGACACCCGCCTTTTTCTTTTCTACATTCACACAATCTTTTTTGCCATCAGTCTTTCACAATATGGTTTTGATCTTGGTTATGGTCTTTCACAATTGGTTTCACAATATGGTTATGGTCTTTCACAATTCATGGAACTTTGACCTTTACCTCCAGTCATTACCTTATGGCCTGAGAAACCCCAACCACTATTATTATGTTATAGCTAATCATAACCATTTAGGGGTCTCTCACATATGATACCATCTTGATGTACTGTATATGTCTAGTATTGCCTGCTCGTGCTTTTTGCCCCCCCCCCCCCCTCCTCTACTGGCTTAACCAAGCCTAGGCTCTTCCTATCCTTCCCCCTTTTCTGACAGGGCCCTGCTCTACTAACCCACCCCCCTAGCATCCTGGACCTACTCTCCAACCCTCTCTCCTCCTCTCACCACCCTTTGTGCTCCCCCCAATCACCTCTCCCCAACCCCTTTTATTATAAAGGTAAATCTATTTGGTTGTAGTATACCTTCTTGGAAATGTTACGAAGCTCAGATGTATGCCTCTTGGTGTAACTCAGGAATTCTTCGTATACTGAATTGTGTTTTTCACTACAGTTTCTGTTCCGTACAAAGTTATTGTACCCCGTTTTACTGTCTGAACTTCAATAAAAAGTTATATAAAAAAAATAAAAAATAACACCCCACTTCAATATGTGGCCACTGGTCTATCACACCAGTTGTTCAAAAAATTGGCCAGTGAGTTTGGCACTGTGTGTAGCAGAGTTAACACAGCAAAAGAGGCAATATTGTTGCAGGACACAAATACACTTGTAAAAGTTTACTCAGATAACACCCCACTTCAATATGTGTGTGACAGAATCCGGACACCACCGACTGGGTATCTCCGCCAGTAACCTGCTTCCGAAGCTATGGAACACGGGATCCGTGATTCTGGCTATAGTTACCCCAAGAACTCGACAGTACAAGCTTTGGAGTCATCCAGAATCAAACTGTTTATTCAAGCACAAAGCACATGGAGATGAACACTTCAGGAACAACCCCTCCCCCTTAGTCAATCCACACAACATACCCATCCCATAATAACAATATAACAATGGAATGCAGGTATTCAACAACAACAAGCCCCCACCCCCACTAGCAAGAGTGTGATTAGTGCAGAGCCGGCCTGACTGGGGTTTTTGGTCACCCTGTGCCCCTTATAGACACAGGGTGACTTACACATAAGAGGGGCTGGGGATACGGTACAAGAAGTCTCCCAACCTCGCTAAAGCAATTGGGGTTCCACAAGCCCCCCCAACCAAAGTGACTCACGTCACAATGTGGTATTGGGGGGCCACTGGTCTATCACACCAGTTGAAAAAGGAGAGCGCAGGTCCAGGACAGGACTCTCGCGCATGCTCTGAAACTAGTTGTGAAGCCCAGACTGCCCACACCTACCTGTGACGTCAGACGCCTACGCTGACTCCCGGCCGCCGCACAAGTCTCCATCACTGCACGGCACTTCCGGAACGATTGAGCTAAGTCTCCACCAGTTCCTGGACATTAAGCCTACGCCTGGACACCTGGATACTTGGATGCAATCTCCAGCAGCCGCCCTCGGAGAGCCATGCACTTACCAGCTTACTTATATGTAGGTTACTATATTGCTTTGTAAGAAATTGTGCTTTTTACCACACTCAAGAGGCGCTTCCCTCTTCTTTTTATCTACTGCTCAGAGTCGACTTCACTCTCCCGGACAGCAGCCCTGAGTGCCTTGTGACCCATCCATCCATCCATCCTTGGATCCACCCAGTATCTGCTTATCCTTTATTGGATTCCAGGCCATTTATTTCCCTTTTATCCTCAGAGACTTTCACAATGGACTTATAATCCCCACCTTGTGCTAATTGTCAGTAAAGCCCCTAACAACACGCTGAATATTGTCCTGGCCATTCATTTAAGACATACCACTCCTTACTGTATTGTTATTATATATTCCTCTGCATTATCTATGAGCGCCATACCACATATATATATCTCTATCACACCAGTTATAATACAGTAAAAGTGCTTTTGTCACTGTTTGTATTATTGCTGCAGCAACGCTCAGTCACCACACCTGTCATAATGCTGCACAGTGCACAATACAAATCCACTATAATATGCTTTCTACATATTACAAAGTATATTATACAGTGGATCTATATAGTGCACTGCACACCAATACCAAATAAATTCCAGCCCTTTAAATGACTTTTGTGGACATTAACCACTTACCGCAAAGTAACGTATATTTATGTCGGCTAACTTTGCGGGGTTATACCGGGGTGATGCCTCTAGCTAGAAGCATCACCCCAGTACCGTTGTTTAGAGCCGGTGGTCAGCTTTCCGGGAGCCGCTTGATCGTTACCCCGGCGAGCGGGAGGGGACGTCCCCCCCCTTCTGCCCCCTTCCGCAGCTTTGCCCAGGTCTCCCATCCCACCGGGAGACCCGAGCACCCAGCCGCCACGTCCGCCGGTTGGATGGAGTCCCACTCTAAGCTGGATGCGGCTTCGATCGGGTCTCTGATGATGTAACCCGAAGGCGGCGTCCATGACGTCACGTCCGGTTTACTCTGCTGCTAAAGGCGGCAGATTAAAAAAACTAGTGTGTTCAAAAATGCAGTTTTCAGCGTTTTGAATACATGGAAGTGTAATGAAGGGGTTTGGTGTCTTTTAGACCCTCGATCCCTCCATAAAGACTACCTGTCACTGCATATTGCTGTCACAAGGGATGTTTACATTGCTTGTGAGAGCAATAAAAGTGATTCGATTTTTTTTTTTTTTTTAAACTGTGATAAAGTTAAAACAAAAAAAATAAAATAAATAGAAAAAAAAATTTAGCCGCCCCCGTCGGCATTAGCTCGCGCATGAAAGAAAACGTATATGGAAGTCGAACCGCGAATGAAATCACTGTTCAAACCACACATGTGAGGTATCGCCGCGATCGCCAGAGCATGATCAATAATTTACAAAACAGAGCTACACTCTAACTCTAAACTGGTAACTGTTAAAAAAATTAAAAGTGTCACCTATTGAGATTTCTATTGACCGTAGTTTGTCGCCATTCCACGAGTGTGCGCAATTTTAAACCATAACATGTTGGGTATCCATTTACTCGGCATGAAATCATCTTTCACAATATACAAAGAATGGGCTAACTTTAATGTTTAGTTTTTTTTTTAAAGGAGTGAAATGTGATTTTTTTGAAATTTTTCCAAAAAAATGGCGTTTTAAAGACCGCTGCGCAAATACCGTGCTACAAAAAATATTGCAATGACTGCTATTTTATTCTCCAGAGTCTTTGCTAACAAAATATAAATAATGTTTGGGGGTTCTAAGTAGTTTTCTAGGAAAAAATACTGATTTTAACTTGTAAACAAAAAGTGTCCGAAATAGGCCTGGGCTTAAGTGGTTAACCGAGCGATTTGTGTCACTGCCGATCTCTAAATGTCCCTAAAGCACAGACAGGATACCTGTCCCTAACCTGAAAAGAGACTGTAGTAGACCTATACCGAAATACCAGCCCTGAAAAGGACTTTTGTGGATCTTAACAGAGTTATTTGTGTCTGGAAAAAAAATAAAAAATTATTTTGGTCTCTTGGTCTGCATGGCTGTCGTCCCAGAAGGAAGCCTCTTCTAAAGATGATGCACAAGAAAGCCTGCAAACAGTTTGCTGAAGACAAGCAGACTAAGGACATGGATTACTGGAACCATCTCCTGTGGTCTGATGAGACCAAGATAAACTTATTTGGTCCAGATGGTGTCCAGCGTGTGTGACCGCAACCAGGTGAGGAGTACAAAGACAAGTGTGTCTTCCTACAGTCAAGCATGGTGGTGGGAGTGTCATGGTCTGGAGATGCATAAGTGTTGCCGGCACTGGGGAGCTACAGATCATTGAGGGAACCATGAATGCCAACATGTACTGTGACATACTGAAGCAGAGCATGATCCCCTCCCTTCAGAGACTGGGCCACAGGGCAGTATTCCAACATGATAACGAAACCAAACACACCTCCAAGACAACCACTGCCTTGCTAAAGAAGCTGAGGGTAAAGGTGATGGACTGGCCAAGCATGTCTCCAGGCATAAACCCTTTTGAGCATCTGTAGGGCATCCTCAAACAGAAGGTGAAGGATGGGAAGGTCTCTAACATCCACCAGCTCTGTGATCTCATCATGGAGGAGGGGAAGAGGACTCCAGTGGCAACCTGTGAAGCTCTGGTGAACTCCATGCCCAAGAGGGTTAAGGCAGTTCTGTAAAATAATGGTGGCAACACAAAATATTGACACTTTGGGCCCAATTTGGACATTGTCACTTAGGGGTGTACTGACTTTTGTTGCCAGCGGTTTAGACATTAATAGCTGTGTGTTGAGTTATTTTGAGGGGACAGCAAATTTACACTGTTATACAAGCTGTACACTCACTACTTTACATTGTAGCAAAGTGTCATTTCTTCAGCGTTGTCACATGAAAAGATAGAATAAAATATTTACAGAAATGTGAAAATAAATATATATACACACACACCTATATATACTGTATATGTACACACTCATGCATGTGTGTTTGAACTTTGGAGTGCACACCCTAATGCAATGGGCTGTACACACCTATGCTCTGAGGACATTGGAGGGGGTGTAGGACCAGTGTTGGCTCTTCATTGCCTCTATAGAATTGGTATCTGGCCCCTCCCAGATGTCATTCCCGGTTGGATGGCATGCTCTCTCCCATTTTTTTTTCTTCTGTTTTTTTTTTCCTTCTTTATTTTTCAATGTTTCACTTTAATAATGAGTTGGATTTTCTCATTATTTGTCCTTGTTGTTTGCAGCCCTGAACACCAAGTAGTCTATATTCTTCCTCCTGGTGTATAGCCAGGACTCTACCGTTACATCACTGACTATACCGCATTGGCCCTGTGCCTACAAGACTCTTCTTCAGAACTAATTGCGTCCTCCTATGTCCTCATTTTCCTGCAAACTGTTGAAAATTTCTTCTTTACTGAATGTTTTTTTCCTTTGTAATAGAATTATCACTCACAATGTTCTTCACAGGAGATGAGGGGTTTTTGTGTTGAAATTGAAGGGTCTCTTTTTTTGGCTTTGAATATTGTACTACATTTTACTTTATCATATAATTGTGAAAACATTCTAATTAAAATTCATTTAAACAAAGAATTTATATCCTTCAATTATATTAGAATTTTGGAAGGCATTTTACACTTTCAGATGTGTTTGTTGTATAACTCGATATTACAGAAGTTTTATTCCCCGGTGTTGTTTGTTTCAGGAGTCAACAGCAGGGATGGCCAATTCTGCGTAGCTACACTCAGGAAACCGAGACCAGACCATTTATTTACAATGAAACCAAAATCCATCCACACACCAGCAAACAAAGATATAAGTGAACCAAAAACCCAGAGACAAAATATTAACAACCTAACATAGTAACTGAAAGCCTAACTATATACAATATATACAAAATGGGGAACACAAAAAACAGAAGAAACCTGGAGGGCAGGGAACATATAAGAAGAGGAAACCAAAACTGGGAGCAGGAACAAGGGGGAGTAGGAACAAGGCAGCGGGGTTCAGGGTATAGGTACAAGGCAAAAAGCACAATCAGGAACAGGGTAAATGGGAAGCAGTATCTGGAAGCAAGCAAAACACTGGAGCGAGGAGGAAAATGAAGAGGAGAAACAAATATACCCTCCCAACAGCCAGCATCAGGTGGAAACTGATTACTGGGATCTACTGGCTGCTGGGAGACAACCGCTGGTGGACATAAGGACTACAACCGTCCTCTCTGGGAAGCACAGTGCCACCAGCAGGTGATTCAAATCCTGACAGTTCCTCCCCTTAACCAGACGATACCGGATGTTTCCCAGGCTCAGCGATTGGTAACGTAAGCCCAGGAAGTGACGGGGGGGGGGGGGCACCTCTCCTGCTGCTTCTAAAAATGATTCTGCTGCAAATCCACCACAGGGACCAGCTTTATCTGAAAGCTGATCGCTGAAAGGATAAAGAAAATACTGGGGTTATGGCGTTTAGCTGCAGCCATAACCCCTGGTATTTAACATCAAATTTTTGACAGAAATTATCAGTTAGGAGGTCAGAAAGTGGTTAAGGAGTGGCCCCCAGATGATACATCATGCCCTATTGCAGGGGGCTGGAAGCACACTGGGTACCCTGCAGCTGGAGTTCGAAAGCTGGCAGGGTTCCATACTAGTCAGATCCCTGAGGAGGTTCAACACTAGGAGCTTACAATTCCTTAATGTAGCATACGTCCCAACACTTGGATTCTGAAGGCAACCTGAAGATTTAACACCAGAGTCTGTGGCCTCTACGGGTACCCTGATGCCAGGGTGTCCCATCACAACCAGACCTTCCCCATCTAGATTGCTAGAAACTGCTGTGTTTTAACTGCCACTCAGGTCTAACCAAGCCATAGGTTACCCAACCTGGGTCCTATAATGTACCTGGGATTACATTGATACCGCCTAGGTCAGGACAAGGTTCAAATGGAACTCTGCTCTTCCATAGAATACCTCTACTATTGGGACTATAATAGCGGGTGCAGCTCTTACATTCAATGTGGAAATCTGGACCTCCCAGCCCTGGCACAACATGAGCA
Organism: Pelophylax lessonae; assembly: GCF_965119305.1. Classification (NCBI taxonomy): domain Eukaryota; kingdom Metazoa; phylum Chordata; class Amphibia; order Anura; family Ranidae; genus Pelophylax; species Pelophylax lessonae. The sequence goes on along the minus strand of NC_138769.1, from coordinate 4,063,973 downwards.
AATGGCTGCAAAAAGTATTTGGGACAGGCAACAATTAGGATCTTAAAGTGGAGTTCCACCCTATTTTTATACTTACCTCCTTCTTCTCGCTCCGGGTCACCTGAAAAAGAAATGGACAATCGCATATTTTTTTTTTTTTGTTACTTACCTCGTAGCGAAGAAAATATACTTACCTTACTTCCTTCTTCCTCCTTCCTCGGCCGCGGCCCGTCGTCACTTCCTGGCTCTGCAATGATTCCTGGGAGCTGAACGTCATAGCTCCCAGGAATCATTGCGCCTGCACCGGCCCCGACGTCAGTTCCGGGTCGCGCGCGTCATCCCCTTCTAAACAGCTTCTGGGCATGCCCAGAAGCTGTAGAGGGATGACGCGCGCGACCCGGAACTGACGTCGGGGCCGGCGCAGAGCATCGTGGGACCAAAGAAGGCGGAAGAAGACGCCAAAGGGGATCTCGCTGGCTTCAAGCTGCCCACATCTGAGATGGCAGCGCTGGACAAGACGTTTGCAAGGTAAGTATTTGTCCTAACAGGTAAGTGCAACCCGGGACAGATCAGAGGCTATCCATTGTGGAATGTACTAGCCCTGACTGTCCCGGGGGTATTAAAAAAAAAAAATCCAGTGTGGAACTCCGCTTTAAACCAAAATAGGTAACCCATGCAAGCCACATGACAACAATGGAAATTCAGAATCTTCAGACCCATCAGAAGATGAAAGCCTAACCCTGTTAACAGAGTCTAGCTGGGCTGCAGGTAGGGAATCAACATACTGTGCATTGCGGAAGTATTCGGCCCCCTTGAACTTTTCTTTTGCCACATTTCAGGCTTCAAACATAAAGATATAAAACTGTAATTTTTTGTGAAGAATCAACAACAAGTGGGACACTATCATGAAGTGGAACGAAATTTATTGGATATTTCAAAATTTTTTAACAAATAAAAAACTGAAAAATTGGGCGTGCAAAATTATTCAGCCCCTTTACTTTCAGTGCAGCAAACTCTCTCCAGAAGTTCAGTGAGGATCTCTGAATGATCCAATGTTGACCTAAATGACTAATGATGATAAATAGAGTTGAGCGGACACCTGGATGTCCGTGTTCGGCGGGTTCGGCCGAACTTTAAAAAAAAGTCCGGGTCCGTGTCCCGGACTTTTGCCGAACTTTTCCCGGACACCGAACCCCATTGAAGTCAATGGGGACCCGAACTTTCAGGCACTAAAATGGCTCTAAAACACCAATGGAAAGGGCTAGAGTGCTGCAAATGGCAGCAAAACGTAGTTAAGGGCATGGCGAGTGCTCTGCAAACAAATGTGGATAGGGAAATAACTTAAAACAACAAAAAAAAAACAGAAAAATAAAACAATGTTCTTCATCTCTGAAGGACGAGGCCCATATGGAGTAGGAGGGAGGTTGAGGTGGTGGTGGATGTGGCGGTGTCATAGGCGTGCGCACAGGGTGTGCCGGGTGTACCTGGGCACACCCTAATCACCTAGTGCACATAGCATTATCGCTCTGTTTGCCAGTGAGGAGATGGGAAAGATCTCCCTCGGACCTGCTCTGCTCTATTTCTCTTTGCCAGCAGGGAGAGTAATGTATCGGGGCCATGTACATGTAGGCAAACACATGCATGTGTATTTCAACTTTGGGGTGCACACCCTAATGCAATAGGCTGCGCACACCTATGGGCGGTGTAGGTGGAAGCGGCGGTGGAGGAGGACCAGGGCCGGATTAAGAGCATCATGGGCTTGGTGCTGAGGATTTTGAAGGGCCTTAAGGGCCATGCCTTGGCATGCACCCAGAGGAGGAAGGGTGCAGCCATGCATGCCTAATTCAACATGGGATGCTGTCTCTGAAGCCCATAAACACATCCATGCATCGGCAACTGTCCCTCCTTGTCCGGCCTTCGTGCTGTGTGGGGAGGTTCTGAGGGAGCTGCCTGGGGAAGCGAGCATAGAAGCCAGACTTCTGTGTTTACAAGTGACAGAAGAGCGGTAACAGTGAATATGGCCAACCCGGGGCCTATATAAAAGGTAGGGGCCTGGAGCTGAAGCTCCAATAGCCCCTACAATAATCTGGCCCTGAGGAGGACGAGGTAGCCAACACTGATTCTTTTCACAAATTTTAAATGAGGGTACACCCCAAAAGAGTGAGAAAGAGCAAAAATAGAACAATGGCTGGGTAAGGTCGGTATCCATCGCTATTCTACACAAGGTACGGAAAAGTCCCGTGGGATCCATGCCTGGTTCATTTTAATGAACGTGAGCTTGTCCACATTGTCTCTGGACAGGCGGCTGCGCTTGTCTGTGATAACGCCCCCAGCCGTGCTAAATACCCATTCAGATAATACACTGGCTGCAGGGCACGCCAGCACCTCCAAGGCGTAAAGGGCAAGCTCAGGCCATGTGCCCAATTTGGAGACCCAGAAGTTGAAGGGGGCAGACCCCTCATTCACTACATGTAGGCGTGTGCACACATACTGCTCCACCATGTTGGTGAAATGCTGCCTCCTGCTAAGACGTTCCATCTGAGCTGCTGGTGCTGCTGTTTGTTGTGGCGTGCTGACAAAGCTTTTCCACATTTCGGCCATGCTAACCCTGCCTTCTGAGGTGCTGGCGGTGCCCTGGTTGCGTTGGCGACCTCTTCCTCTTCCTCCTCCTCTGCCTTGTACTTCCACTGTGGCCCCGCTGTCAGGTGGGAATGCCAGCAGCATCGCGTCTACCAGCGTGCGCTTGTACTCGCGCATCTTGCGATCGCGCTCCAGTGAGTGAATTAAGGACGGTACGTTGTCCTTGTAACGGGGATCCAGCAGCGTGGCCACCCAGTAATCAGCACAAGTTAGAATGTGGGCAACTCGGCGGTCGTTGTGGAGATACTGCAGCATGTAATCGCTCATGTGTGCCAGGCTGCCCAGAGGCAACGAAAGGCTGTCCTCTGTGGGAGGTGTATCGTCCGTGTCCTCTGTATCCCCCCAGCCAAGCACCAGTGATGGCCATGAGCTGGCCTGGGTGCCACCCTGCTGTGAACATGGTTCCATCTCCTCCATCTCCTTCTCCTCATCCTCCAGAACTGTGCCCCTGCTGGACAATTGTGTCCCTGGCGTTTGTGGGTTAAAGGAACCCACCCTCGGAGCCCCTTGCGAATGACTGCTCTGAAAGCCTTGGAAATGTTACCTCTTCATCCTCCTCCTCCTCCTCATCCTGTGCCACATCCTCTTCCATCATTGCCCGAATTGTTTTTTCAAGGAGGCATAGAATTGGGATAGTTAAGCTGAGAACGGCGTCATTGCCACTGGCCATGTTGGTGGAGTACTCAAAACAGCGCAACAAGGCACACAGGTCTCGCATGGAGGCCCAGTTATTGGTGGTGAAGTGGTGCTGTTCTGCAGAGCGACTCACGCGTGCGTGCTGCAGCTGAAACTCCACTATGGCCTGCTGCTGCTCGCACAGTCTTTGCAGCAAGTGCAAGGTGGAGTTCCACCTTGTGGGCACGTCAGATATGAGGCGGTGAGCGGGAAGGCCGAAGTTACGCTGCAGCTCTGCCAGGCGAGCAGCAGCAGGGTGAGAACGCCGAAAGTGCGCACAGACGGCCCGCACTTTCTGCAGCAGCTCTGACATATCGGGGTAGTTTTTAAGGAACCTCTGCACCACCAAATTCAGCACATGCGCCAGGCAAGGGATGTGCGTCAAACCGGCTAGGCCCAGAGCTGCTATGAGATTTTGCCCGTTATCGCACACCACCAGGCCGGGCTTGAGGCTCGCTGGCAGCAACCACTCATTTGTCTGCTGTTCCATGCTCCTCCACAACTCCTGCACGGTCTGTGGTTTGTCCCCCAAACAGGCAAGTTGTAAAACTGCCTGCTGACGTTTACCCCTGGCCGTGCTGAAGTTGGTGGTGAAGGTGTTACGCTGTCCGGATGAAGAGGCGGTAGAGGATGAGGAAGCGGAGTAGGAGGAGTTAGGAACAGGAGGCAAACTGAAGCGCCCTGCAATCCTCGGTGGTGGAAGGACATGCGCCAAATTGCTATCCGCCTCAGGCCCATCCGCCACTACATTTACCCAGTGTGCCGTTAGGGAGATATAACGCCCCTGACCGTGCTTACTGGTCCACGTATCGGTAGTTAGGTGGACCTTGGCACAGATGGCGTTGCGCAGTGCACACCTGATTTTTTCCCCCACTTGGTTGTGCAGGGAAGGGATGGCTTGCCTGGAAAAGTAGTGGCGGCTGGGCACGACGTACTGTGGGACAGCCACCGACATAAGGCTTTTAAAACTGTGCGTCTCCACCAGACGGAATGACAGCATTTCAAAGGCCAATAATTGTGAAATGCTGGCATTCAGGGCCAGGGATCGCGGGTGGGTAGGGGGGTACTTCCTCTTCCTCTCAAGTGTTTGGGAGATGGAAAGCTGAACGCTTCTACGGGACATTGTGGAGATGGTTGGTGACCCAGGTGGTGGTGTTGCTGACAGATCGTCTGTTTGCGGGATGGCAGGTGCCGGTATCACTAAAGATGTGGCTGGAGCGGCCGAGACTGCAGCAGAAGAGGAAGCAGGATGAGCCAGAGACGTTTCTTGGTTTTGAAGGTGTGTACTCCACTGCAGCTCGTGCTTTGCACTTAGATGCCTGATCATGCAGGTTGTGCTCAGGTTGAGAAGGTTTATGCCTCGCTTCAGGCTCTGATTGCACAGGGTGCAAACCACTCGTGTCCTGTCATCAGCACATTTTCTAAAGAACTTCCACGCTAGAGAACTCTTTTGAGCTGGCTTTGCTGCGCTCGTTCCCTTGCTGCGTTGGGCAGTAGCAGGCGTAGTGTCTAGGGCACGGCCGCTCCGCTTCTGCACCCTGCTCCCTCTTCTGCTGTGCTGGTGGCTCTGTGCGACCACCGCCTCTTCCTCCAAACTACTCAGGTCACCTGCATGACCTTCATTCCATGTGGGGTCAAGGACCTCATCGTCCTCCACATCATCTTCCACCCAGTCTTCACCCCTGCCCTCCTTGTCGGTCTCCACAATGCTGAACGCCACAGCAGTTGGCACCTGCGTTTCGTCATCATCGGAGACGTGCTGTGATGGTCCTTCCATGTACTCATCTTGAGAAATAAGTGGTTGGGCATCGCTGCACTCAATCTCTTCCACTTCTGGGGCAGGGCTAGGTGGATGGCCCTGGGAAACCCTGCTGACAGAGTCATCAAAAAGAATAAGAGTCAAATATGCAAACTATGCCGCAATTTAATGTTTTTTACCCCAAAAGAGTGTGTATTGAATAGCGGAATAGGATAAAAAACTGTGTATCTCACACGTACAAACACAGACTATTCCGCAATTTAATTGTTCCCCAAAGGTTTTTATTGAATAGCGGAATAGGAAATATGATCAAAAAAGTGTATGTATCTCACACGTACAGAAGCACACTAGGCCCCAATTACTATTGTTTGTACACCTAAAAGGATGGATGAGGAGGAGGAGGAGTATGGAACAGGCAGCACCCTCAAAGCTTCAGAAATATGAGATTGTGTTCACTGCACCCCAAAAGGATTTTGTTCACTGCACCCCACAAAGATTGTGTTCACTGCACCCCACAAAGATTGTGTTCACTGCACCCCAAAAGGATTTTGTTCACTGCACCCCACAAAGATTGTGTTCACTGCGCCCCAAAAGGATTTTGTTCACTGCACCCCACAAAGATTGTGTTCACTGTACCCCACAAAGATTGTGTTCACTGCACACCAAAAGGATTTTGTTCACTGCGCCCCAAAAGGATTTTGTTCACTGCACCCCACAAAGATTGTGTTCACTGCACCCCAAAAAGATTTTGTTCACTGCGCCCCAAAAGGATTTTGTTCACTGTACCCCACAAAGATTGTGTTCACTGCACCCCACAAAGATTGTGTTCACTGCACCACAAAAGGATTTTGTTCACTGCACCCCACAAAGATTGTGTTCACTGCACCCCAAAAGGATTTTGTTCACTGCGCCCCAAAAGGATTTTGTTCACTGCACCCCACAAAGATTGTGTTCACTGTACCCCACAAAGATTGTGTTCACTGCACCCCACAAAGATTGTGTTCACTGCACCCCAAAAGGATTTTGTTCACTGCACCCCAAAAGGATTTTGTGCACTGCACCCCACAAAGATTGTGTTCACTGCACCCCACAAAGATTGTGTTCACTGCACCCCAAAAGGATTTCGTTCACTGCACCCCAAAAAGATTGTGTTCACTGCACCCCACAAAGATTGTGTTCACTGCACCCCAAAAGGATTTCGTTCACTGCACCCCAAAAGGATTTTGTTCACTGCACCCCAAAAAGATTGTGTTCACTGCACCCCACAAAGATTGTGTTCACTGCACCCCAAAAGGATTTTGTTCACTGTACCCCACAAAGATTGTGTTCTTTGCACCCCAAAAGGATTTTGTTCACTGTACCCCACAAAGATTGTGTTCACTGCACCCCAAAATAATTTTGTTCACTGCACCCCACAAAGATTGTGTTCACTGCACCCCAAAAGGATTTCGTTCACTGCACCCCAAAAAGATTGTGTTCACTGCACCAAGATTGTGTTCACTGCACCCCAAAAAGATTGTGTTCACTGCAGCTCACACACAGAAAAATGGATGTGGATCACTGACACCTGCCTATCTCCTATCCCACACCACACAGCAATATCGATTGTACTTTGTAGAAGACACTGACCCTATAATTCAGCAGACTCTATCCCTAAAATGCCTACAACTCGCCCTGCCTAAACACTCCGACCTGTCCCTCAATTCTATCCGGACACCAATTCGTTTTCCCTGCCTGTCTTTCCCTAATCAGCAGCCAGCACGTTGATGTGTGCTCTGCCCCTGATCTAAGCAACAGAATGACGCCGTAGCGGCGCTGCCTCGAACTTAAAGACTTGGTCACATGCTTCAGACGGCCAATCACAGCTACATTTGCAGGCATGGCTGGGATGGCTTAGGCACACAAGTTAAACGCTTGTTGATTGGCTGTTGAAAGCCCGCCATGAAAAGAGCGCCAAAGCATGCAAAACCCGGAAATAAAACAACCGAACACGGATTTTTACCCGAACATACAGTAAAGTGTCCGTGTCCGTGTTCGGGTAAAAAAATCCAATTATTCGGTACGAACACAAATAATACAGTCCGTGTTCGCTCAACACTAATTGTCAGAGATTAGGTCTCTCTCAGAGAAGTTCGGCACTGCGTGACTTTAACTGACAATTGCGCGGTCGCGCGACGCTGTACCCAAATTAAATTTACGTCCTTTTTTTACCACAAACAGAGCTTTCATTTGGTGGTATTTGATCACCTCTGCGATTTTTTGATCATGCGCTATAAACAAAAAAAGAGCGTAATTTTGCAAAAGTAACAATATTTTTCACATTTTTTTATATGAAATTCCCCAAAAAAATGTAAAAATCAAAATGTTTTAACATTTTAGGCCAATTTGTTTTCTGCTACCTACGTTTGGTAAAAAAAAATAGCGAAAAGCGTATTTTGATTGGTTTGCGCAAAAGTTATTGCGTTTACTAACAAAGGGAAATATTTTTGTCATTTCTTTTTTTTTTTTAACGAGTAATGGCGGTGATCTGCGATTTTTTTGCGGGACTGCGACATTTGACTGCGGACAGATCGGACCCTTGACTGACATTTTTGACACTTTTGGGGGTACCAGTGACATTACTGCAGTAATCAGTGCTATACATATGCACTGTTACTGTACTAATGACACTGGCAGTGAAAAGGGTTAATTTTATTGGAGAGGGAGGGGTTAAGTGTGTCCCTAGGGGCGTGCTTCTAACTGTGATTGGATGTGGCTGTGTGCAGTGGGGTATTTTGGTTTTGTGCTGCCCTAGGCAAGACTAAAATTGGGCGCCCCTCCCCCTCCTATGTACATTTGCCCCACTCATTCCTTTTTAATGGATGTGACTCCCTCCAAAATTTAAGGACTACAAGTCCCAGCATGAACCCCTGAGATCTCACGAGAGGGGGGTGGGAGAGAGAGGGGGGATGAGAGAGAGAGAGGGCGGAGAGAGAGAGGGGGGGTGAGAGAGAGAGGGGGTGAGAGAGAGGGGGGGTGAGAGAGAGAGGGGGGATGGGAGAGAGAGAGGGGGGTGGGAGAGAGAGAGATGGGGTGAGAGAGAGAGGGGGGGATGGGAAAGAGAGAGGGGGGATGGGAGAGAGAGAGGGGGGATGGGAGAGAGAGAGGGGGATGAGAGAGAGAGAGAGGGGGATGGGAGAGAGAGAGGGGGGATGGGAGAGAGAGAGGGGGGATGAGAGAGAGAGGGGGGGGATGGGAGAGAGACAGGGGGGTTGGGAGAGAGAGAGGGGGGTGAGAGAGAGAGGGAGGGGGGATGAGAGAGAGAGAGGGGTGAGAGAGAGAGGGGGTGGGAGAGAGATAGAGGGGGTGAGAGAGAGAGAGGGGGGATGGGAGAGAGAGAGAGGGGGTGAGAGGGGGGGATGAGAGAGAGAGAGAGGGGGGGATGAGAGAGAGAGAGGGGAGGAGAGAGAGGGGGGATGAGAGAGAGAGAGAGAGAGAGGGGGCTGAGAGAGAGAGAGGGGGGTGGGAGAGAGATAGAGGGGGTGAGAGAGAGAGAGGGGGGATGGGAGAGAGAGAGAGGGGGTGAGAGAGGGGGATGAGAAAGAGAGAGAGAGGGGGGATGAGAGAGAGAGAGGGGGGGAGAGAGAGAGGGGGGATGAGAGAGAGAGAGGGGGGATAAGAGAGAGAGAGGGGGGAGAGAGAGAGAGGGGATGAGAGGATGAGAGAGAGGGAAGGGGGGGTGAGAAAGAGAGGAGGAAGGGGTGCGGGAAGCGGCTCTAGCAACCAGTGGCCAATAGAGTCTCAGGTGGAGGAGGGGGGGGGACTTTTTTGCTGCCCCCCAGCAAAGTGCTGCCCTAGGCCTGGGCCTTGTCGGCCTAGGCCAAAATATAGCACTGGCTGTGTGTGTAACAGCACAGATCAACGGTCCTACATAGCAGAACCGTTAGATCTGTGCTTTTACACAGGGGAGACTAACAGGCGGCTTTGTTTACATCAGCCACCTGCCTTTCTCCCTCTCCACCCGACGATCACACGCGCATCGGGTCCGCCGGTCACATGCGCAGACTTCTTAGGGTACAAGCGGGGGTGGGAGCGCGCCTCCGGCGGCGCACACTCGTCCCCTATTGGCTCCCAGGCTAGTGACCTACCGGTACATCACTTTGCCTGGGAGGGGCTGACCGCCGCCATATATAGTCGGGCGGCAGTCGGCAAGTGGTTAATGGATTGTAGAATTGGGGAGAAATTGGCCTCATTAAGAGATTCTAGTTGCGGAGAAAGTTTAATTCCCAAATATTTTAGAGAAGAAGTTTCCCATCTGTATGGGCAATTTGATTTAGTCAGTTGTTTTAGTGTGTCAGGAAGGGAAATGTCCATGGCCTCCGATTTGGAGTGATTTACCTTAAAATTTGAAATGTACCTGAAGGTAGGGAAATGTAGATTCAGGTTTGGAATAGAGATGTGCGGTTGTGTAAAATAAAAAAGCAAGTCATCTGCGTAAGCAGAGATTTTATATTCTCTATCACCAATTCGGAAGCCATGTACCGCTGTCTCCTTATTAACATGTCTTATTAAAGGTTCCAGGGCCAAAATAAAGAGAATGGGGGACAGGGGACGGGGGACGGGGGACAGGGGACGGGGGACAGGGGACGGGGGACAGGGGACAGGGGACGGGGGACAGGGGACGGGGGACAGGGGACAGGGGACAGGGGACGGGAGACAGGGGACGGGGGACGGGGGACGGGGGACAGGGGACGGGGGACAGGGGAAAGGGGACGGGGGAGAGGGGACAGGGGACGGGGGACGGGGGACGGGGGACGGGAGACAGGGGAAAGGGGACGGGGGACGGGGGACAGGGGAAAGGGGACGGGGGACAGGGGACGGGGGAGAGGGGACGGGGGACAGGGGACGGGGGACGGGGGACAGGGGACAGGGGGCAGCCTTGTCTTGTACTGTTTTGCAGATGTATGAGTGTTGAGAGGAGGTTATTCACTTTTACTTTAGCTATTGGGTGTACAGGGCCTTAATCCAGCAAAGCATGTTTGGACCAAGGCCGATATGTTCACAAGTAGCCAACATATAATCCCATGCAACCCTATCGAAGGCTTTTTCAGAGTCCGTAGAGAGTATTAAGCCTTCAATGCCCAATGTATGTGCTCCATGAATTAGGTTCAAGGATCTGATGATATTATCTCCTGCTTCACGCCCAGGCATGAAGCCCACCTGTTCGGGTCCAATAATATTTTGTAGAAAAGGTCTGAGTCTGTTGGCCAAAATTTTTGCTAATAATTTCACATCTATGTTCCATAGCGATATCGGTCTATAATTCGCACACGATGCCTGGTCTTTGTCTGCTTTTGGGATTACTGTAATATGTGCAGTTAGGAATTCTTGTGATGGTGTGTGATTTTTGGCAGGAATATTAAGTGCGTCTGTTAGGGGTGAGGTAAGGTGGCTCTCAAACATTTTATAATATTGAGATGTCAGACCGTCCGGGCCTTGACCTTTCCCGTTTTTTAAGATCTAAGAGAGCTAGTTTGGTTTCTTCCTGTGAGATGTCAAGCTCCAGCTCAGAGATAGCTTGCTCCATCAACAGAGGGAGGCCACTCTCCGTCAGGTATTGTTGAATAGCCAATTGTCTGGGGTCTTTAAGATCATCAGGAGGTTTTTGTAGGGGCAGATTATATAGCTTCTCCTAAAAACCTCAAAAAGCCTCGGCTATCTTTCCTGAGTCAAAGAGGTTTTCCTCTCCAGAATTATGAATACATGGGATATGAGTAGAGGGTTGAGCATCTTTTAAAGCTTTAGCCAAATATTTGCTCCCTTTATCCCCATATTCGTAATAGATGGATTTTTTTTAAAGAAAAGGGATCTTTTAGTTTTGTTATTCAATAAATTAGTCAGGTTCTTCCAGTAATTCCTGTTGGAGTTGTTGTGCCAATGTCAGTTTATGTTGGGCTTCTAGGGTCGCGATTTTTACGATAAGGTCATTCATTTGTTTTTCTCTCTCCCTCTTTTTCCGTGCCCCGAATATAATGAATTCACCCCTAACCACACTCTAATGGACTTCCCAAAGTGTAATAGGGGAGATGTCTGGAGATTTGTTATCATTAAAATAGTTTATGATTGCATTTTGAATATCTGACTGTATAGTTTGATCAATCAGGAGAGAGGGGTTTAGTCTCCAATTGAACACTGGTTTGGAGTTCATGTTTGAGGAGAGGGAAATTGAAATGGGTGCATGGTCAGAGAAGGAGATGGCAGCCATGTTGGCATCCTGAAGCAAAGGAAGGTCCCGTTGCGAGATAAAAAAGTGATCTATTCTCGTGTACCTCTTATGGGGGGGCTGAAAAAAATGTGAAATCTCTCCCTGTGGGGTGGACAGTTCTCCAGGTGTCTACTAAATTTAAGGATCTGAGCAGGACTTTAATTCGTTTGAGTGTCTTATATGTAATACAGGATTTGCCTGAGGAGGTGTCCTGAAGTGGATTAAGGGGGATATTAAAATCCCCCCCCACCATTATGACACAACCCTTGGCAAAACTCTTCATCTCATCCAGAAGTTTGGTACAGAAGGTTATATGTGCCTTGTTGGGGAAATAAACATTGGCGAGCGTGGTTGGTCGGCCATTCAAGGTTCCATTGAGAAGGAGAAATCTTCCCTCTGGGTCCGAGAACTGGTCCTCAACCACAAAAGGGGCATTCTTACTCAACAGGATAGCTACACCTTTTCTTTTAGCTAATGTATTGGAGGCCGAATAAACTTTGTTAAAGTGTTTGTCAGTAATTTTCGGAGTATCCAGGCCCTTAAAGTGAGTTTCTTGCAGAAATACAATTTGCGCTTTTCCCTTTTTCAATTCATAGAGTAGTTTCCTCCGTTTTTCAGGAGTGTTCAGACCGTTTACCTTATGCGACACAATTAAGGGGTTCTTACCTAGCTGTGAATAGGCCAGATTGTGGCCAATTGTGGTCAGAGGGGATGGAGGGAAGGCGAGGAGAGGGGGGAAACACATAGAAAGTGAAAAGGAGGAAGGAAGATTAGACAGAAAGTAACACAGCCAACCCAGAGATCAGCTGACCTTCCGAATTAGCTTAGATTATTAGGATTTAATCCAAGATATTTAGAAACACTTTTTAGGAAATATATATGATATCACCTATTGGGGAGCAATGGAAGTTGCACAGTGAGTGGCGTCTCACCAGTTCGGAATAGGTTACTGCAAAAAACCAAAGTAACAGATCCGGACTGAAGGAGGCCAGCTCTCAAGATGAAAAAGAGTCATAGATATGTAAACTTGTTTCTTTGGCCTACATCAAAAACAAAAAAAGAGTAAAGCCCCGTACACACGATCAGATTATCGAACGATCTGTCGTCCGTTTTTTGTGGCATGCTAGTCTGATGTGGAAAGTGAAGAGGTTTTTTTCATACAAAGTTTCCCGTACGACAAAATTCTACTTCAGAAGTGATGTCATGTGTTGGATTGCTTTCTATGTGTTCTTTGTCTCAGAGCATGCTTATGCCTCGTACACACGTACCGATCGTTGGCCAACGATCGGCCGTCTTTTGTCCAGGGCTGTCCTGTCCGCTGAAAAGTGCAAAAGACTGCACACGAATTTTGTCGGCCAACAACAGCCGACTGCAGAAGTGATGTCATGTGATGGTTAACTTTCCGTGTGTTTTTTCTTTTCTGAGCATGCCCAGTCTTGCTAATCTGCTGATTGTCGGCTGAATTCTGTACTGACTGGCGAACAATCGGCTGTTCTGGTGTTGGCCAACAAAAATTTTAATGCCTGCACGACAGATTCTGTTCGGCCGAAAGTGCGCTGTCGGCTGTCGGAAGCATCATACTAACAAGCATACAATTGGCCAATCGGTCGTCGGCCGAATATTTACGGCTGACGATCGGTACGTGTGTACGGGGCATAAGTCTTGCTCTTAAGATTTTTTTCTGTCTAAATCTGTACTAATGAGACGAAAATCGGACGTTGTATTACAGACAACAAAAATTTTATAGCCTGCACATCAGCATTTTGACAGCCGAAAAGTCTGAGTTGGCTGTGGAAAGCACCATACTAACAATCCCAAAATCGGCAGATCGGTCGTCGGACAAAATCTCCCTTCCGAATTTCTTATCGTGTGTACGGGGCTTAAGGCAACGGGTTTGTAAACGACAAGTTGCAATAATAACAGTATTCCAAAAAGATCTGGGCTAACACTTCTTTAGGGGGTAACGGAAAAAGGAAACCCTCTGTGTGTCCAAGAAAAAAGGAAAAACATATTCCTTCTCACAGATCCATAGAAAAGAATTCAGAACCAGAAAGGGTTATGCTGTGAAAAAAGGGTGAGGGGAAGGTAGGTGAAGCCTATTTGTAGGTATGTACAGTCCTACATCTCTGGAATACAGCCGGAGAAGACATATGTGTGATCTTTCCACCCGAAGTGGTGTCAGTTGTGAGATAAAGTACGATACCTTCTACCATCCAGGAAATCTCAGTCCTGTGAGGCTTCATGTACACAGGACATTTTAACCACTTAAGCCCCATTCCTGACCAGGGGGTATTTTGCGATTCGGCACTGCGTGACTTTAACGGACAATTGCGCGGTCGTGCGACGCTGTACCTAAACGAATTTGACGTCTTTTTTTCCCCACAAACAGAGCTTTCTTTTGGCGGTATTTGATCACCTGTGCGATTTTTTGATCACGCGCTATAAACAAAAAAAGAGCATCAATTTTGCAAAAATAACAATATTTTTCACATTTTTTTATATGAAATTCCCCCAAAAAAATGTAAAAATGTTTTAACATTTTTGGCCAATTTGTTTTATGCTACCTATGTTTGGTAAAAAAAATCGCAAAAAGCGTATTTTGATTTCTTTGCGCAAAAGTTATCGCGTTTACTAACAAAGGGAAAGATTTCTGTCATTTTTGTTGTTTTTTTTTTTTTTTAACGTGTAATGGCGGCGATCTGCAATTTTTTTTGCAGGACTGCGATATTGCGGCGGACAGATTGGACCCTTGACTGACATTTTTGACACTTTTGGGGTTACCAGTGACATTTCTACAGTAATCAGTGCCATACAAATGCACTGTTACTGTAAAATTACACTGGCAGTGAAGGGGTTAACTTTATTTGAGAGGGAGGGGTGGTGTGTGTCCCTAGGGGCGTGATTCTAACTGTGATTGGCTGTTGCTTGAAGTGTAGGAACAATGATCAACGGTCCTACATAGTAGAACCGTGTGATCAGTGTTTCTACACCGGGGATAATGACAGGCGGCTTGTTTACATTAGCCGCCTGACTTTTTCCCTCTCCACCGGTGATCGCCGAGTGACCGTCGGACATCGGGTCTGCCGGTCACACGCACGGGGGGGTCTGTGACCACGCGGGAGCGGGAGCGCGCCTCTAGGGGCGTGCGCTCGCTCCCTAGACCCTCCCTGGACCCTCAAATGCTAGCGACGTAGATCTATGTGACTTTGCCTGTGAGGGGCTCACTGCCGACGTAAATCGTCGTTAGGCAGTCGGCAAGTGGTTAAAAAGTCCCTTGAATGCCGTAATTTAAAGGACGTTTAAAATGTCGGTTGTGTTGCGTTTGCAACCGTGTTTGGCGGGCGTTTAGCAGGTGTTTGCGTTTAGAACCGTTTCTAGAGGTCAAAAAATCATTCCACTTTAAAATGGAAAAACGTGAGCGCTAAACGCGGGTCATCGCGTTCGGTCACGTTTTTGGGTTTGAAACGCCGGGAAACACAAATAATTGCTTTCTAAAAAACGTTGCTGAACTCAACTGCCTGCAAATGACTGTAAAGGACCCGGTGTACATGGACAGATAAGATAACACAGAGGAGGGTTCAGGGGCTTCTGACAAAAACACCCAACTCATCCTAAACGGCCGCTTACAAGTTGCAGTGTATATGGACCCTAAGGGGTTTGGAAAAGTCACCACATTTCTTTGTCTCGCCTCTTTAGTCCTATTCTGATGATCCCGAGAGGACATAAAAGAAATAAAGGAAGAGAGGGGGAAAAGCAAATACAACAAAAAAGGTTAAACAGTATTGTTGCTGTGACGAGTTGGCTTTTCAGTGAGTGCATGTCACAGGTTATTGCTGACGAAGGTGTCAAAAAAAAAATGAGGACACCCCAAAGTCTGTGTCAGGTATTTTTGAGCATTAAAGCGGTACTATACTCTAAAAAAAAAAACAAAAAAAAAACCCCTGCAAGACAAAGGCATAATGAGGTATTGTGCATCGCATACTAGCTCATTATGAAAAACTTACCTTAAAACGAAGCCCCAACACGGACCCCCGGACACAGCTGTGGGAGCGGACATGATCCCTCAGTGTCTCTTCCGGGTTCGGCGGCTCCGGCGCTGTGAGTGGCCGGAGGCGTGATGACGTCACCACGGGGTTTTAACTTTCCGGCGACTTCCTGGCAAGGAACTCTGAAGGTACGTCGGACCTTCAGAGCGCATGCGCCGCTAGCATGAGCGGCTGCATGCAGTGCAAATATCTCCTAAACCATGCAGGTTTAGGAGATATTATTTGTACCTACAGGTAAGCCTTATTATAGGCCGCATTATAGGCTTACCTGTAGGTAAAAGTAAAAAAAAAAAATCGGTAAACTACCGCTTTAACTGAGAACCGGTGTGTCATAATAACAGGCCTTATGCCACGTACACAAGCGCTGAAATTCGGCCGGGAATTTTCGTCCAACGACAGATCTGCCGATTTTCGGCTTGTTAGTATGATGCTTCCGACAACCAACTCCGAATTTTCGGTCGAAAAAATTCTGGTGTGCAGACTATAACATTTTTGTCCGCTGTCAAAACACGGCCGATTTTCGTGCAGTCAGTAC
This sequence comes from Pelophylax lessonae, assembly GCF_965119305.1. Lineage (NCBI taxonomy): Eukaryota > Metazoa > Chordata > Amphibia > Anura > Ranidae > Pelophylax > Pelophylax lessonae. The sequence continues at coordinate 4,048,095 of NC_138769.1, read as the reverse complement.
AGATTTCAACAGGGAAAAATCTGATGAGAAAGTCTGGGCATGCTCAGAGAAGAAAAAACACAAAGAAAGCAAACCAACACATGACATTACTTCTGAAGTAGAATTTTGTCGGGCGAGAAAATTCGTGTGCAGTCTAGGCACATTCCAACCAACAAAACACAACACTGGACAAAAGACGGACGATCGGTCGGCCGATAATTGTTGCGTGTGTACGGGGCTTTAGGCTGAAGTAGGAACCACAAACAGCCAAACAGGATTATGCTGCCATCTAGTGGAGGTAGTGGTATAACACAGCGTTCCAAGGCGATGGGTTGAGACATATTCTCCTATTTATTCTGAGCTTGGAAGAGTAAGCACACCATCTACTGGTCAAAAGTGGGAATGGTATGCAGTGAGAACAAAACATTGTAATTCAACAGAGGTAAAAGTTTATTCCTTAGGTATTATAAAAGAAGATAGCCAGTAAAAAAAGGGGCATGTCAGGCGTAGAACATTGCAGATATCTCAGAATTCTTTGCGGTGATTATTTGTGATCCCTTGTTCTGGGAGGTTTGGGAGGAGAAAGGGTTATGCAGATCTTTGTTTTTGAATTTCTTCCCTTTTGATGCTGAAAATCTGTAAGATGAAGGGGAGCCCAATTCAGGATGAGAATTTGATGGAGGGGTCAAAAACTCAGCATACCAGTCAGGTAGCGTAATCGGCTCCAGCTGAACGTTGGCACAGAATGTGGGGAGATCATCTGGAGTGCGCAGAAAAAAATCTTTCCCTTGAAATGAGGCTTGAACCGCGAAAGGGAATTTCCATCTATAGGTAACATTTTTTTCTCTGAGTGCATCCAGAATAGGTCTAACAGCTCTTCTGTTTTTGAGGGTAATGGGGGAGGGGTCCTGGTATAGCTGGATCGGGGTTTCATTGAACAGAATTTGTTCATTTTGTCTTGCTTTATAAAGTATTTCCTCCTTCAAGGTGTGACTAGAGAGACAACAGATAATGTCCCTGGGTGCCGTGGAATCAGGTGCTTTAGGACTAAGGGCCCTGTGAGCCCTTCCAAGCTCAATGGGGGACTCGGGGGGCTTTTCAATCAGATTATTGAATATGGAAGTCAAAACAGGTCTAATGCTGTTCCTTTCCACCAATTCCGGTATCCCCCTCAGCCTAATGTTGTTTCTTCTCTCACTGTTATCTAGATCTTCTAGCTGACGGTTCATGGCGATTAAGTGGCTTGAATGTGAAGTTCTGACCTCCTCGAATCTCCTAATCGCTCTGTCTTTGTGTTTCCCCACTTTCTCCCCCACAGCTATTTGCTCTGTAAGCCTGATAATGTCGGCCTTTAGGTCTGTGATGGCCGCTGCAAAAGACCCCTTAACCACTTCAGCCCTGGAGGATTTGGCTACTCAAAGACCAGGGCCTATTTTGCGATTCGGCACTGTGCGACTTTAACTGACAATTGCGCGGTCGTGCGACGCCGTACCCAAACTAAATTGACGTCCTTTTTTTCCCCACAAACAGAGCTTTCTTTTGGTGGTATTTGATCATCTCTGTGATTTTCATTTTTTGCGATATTTATAAAAAAAAGCGACAATTTTGAAAAAATAACAATATTTTTCTACTTTGACAGTTAAAAAATATCCAATATATTCAATTTTTGTCATATTTTTAGGCCAAAATGTATTTAGCTACATGTCTTTGACAAAAAAATTCTCCATGAGTGTATTTTTAACCGCTTTAAGACCGGAAGATTTTACCCCATTCCTGACCAGGGCCTATTTTGCTATTCGGCACTGCGTGACTTTAACTGACAATTGCGCAGTCATGCAACGCCGTACCCAAATGAAATTGACGTCCTTTTTTTCCCACAAACAGAGATTTCTTTTGGTGGTATTTGATCTCCTGTGCGATTTTTATTTTTTGTGCTATAAACAAAAAAAGCAACAATTTTGAAAAAAAATAATTTTCACATTTTTTTATATGAAGTTCCCCCCAAAAAATGTAAAAATCAAATTTTTTAACATTTTAGGCCAATTTGTTTTCTGCTACATATGTTTGGTAAAAAAAAAAAAAAAAAACAATAAGTGTATTTTGATTGGTTTGCGCAAAAGTTATTGCGTTTACTAACTAAGGGAAAGATTTTTGTCATTTTTATTGTTTATTTTTTTTTTTACTAGTGATGGCGGCGATCTGCAAATTTTTTGCGGGACTGCGACATTGTGGCAGACAGATTGGACCCCTGACTGACATTTTTGGGGTTACCAGTGACATTACTACAGTAATCAGTGCTATAAATATGCACTGTTACTGTAAAAATGACACTGGGAGGGAAGGGGTTAACTTTATTAGTGATCAAGGGGTTAAGTGTGTCCCTAGGGGCGTGATTCTAACTGTCAGGGGGTGTGGCTTGTGATGTAACCACAGAGACATACGATTCTACATAGCAGGATCATATGATCTCTGCAGTTACACCAGGGAGAATGACAGTTGGTTGTGTTTACATCAGCCGCCTGCCTTTCTCCCTCTCCAGCAGGAGATCGCGAGTGACTGGTGGACATCGGAGCCACCAGTCACACATGCGGGGATGCAGGGGAACGAGTGGGGGTGGGAGCGTGCCTCCGGCAGTGTGCGCTCGCCCCCTGTTGGCTCTCAGGCGAGTGAGGTAGTACTACGTTGGTTTGCCTGTAGGGGGCTGACTGCCGCAGTAAATAGTCGTGCGGTGGTCAGCAAGCGCTTACTGTCTGCAGCAATCGCCGTCATATCATTGAAGGTCAGTTGTCTGTCAGTGTGTGAGATGTCCTCAACCGTCTCTTCAGAAGCAGTAATAGAGTCCGCATCATATTCCTCCTCATCCTCCTGTGCAGGCGCCTGCGCCATCTTGGGGCCTATAGTACTCCGCCTGGATGGAGTCTGGGCCTTGAAGAGATCCACAATCATCTTGCCGTTGGCCGTTTTCCCGGGTCTCTGATGTTTGATCTGGGAGTTTGGTTTTGTAATCTTAAGGAGGCCATACACGTTTCGAATTTCGTACGATTTGTCGTTCGATAAACGCAAGCGCCAGTCGTGCACATCATCGAGTGTACCATCAATGTGATTCGAAAATCGTACGACAAAACACTACTTCCTTCTGCCAGTATAGGAAGTGATGCAATGTTGTCTTGACCTTTTAACCACACCTCCACTGGGCACTCCCCTTACTGTAACCACATCTCCACTGGGCACTCCCCCTACTGTAACCACACTTCCACTGGGCACTCCCCCTACTGTAACCACACCTCCACTGGGCACTCCCCCTACAGTTAAAAGTTGGATCGTGTCATTTGCGAACAGAGCAATCATTCGCCACAGCATACGACTATTCTCAGCAATAAAATGCCATTCAAGAGGTATAATAGGAATCAGAAAATGGCAGCCATGGTTATTGCATTGATTGCTTTGGAGGAGGAGAAGAAAAAGAAGAAAAATCGAGGGAAGAGCAGAGTGTGAGCTCCTGCAACGAGAGCAATTTTCCCATATCACCCTGCTGACAAACCTCAGAGAAAATAATAATCCTGAGGATTACCGTAATTATTTGCGGATGACCCAGCAGTCCTTTGACATGCTATTATCTCTTGTGCAGCCACAGATCACCAAACAGGACACCTGCATGAGAAAATCTATTAGTGCAGAGGAGAGGCTCATGGCAACCCTGCGTCTTATGAAGACCTGAAGTTCACCACTGGAATCTCTGCCCAATCATTGGGAAGAATCATCCCTGAGACGTGTCAGGCCATAGTGAAGGTGCTCCAGCCACACTATTTAAAGGTAATTATAAAAAGTACAACTTTAATTTATAAGAATATTACTGCAAACATAAGTCTAATTTTGTGAGTACATCAATTTTATTAAAAAATATGTAACTTCCTGTACACGGTTGTCTGAAAAAGTTTGTATTTTCTTAAATCAATACAAACCCATTTCCAAATCATTATTATGAAAATATATCATTCTTAAACAATAACCAATAAAAAAGGAACAAATACACAAAAGAAATGCAATAATATTGAGCAACATATCTAGAAGTTTTTTTTACAGATTGGTGTATTGGGAGCCATGAAACCAAGAACCTTGATGTGGTTCAGGATGCACTGACCAGCTTGGGTTTCCCTGTGATTGAGACATAGTTGGGTGCCAATATTGGCCAGATGGTACAGGTGTAGCAGATGGTACAGGTGGAGCAGATGGTACAGGTGTAGCAGATGGTACAGGTGGAGCAGATGTTACAGGTGGAACAGATGGTACAGGTGTAGAAGATGGTACAGGTAGAGCAGATGGTACAGGTGTAGAAGATGGTACAGGTGGAGCAGATGTTACAGGTGTAGAAGATGGTACAGGTGTAGAAGATGGTACAGGTGGAGCAGATGTTACAGGTGGAGCAGATGTTACAGGTGGAGCAGATGGTACAGGTGGAGCAGATGGTACAGGTGGAGCAGATGGTACAGGTGTAGCAGATGGTACAGGTGGAGCAGATGTTACAGGTGGAACAGATGGTACAGGTGTAGAAGATGGTACAGGTAGAGCAGATGGTACAGGTGTAGAAGATGGTACAGGTGGAGCAGATGTTACAGGTGTAGAAGATGGTACAGGTGTAGAAGATGGTACAGGTGGAGCAAATGTTACAGGTGGAGCAGATGTTACAGGTGGAGCAGATGGTACAGGTGGAGCAGATGGTACAGGTGTAGAAGATGTTACAGGTGGAGCAGATGTTACAGGTGGAGCAGATGTTACAGGTGCAGCAGATGGTACAGGTGGAGCAGATGGTACAGGTGTTAGAGATGTTACAGGTGGAGCAGATGTTACAGGTGGAGCAGAGGGTACAGGTGTAGAAGATGGTACAGGTGGAGCAGATGTTACAGGTGGAGCAGATGTTACAGGTGTAGAAGATGGTACAGGTGGAGCAGATGTTACAGGTGGAGCAGATGTTACAGGTGGAGCAGATGGTACAGGTGTAGAAGATGGTACAGATGGAGCAGATGGTACAGGTGTAGAAGATGGTACAGGTGGAGCAGATGTTACAGGTGTAGCAGATGGTACAGGTGTAGAAGATGGTACAGGTGGAGCAGATGGTACAGGTGGAGCAGATGGTACAGGTGTAGAAGATGGTACAGGTGGAGCAGAGGGTACATGTGTAGAAGATGGTACAAGTGGAGCAGATGGTACAGGTGGAGCAGATGTTACAGGTGTAGCAGATGGTACAGGTGTAGAAGATGGTACAGGTGGAGCAGATGGTACAGGTGTAGAAGATGGTACAAGTGGAGCAGATGGTACAGGTGGAGCAGAGGGTACAGGTGTAGAAGATGGTACAAGTGGAGCAGATGGTACAGTTGGAGCAGATGGTACAGGTGTAGAAGATGGTACAGGTGTAGAAGATGGTACAGGTGGAGCAGATGTTACAGGTGTAGCAGATGGTACAGGTGTAGAAGATGGTACAGGTGTAGAAGATGGTACAGGTGGAGCAGATGGTACAGGTGGAGCAGATGGTACAGGTGTAGAAGATGGTACAGGTGGAGCAGATGGTACAGGTGTAGCAGATGGTACAGGTGTAGAAGATGGTACAGGTGTAGAAGATGGTACAGGTGGAGCAGATGGTACAGGTGGAGCAGATGTTACAGGTGGAGCAGATGGTACAGGTGTAGAAGATGGTACAGGTGGAGCAGATGGTACAGGTGGAGCAGATGTTACAGGTGGAGCAGATGGTACAGGTGTAGAAGATGGTACAGGTGGAGCAGATGTTACAGGTGTAGCAGATGGTACAAGTGTAGAAGATGGTACAGGTGGAGCAGATGGTACAGGTGGAGCAGAGGGTACAGGTGTAGAAGATGGTACAGGTGGAGCAGATGGTACAGGTGGAGCAGATGGTACAGGTGGAGCAGAGGGTACAGGTGTAGAAGATGGTACAAGTGGAGCAGATGGTACAGGTGGAGCAGATGGTACAGGTGTAGAAGATGGTACAGGTGGAGCAGATGGTACAGGTGGAGCAGAGGGTACAGGTGTAGAAGATGGTACAAGTGGAGCAGATGGTACAGGTGGAGCAGATGGTACAGGTGTAGAAGATGGTACAGGTGTAGAAGATGGTACAGGTGGAGCAGATGGTACAGGTGGAGCAGAGGGTACAGGTGTAGAAGATGGTACAAGTGGAGCAGATGGTACAGGTGGAGCAGATGGTACAGGTGTAGCAGATGTTACAGGTGGAGCAGATGTTACAGGTGGAGCAGATGGTACAGGTGTAGAAGATGGTACAGGTAGAGCAGATGGTACAGGTGTAGAAGATGGTACAGGTGGAGCAGATGTTACAGGTGTAGAAGATGGTACAGGTGTAGAAGATGGTACAGGTGGAGCAGATGTTACAGGTGGAGCAGATGGTACAGGTGGAGCAGATGGTACAGGTGTAGAAGATGTTACAGGTGGAGCAGATGTTACAGGTGGAGCAGATGTTACAGGTGGAGCAGATGGTACAGGTGTTAGAGATGTTACAGGTGGAGCAGATGTTACAGGTGGAGCAGAGGGTACAGGTGTAGAAGATGGTACAGGTGGAGCAGATGTTACAGGTGGAGCAGATGTTACAGGTGGAGCAGATGTTACAGGTGTAGAAGATGGTACAGGTGGAGCAGATGTTACAGGTGGAGCAGATGTTACAGGTGGAGCAGATGTTACAGGTGTAGAAGATGGTACAGGTGGAGCAGATGTTACAGGTGGAGCAGATGTTACAGGTGGAGCAGATGGTACAGGTGTAGAAGATGGTACAGATGGAGCAGATGGTACAGGTGTAGAAGATGGTACAGGTGGAGCAGATGGTACAGGTGGAGCAGAGGGTACATGTGTAGAAGATGGTACAAGTGGAGCAGATGGTACAGGTGGAGCAGATGTTACAGGTGTAGCAGATGGTACAGGTGTAGAAGATGGTACAGGTGGAGCAGATGGTACAGGTGGAGCAGATGGTACAGGTGGAGCAGATGGTACAGGTGTAGAAGATGGTACAAGTGGAGCAGATGGTACAGGTGGAGCAGAGGGTACAGGTGTAGAAGATGGTACAAGTGGAGCAGATGGTACAGGTGGAGCAGATGGTACAGGTGTAGAAGATGGTACAGGTGTAGAAGATGGTACAGGTGGAGCAGATGGTACAGGTGTAGAAGATGGTACAGGTGTAGCAGATGGTACAGGTGTAGAAGATGGTACAGGTGTAGAAGATGGTACAGGTGGAGCAGATGGTACAGGTGGAGCAGATGGTACAGGTGTAGAAGATGGTACAGGTGGAGCAGATGGTACAGGTGTAGAAGATGGTACAGGTGGAGCAGATGGTACAGGTGTAGGAGATGGTACAGGTGGAGCAGATGGTACAGGTGGAGCAGATGGTACAGGTGGAGCAGAGGGTACAGGTGTAGAAGATGGTACAAGTGTAGAAGATGGTACAGGTGGAGCAGATGGTACAGGTGTAGAAGATGGTACAGGTGTAGAAGATGGTACAGGTGTAGAAGATGGTACAGGTGGAGCAGATGGTACAGGTGGAGCAGATGGTACAGGTGTAGAAGATGGTACAGGTGTAGAAGATGGTACAGGTGGAGCAGATGGTACAGGTGGAGCAGATGGTACAGGTGTAGAAGATGGTACAGGTGTAGAAGATGGTACAGGTGGAGCAGATGGTACAGGTGTAGAAGATGGTACAGGTGGAGCAGATGGTACAGGTGTAGAAGATGGTACAGGTGGAGCAGATGGTACAGGTGTAGAAGATGGTACAGGTGGAGCAGATGGTACAGGTGTAGGAGATGGTACAGGTGGAGCAGATGGTACAGGTGTAGAAGATGGTACAGGTGTAGAAGATGGTACAGGTGGAGCAGATGGTACAGGTGGAGCAGAGGGTACAGGTGTAGAAGATGGTACAAGTGGAGCAGATGGTACAGGTGGAGCAGATGGTACAGGTGTAGCAGATGTTACAGGTGTAGCAGATGGTACAGGTGTAGAAGATGGTACAGGTGGAGCAGATGGTACAGGTGGAGCAGATGTTACAGGTGGAGCAGATGGTACAGGTGTAGAAGATGGTACAGGTGGAGCAGATGTTACAGGTGTAGCAGATGGTACAGGTGTAGAAGATGGTACAGGTGGAGCAGATGGTACAGGTGGAGCAGATGGTACAGGTGGAGCAGAGGGTACAGGTGTAGAAGATGGTACAAGTGGAGCAGATGGTACAGGTGGAGCAGATGGTACAGGTGTAGAAGATGGTACAGGTGTAGAAGATGGTACAGGTGGAGCAGATGGTACAGGTGGAGCAGAGGGTACAGGTGTAGAAGATGGTACAAGTGGAGCAGATGGTACAGGTGGAGCAGATGGTACAGGTGTAGCAGATGTTACAGGTGGAGCAGATGTTACAGGTGGAGCAGATGGTACAGGTGTAGAAGATGGTACAGGTAGAGCAGATGGTACAGGTGTAGAAGATGGTACAGGTGGAGCAGATGTTACAGGTGTAGAAGATGGTACAGGTGTAGAAGATGGTACAGGTGGAGCAGATGTTACAGGTGGAGCAGATGGTACAGGTGGAGCAGATGGTACAGGTGTAGAAGATGTTACAGGTGGAGCAGATGTTACAGGTGGAGCAGATGTTACAGGTGGAGCAGATGGTACAGGTGTTAGAGATGTTACAGGTGGAGCAGATGTTACAGGTGGAGCAGAGGGTACAGGTGTAGAAGATGGTACAGGTGGAGCAGATGTTACAGGTGGAGCAGATGTTACAGGTGGAGCAGATGTTACAGGTGTAGAAGATGGTACAGGTGGAGCAGATGTTACAGGTGGAGCAGATGTTACAGGTGGAGCAGATGTTACAGGTGTAGAAGATGGTACAGGTGGAGCAGATGTTACAGGTGGAGCAGATGTTACAGGTGGAGCAGATGGTACAGGTGTAGAAGATGGTACAGATGGAGCAGATGGTACAGGTGTAGAAGATGGTACAGGTGGAGCAGATGGTACAGGTGGAGCAGAGGGTACATGTGTAGAAGATGGTACAAGTGGAGCAGATGGTACAGGTGGAGCAGATGTTACAGGTGTAGCAGATGGTACAGGTGTAGAAGATGGTACAGGTGGAGCAGATGGTACAGGTGGAGCAGATGGTACAGGTGGAGCAGATGGTACAGGTGTAGAAGATGGTACAAGTGGAGCAGATGGTACAGGTGGAGCAGAGGGTACAGGTGTAGAAGATGGTACAAGTGGAGCAGATGGTACAGGTGGAGCAGATGGTACAGGTGTAGAAGATGGTACAGGTGTAGAAGATGGTACAGGTGGAGCAGATGGTACAGGTGTACAAGATGGTTCAGGTGTAGCAGATGGTACAGGTGTAGAAGATGGTACAGGTGTAGAAGATGGTACAGGTGGAGCAGATGGTACAGGTGGAGCAGATGGTACAGGTGTAGAAGATGGTACAGGTGGAGCAGATGGTACAGGTGTAGAAGATGGTACAGGTGGAGCAGATGGTACAGGTGTAGGAGATGGTACAGGTGGAGCAGATGGTACAGGTGGAGCAGATGGTACAGGTGGAGCAGAGGGTACAGGTGTAGAAGATGGTACAAGTGTAGAAGATGGTACAGGTGGAGCAGATGGTACAGGTGTAGAAGATGGTACAGGTGTAGAAGATGGTACAGGTGTAGAAGATGGTACAGGTGGAGCAGATGGTACAGGTGGAGCAGATGGTACAGGTGTAGAAGATGGTACAGGTGTAGAAGATGGTACAGGTGGAGCAGATGGTACAGGTGGAGCAGATGGTACAGGTGTAGAAGATGGTACAGGTGTAGAAGATGGTACAGGTGGAGCAGATGGTACAGGTGTAGAAGATGGTACAGGTGGAGCAGATGGTACAGGTGTAGAAGATGGTACAGGTGGAGCAGATGGTACAGGTGTAGAAGATGGTACAGGTGGAGCAGATGGTACAGGTGTAGGAGATGGTACAGGTGGAGCAGATGGTACAGGTGTAGAAGATGGTACAGGTGTAGAAGATGGTACAGGTGGAGCAGATGGTACAGGTGGAGCAGAGGGTACAGGTGTAGAAGATGGTACAAGTGGAGCAGATGGTACAGGTGGAGCAGATGGTACAGGTGTAGCAGATGTTACAGGTGTAGCAGATGGTACAGGTGTAGAAGATGGTACAGGTGGAGCAGATGGTACAGGTGGAGCAGATGTTACAGGTGGAGCAGATGGTACAGGTGTAGAAGATGGTACAGGTGGAGCAGATGTTACAGGTGTAGCAGATGGTACAGGTGTAGAAGATGGTACAGGTGGAGCAGATGGTACAGGTGGAGCAGATGGTACAGGTGGAGCAGAGGGTACAGGTGTAGAAGATGGTACAAGTGGAGCAGATGGTACAGGTGGAGCAGATGGTACAGGTGTAGAAGATGGTACAGGTGTAGAAGATGGTACAGGTGGAGCAGATGGTACAGGTGGAGCAGAGGGTACAGGTGTAGAAGATGGTACAAGTGGAGCAGATGGTACAGGTGGAGCAGATGGTACAGGTGTAGCAGATGTTACAGGTGGAGCAGATGTTACAGGTGGAGCAGATGGTACAGGTGTAGAAGATGGTACAGGTAGAGCAGATGGTACAGGTGTAGAAGATGGTACAGGTGGAGCAGATGTTACAGGTGTAGAAGATGGTACAAGTGTAGAAGATGGTACAGGTGGAGCAGATGTTACAGGTGGAGCAGATGGTACAGGTGGAGCAGATGGTACAGGTGTAGAAGATGTTACAGGTGGAGCAGATGTTACAGGTGGAGCAGATGTTACAGGTGGAGCAGATGGTACAGGTGGAGCAGATGGTACAGGTGTTAGAGATGTTACAGGTGGAGCAGATGTTACAGGTGGAGCAGAGGGTACAGGTGTAGAAGATGGTACAGGTGGAGCAGATGTTACAGGTGGAGCAGATGTTACAGGTGGAGCAGATGTTACAGGTGTAGAAGATGGTACAGGTGGAGCAGATGTTACAGGTGGAGCAGATGTTACAGGTGGAGCAGATGTTACAGGTGTAGAAGATGGTACAGGTGGAGCAGATGTTACAGGTGGAGCAGATGTTACAGGTGGAGCAGATGGTACAGGTGTAGAAGATGGTACAGATGGAGCAGATGGTACAGGTGTAGAAGATGGTACAGGTGGAGCAGATGTTACAGGTGTAGCAGATGGTACAGGTGTAGAAGATGGTACAGGTGGAGCAGATGGTACAGGTGGAGCAGAGGGTACAGGTGTAGAAGATGGTACAGGTGGAGCAGATGGTACAGGTGTAGAAGATGGTACAGGTGGAGCAGATGGTACAGGTGGAGCAGAGGGTACATGTGTAGAAGATGGTACAAGTGGAGCAGATGGTACAGGTGGAGCAGATGTTACAGGTGTAGCAGATGGTACAGGTGTAGAAGATGGTACAGGTGGAGCAGATGGTACAGGTGGAGCAGATGGTACAGGTGGAGCAGATGGTACAGGTGTAGAAGATGGTACAAGTGGAGCAGATGGTACAGGTGGAGCAGAGGGTACAGGTGTAGAAGATGGTACAAGTGGAGCAGATGGTACAGGTGGAGCAGATGGTACAGGTGTAGAAGATGGTACAGGTGTAGAAGATGGTACAGGTGGAGCAGATGGTACAGGTGTAGAAGATGGTACAGGTGTAGCAGATGGTACAGGTGTAGAAGATGGTACAGGTGTAGAAGATGGTACAGGTGGAGCAGATGGTACAGGTGGAGCAGATGGTACAGGTGTAGAAGATGGTACAGGTGGAGCAGATGGTACAGGTGTAGAAGATGGTACAGGTGGAGCAGATGGTACAGGTGTAGGAGATGGTACAGGTGGAGCAGATGGTACAGGTGGAGCAGATGGTACAGGTGGAGCAGAGGGTACAGGTGTAGAAGATGGTACAAGTGTAGAAGATGGTACAGGTGGAGCAGATGGTACAGGTGTAGAAGATGGTACAGGTGTAGAAGATGGTACAGGTGGAGCAGATGGTACAGGTGTAGAAGATGGTACAGGTGGAGCAGAGGGTACAGGTGTAGAAGATGGTACAGGTGTAGAAGATGGTACAGGTGTAGCAGATGGTACAGGTGTAGAAGATGGTACAGGTGTAGAAGATGGTACAGGTGGAGCAGATGGTACAGGTGGAGCAGATGGTACAGGTGTAGAAGATGGTACAGGTGTAGAAGATGGTACAGGTGGAGCAGATGGTACAGGTGGAGCAGATGGTACAGGTGTAGAAGATGGTACAGGTGTAGAAGATGGTACAGGTGGAGCAGATGGTACAGGTGTAGAAGATGGTACAGGTGGAGCAGATTGTACAGGTGTAGAAGATGGTACAGGTGGAGCAGATGGTACAGGTGTAGAAGATGGTACAGGTGGAGCAGATGGTACAGGTGTAGGAGATGGTACAGGTGGAGCAGATGGTACAGGTGGAGCAGATGGTACAGGTGGAGCAGAGGGTACAGGTGTAGAAGATGGTACAAGTGTAGAAGATGGTACAGGTGTAGAAGATGGTACAGGTGTAGAAGATGGTACAGGTGTAGAAGATGGTACAGGTGGAGCAGATGGTACAGGTGTAGAAGATGGTACAGGTGGAGCAGAGGGTACAGGTGTAGAAGATGGTACAGGTGTAGAAGATGGTACAGGTGTAGCAGATGGTACAGGTGTAGAAGATGGTACAGGTGTAGAAGATGGTACAGGTGTAGAAGATGGTACAGGTGGAGCAGATGGTACAGGTGTAGCAGAGGGTACAGGTGGAGCAGATGGTACAGGTGGAGCAGATGGTACAGGTGGAGCAGATGGTACAGGTGGAGCAGATGGTACAGGTGGAGCAGATGGTACAGGTGTAGAAGATGGTACAGGTGTAGAAGATGGTACAGGTGGAGCAGATGGTACAGGTGGAGCAGATGGTACAGGTGTAGAAGATGGTACAGGTGTAGAAGATGGTACAGGTGGAGCAGATGGTACAGGTGTAGAAGATGGTACAGGTGGAGCAGATGGTACAGGTGTAGAAGATGGTACAGGTGGAGCAGATGGTACAGGTGTAGAAGATGGTACAGGTGGAGCAGATGGTACAGGTGTAGGAGATGGTACAGGTGGAGCAGATGGTACAGGTGTAGAAGATGGTACAGGTGGAGCAGATGGTACAGGTGTAGAAGATGGTACAGGTGTAGAAGATGGTACAGGTGTAGAAGATGGTACAGGTGTAGAAGATGGTACAGGTGGAGCAGATGGTACAGGTGTAGAAGATGGTACAGGTGGAGCAGATGGTACAGGTGTAGAAGATGGTACAGGTGGAGCAGATGGTACAGGTGTAGAAGATGGTACAGGTGTAGAAGATGGTACAGGTGTAGAAGATGGTACAGGTGGAGCAGATGGTACAGGTGTAGAAGATGGTACAGGTGGAGCAGATGGTACAGGTGTAGAAGATGGTACAGGTGGAGCAGATGGTACAGGTGTAGAAGATGGTACAGGTGGAGCAGATGGTACAGGTGTAGAAGATGGTACAGGTGGAGCAGATTGTACAGGTGTAGAAGATGGTACAGGTGGAGCAGATGGTACAGGTGTAGAAGATGGTACAGGTGGAGCAGATGGTACAGGTGTAGGAGATGGTACAGGTGGAGCAGATGGTACAGGTGGAGCAGATGGTACAGGTGGAGCAGAGGGTACAGGTGTAGAAGATGGTACAAGTGTAGAAGATGGTACAGGTGTAGAAGATGGTACAGGTGTAGAAGATGGTACAGGTGTAGAAGATGGTACAGGTGGAGCAGATGGTACAGGTGTAGAAGATGGTACAGGTGTAGAAGATGGTACAGGTGTAGAAGATGGTACAGGTGTAGCAGATGGTACAGGTGTAGAAGATGGTACAGGTGTAGAAGATGGTACAGGTGTAGAAGATGGTACAGGTGGAGCAGATGGTACAGGTGTAGCAGAGGGTACAGGTGGAGCAGATGGTACAGGTGGAGCAGATGGTACAGGTGGAGCAGATGGTACAGGTGTAGAAGATGGTACAGGTGGAGCAGATGGTACAGGTGTAGAAGATGGTACAGGTGTAGAAGATGGTACAGGTGTAGAAGATGGTACAGGTGGAGCAGATGGTACAGGTGGAGCAGATGGTACAGGTGTAGAAGATGGTACAGGTGTAGAAGATGGTACAGGTGGAGCAGATGGTACAGGTGGAGCAGATGGTACAGGTGTAGAAGATGGTACAGGTGTAGAAGATGGTACAGGTGGAGCAGATGGTACAGGTGTAGAAGATGGTACAGGTGGAGCAGATGGTACAGGTGTAGAAGATGGTACAGGTGTAGAAGATGGTACAGGTGTAGAAGATGGTACAGGTGGAGCAGATGGTACAGGTGTAGAAGATGGTACAGGTGGAGCAGATGGTACAGGTGTAGAAGATGGTACAGGTGGAGCAGATGGTACAGGTGTAGAAGATGGTACAGGTGTAGAAGATGGTACAGGTGTAGAAGATGGTACAGGTGTAGAAGATGGTACAGGTGTAGAAGATGGTACAGGTGTAGAAGATGGTACAGGTGTAGATGTACATCCCTGATACCCTATTATATCTGTGTTCTGTGTAAGATTTCCCTTTAGTCCAATGGCAATCATTTTATGCATTAAAGCTTCAGAAATGTCTGGTTGCTCCATGGACATTCTCTGTAATTTGTGTGCAACCAGATGACCCCAGCATCACATTCATCATCTTTCTGCTTCATGATAGACGATGAATCCTTCAGCACACGGGCCGTATCGTAGCTGAGATTTCTCTTCTTTCCTCTTTCAGTTCTCTGAGTTGATGTTCCTGGCTGCTCTGATACTGGGCTTGGTCTATCCTATAGAAACAAAAAAAATAATTAATAAGAAAATATGATCAATAATTATCATTGTTACATTTTTTAATGTTTTTCTATCTTGCCAACAGTTTCCTTCTAAATCTGAAGAATGGAAAGAATTCCAGGATTTGTGGAATTTCCCTCATTGCGGAGGTGCAATTGATGGGAAACATGTGAGGATTACAACTCCAGCACATTCAGGATCCTAGTTTTATAACTATAAAGAGTTCTTCAGCATCATTCTAATGGGAATTGTGAATGCCAAATATGAATTTATTTACTTGGATATTGGAAAAAATGGAAGAAACTCGGATGGAGGTGTGATAGAGCGCAGTCCATTTATGCATCCATTAAAAGAAGGAATGTTCCATCTTCCATCTTCCAGTCAGACAGTTGAGGGCCTTAATTTTGTGTTCATTGGGGACGATGCATTTCCCTTACATGAACACCGGATGAAACCCTATCCCTTGTGCAATTTAACTGCTCCCCAGAAAATATATAATTATAGATTGTCTAGGGTGAGAAGGGTGGTAGAGAATGCATTTGGGATCATGGCCAGCAGATTCCGAATTTTCCACACCGCCATTAATGTTACAGTTGAAAAAGTTGACATAATAGTGGAGTGCTGCTTTATGTTACACAATTATTTAAGAAGCACAACTGTGTCATATATGCCATCAACTGCAGTGATATGGAAGATCTTACCAGTGGGACAATTGTGCCAGGTGATTGGCGATATGACAGCAGTGGCATGGTAAATTTAACTCCTGCAAGGCCTGGGCTACCAACTGCAAATGCATGGCAAAATCGCATTCATTACACCAATTATTTTATGGGTAGTGGTGCAGTTGCATGGCAGGATCGCATATAATCATATGTATTATATTTTCTACGAAATTACTTGCTCTAAATAAAGACAGCTTAATAAATCATATACAATATATGAGTATTCTTTATTCTAGTTTTTGGCACATTCTACTATGACTGTCCCATGATGCAGAAGGACCCCTGACCCTATAGTTGTTTCATTGTGCCCTCCAACCCCCCCCCCCCCAAAGAAAAAACATTGTGAATTAAACGAAAATTTTGATATACCTGTGTCAGTGTCAGTGTCTGTGTCTGAGTTAGTGTCTGTGTCTGAGTCTGAGTCTGTGTCTGTGTCTAAGTCTGTGTCTGAGTCAGTGTCAGTGTCAGTGTCTGTGTCTGAGTTAGTGTCTGTGTCCGAGTCTGTGTCCAAGTCTGTGTCTGTGTCTGAGTCTGTGTCTGTGTCTGTGTCAGTGTCTGAGTCAGTGTCTGTGTCTGAGTCAGTGTCTGAGTCAGTGTCAGTGTCTGTGTCTGAGTTAGTGTCTGTGTCTGAGTCTGTGTCTGTGTCTGAGTCAGTGTCTGAGTCAGTGTCTGTGTCTGTGTCCGAGTCTGTGTCTGTGTCTGTGTCTGTGTCTGTGTCAGTGTCTGAGTCAGTGTCTGTGTCTGAGTCAGTGTCTGAGTCAGTGTCAGTGTCTGTGTCTGAGTTAGTGTCTGTGTCTGAGTCTGTGTCTGTGTCTGAGTCAGTGTCTGAGTCAGTGTCTGTGTCTGTGTCTGTGTCTGAGTCAGTGTCTGTGTCTGTGTCTGTGTCTGAGTCTGTGTCTGAGTCTGTGTCTGAGTCTGTGTCTGTGTCTGTGTCTGAGTCAGTGTCTGTGTCTGTGACATTTCCTCTGCTTCTGGGTCAGATATTAACCTGGAGTCTGATGCAGCACTTGGTGGCAGAGTGCAATGGGACTCTTGGATCCTCGGTGTCAGTGAGAAACCTCAGGTCCTGGAAGTACCACAAACGTGGCCCATAGACATCATCAGCGCTGCTCCAGATTTCTTGGACGCTTGGATTTTTTTATTCTCCTTTTTAATAACGGTGCGGAAGTTATCAATCTTGTGCTTTACATATCGGTCAGACCTCTTTCCATGGCTCCTTTAGTTCTTTGATGGCCTCATCACACTTCTATCTATTGGAATAATCCTTGGATTTCACATCCCATAATTCGGATAATTCTCTGTATTTATCAATGAATTGGGGGAGGAACTCAGGAGATGTGAATGTGAGAGGCATTTTCCTTTAAAGAAATAAAAAATAAATATATATATTTTACTAAGTTACCTTGCAAAGCCTTGTTATAGATGTGTAAAATAGAAGACATAATGATTTTCACATTAATAATGACTAAATAAGAAGAATAAATAATACTGAAGACACGAGAACTAACGAGATATGAAAGTTCCATGCAGCTCATATAATGGAGGAGCCATGAATTGTGACTGAGAAAAGTTTGTACAGAGTGAGGTCTCATTTTTATCCTTTTCTAACATCTCCTATACTGCAAAAGGACTTCTATCAGTAATAAAATTACATATATTAACATTATAACACATTATTTCCATAGAAAAAGTGAAATATGGAATGGAGAGTCGGCAGTTGGAAGTTACCTCAGGGATGTGTTCAGCGTTCTCTGCACGAATATACTTTCCTACGTCCCGAAAAGTTGCTGCATATTCCTGCAATGCGCACGTGCGTTATATACCATGTACAGGCCCCGCCTCTTCTTTCTGCGCACGTGTGTTATATACCATGTACAGGCCCCGCCTCTTCTTTCTGCGCACGTGCGTTATATACCATGTACAGGCCCCGCCTCTTCTTTCTGCACACGTGCGTTATATACCATGTACAGGCCCCGCCTCTTCTTTCTGCGCACGTGCGTTATATACCATGTACAGGCCCCGCCTCTTCTTTCTGTGCACGTGCATTATATACCATGTACAGGCCCCGCCTCTTCTTTCTGCGCACATGCGTTATATACCATGTACAGGCCCCGCCTCTTCTTTCTGCGCACATGCGTTATATACCATGTACAGGCCCCGCCTCTTCTTTCTTGTTGGAGAAGTCATGGCAGAGGAAGAAGACATGGCGGCTTCTCATAGTGGAAGATCTGTGACAGATGAGGAGCAGCGAATGGTGGAGGTGGAAGAATGTCACCAGACAACCAGAGTGACAAAGCCCCAGGAAGAAGAAAGCCACCAACCAATGACATTGGAGGAGATGGGGACATGGTGACCGTTCTACAATAGAAGGATTATGATTGTCACAAACAATTCTACCCTAAAAATGTCAGAAAAGATGAAATTCTGGAGAAAGTTATTGGTGTCCTACAGAAAAACCGCAGTGCTGAACGCACTAAAGATGGAGAGAGAAAACGCCGGTCTGACTTCAACTCCAGAGAATCGCATCAGCTCAGCAAAATCAATAAAATTATTCACAAAAGTAAGAATTAACTTTTTACAAAGAATGTTCGATGTTCTTGGGTTTTTCTGTATATTCTGTATGTTCTGTATGTTCTGTATATTCTGTATGTTCTCTATGTTCTGTATATTCTGTATGATCTGTATGTTCTCTATGTTCTCTATGTTCTGTATGTTCTCTATGTTCTGTATGTTCTGTATATTCTGTATATTCTGTATGTTCTGTATATTCTGTATATTCTGTATGTTCTCTATGTTCTGTATGTTCTGTATATTCTGTATGTTCTCTATGTTCTGTATGTTCTGTATATTCTGTATGTTCTCTATGTTCTGTATGTTCTGTATGTTCTGTATGTTCTGTATGTTCTGTATGTTCTGTATATTCTGTATGTTCTGTATGTTCTGTATATTCTGTATGTTCTCTATGTTCTGTATATTCTGTATGATCTGTATGTTCTGTATGTTCTGTATATTCTGTATGTTCTCTATGTTCTGTATGTTCTGTATATTCTGTATGTTCTCTATGTTCTGTATATTCTGTATGTTCTGTATGTTCTGTATATTCTGTATATTCTGTATGTTCTGTATATTCTGTATATTCTGTATGTTCTCTATGTTCTGTATGTTCTGTATATTCTGTATGTTCTCTATGTTCTGTATGTTCTGTATATTCTGTATGTTCTCTATGTTCTGTATGTTCTGTATATTCTGTATGTTCTCTATGTTCTGTATGTTCTGTATGTTCTGTATGTTCTGTATGTTCTGTATGTTCTGTATATTCTGTATGTTCTGTATGTTCTGTATATTCTGTATGTTCTGTATATTCTGTATGTTCTGTATATTCTGTATGTTCTCTATGTTCTGTATGTTCTGTATATTCTGTATGTTCTCTATGTTCTGTATATTCTGTATGATCTGTATGTTCTGTATGTTCTGTATATTCTGTATGTTCTCTATGTTCTGTATGTTCTGTATATTCTGTATGTTCTCTATGTTCTGTATATTCTGTATGTTCTGTATGTTCTGTATATTCTGTATATTCTGTATGTTCTGTATATTCTGTATATTCTGTATGATCTGTATATTCTGTATGTTCTGTATGTTCTGTATGTTCTGTATGTTCTGTATATTCTGTATGTTCTCTATGTTCTGTATATTCTGTATATTCTGTATGTTCTGTATATTCTGTATATTCTGTATGTTCTCTATGTTCTGTATGTTCTGTATATTCTGTATGTTCTCTATGTTCTGTATGTTCTGTATGTTCTGTATGTTCTGTATATTCTGTATATTCTGTATGTTCTGTATGTTCTGTATATTCTGTATATTCTGTATGTTCTGTATATTCTGTATATTCTGTATGTTCTGTATATTCTCTATGTTCTGTATGTTCTGTATGTTCTGTATGTTCTGTATAATCTGTATGTTCTGTATATTCTGTATATTCTGTATGTTCTGTATGTTCTCTATGTTCTGTATGTTCTGTATGTTCTGTATATTCTGTATATTCTGTATGTTCTGTATGTTCTGTATGTTCTGTATATTCTGTATATTCTGTATGATCTGTATGTTCTGTATATTCTGTATGTTCTGTATATTCTGTATGTTCTGTATATTCTGTATATTCTGTATATTCTGTATGTTCTCTATGTTCTGTATGTTCTGTATATTCTGTATGTTCTCTATGTTCTGTATGTTCTGTATATTCTGTATGTTCTCTATGTTCTGTATGTTCTGTATATTCTGTATGTTCTCTATGTTCTGTATGTTCTGTATATTCTGTATGTTCTCTATGTTCTGTATATTCTGTATATTCTGTATGTTCTGTACATTCTGTATATTCTGTATATTCTGTATGTTCTGTATATTCTGTATGTTCTGTATGTTCTCTATGTTCTGTATGTTCTGTATATTCTGTATGTTCTCTATGTTCTGTATGTTCTCTATGTTCTGTATGTTCTGTATATTCTGTATGTTCTCTATGTTCTGTATGTTCTGTATATTCTGTATATTCTGTATGTTCTGTATGTTCTGTATGTTCTGTATATTCTGTATGTTCTGTATATTCTGTATGTTCTGTATATTCTGTATGTTCTGTATGTTCTGTATATTCTGTATATTCTGTATGTTCTGTATGTTCTGTATGTTCTGTATATTCTGTATATTCTGTATATTCTGTATGTTCTGTATATTCTGTATGTTCTGTATATTCTGTATGTTCTGTATGTTCTGTATATTCTGTATATTCTGTATATTCTGTATGTTCTGTATGTTCTGTATGTTCTGTATATTCTGTATGTTCTGTATATTCTGTATGTTCTGTATGTTCTGTATATTCTGTATATTCTGTATATTCTGTATGTTCTGTATATTCTGTATGTTCTGTATTTTCTGTATGTTCTGTATGTTCTGTATATTCTGTATATTCTGTATATTCTGTATGTTCTGTATGTTCTGTATATTCTGTATGTTCTGTATATTCTGTATATTCTGTATGTTCTCTATGTTCTGTATATTCTGTATATTCTGTATGTTCTGTATATTCTGTATGTTCTGTATGTTCTGTATATTCTGTATGTTCTCTATGTTCTGTATGTTCTGTATATTCTGTATGTTCTCTATGTTCTGTATGTTCTGTATATTCTGTATGTTCTCTATGTTCTGTATGTTCTGTATATTCTGTATGTTCTCTATGTTCTGTATATTCTGTATGTTCTCTATGTTCTGTATATTCTGTATATTCTGTATGTTCTGTATATTCTGTATGTTCTGTATATTCTGTATGTTCTGTATGTTCTCTATGTTCTGTATGTTCTCTATGTTCTGTATGTTCTGTATATTCTGTATATTCTGTATGTTCTGTATATTCTGTATGTTCTGTATATTCTGTATGATCTGTATGTTCTGTATGTTCTGTATATTCTGTATGTTCTGTATATTCTGTATGTTCTGTATGTTCTGTATATTCTGTATGTTCTGTATGTTCTGTATGTTCTGTATGTTCTGTATATTCTGTATGTTCTGTATATTCTGTATGTTCTGTATGTTCTGTATATTCTGTATGTTCTGTATATTCTGTATGATCTGTATGTTCTGTATGTTCTGTATGTTCTGTATATTCTGTATATTCTGTATGTTCTGTATGTTCTGTATGTTCTGTATATTCTGTATGTTCTGTATGTTCTGTATGTTCTGTATATTCTGTATATTCTGTATATTCTGTATATTCTGTATGTTCTGTATATTCTGTATGTTCTGTATTTTCTGTATGTTCTGTATGTTCTGTATGTTCTGTATGTTCTGTATATTCTGTATGTTCTGTATATTCTGTATATTCTGTATGTTCTGTATATTCTGTATGTTCTGTATGTTCTGTATATTCTGTATATTCTGTATATTCTGTATGTTCTGTATGTTCTGTATGTTCTGTATGTTCTGTATATTCTGTATATTCTGTATGTTCTGTATATTCTGTATATTCTGTATGTTCTGTATATTCTGTATATTCTGTATGTTCTGTATGTTCTGTATATTCTGTATATTCTGTATATTCTGTATATTCTGTATGTTCTGTATATTCTGTATGATCTGTATGTTCTGTATATTCTGTATATTCTGTATATTCTGTATATTCTGTATGTTCTGTATATTCTGTATGTTCTGTATGTTCTGTATATTCTGTATGTTCTGTATATTCTGTATATTCTGTATGTTCTGTATATTCTGTATATTCTGTATATTCTGTATGTTCTGTATATTCTGTATATTCTGTATATTCTGTATATTCTGTATGTTCTGTATGATCTGTATGATCTGTATATTCTGTATATTCTGTATGTTCTGTATATTCTGTATGTTCTGTATATTCTGTATATTCTGTATATTCTGTATGTTCTGTATATTCTGTATATTCTGTATGTTCTGTATGTTCTGTATGTTCTGTATATTCTGTATGTTCTGTATGTTCTGTATATTCTGTATATTCTGTATATTCGGTATATTCTGTATGTTCTGTATGTTCTGTATATTCTGTATGATCTGTATGTTCTGTATATTCTGTATGTTCTGTATGTTCTGTATATTCTGTATATTCTGTATATTCGGTATATTCTGTATATTCTGTATGTTCTGTATATTCTGTATGATCTGTATGTTCTGTATATTCTGTATATTCTGTATGTTCTGTATGTTCTGTATATTCTGTATATTCTGTATATTCTGTATATTCTGTATGTTCTGTATGTTCTGTATATTCTGTATGTTCTGTATGTTCTGTATATTCTGTATGTTCTGTATATTCTGTATATTCTGTATGATCTGTATGTTCTGTATATTCTGTATATTCTGTATATTCTGTATGTTCTGTATGTTCTCTATGTTCTGTATATTCTGTATGATCTGTATGTTCTGTATATTCTGTATGTTCTGTATGTTCTGTATATTCTGTATATTCTGTATGTTCTGTATGTTCTGTATATTCTGTATATTCTGTATATTCTGTATGTTCTGTATGTTCTGTATATTCTGTATGTTCTGTATGTTCTGTATATTCTGTATGTTCTGTATGTTCTGTATATTCTGTATGTTCTGTATGATCTGTATATTCTGTATGTTCTGTATATTCTGTATATTCTGTATGTTCTGTATGTTCTGTATGTTCTGTATATTCTGTATGTTCTGTATGTTCTGTATATTCTGTATATTCTGTATGTTCTGTATGATCTGTATATTCTGTATGTTCTGTATGTTCTGTATATTCTGTATGTTCTGTATGTTCTGTATATTCTGTATATTCTGTATGTTCTGTATGTTCTGTATATTCTGTATATTCTGTATATTCTGTATGTTCTGTATATTCTGTATATTCTGTATGTTCTGTATGTTCTGTATGATCTGTATGTTCTGTATGTTCTGTATATTCTGTATGATCTGTATATTCTGTATGATCTGTATATTCTGTATATTCTGTATATTCTGTATATTCTGTATATTCTGTATGTTCTGTATGTTCTGTATATTCTGTATGTTCTGTATATTCTGTATGATCTGTATGATCTGTATATTCTGTATGTTCTGTATGTTCTGTATATTCTGTATGTTCTGTATATTCTGTATATTCTGTATGTTCTGTATGTTCTGTATGTTCTGTATATTCTGTATATTCTGTATGTTCTGTATATTCTGTATATTCTGTATGTTCTGTATGTTCTGTATATTCTGTATGTTCTGTATGTTCTGTATATTCTGTATATTCTGTATATTCTGTATGTTCTGTATATTCTGTATGTTCTGTATGTTCTGTATGTTCTGTATATTCTGTATATTCTGTATATTCTGTATGTTCTGTATATTCTGTATGTTCTGTATGTTCTGTATATTCTGTATATTCTGTATGATCTGTATATTCTGTATGTTCTGTATGTTCTGTATGTTCTGTATATTCTGTATATTCTGTATGTTCTGTATATTCTGTATATTCTGTATGTTCTGTATATTCTGTATATTCTGTATGTTCTGTATATTCTGTATGATCTGTATGTTCTGTATATTCTGTATATTCTGTATGATCTGTATATTCTGTATATTCTGTATATTCTGTATGTTCTGTATATTCTGTATGTTCTGTATATTCTGTATGTTCTGTATATTCTGTATATTCTGTATGTTCTGTATGTTCTGTATATTCTGTATGTTCTGTATGTTCTGTATGTTCTGTATATTCTGTATATTCTGTATGATCTGTATGTTCTGTATATTCTGTATATTCTGTATGTTCTGTATATTCTGTATATTCTGTATATTCTGTATGTTCTGTATGTTCTGTATGTTCTGTATATTCTGTATGATCTGTATGTTCTGTATATTCTGTATATTCTGTATATTCTGTATGTTCTGTATATTCTGTATATTCTGTATGTTCTGTATATTCTGTATATTCTGTATATTCTGTATATTCTGTATGATCTGTATGTTCTGTATATTCTGTATATTCTGTATGATCTGTATATTCTGTATGTTCTGTATATTCTGTATGATCTGTATATTCTGTATGTTCTGTATATTCTGTATGTTCTCTATGCTCTGTATGTTCTGTATGATCTGTATGTTCTGTATATTCTGTATATTCTGTATGTTCTGTATATTCTGTATATTCTGTATGTTCTGTATATTCTGTATATTCTGTATGTTCTGTATATTCTGTATATTCTGTATGATCTGTATGTTCTGTATATTCTGTATATTCTGTATATTCTGTATATTCTGTATGATCTGTATGTTCTGTATATTCTGTATGTTCTGTATATTCTGTATGTTCTGTATGTTCTGTATGATCTGTATATTCTGTATGTTCTGTATGTTCTGTATGTTCTGTATGTTCTGTATGTTCTGTATGTTCTGTATATTCTGTATGTTCTGTATGTTCTGTATGTTCTGTATGTTCTGTATATTCTGTATATTCTGTATGTTCTGTATATTCTGTATGTTCTGTATGTTCTGTATATTCTGTATATTCTGTATATTCTGTATGTTCTCTATGTTCTGTATGTTCTGTATATTCTGTATGTTCTCTATGTTCTGTATGTTCTGTATGTTCTGTATGTTCTGTATGTTCTGTATATTCTGTATGTTCTGTATATTCTGTATGATCTGTATATTCTGTATGTTCTGTATATTCTGTATGTTCTCTATGCTCTGTATGTTCTGTATGATCTGTATGTTCTGTATATTCTGTATATTCTGTATGTTCTGTATATTCTGTATATTCTGTATGTTCTGTATATTCTGTATATTCTGTATGATCTGTATGTTCTGTATATTCTGTATATTCTGTATATTCTGTATATTCTGTATGATCTGTATGATCTGTATATTCTGTATGTTCTGTATATTCTGTATGTTCTGTATGATCTGTATATTCTGTATGTTCTGTATGTTCTGTATGTTCTGTATGTTCTGTATGTTCTGTATATTCTGTATGTTCTGTATGTTCTGTATGTTCTGTATGTTCTGTATATTCTGTATATTCTGTATGTTCTGTATATTCTGTATGTTCTGTATGTTCTGTATATTCTGTATATTCTGTATATTCTGTATGTTCTCTATGTTCTGTATGTTCTGTATATTCTGTATGTTCTCTATGTTCTGTATGTTCTGTATGTTCTGTATGTTCTGTATGTTCTGTATGTTCTGTATGTTCTGTATGTTCTGTATATTC
Source organism: Pelophylax lessonae (assembly GCF_965119305.1). Classification (NCBI taxonomy): domain Eukaryota; kingdom Metazoa; phylum Chordata; class Amphibia; order Anura; family Ranidae; genus Pelophylax; species Pelophylax lessonae. Next base: position 4,022,784 of record NC_138769.1, on the reverse strand, counting down.
TGTATGTTCTGTATATTCTGTATGTTCTGTATATTCTGTATGTTCTCTATGTTCTGTATGTTCTGTATATTCTGTATGTTCTCTATGTTCTGTATATTCTGTATGATCTGTATGTTCTGTATGTTCTGTATATTCTGTATGTTCTCTATGTTCTGTATGTTCTGTATATTCTGTATGTTCTCTATGTTCTGTATATTCTGTATGTTCTGTATGTTCTGTATATTCTGTATATTCTGTATGTTCTGTATATTCTGTATATTCTGTATGATCTGTATATTCTGTATGTTCTGTATGTTCTGTATGTTCTGTATGTTCTGTATATTCTGTATGTTCTCTATGTTCTGTATATTCTGTATATTCTGTATGTTCTGTATATTCTGTATATTCTGTATGTTCTCTATGTTCTGTATGTTCTGTATATTCTGTATGTTCTCTATGTTCTGTATGTTCTGTATGTTCTGTATGTTCTGTATGTTCTGTATATTCTGTATATTCTGTATGTTCTGTATGTTCTGTATATTCTGTATATTCTGTATGTTCTGTATATTCTGTATATTCTGTATGTTCTGTATATTCTCTATGTTCTGTATGTTCTGTATGTTCTGTATGTTCTGTATAATCTGTATATTCTGTATATTCTGTATGTTCTGTATGTTCTCTATGTTCTGTATGTTCTGTATGTTCTGTATATTCTGTATATTCTGTATGTTCTGTATGTTCTGTATGTTCTGTATATTCTGTATATTCTGTATGATCTGTATGTTCTGTATATTCTGTATGTTCTGTATATTCTGTATGTTCTGTATATTCTGTATATTCTGTATATTCTGTATGTTCTCTATGTTCTGTATATTCTGTATATTCTGTATGTTCTGTATATTCTGTATATTCTGTATGTTCTCTATGTTCTGTATGTTCTGTATATTCTGTATGTTCTCTATGTTCTGTATGTTCTGTATATTCTGTATGTTCTCTATGTTCTGTATGTTCTGTATATTCTGTATGTTCTCTATGTTCTGTATGTTCTGTATATTCTGTATGTTCTCTATGTTCTGTATATTCTGTATATTCTGTATGTTCTGTACATTCTGTATATTCTGTATATTCTGTATGTTCTGTATATTCTGTATGTTCTGTATGTTCTCTATGTTCTGTATGTTCTCTATGTTCTGTATGTTCTGTATATTCTGTATGTTCTCTATGTTCTGTATGTTCTGTATATTCTGTATATTCTGTATGTTCTGTATATTCTGTATGTTCTGTATATTCTGTATGATCTGTATGTTCTGTATGTTCTGTATATTCTGTATATTCTGTATGTTCTGTATGTTCTGTATATTCTGTATGTTCTGTATGTTCTGTATGTTCTGTATATTCTGTATGTTCTGTATATTCTGTATGTTCTGTATATTCTGTATGTTCTGTATATTCTGTATGTTCTGTATGTTCTGTATATTCTGTATATTCTGTATATTCTGTATGTTCTGTATATTCTGTATGTTCTGTATTTTCTGTATGTTCTGTATGTTCTGTATATTCTGTATATTCTGTATATTCTGTATGTTCTGTATGTTCTGTATATTCTGTATGTTCTGTATGTTCTGTATATTCTGTATATTCTGTATGTTCTGTATGTTCTGTATATTCTGTATATTCTGTATGTTCTCTATGTTCTGTATATTCTGTATATTCTGTATGTTCTCTATGTTCTGTATATTCTGTATATTCTGTATGTTCTGTATATTCTGTATATTCTGTATGTTCTGTATGTTCTGTATATTCTGTATATTCTGTATATTCTGTATGATCTGTATGTTCTGTATATTCTGTATATTCTGTATGTTCTGTATATTCTGTATGTTCTGTATATTCTGTATGTTCTGTATGTTCTCTATGTTCTGTATGTTCTGTATATTCTGTATGTTCTCTATGTTCTGTATGTTCTCTATGTTCTGTATGTTCTCTATGTTCTGTATGTTCTGTATATTCTGTATATTCTGTATGTTCTGTATATTCTGTATGTTCTGTATATTCTGTATGATCTGTATGTTCTGTATGTTCTGTATATTCTGTATGTTCTGTATATTCTGTATATTCTGTATGTTCTGTATGTTCTGTATGTTCTGTATGTTCTGTATATTCTGCAGTGGCGTCACTAGGGTTGGTGTCACCCGGTGCGGTAACTCACGGTGTCACCCCCAACCCCTTTTAATAATGTGTTTTTTTTTTTAAACTAATGTAACTCGTAAATCATAGCTCCCATATAACACCAAGGGCTCTTTCACACGGTCCGCAGTGTGGAGACGGAGGTGTCACAGCCCCCACTGCTCTCTATGGGGAATCGGATGAGAGTGGACCTCCTGTCCGCTCTCATCCGATCCTATTCGATCCGATCCCCAGGACGGATGGAAAATAGGGTTTCCATTAATCCGGATTTCATGGACAGGATCGGATGCGGATGGCAGCGGGTGTCAGCGGACATGTCACCGCTGACATCCGCTGCTCCATAGGGCTGAATGGGGCATCCGATCAGATCCGCCTAAAAAACTGACAGATCGGACCGCCCGTGTGAAAGAGCCCTTAATGTAATGGCAATAGCGACATTAATAACTAGGAGAATTACACACACACACACACCTGAACTTAAGGATGGGCAGGGACACCTGAAAATGTCCTTCCTATGTTTCATAGTTTCTTGAGTTTAAAGAGGAATTAAACCCTCCTCTGACACTTGTACCTATAGGTAAGCTTATGATAAGGCTTACCTATAGGTACTGTAAATATCTCCTAATCATGTACCGTTTAGGAGATATTTACCTTACATGCAGCCAGTGACGTCACTGGCGCATGCGCTCTGAAGGAACGGCCGCTGGTGCCGTTCCTTCAGAGCACTGTGCTGTGCGCAGGAGTGACGTCACTGCGGCTCCGGCCAATCAGATGGCCGAATGCCGGGATCCTGGAAGACGGGCGACTGAACATGTCGCCCGTCATACAGCTAAGTGGGCGGCACGGCGGGGGCTCGTTCTAAGGTAAGTATTTCATAATGAGCTAGTATGTAATGCATACTAGCTCATTATGTGTTTCTCTTGCAGGGTGAAAAATAAAAAAAATAAAAAAGGGTTTACAACCTCTTTAAACACTCTGATTAAAGCCTTCTGAAGTATTGCACTTCATTACTGGTCTTTATTTGCTTTTGATTATGTGTTCAGCAGTGGCTGGAGCCTGCCAGACTGGTTGATGTGTTTTTTGTTTGGACTACTATATAGACTGCACTTCCTGCTTTTGAAATAGCCCGCCCACAAAGTCTTCTTCACAGGCATAGCAGCATAGGTTGCAGGGTGGGCGGACAGAGGGATATGGACGGGGGTGGAGCAACCTCCCTCCTCTTTCATATACTGTACATGGAAAGTGAGGGGGAGCTGTGCTGTGCTGTCTGCCAGACTCAAATCACAGCCAGCCACCAGCGTGTGTCTGCTAGGCAGGCTCTTCTCTCTGCAAGGAGCCTCTCGTCTATGCAGGGAACAAAGGGGCGGAGCCCCGCATAACGGCCCCGCCCACACCCGACATCAATGCTTAATTCTGACAGCTTCACTCACTCTCCTGCCCCCATCGCACACCAATCACTCTCCTGCTTCAGATCGCCCACCAATCACTCTGGGACCATTGCCAAAAGTAGGCTGCAGAGAGAAGAGTTTGCTGAGCAGTAGTACTGTGCATTAGGGGACACTCTGACAAATTAATTGCACTGAAGTTCACCCGGCCGCCCGCTCCTCACAACTCACCTGTCTCCTTTCCCTAGCGTAGCCATCACCGTGACTGGCTCCGCCCCCGCCCGCCTGCCTGAACGTGAGGGAGGGGAGGCTCAGGGCGCGGCCCGGCCCCGAGAGAGGAGGAGCAAAGAAGTCCAGCCTAGGCACTGGCTGGCAGCAGTCTGACACTGACATCACTGACAATACTAGTATGCGGCGCAGCGGCGATGCGATGCCTGCCCGCACAGTTAGATGAGGAAGGAAGAGAGGCAGAGCGGTGTCACCCTTCACCCGGCGGACACCCTGGTGCGGTCCGCCCCCCCGCACCCGCCTTGTGACGCCATTGATATTCTGTATGTTCTGTATATTCTGTATGATCTGTATGTTCTGTATATTCTGTATGTTCTGTATATTCTGTATATTCTGTATGATCTGTATGTTCTGTATATTCTGTATGATCTGTATTTTCTGTATGTTCTGTATGTTCTGTATATTCTGTATATTCTGTATGTTCTGTATATTCTGTATGTTCTGTATATTCTGTATATTCTGTATATTCTGTATATTCTGTATATTCTGTATGTTCTGTATATTCTGTATGTTCTGTATGTTCTGTATTTTCTGTATGTTCTGTATGTTCTGTATGTTCTGTATGTTCTGTATATTCTGTATATTCTGTATATTCTGTATGTTCTGTATGTTCTGTATATTCTGTATGTTCTGTATATTCTGTATGTTCTGTATATTCTGTATGTTCTGTATGTTCTGTATATTCTGTATATTCTGTATGTTCTGTATATTCTGTATATTCTGTATATTCTGTATGTTCTGTATATTCTGTATATTCTGTATATTCTGTATGTTCTGTATATTCTGTATATTCTGTATATTCTGTATATTCTGTATGTTCTGTATGTTCTGTATATTCTGTATATTCTGTATGTTCTGTATATTCTGTATATTCTGTATGTTCTGTATGTTCTGTATATTCTGTATATTCTGTATATTCTGTATGTTCTGTATATTCTGTATATTCTGTATGTTCTGTATGTTCTGTATATTCTGTATGTTCTGTATGTTCTGTATGTTCTGTATATTCTGTATGTTCTGTATGTTCTGTATGTTCTGTATATTCTGTATATTCTGTATGTTCTGTATATTCTGTATGTTCTGTATGTTCTGTATATTCTGTATGTTCTGTATGTTCTGTATGTTCTGTATATTCTGTATGTTCTGTATGTTCTGTATATTCTGTATATTCTGTATATTCTGTATATTCTGTATGTTCTGTATATTCTGTATGTTCTGTATTTTCTGTATGTTCTGTATGTTCTGTATGTTCTGTATGTTCTGTATGTTCTGTATATTCTGTATATTCTGTATGTTCTGTATATTCTGTATATTCTGTATATTCTGTATATTCTGTATATTCTGTATGTTCTGTATATTCTGTATATTCTGTATGTTCTGTATATTCTGTATATTCTGTATATTCTGTATGTTCTGTATATTCTGTATGATCTGTATGTTCTGTATATTCTGTATATTCTGTATGTTCTGTATGTTCTGTATATTCTGTATATTCTGTATATTCTGTATGTTCTGTATGTTCTGTATATTCTGTATATTCTGTATATTCTGTATGTTCTGTATATTCTGTATGTTCTGTATGTTCTGTATATTCTGTATGTTCTGTATGTTCTGTATGTTCTGTATATTCTGTATGATCTGTATGTTCTGTATATTCTGTATATTCTGTATATTCTGTATGTTCTGTATGTTCTGTATATTCTGTATATTCTGTATGTTCTGTATGTTCTGTATGTTCTGTATATTCTGTATATTCTGTATGTTCTGTATATTCTGTATGTTCTGTATGTTCTGTATATTCTGTATGTTCTGTATGTTCTGTATGTTCTGTATATTCTGTATGTTCTGTATGTTCTGTATATTCTGTATATTCTGTATATTCTGTATGTTCTGTATATTCTGTATATTCTGTATGTTCTGTATATTCTGTATATTCTGTATATTCTGTATGTTCTGTATATTCTGTATATTCTGTATATTCTGTATGTTCTGTATGTTCTGTATATTCTGTATATTCTGTATATTCTGTATGTTCTGTATGTTCTGTATGTTCTGTATATTCTGTATGTTCTGTATGTTCTGTATGTTCTGTATATTCTGTATATTCTGTATGTTCTGTATATTCTGTATGTTCTGTATGTTCTGTATGTTCTGTATATTCTGTATGTTCTGTATGTTCTGTATGTTCTGTATATTCTGTATGTTCTGTATGTTCTGTATATTCTGTATATTCTGTATATTCTGTATGTTCTGTATGTTCTGTATGTTCTGTATATTCTGTATATTCTGTATATTCTGTATGTTCTGTATGTTCTGTATGTTCTGTATATTCTGTATGTTCTGTATATTCTGTATGTTCTGTATATTCTGTATATTCTGTATGTTCTGTATATTCTGTATATTCTGTATATTCTGTATGTTCTGTATATTCTGTATATTCTGTATATTCTGTATGTTCTGTATGTTCTGTATATTCTGTATATTCTGTATATTCTGTATGTTCTGTATGTTCTGTATATTCTGTATATTCTGTATATTCTGTATGTTCTGTATATTCTGTATATTCTGTATGTTCTGTATGTTCTGTATATTCTGTATGTTCTGTATGTTCTGTATGTTCTGTATGTTCTGTATGTTCTGTATATTCTGTATATTCTGTATGTTCTGTATGTTCTGTATGTTCTGTATGTTCTGTATGTTCTGTATATTCTGTATGTTCTGTATGTTCTGTATATTCTGTATATTCTGTATATTCTGTATATTCTGTATGTTCTGTATATTCTGTATGTTCTGTATGTTCTGTATATTCTGTATATTCTGTATATTCTGTATGTTCTGTATATTCTGTATGTTCTGTATTTTCTGTATGTTCTGTATGTTCTGTATGTTCTGTATGTTCTGTATGTTCTGTATATTCTGTATGTTCTGTATATTCTGTATATTCTGTATGTTCTGTATATTCTGTATGTTCTGTATATTCTGTATGTTCTGTATATTCTGTATGATCTGTATGTTCTGTATGTTCTGTATATTCTGTATGTTCTGTATATTCTGTATATTCTGTATGTTCTGTATGTTCTGTATGTTCTGTATGTTGTGTATATTCTGTATGTTCTGTATATTCTGTATATTCTGTATGTTCTGTATGTTCTGTATGTTCTGTATGTTCTGTATATTCTGCAGTGGCGTCACTAGGGTTGGTGTCACCCGGTGCGGTAACTCACGGTGTCACCCCCAACCCCTTTTAATAATGTGTTTTTTTTTTTAAACTAATGTAACTCGTAAATCATAGCTCCCATATAACACCAAGGGCTCTTTCACACGGTCCGCAGTGTGGAGACGGAGGTGTCACAGCCCCCACTGCTCTCTATGGGGAATCGGATGAGAGTGGACCTCCTGTCCGCTCTCATCCGATCCTATTCGATCCGATCCCCAGGACGGATGGAAAATAGGGTTTCCATTAATCCGGATTTCATGGACAGGATCGGATGCGGATGGCAGCGGGTGTCAGCGGACATGTCACCGCTGACATCCGCTGCTCCATAGGGCTGAATGGGGCATCCGATCAGATCCGCCTAAAAAACTGACAGATCGGACCGCCCGTGTGAAAGAGCCCTTAATGTAATGGCAATAGCGACATTAATAACTAGGAGAATTACACACACACACACACCTGAACTTAAGGATGGGCAGGGACACCTGAAAATGTCCTTCCTATGTTTCATAGTTTCTTGAGTTTAAAGAGGAATTAAACCCTCCTCTGACACTTGTACCTATAGGTAAGCTTATGATAAGGCTTACCTATAGGTACTGTAAATATCTCCTAATCATGTACCGTTTAGGAGATATTTACCTTACATGCAGCCAGTGACGTCACTGGCGCATGCGCTCTGAAGGAACGGCCGCTGGTGCCGTTCCTTCAGAGCACTGTGCTGTGCGCAGGAGTGACGTCACTGCGGCTCCGGCCAATCAGATGGCCGAATGCCGGGATCCTGGAAGACGGGCGACTGAACATGTCGCCCGTCATACAGCTAAGTGGGCGGCACGGCGGGGGCTCGTTCTAAGGTAAGTATTTCATAATGAGCTAGTATGTAATGCATACTAGCTCATTATGTGTTTCTCTTGCAGGGTGAAAAATAAAAAAAATAAAAAAGGGTTTACAACCTCTTTAAACACTCTGATTAAAGCCTTCTGAAGTATTGCACTTCATTACTGGTCTTTATTTGCTTTTGATTATGTGTTCAGCAGTGGCTGGAGCCTGCCAGACTGGTTGATGTGTTTTTTGTTTGGACTACTATATAGACTGCACTTCCTGCTTTTGAAATAGCCCGCCCACAAAGTCTTCTTCACAGGCATAGCAGCATAGGTTGCAGGGTGGGCGGACAGAGGGATATGGACGGGGGTGGAGCAACCTCCCTCCTCTTTCATATACTGTACATGGAAAGTGAGGGGGAGCTGTGCTGTGCTGTCTGCCAGACTCAAATCACAGCCAGCCACCAGCGTGTGTCTGCTAGGCAGGCTCTTCTCTCTGCAAGGAGCCTCTCGTCTATGCAGGGAACAAAGGGGCGGAGCCCCGCATAACGGCCCCGCCCACACCCGACATCAATGCTTAATTCTGACAGCTTCACTCACTCTCCTGCCCCCATCGCACACCAATCACTCTCCTGCTTCAGATCGCCCACCAATCACTCTGGGACCATTGCCAAAAGTAGGCTGCAGAGAGAAGAGTTTGCTGAGCAGTAGTACTGTGCATTAGGGGACACTCTGACAAATTAATTGCACTGAAGTTCACCCGGCCGCCCGCTCCTCACAACTCACCTGTCTCCTTTCCCTAGCGTAGCCATCACCGTGACTGGCTCCGCCCCCGCCCGCCTGCCTGAACGTGAGGGAGGGGAGGCTCAGGGCGCGGCCCGGCCCCGAGAGAGGAGGAGCAAAGAAGTCCAGCCTAGGCACTGGCTGGCAGCAGTCTGACACTGACATCACTGACAATACTAGTATGCGGCGCAGCGGCGATGCGATGCCTGCCCGCACAGTTAGATGAGGAAGGAAGAGAGGCAGAGCGGTGTCACCCTTCACCCGGTGGACACCCTGGTGCGGTCCGCCCCCCCGCACCCGCCTTGTGACGCCATTGATATTCTGTATGTTCTGTATATTCTGTATGATCTGTATGTTCTGTATATTCTGTATGTTCTGTATATTCTGTATATTCTGTATGTTCTGTATTTTCTGTATGTTCTGTATGTTCTGTATGTTCTGTATGTTCTGTATATTCTGTATATTCTGTATATTCTGTATGTTCTGTATGTTCTGTATATTCTGTATATTCTGTATGTTCTGTATATTCTGTATGTTCTGTATATTCTGTATATTCTGTATGTTCTGTATATTCTGTATGTTCTGTATGTTCTGTATATTCTGTATATTCTGTATATTCTGTATGTTCTGTATATTCTGTATATTCTGTATATTCTGTATGTTCTGTATATTCTGTATATTCTGTATATTCTGTATATTCTGTATGTTCTGTATGTTCTGTATATTCTGTATATTCTGTATGTTCTGTATATTCTGTATATTCTGTATATTCTGTATGTTCTGTATGTTCTGTATATTCTGTATATTCTGTATATTCTGTATGTTCTGTATATTCTGTATATTCTGTATGTTCTGTATGTTCTGTATATTCTGTATGTTCTGTATGTTCTGTATGTTCTGTATATTCTGTATGTTCTGTATGTTCTGTATGTTCTGTATATTCTGTATATTCTGTATGTTCTGTATATTCTGTATGTTCTGTATGTTCTGTATGTTCTGTATATTCTGTATGTTCTGTATGTTCTGTATGTTCTGTATATTCTGTATGTTCTGTATGTTCTGTATATTCTGTATATTCTGTATATTCTGTATATTCTGTATGTTCTGTATATTCTGTATGTTCTGTATTTTCTGTATGTTCTGTATGTTCTGTATGTTCTGTATGTTCTGTATGTTCTGTATATTCTGTATATTCTGTATGTTCTGTATATTCTGTATATTCTGTATATTCTGTATATTCTGTATATTCTGTATGTTCTGTATATTCTGTATATTCTGTATGTTCTGTATATTCTGTATATTCTGTATATTCTGTATGTTCTGTATATTCTGTATGATCTGTATGTTCTGTATATTCTGTATATTCTGTATATTCTGTATGTTCTGTATGTTCTGTATATTCTGTATATTCTGTATATTCTGTATGTTCTGTATGTTCTGTATATTCTGTATATTCTGTATATTCTGTATGTTCTGTATATTCTGTATGTTCTGTATGTTCTGTATATTCTGTATGTTCTGTATGTTCTGTATGTTCTGTATATTCTGTATGATCTGTATGTTCTGTATATTCTGTATATTCTGTATATTCTGTATGTTCTGTATGTTCTGTATATTCTGTATATTCTGTATGTTCTGTATGTTCTGTATGTTCTGTATATTCTGTATATTCTGTATGTTCTGTATATTCTGTATGTTCTGTATGTTCTGTATGTTCTGTATATTCTGTATGTTCTGTATGTTCTGTATATTCTGTATATTCTGTATATTCTGTATGTTCTGTATATTCTGTATATTCTGTATGTTCTGTATATTCTGTATATTCTGTATATTCTGTATGTTCTGTATATTCTGTATATTCTGTATATTCTGTATGTTCTGTATGTTCTGTATATTCTGTATATTCTGTATATTCTGTATGTTCTGTATGTTCTGTATATTCTGTATATTCTGTATATTCTGTATGTTCTGTATATTCTGTATATTCTGTATGTTCTGTATGTTCTGTATATTCTGTATGTTCTGTATGTTCTGTATGTTCTGTATATTCTGTATGTTCTGTATGTTCTGTATGTTCTGTATATTCTGTATATTCTGTATGTTCTGTATATTCTGTATGTTCTGTATGTTCTGTATGTTCTGTATATTCTGTATGTTCTGTATGTTCTGTATGTTCTGTATATTCTGTATGTTCTGTATGTTCTGTATATTCTGTATATTCTGTATGTTCTGTATGTTCTGTATATTCTGTATATTCTGTATATTCTGTATGTTCTGTATGTTCTGTATATTCTGTATGTTCTGTATGTTCTGTATATTCTGTATGTTCTGTATGTTCTGTATGTTCTGTATATTCTGTATATTCTGTATGTTCTGTATATTCTGTATATTCTGTATATTCTGTATGTTCTGTATATTCTGTATATTCTGTATATTCTGTATGTTCTGTATGTTCTGTATATTCTGTATATTCTGTATATTCTGTATGTTCTGTATGTTCTGTATATTCTGTATATTCTGTATATTCTGTATGTTCTGTATATTCTGTATATTCTGTATGTTCTGTATGTTCTGTATATTCTGTATGTTCTGTATGTTCTGTATGTTCTGTATATTCTGTATGTTCTGTATGTTCTGTATGTTCTGTATATTCTGTATATTCTGTATGTTCTGTATATTCTGTATGTTCTGTATGTTCTGTATGTTCTGTATATTCTGTATGTTCTGTATGTTCTGTATGTTCTGTATATTCTGTATGTTCTGTATGTTCTGTATATTCTGTATATTCTGTATATTCTGTATATTCTGTATGTTCTGTATATTCTGTATGTTCTGTATGTTCTGTATATTCTGTATATTCTGTATATTCTGTATGTTCTGTATATTCTGTATGTTCTGTATTTTCTGTATGTTCTGTATGTTCTGTATGTTCTGTATGTTCTGTATGTTCTGTATATTCTGTATGTTCTGTATATTCTGTATATTCTGTATGTTCTGTATATTCTGTATATTCTGTATATTCTGTATATTCTGTATATTCTGTATGTTCTGTATATTCTGTATATTCTGTATGTTCTGTATATTCTGTATATTCTGTATATTCTGTATGTTCTGTATATTCTGTATATTCTGTATGTTCTGTATGTTCTGTATATTCTGTATATTCTGTATATTCTGTATGTTCTGTATGTTCTGTATATTCTGTATATTCTGTATATTCTGTATGTTCTGTATATTCTGTATGTTCTGTATGTTCTGTATATTCTGTATGTTCTGTATGTTCTGTATGTTCTGTATATTCTGTATGATCTGTATGTTCTGTATATTCTGTATATTCTGTATATTCTGTATGTTCTGTATGTTCTGTATATTCTGTATATTCTGTATATTCTGTATGTTCTGTATGTTCTGTATATTCTGTATATTCTGTATATTCTGTATGTTCTGTATATTCTGTATGTTCTGTATGTTCTGTATATTCTGTATGTTCTGTATGTTCTGTATGTTCTGTATATTCTGTATGTTCTGTATGTTCTGTATATTCTGTATATTCTGTATATTCTGTATGTTCTGTATATTCTGTATGATCTGTATGTTCTGTATATTCTGTATATTCTGTATATTCTGTATGTTCTGTATGTTCTGTATATTCTGTATATTCTGTATATTCTGTATGTTCTGTATGTTCTGTATATTCTGTATATTCTGTATATTCTGTATATTCTGTATGTTCTGTATGTTCTGTATGTTCTCTATGTTCTGTATGTTCTGTATATTCTGTATGTTCTCTATGTTCTGTATGTTCTCTATGTTCTGTATGTTCTCTATGTTCTGTATGTTCTCTATGTTCTGTATATTCTGTATGTTCTGTATATTCTGTATGTTCTGTATATTCTGTATGATCTGTATGTTCTGTATGTTCTGTATATTCTGTATGTTCTGTATATTCTGTATATTCTGTATGTTCTGTATGTTCTGTATGTTCTGTATGTTCTGTATATTCTGCAGTGGCGTCACTAGGGTTGGTGTCACCCGGTGCGGTAACTCACGGTGTCACCCCCAACCCCTTTTAATAATGTGTTTTTTTTTTTAAACTAATGTAACTCGTAAATCATAGCTCCCATATAACACCAAGGGCTCTTTCACACGGTCCGCAGTGTGGAGACGGAGGTGTCACAGCCCCCACTGCTCTCTATGGGGAATCGGATGAGAGTGGACCTCCTGTCCGCTCTCATCCGATCCTATTCGATCCGATCCCCAGGACGGATGGAAAATAGGGTTTCCATTAATCCGGATTTCATGGACAGGATCGGATGCGGATGGCAGCGGGTGTCAGCGGACATGTCACCGCTGACATCCGCTGCTCCATAGGGCTGAATGGGGCATCCGATCAGATCCGCCTAAAAAACTGACAGATCGGACCGCCCGTGTGAAAGAGCCCTTAATGTAATGGCAATAGCGACATTAATAACTAGGAGAATTACACACACACACACACCTGAACTTAAGGATGGGCAGGGACACCTGAAAATGTCCTTCCTATGTTTCATAGTTTCTTGAGTTTAAAGAGGAATTAAACCCTCCTCTGACACTTGTACCTATAGGTAAGCTTATGATAAGGCTTACCTATAGGTACTGTAAATATCTCCTAATCATGTACCGTTTAGGAGATATTTACCTTACATGCAGCCAGTGACGTCACTGGCGCATGCGCTCTGAAGGAACGGCCGCTGGTGCCGTTCCTTCAGAGCACTGTGCTGTGCGCAGGAGTGACGTCACTGCGGCTCCGGCCAATCAGATGGCCGAATGCCGGGATCCTGGAAGACGGGCGACTGAACATGTCGCCCGTCATACAGCTAAGTGGGCGGCACGGCGGGGGCTCGTTCTAAGGTAAGTATTTCATAATGAGCTAGTATGTAATGCATACTAGCTCATTATGTGTTTCTCTTGCAGGGTGAAAAATAAAAAAAATAAAAAAGGGTTTACAACCTCTTTAAACACTCTGATTAAAGCCTTCTGAAGTATTGCACTTCATTACTGGTCTTTATTTGCTTTTGATTATGTGTTCAGCAGTGGCTGGAGCCTGCCAGACTGGTTGATGTGTTTTTTGTTTGGACTACTATATAGACTGCACTTCCTGCTTTTGAAATAGCCCGCCCACAAAGTCTTCTTCACAGGCATAGCAGCATAGGTTGCAGGGTGGGCGGACAGAGGGATATGGACGGGGGTGGAGCAACCTCCCTCCTCTTTCATATACTGTACATGGAAAGTGAGGGGGAGCTGTGCTGTGCTGTCTGCCAGACTCAAATCACAGCCAGCCACCAGCGTGTGTCTGCTAGGCAGGCTCTTCTCTCTGCAAGGAGCCTCTCGTCTATGCAGGGAACAAAGGGGCGGAGCCCCGCATAACGGCCCCGCCCACACCCGACATCAATGCTTAATTCTGACAGCTTCACTCACTCTCCTGCCCCCATCGCACACCAATCACTCTCCTGCTTCAGATCGCCCACCAATCACTCTGGGACCATTGCCAAAAGTAGGCTGCAGAGAGAAGAGTTTGCTGAGCAGTAGTACTGTGCATTAGGGGACACTCTGACAAATTAATTGCACTGAAGTTCACCCGGCCGCCCGCTCCTCACAACTCACCTGTCTCCTTTCCCTAGCGTAGCCATCACCGTGACTGGCTCCGCCCCCGCCCGCCTGCCTGAACGTGAGGGAGGGGAGGCTCAGGGCGCGGCCCGGCCCCGAGAGAGGAGGAGCAAAGAAGTCCAGCCTAGGCACTGGCTGGCAGCAGTCTGACACTGACATCACTGACAATACTAGTATGCGGCGCAGCGGCGATGCGATGCCTGCCCGCACAGTTAGATGAGGAAGGAAGAGAGGCAGAGCGGTGTCACCCTTCACCCGGCGGACACCCTGGTGCGGTCCGCCCCCCCGCACCCGCCTTGTGACGCCATTGATATTCTGTATGTTCTGTATATTCTGTATGATCTGTATGTTCTGTATATTCTGTATGTTCTGTATATTCTGTATATTCTGTATATTCTGTATGATCTGTATGTTCTGTATATTCTGTATGGTCTGTATTTTCTGTATGTTCTGTATGTTCTGTATATTCTGTATATTCTGTATGTTCTGTATATTCTGTATGTTCTGTATGTTCTGTATGTTCTGTATGTTCTGTATATTCTGTATATTCTGTATATTCTGTATGTTCTGTATGTTCTGTATATTCTGTATATTCTGTATGTTCTGTATATTCTGTATATTCTGTATGTTCTGTATATTCTGTATATTCTGTATATTCTGTATGTTCTGTATGTTCTGTATGTTCTGTATATTCTGTATGTTCTGTATATTCTGTATATTCTGTATATTCTGTATATTCTGTATATTCTGTATGTTCTGTATATTCTGTATATTCTGTATATTCTGTATGTTCTGTATGTTCTGTATGTTCTGTATATTCTGTATATTCTGTATGTTCTGTATGTTCTGTATATTCTGTATGTTCTGTATGTTCTGTATATTCTGTATATTCTGTATATTCTGTATATTCTGTATGTTCTGTATGTTCTGTATGTTCTGTATATTCTGTATGTTCTGTATATTCTGTATGTTCTGTATGTTCTGTATATTCTGTATATTCTGTATATTCTGTATGTTCTGTATGTTCTGTATGTTCTGTATATTCTGTATGTTCTGTATATTCTGTATATTCTGTATATTCTGTATATTCTGTATGTTCTGTATATTCTGTATATTCTGTATATTCTGTATGTTCTGTATGTTCTGTATATTCTGTATATTCTGTATATTCTGTATGTTCTGTATATTCTGTATATTCTGTATGTTCTGTATGTTCTGTATATTCTGTATGTTCTGTATGTTCTGTATGTTCTGTATATTCTGTATGTTCTGTATGTTCTGTATGTTCTGTATATTCTGTATATTCTGTATGTTCTGTATATTCTGTATGTTCTGTATGTTCTGTATGTTCTGTATATTCTGTATGTTCTGTATGTTCTGTATGTTCTGTATATTCTGTATGTTCTGTATATTCTGTATATTCTGTATGTTCTGTATATTCTGTATGTTCTGTATATTCTGTATATTCTGTATATTCTGTATATTCTGTATGTTCTGTATATTCTGTAT
Organism: Pelophylax lessonae; assembly: GCF_965119305.1. Classification (NCBI taxonomy): domain Eukaryota; kingdom Metazoa; phylum Chordata; class Amphibia; order Anura; family Ranidae; genus Pelophylax; species Pelophylax lessonae. Next base: position 4,006,975 of record NC_138769.1, on the reverse strand, counting down.
GTTCTGTATTTTCTGTATGTTCTGTATGTTCTGTATGTTCTGTATGTTCTGTATGTTCTGTATATTCTGTATGTTCTGTATATTCTGTATATTCTGTATGTTCTGTATATTCTGTATGTTCTGTATGTTCTGTATATTCTGTATGTTCTGTATATTCTGTATGTTCTGTATATTCTGTATATTCTGTATGTTCTGTATATTCTGTATGTTCTGTATGTTCTGTATGTTCTGTATGTTCTGTATGTTCTGTATGTTCTGTATGTTCTGTATATTCTGTATGTTCTGTATATTCTGTATGTTCTGTATGTTCTGTATATTCTGTATGTTCTGTATATTCTGTATATTCTGTATATTCTGTATGTTCTGTATGTTCTGTATATTCTGTATATTCTGTATGTTCTGTATATTCTGTATATTCTGTATGTTCTGTATATTCTGTATATTCTGTATATTCTGTATGTTCTGTATGTTCTGTATGTTCTGTATATTCTGTATGTTCTGTATATTCTGTATATTCTGTATATTCTGTATATTCTGTATATTCTGTATGTTCTGTATATTCTGTATATTCTGTATATTCTGTATGTTCTGTATATTCTGTATGTTCTGTATATTCTGTATATTCTGTATGTTCTGTATGTTCTGTATATTCTGTATGTTCTGTATGTTCTGTATATTCTGTATATTCTGTATATTCTGTATGTTCTGTATGTTCTGTATGTTCTGTATATTCTGTATGTTCTGTATATTCTGTATGTTCTGTATGTTCTGTATATTCTGTATATTCTGTATATTCTGTATATTCTGTATGTTCTGTATGTTCTGTATGTTCTGTATATTCTGTATGTTCTGTATATTCTGTATGTTCTGTATATTCTGTATATTCTGTATATTCTGTATGTTCTGTATATTCTGTATATTCTGTATATTCTGTATGTTCTGTATGTTCTGTATATTCTGTATATTCTGTATATTCTGTATGTTCTGTATATTCTGTATATTCTGTATGTTCTGTATGTTCTGTATATTCTGTATGTTCTGTATGTTCTGTATGTTCTGTATATTCTGTATGTTCTGTATGTTCTGTATGTTCTGTATATTCTGTATATTCTGTATGTTCTGTATATTCTGTATGTTCTGTATGTTCTGTATGTTCTGTATATTCTGTATGTTCTGTATGTTCTGTATGTTCTGTATATTCTGTATGTTCTGTATATTCTGTATATTCTGTATATTCTGTATATTCTGTATGTTCTGTATATTCTGTATGTTCTGTATGTTCTGTATATTCTGTATATTCTGTATATTCTGTATATTCTGTATGTTCTGTATATTCTGTATGTTCTGTATTTTCTGTATGTTCTGTATGTTCTGTATGTTCTGTATGTTCTGTATGTTCTGTATATTCTGTATGTTCTGTATATTCTGTATATTCTGTATGTTCTGTATATTCTGTATATTCTGTATATTCTGTATATTCTGTATATTCTGTATGTTCTGTATATTCTGTATATTCTGTATATTCTGTATGTTCTGTATATTCTGTATGATCTGTATGTTCTGTATATTCTGTATATTCTGTATATTCTGTATGTTCTGTATGTTCTGTATATTCTGTATATTCTGTATATTCTGTATGTTCTGTATGTTCTGTATATTCTGTATATTCTGTATGTTCTGTATATTCTGTATGTTCTGTATGTTCTGTATATTCTGTATGTTCTGTATGTTCTGTATGTTCTGTATATTCTGTATGATCTGTATGTTCTGTATATTCTGTATATTCTGTATATTCTGTATGTTCTGTATGTTCTGTATATTCTGTATATTCTGTATATTCTGTATGTTCTGTATGTTCTGTATATTCTGTATATTCTGTATATTCTGTATGTTCTGTATATTCTGTATGTTCTGTATGTTCTGTATATTCTGTATGTTCTGTATGTTCTGTATGTTCTGTATATTCTGTATGTTCTGTATGTTCTGTATATTCTGTATATTCTGTATATTCTGTATGTTCTGTATATTCTGTATATTCTGTATGTTCTGTATATTCTGTATATTCTGTATATTCTGTATGTTCTGTATATTCTGTATATTCTGTATATTCTGTATGTTCTGTATGTTCTGTATATTCTGTATATTCTGTATATTCTGTATGTTCTGTATGTTCTGTATATTCTGTATATTCTGTATATTCTGTATGTTCTGTATATTCTGTATATTCTGTATGTTCTGTATGTTCTGTATATTCTGTATGTTCTGTATGTTCTGTATGTTCTGTATATTCTGTATGTTCTGTATGTTCTGTATGTTCTGTATATTCTGTATATTCTGTATGTTCTGTATATTCTGTATGTTCTGTATGTTCTGTATGTTCTGTATATTCTGTATGTTCTGTATGTTCTGTATGTTCTGTATATTCTGTATGTTCTGTATGTTCTGTATATTCTGTATATTCTGTATGTTCTGTATGTTCTGTATGTTCTGTATATTCTGTATATTCTGTATGTTCTGTATGTTCTGTATATTCTGTATATTCTGTATGTTCTGTATATTCTGTATGTTCTGTATATTCTGTATATTCTGTATGTTCTGTATATTCTGTATATTCTGTATATTCTGTATGTTCTGTATATTCTGTATATTCTGTATATTCTGTATGTTCTGTATGTTCTGTATATTCTGTATATTCTGTATATTCTGTATGTTCTGTATGTTCTGTATATTCTGTATATTCTGTATGTTCTGTATATTCTGTATATTCTGTATGTTCTGTATGTTCTGTATACTCTGTATGTTCTGTATGTTCTGTATGTTCTGTATATTCTGTATGTTCTGTATGTTCTGTATGTTCTGTATATTCTGTATATTCTGTATGTTCTGTATATTCTGTATGTTCTGTATGTTCTGTATGTTCTGTATATTCTGTATGTTCTGTATGTTCTGTATGTTCTGTATATTCTGTATGTTCTGTATGTTCTGTATATTCTGTATATTCTGTATATTCTGTATATTCTGTATGTTCTGTATATTCTGTATATTCTGTATGTTCTGTATATTCTGTATATTCTGTATATTCTGTATATTCTGTATGTTCTGTATATTCTGTATGTTCTGTATTTTCTGTATGTTCTGTATGTTCTGTATGTTCTGTATGTTCTGTATGTTCTGTATATTCTGTATATTCTGTATGTTCTGTATATTCTGTATATTCTGTATGTTCTGTATATTCTGTATATTCTGTATATTCTGTATATTCTGTATGTTCTGTATATTCTGTATATTCTGTATGTTCTGTATATTCTGTATATTCTGTATATTCTGTATGTTCTGTATATTCTGTATGATCTGTATGTTCTGTATATTCTGTATATTCTGTATGTTCTGTATGTTCTGTATATTCTGTATATTCTGTATATTCTGTATGTTCTGTATGTTCTGTATATTCTGTATATTCTGTATATTCTGTATGTTCTGTATATTCTGTATGTTCTGTATGTTCTGTATATTCTGTATGTTCTGTATGTTCTGTATGTTCTGTATATTCTGTATGATCTGTATGTTCTGTATATTCTGTATATTCTGTATATTCTGTATGTTCTGTATGTTCTGTATATTCTGTATATTCTGTATATTCTGTATGTTCTGTATGTTCTGTATATTCTGTATATTCTGTATATTCTGTATGTTCTGTATATTCTGTATGTTCTGTATGTTCTGTATATTCTGTATGTTCTGTATGTTCTGTATGTTCTGTATATTCTGTATGTTCTGTATGTTCTGTATATTCTGTATATTCTGTATATTCTGTATGTTCTGTATATTCTGTATGATCTGTATGTTCTGTATATTCTGTATATTCTGTATATTCTGTATGTTCTGTATGTTCTGTATATTCTGTATATTCTGTATATTCTGTATGTTCTGTATGTTCTGTATATTCTGTATATTCTGTATATTCTGTATGTTCTGTATGTTCTGTATGTTCTGTATATTCTGTATGTTCTGTATGTTCTGTATGTTCTGTATATTCTGTATATTCTGTATGTTCTGTATATTCTGTATGTTCTGTATGTTCTGTATATTCTGTATGTTCTGTATGTTCTGTATGTTCTGTATATTCTGTATGTTCTGTATGTTCTGTATGTTCTGTATATTCTGTATGTTCTGTATGTTCTGTATATTCTGTATATTCTGTATATTCTGTATATTCTGTATGTTCTGTATATTCTGTATGTTCTGTATGTTCTGTATGTTCTGTATGTTCTGTATATTCTGTATGTTCTGTATATTCTGTATATTCTGTATGTTCTGTATATTCTGTATATTCTGTATGTTCTGTATGTTCTGTATATTCTGTATGTTCTGTATATTCTGTATGTTCTGTATGTTCTGTATGTTCTGTATATTCTGTATGTTCTGTATATTCTGTATATTCTGTATATTCTGTATGTTCTGTATGTTCTGTATATTCTGTATATTCTGTATGTTCTGTATATTCTGTATGATCTGTATGTTCTGTATATTCTGTATATTCTGTATGTTCTGTATATTCTGTATATTCTGTATATTCTGTATGTTCTGTATATTCTGTATGTTCTGTATGTTCTGTATATTCTGTATATTCTGTATGTTCTGTATATTCTGTATATTCTGTATATTCTGTATATTCTGTATATTCTGTATGTTCTGTATGTTCTGTATATTCTGTATATTCTGTATATTCTGTATATTCTGTATATTCTGTATGATCTGTATGTTCTGTATATTCTGTATATTCTGTATATTCTGTATGTTCTGTATGTTCTGTATATTCTGTATATTCTGTATATTCTGTATGTTCTGTATATTCTGTATATTCTGTATATTCTGTATGATCTGTATGTTCTGTATATTCTGTATATTCTGTATATTCTGTATGTTCTGTATATTCTGTATATTCTGTATGTTCTGTATGTTCTGTATATTCTGTATGTTCTGTATGTTCTGTATGTTCTGTATATTCTGTATGTTCTGTATGTTCTGTATGTTCTGTATATTCTGTATATTCTGTATGTTCTGTATATTCTGTATGTTCTGTATGTTCTGTATGTTCTGTATATTCTGTATGTTCTGTATGTTCTGTATGTTCTGTATATTCTGTATGTTCTGTATGTTCTGTATATTCTGTATATTCTGTATATTCTGTATATTCTGTATGTTCTGTATATTCTGTATGTTCTGTATGTTCTGTATATTCTGTATATTCTGTATATTCTGTATATTCTGTATGTTCTGTATATTCTGTATGTTCTGTATTTTCTGTATGTTCTGTATGTTCTGTATGTTCTGTATGTTCTGTATATTCTGTATGTTCTGTATATTCTGTATATTCTGTATGTTCTGTATATTCTGTATATTCTGTATATTCTGTATATTCTGTATATTCTGTATGTTCTGTATATTCTGTATATTCTGTATGTTCTGTATATTCTGTATATTCTGTATATTCTGTATGTTCTGTATATTCTGTATGATCTGTATGTTCTGTATATTCTGTATATTCTGTATATTCTGTATGTTCTGTATGTTCTGTATATTCTGTATATTCTGTATATTCTGTATGTTCTGTATGTTCTGTATATTCTGTATATTCTGTATGTTCTGTATATTCTGTATGTTCTGTATGTTCTGTATATTCTGTATGTTCTGTATGTTCTGTATGTTCTGTATATTCTGTATGATCTGTATGTTCTGTATATTCTGTATATTCTGTATATTCTGTATGTTCTGTATGTTCTGTATATTCTGTATATTCTGTATATTCTGTATGTTCTGTATGTTCTGTATATTCTGTATATTCTGTATATTCTGTATGTTCTGTATATTCTGTATGTTCTGTATGTTCTGTATATTCTGTATGTTCTGTATGTTCTGTATGTTCTGTATATTCTGTATGTTCTGTATGTTCTGTATATTCTGTATATTCTGTATATTCTGTATGTTCTGTATATTCTGTATATTCTGTATGTTCTGTATATTCTGTATATTCTGTATATTCTGTATGTTCTGTATATTCTGTATATTCTGTATGTTCTGTATATTCTGTATATTCTGTATATTCTGTATGTTCTGTATGTTCTGTATATTCTGTATATTCTGTATGTTCTGTATATTCTGTATATTCTGTATGTTCTGTATGTTCTGTATATTCTGTATGTTCTGTATGTTCTGTATGTTCTGTATATTCTGTATGTTCTGTATGTTCTGTATGTTCTGTATATTCTGTATATTCTGTATGTTCTGTATATTCTGTATGTTCTGTATGTTCTGTATGTTCTGTATATTCTGTATGTTCTGTATGTTCTGTATGTTCTGTATATTCTGTATGTTCTGTATGTTCTGTATATTCTGTATATTCTGTATATTCTGTATGTTCTGTATGTTCTGTATGTTCTGTATATTCTGTATATTCTGTATGTTCTGTATGTTCTGTATATTCTGTATATTCTGTATGTTCTGTATATTCTGTATGTTCTGTATATTCTGTATATTCTGTATGTTCTGTATATTCTGTATATTCTGTATATTCTGTATGTTCTGTATATTCTGTATATTCTGTATATTCTGTATGTTCTGTATGTTCTGTATATTCTGTATATTCTGTATATTCTGTATGTTCTGTATGTTCTGTATATTCTGTATATTCTGTATATTCTGTATGTTCTGTATATTCTGTATATTCTGTATGTTCTGTATGTTCTGTATACTCTGTATGTTCTGTATGTTCTGTATGTTCTGTATATTCTGTATGTTCTGTATGTTCTGTATGTTCTGTATATTCTGTATATTCTGTATGTTCTGTATATTCTGTATGTTCTGTATGTTCTGTATGTTCTGTATATTCTGTATGTTCTGTATGTTCTGTATGTTCTGTATATTCTGTATGTTCTGTATGTTCTGTATATTCTGTATATTCTGTATATTCTGTATATTCTGTATGTTCTGTATATTCTGTATGTTCTGTATGTTCTGTATATTCTGTATATTCTGTATATTCTGTATATTCTGTATGTTCTGTATATTCTGTATGTTCTGTATTTTCTGTATGTTCTGTATGTTCTGTATGTTCTGTATGTTCTGTATGTTCTGTATATTCTGTATGTTCTGTATATTCTGTATATTCTGTATGTTCTGTATATTCTGTATATTCTGTATATTCTGTATATTCTGTATATTCTGTATGTTCTGTATATTCTGTATATTCTGTATGTTCTGTATATTCTGTATATTCTGTATGTTCTGTATATTCTGTATGATCTGTATGTTCTGTATATTCTGTATATTCTGTATATTCTGTATGTTCTGTATGTTCTGTATATTCTGTATATTCTGTATATTCTGTATGTTCTGTATGTTCTGTATATTCTGTATATTCTGTATATTCTGTATGTTCTGTATATTCTGTATGTTCTGTATGTTCTGTATATTCTGTATGTTCTGTATGTTCTGTATGTTCTGTATATTCTGTATGATCTGTATGTTCTGTATATTCTGTATATTCTGTATATTCTGTATGTTCTGTATGTTCTGTATATTCTGTATATTCTGTATATTCTGTATGTTCTGTATGTTCTGTATATTCTGTATATTCTGTATATTCTGTATGTTCTGTATATTCTGTATGTTCTGTATGTTCTGTATATTCTGTATGTTCTGTATGTTCTGTATGTTCTGTATATTCTGTATGTTCTGTATGTTCTGTATATTCTGTATATTCTGTATATTCTGTATGTTCTGTATATTCTGTATGATCTGTATGTTCTGTATATTCTGTATATTCTGTATATTCTGTATGTTCTGTATGTTCTGTATATTCTGTATATTCTGTATGTTCTGTATGTTCTGTATATTCTGTATATTCTGTATATTCTGTATGTTCTGTATGTTCTGTATGTTCTGTATATTCTGTATGTTCTGTATGTTCTGTATGTTCTGTATATTCTGTATATTCTGTATGTTCTGTATATTCTGTATGTTCTGTATGTTCTGTATGTTCTGTATATTCTGTATGTTCTGTATGTTCTGTATGTTCTGTATATTCTGTATGTTCTGTATGTTCTGTATATTCTGTATATTCTGTATATTCTGTATATTCTGTATGTTCTGTATATTCTGTATGTTCTGTATGTTCTGTATGTTCTGTATGTTCTGTATATTCTGTATGTTCTGTATATTCTGTATATTCTGTATGTTCTGTATATTCTGTATATTCTGTATGTTCTGTATGTTCTGTATATTCTGTATATTCTGTATGTTCTGTATATTCTGTATGTTCTGTATATTCTGTATGTTCTGTATGTTCTGTATGTTCTGTATATTCTGTATGTTCTGTATATTCTGTATATTCTGTATATTCTGTATGTTCTGTATGTTCTGTATATTCTGTATATTCTGTATGTTCTGTATATTCTGTATGATCTGTATGTTCTGTATATTCTGTATATTCTGTATGTTCTGTATATTCTGTATATTCTGTATATTCTGTATGTTCTGTATATTCTGTATGTTCTGTATGTTCTGTATATTCTGTATATTCTGTATGTTCTGTATATTCTGTATATTCTGTATATTCTGTATATTCTGTATATTCTGTATGTTCTGTATGTTCTGTATGTTCTGTATATTCTGTATGTTCTGTATATTCTGTATATTCTGTATATTCTGTATATTCTGTATGTTCTGTATATTCTGTATGATCTGTATGTTCTGTATATTCTGTATATTCTGTATATTCTGTATGTTCTGTATGTTCTGTATATTCTGTATATTCTGTATATTCTGTATATTCTGTATGTTCTGTATGTTCTGTATATTCTGTATATTCTGTATATTCTGTATGTTCTGTATATTCTGTATGTTCTGTATGTTCTGTATATTCTGTATGTTCTGTATATTCTGTATATTCTGTATGTTCTGTATATTCTGTATATTCTGTATGTTCTGTATGTTCTGTATGTTCTGTATGTTCTGTATATTCTGTATGTTCTGTATGTTCTGTATATTCTGTATGATCTGTATATTCTGTATATTCTGTATGTTCTGTATATTCTGTATATTCTGTATATTCTGTATATTCTGTATGTTCTGTATGATCTGTATGATCTGTATATTCTGTATATTCTGTATGTTCTGTATATTCTGTATGTTCTGTATATTCTGTATATTCTGTATATTCTGTATGTTCTGTATATTCTGTATATTCTGTATGTTCTGTATGTTCTGTATGTTCTGTATATTCTGTATATTCTGTATGTTCTGTATGTTCTGTATGTTCTGTATATTCTGTATGTTCTGTATATTCTGTATATTCTGTATGTTCTGTATGTTCTGTATGTTCTGTATATTCTGTATATTCTGTATGTTCTGTATGTTCTGTATATTCGGTATATTCTGTATGTTCTGTATGTTCTGTATATTCTGTATGATCTGTATGTTCTGTATATTCTGTATGTTCTGTATGTTCTGTATATTCTGTATATTCTGTATATTCTGTATGTTCTGTATATTCTGTATGATCTGTATGTTCTGTATATTCTGTATATTCTGTATATTCTGTATATTCTGTATGTTCTGTATATTCTGTATGTTCTGTATGTTCTGTATATTCTGTATGTTCTGTATATTCGGTATATTCTGTATGTTCTGTATGTTCTGTATATTCTGTATGATCTGTATGTTCTGTATATTCTGTATATTCTGTATATTCTGTATGTTCTGTATGTTCTCTATGTTCTGTATATTCTGTATGATCTGTATGTTCTGTATATTCTGTATGTTCTGTATGTTCTGTATATTCTGTATGTTCTGTATGTTCTGTATATTCTGTATATTCTGTATGTTCTGTATGTTCTGTATGTTCTGTATGTTCTGTATATTCTGTATGTTCTGTATGTTCTGTATATTCTGTATATTCTGTATGTTCTGTATGATCTGTATATTCTGTATGTTCTGTATGTTCTGTATATTCTGTATGTTCTGTATGTTCTGTATATTCTGTATATTCTGTATGTTCTGTATGTTCTGTATATTCTGTATATTCTGTATATTCTGTATGTTCTGTATATTCTGTATATTCTGTATGTTCTGTATGTTCTGTATGATCTGTATGTTCTGTATGTTCTGTATATTCTGTATGATCTGTATATTCTGTATGATCTGTATGTTCTGTATATTCTGTATATTCTGTATATTCTGTATATTCTGTATATTCTGTATGTTCTGTATGTTCTGTATATTCTGTATGTTCTGTATATTCTGTATGATCTGTATGATCTGTATATTCTGTATGTTCTGTATGTTCTGTATATTCTGTATGTTCTGTATATTCTGTATATTCTGTATGTTCTGTATGTTCTGTATGTTCTGTATATTCTGTATATTCTGTATGTTCTGTATATTCTGTATATTCTGTATGTTCTGTATGTTCTGTATGTTCTGTATATTCTGTATGTTCTGTATGTTCTGTATATTCTGTATGTTCTGTATGTTCTGTATATTCTGTATATTCTGTATATTCTGTATGTTCTGTATATTCTGTATGTTCTGTATGTTCTGTATGTTCTGTATATTCTGTATATTCTGTATATTCTGTATGTTCTGTATATTCTGTATGTTCTGTATGTTCTGTATATTCTGTATATTCTGTATGATCTGTATATTCTGTATGTTCTGTATGTTCTGTATATTCTGTATGTTCTGTATGTTCTGTATATTCTGTATGTTCTGTATGTTCTGTATGTTCTGTATATTCTGTATATTCTGTATGTTCTGTATGTTCTGTATATTCTGTATATTCTGTATATTCTGTATATTCTGTATGTTCTGTATATTCTGTATGATCTGTATGTTCTGTATATTCTGTATATTCTGTATGATCTGTATATTCTGTATATTCTGTATGTTCTGTATGTTCTGTATATTCTGTATGTTCTGTATATTCTGTATATTCTGTATATTCTGTATGTTCTGTATGTTCTGTATGTTCTGTATATTCTGTATGATCTGTATGTTCTGTATATTCTGTATATTCTGTATATTCTGTATGTTCTGTATATTCTGTATATTCTGTATGTTCTGTATATTCTGTATATTCTGTATATTCTGTATATTCTGTATGATCTGTATGTTCTGTATATTCTGTATATTCTGTATGATCTGTATATTCTGTATGTTCTCTATGCTCTGTATGTTCTGTATGATCTGTATGTTCTGTATATTCTGTAAATTCTGTATGTTCTGTATATTCTGTATATTCTGTATGTTCTGTATATTCTGTATATTCTGTATGATCTGTATGTTCTGTATATTCTGTATATTCTGTATGTTCTGTATATTCTGTATGATCTGTATGATCTGTATGTTCTGTATATTCTGTATGTTCTGTATATTCTGTATGATCTGTATGTTCTGTATGATCTGTATGTTCTGTATATTCTGTATATTCTGTATGTTCTGTATATTCTGTATATTCTGTATATTCTGTATGTTCTGTATATTCTGTATATTCTGTATATTCTGTATGTTCTGTATATTCTGTATATTCTGTATGTTCTGTATATTCTGTATATTCTGTATATTCTGTATGTTCTGTATATTCTGTATGTTCTGTATGTTCTGTATATTCTGTATATTCTGTATGTTCTGTATATTCTGTATGTTCTGTATGTTCTGTATATTCTGTATATTCTGTATGATCTGTATATTCTGTATGTTCTGTATGTTCTGTATGTTCTGTATATTCTGTATATTCTGTATGTTCTGTATGTTCTGTATATTCTGTATATTCTGTATGTTCTGTATATTCTGTATATTCTGTATGTTCTGTATATTCTGTATGATCTGTATGTTCTGTATATTCTGTATATTCTGTATGATCTGTATATTCTGTATATTCTGTATGTTCTGTATGTTCTGTATATTCTGTATGTTCTGTATATTCTGTATATTCTGTATGTTCTGTATGTTCTGTATGTTCTGTATGTTCTGTATGTTCTGTATGTTCTGTATGATCTGTATGTTCTGTATATTCTGTATATTCTGTATGATCTGTATGTTCTGTATATTCTGTATATTCTGTATGTTCTGTATGTTCTGTATGTTCTGTATGTTCTGTATATTCTGTATGATCTGTATGTTCTGTATATTCTGTATATTCTGTATGTTCTGTATGTTCTGTATGTTCTGTATGTTCTGTATGTTCTGTATATTCTGTATGATCTGTATGTTCTGTATATTCTGTATATTCTGTATGTTCTGTATATTCTGTATATTCTGTATAATCTGTATGTTCTGTATATTCTGTATATTCTGTATGTTCTGTATATTCTGTATATTCTGTATATTCTGTATGTTCTGTATAGTCTGTATATTCTGTATATTCTGTATATTCTGTATGATCTGTATGTTCTGTATATTCTGTATATTCTGTATGATCTGTATATTCTGTATGTTCTGTATGTTCTGTATATTCTGTATATTCTGTATATTCTGTATGTTCTGTATATTCTGTATATTCTGTATGTTCTGTATGTTCTGTATATTCTGTATGTTCTGTATGTTCTGTATGTTTTGTATATTCTGTATATTCTGTATGTTCTGTATGTTCTGTATGTTTTGTATATTCTGTATATTCTGTATGTTCTGTATGTTCTGTATATTCTGTATGTTCTGTATATTCTGTATGTTCTGTATGTTCTGTATGTTCTGTATATTCTGTATGTTCTGTATATTCTGTATGTTCTGTATATTCTGTATATTCTGTATGTTCTGTATGTTCTGTATATTCTGTATATTCTGTATATTCTGTATGTTCTGTATGTTCTGTATGTTCTGTATATTCTGTATGTTCTGTATATTCTGTATATTCTGTATGTTCTGTATGTTCTGTATATTCTGTATGTTCTCTATGTTCTGTATGTTCTGTATATTCTGTATGTTCTGTATGTTCTGTATATTCTGTATATTCTGTATGTTCTGTATATTCTGTATATTCTGTATGTTCTGTATGTTCTGTATATTCTGTATGTTCTGTATGTTCTGTATATTCTGTATATTCTGTATGTTCTGTATGTTCTGTATATTCTGTATGTTCTCTATGTTCTGTATGTTCTGTATATTCTGTATATTCTGTATGTTCTCTATGTTCTGTATATTCTGTATGTTCTGTATATTCTGTATATTCTGTATGTTCTGTATATTCTGTATATTCTGTATGTTCTGTATGTTCTGTATATTCTGTATGTTCTGTATGTTCTGTATATTCTGTATATTCTGTATGTTCTGTATGTTCTGTATATTCTGTATATTCTGTATGTTCTGTATATTCTGTATATTCTGTATATTCTGTATATTCTGTATGTTCTGTATATTCTGTATATTCTGTATGTTCTGTATGTTCTGTATATTCTGTATGTTCTGTATATTCTGTATGTTCTGTATATTCTGTATGTTCTGTATATGCCATGTGACATGTGCATGCAGAGAGTGCATACTACACAGCTTGCATCATTGGGATTTTCTATGCATATCTTTGTCTTCTATACAGAAATAATATGCAGAGTGTGATTGCATTTAAATATTTGTATTTATTAATTTTCAAAGGACATTCTAGAAAGGCCCATACAGAGGCGGGAAATGAACAGCAGACAAGTGCAGAGTCTGAGATGACGACTGACACCACACTGCTATGTCTGACACCACACTGCTATGTCTGACACCACAGTGCTATGTCTGACACCACACTGCTATGTCTGACACCACACTGCTATGTCTGACACCACAGTGCTATGTCTGACACCACACTGCTATGTCTGACACCACAGTGCTATGTCTGACACCACACTGCTATGTCTGACACCACAGTGCTATGTCTGACACCACACTGCTATGTCTGACACCACACTGCTATGTCTGACACCACAGTGCTATGTCTGACACCACACTGTTATGTCTGACACCACACTGCTATGTCTGACACCACAGTGCTATGTCTGACACCACACTGCTATGTCTGACACCACACTGCTATGTCTGACACCACACTGCTATGTCTGACACCACACTGCTATGTCTGACACCACACTGCTATGTCTGACACCACACTGCTATGTCTGACACCACAGTGCTATGTCTGACACCACACTGCTATGTCTGACACCACACTGCTATGTCTGACACCACACTGCTATGTCTGACACCACACTGCTATGTCTGACACCACACTGCTATGTCTGACACCACAGGGCTATGTCTGACACCACACTGCTATGTCTGACACCACACTGCTATGTCTGACACCACAGTGCTATGTCTGACACCACACTGCTATGTCTGACACCACACTGCTATGTCTGACACCACACTGCTATGTCTGACACCACAGTGCTATGTCTGACACCACACTGCTATGTCTGACACCACACTGCTATGTCTGACACCACACTGCTATGTCTGACACCACAGTGCTATGTCTGACACCACACTGCTATGTCTGACACCACAGGGCTATGTCTGACACCACAGTGCTATGTCTGACACCACAGTGCTATGTCTGACACCACACTGCTATGTCTGACACCACACTGCTATGTCTGACACCACACTGCTATGTCTGACACCACAGTGCTATGTCTGACACCACAGTGCTATGTCTGACACCACAGTGCTATGTCTGACACCACAGTGCTATGTCTGACACCACAGTGCTATGTCTGACACCACAGTGCTATGTCTGACACCACAGTGCTATGTCTGACACCACACTGCTATGTCTGACACCACACTGCTATGTCTGACACCACAGTGCTATGTCTGACACCACAGTGCTATGTCTGACACCACACTGCTATGTCTGACACCACACTGCTATGTCTGACACCACAGTGCTATGTCTGACACCACACTGCTATGTCTGACACCACAGTGCTATGTCTGACACCACAGTGCTATGTCTGACACCACAGTGCTATGTCTGACACCACAGTGCTATGTCTGACACCACACTGCTATGTCTGACACCACACTGCTATGTCTGACACCACAGTGCTATGTCTGACACCACACTGCTATGTCTGACACCACAGTGCTATGTCTGACACCACACTGCTATGTCTGACACCACACTGCTATGTCTGACACCACAGTGCTATGTCTGACACCACACTGCTATGTCTGACACCACACTGCTATGTCTGACACCACAGTGCTATGTCTGACACCACAGTACTATGTCTGACACCACAGTGCTATGTCTGACACCACACTGCTATGTCTGACACCACACTGCTATGTCTGACACCACACTGCTATGTCTGACACCACAGTGCTATGTCTGACACCACAGTGCTATGTCTGAAGGCCCGTACACACGTACCGATCGTCGGCATACAAACGTCGGTGGACGAAGGATCTGCCGATTGTACGCGTGTTAGTATGGTGCCTCCGACAGATGTCTGCGCTCAATCCGCGGACAAAAGTCTTTCTTGCAAACATGAAAATTTTTGTCTGCGGACACCAGAACGGACGATTGTTCGCCAGTCAGTACAGAATTCGGCCGACAGACCGCAGATTTGCAAGACTGGGCATGCTCAGAAAATTAAAAACACAGGGAAAGTTAACCATTACATGACATCACTTCTGCAGTCAGCTGAAGTCTGCAGACAAAATTCTTGTGCTGTCCTTGTGCTGTCTTTGCACTTTTCAACAGACACCGACATCCCGGGGAGAAAAGACGAACATTTGTATGACGACCATCGGTACGTGTGTACGGGGCTTGACACCACAGTGCTATGTCTGACACCAGTTGAAGGCAGTGATTGGAGCAGCATTGTCACCAGTTCAGGTACATAACCAAATGTCACATAAACGTTTGCTCATTAGAACGTTTATACTGTAATTTTTATGATTTTTTATGTTTTCTTATCGGCTTTACAATGTCTCCTGCTGGCAATTCTTCCTTCACTTCTGCAAATCGCATGATTGCTGATTTAATGCAAATCAATTCAGATATTGAGAAAGTTTGCAATAAAATGAAATCGTTTCAAGGCCGGATTTCTGATTTCTGATGTGATAGACCAATCAGGAAAGGTTTAAATACTCTGGAAACAAAAAATTTATTTGTTATACAATGTTTCGTTATGGCACTTTAAAAAATAAAAATGGTTGTTATAAAGTAGGGGCCATTCACACTGTCCGCATGCTCCCCCGTACTCCGATCTGCTGAAAGGGGGGTCCACCCCCAAATCCCCTATGAGCAGGGGTCTGACAGATCTTTCTCTGTCCATCCACCGATCCCCTATGAGCGGGGGTCTGACAGATCTTTCTCTGTCCATCCACCGATCCCCTATGAGCGGGGGTCTGACAGATCTTTCTCTCTCCATCCGCCGATCCCCTATGAGCAGGGGTCTGACAGATCTTTCTCTGTCCATCCGCCGATCCCCTATGAGCGGGGGTCTGACAGATCTTTCTCTCTCCATCCGCCGATCCCCTATGAGCAGGGGTCTGACAGATCTTTCTCTGTCCATCCGCCGATCCCCTATGAGCAGGGGTCTGACAGATCTTTCTCTGTCCATCCGCCGATCCCCTATGAGCGGGGGTCTGACAGATCTTTCTCTGTCCATCCACCGATCCCCTATGAGCAGGGGTCTGACAGCTCTTTCTCTGTCCATCCGCCGATCCCCTATGAGCGGGGGTCTGACAGATCTTTCTCTGTCCATCCACCGATCCCCTATGAGCAGGGGTCTGACAGATCTTTCTCTGTCCATCCGCCGATCCCCTATGAGCAGGGGTCTGACAGATCTTTCTCTGTCCATCCGCCGATCCCCTATGAGCAGGGGTCTGACAGATCTTTCTCTGTCCATCCGCCGATCCCCTATGAGCGGGGGTCTGACAGATCTTTCTCTGTCCATCCGCCGATCCCCTATGAGTGGGGGTCTGACAGATCTTTCTCTGTCCATCCGCCGATCCCCTATGAGTGGGGGTCTGACAGATCTTTCTCTGCTCTGTGTGCGGAAACAGAGCTGTCAGACCCCCACTGTTCTCTATTGGGGAATCGGATGATAAGGGACCCCCTGTCCATTCTCCTCCTATCCATCCGATCCGTCTGACAGATAGAAATTATAATTCCCATCCGTCAGGCTTTGATGGGTCGGATAGCAGCGGATGTCATAGAAATGTTTCCACCGACATTCACTGCCCTATGGGGATGCATGGAACATTCCAATGAGCTCCGCCTCCCAACCTGACAGGAGAATCTGATTGGACGGTGTGGGAGGGCTCTTCCTCTGACTTCACTTTATTACAAAGACAATCGCACTCTGTGACTGTTTATCTACTTTTCTACAGTAAAATGTGGGCTGTGTGTAGAAATCTCATTACTATATTAATGTCCATCTGTAGAAGCTGGGAGATCCCAAATATGGAAATGTTTCTGTGCTGGACATTCCCACCGACAGTTTCTGGTTATTGATCATCAATACATTGATTGTTATTTACAATTTGGTGTCGTGTCTTTATTTCATGCATTCTGTGATATCAGCTGTATACACAGATATTCATCTGTATGGTAATATAGAGAAGGACATTCTCCGAAAATAATCTACTGTTACCATGAACACCAAATCTTATTAATGACCAACAATATTGGAACATATAATATATACATATAACATATAATATATAATATACACACATATAACATATAACATATAATATACATATATAACATATAATATACACATATAACATATAATATACATATAACATATAATATACACATATAACATATAATATACACATATAACATATAATATACACATATAACATATAATATATACATATAACATATAACATATACATCCTGCAGAAAGAAAACTTGCTCTACCATTTATTCTGCAGCTGTACAACAATGCCGGGGTTCCGTTTGTTGAAAAAAGGTGTTAAAAGTCAATTTGCAATACACATACTTCTGTGTTTACACTTTTCATGCACACATTTCAGCCTCTTAGCAGAGTTTGCTTGAACATATAATATTTGATGTATTGCGGTTTTTCCGCCGAACAGTCATCCGTGTTGTTATTCTTTTTATTTACCTTCCAGGTCATTCTTTTCGGAATCATGCGCAGTTGTGTTTTGTTCTGTGGAATCAAATGACTCAACCACTAATGATACGAAAATTGGAGAAATTTCGCGGAAAAACCCAACATGTTGGATTTGTGAATTTTTGCTGTCGTACGAAAAACGCATAGTTTACATACCACACTAACGATACGAAAATCGTTCGATAACACTGGCATTTACCATTTTCGGACGATATTCGTATCGTCTATGGCCTGCTTTATCGAATGATTTTTATATCGTTAGTATGATATGTGTGACATGTGATTTTTGTACGATAGCAAAAATTCCCAAATCCAACATGTTGGGTTTTTCTGCGAAAATCGGCCAAATTTCGTATCATTAGTGGGGGAGTTGTATGATTTCACCTAACAAAACACAGAACAGTAGGGGGCGTGTCCAGTAGAGGTGTGGTTACAGTAGGGGGCGTGTCCAGTAGAGGTGTGGTTACAGTAGGGGGCGTGTCCAGTAGAGGTGTGGTTACAGTAGGGGGCGTGTCCAGTAGAGGTGTGGTTACAGTAGGGGGCGTGTCCAGTAGTGGTGTGGTTACAGTAGGGGGCGTGTCCAGTAGAGGTGTGGTTACAGTAGGGGGCGTGTCCAGTAGAGGTGTGGTTAAAAGGCACAAAAAATAGTGTTTGGTCATAGGATTTTCGGATCACATTGATGGTACACTCGATGATATACATGAGTGCCGCTTGTGTTTATCGCACCATAAATCGTACAAAATTTGAAACATATATGGCCTGCCTAAGAAGTGCCACTAAATAGGTGAGTCTCATAAGTAGAGACAATAAAGTAGTGACTGAGATAATAATCAGCATATGAAAAATTGTATATATATATATATATATATAAATAAAAATCAGTAGGTGATCAATCAAATGTATACAACGAATACAATGTAGATATAAGTAAAGTGAACCGAATGTAAAAGTAATAATAATATTGGTGACTATGGTGGTCGGTGAAAAGTCCATTCAATGAGTAACCACGTCACATCCGCTGTCTGTTGGAACGCATTTCCGTTGGTTGAGACGCACGGCGCTCCGGAAGCCCCGCTACTCAACCCGGCTCCATTCCAGCTCCAATTTTTAATGCTGGTTTATTCTGTAACACTGAGAGTATTTTTTTGGCTATCTAATAAATATATTATCTGGCAGTACTTCACTATGTGAGCTTTTTCCTTTATATTGTTCCGATACCTTACTTCCCTGATCCATTACCGATGTCCCCTGGAACTATTTGAGTTACATCATTTCTGGAGAGATGTCACTGTCCTGGAATCCTATATTGATCGTCTTGGTGGAAAGAGGTTCCCCCTCTCCCCTCCCCCCCTAAGAGGGTACAACGCTTTATACCCCTGTAGGGGTATGAAATATCTGGTGAGTGCGGGCTATATCGTGAGGGGAGCACATCGTATACCTCACATGCACCCCCAGAAACCGAGCACTGAGGATCAATTCAGTTGCTGGAAACCATCATCCACAACATTGAAAGGACTTTTCACCGACCACCATAGTCACCAATATTATTATTACTTTTACATTTGCTTCACTTTAGTTATATCTACATTGTATTCAGTGGCGTAGCGTGGGGGGTGCAGGGGGGGCCAGCCGCACCGGGTGCAACATCTGGGAGGGGGCGCATCCGCAGTGTCACTCTGTCTGTCTGACTCTGACATACACAGTTCACACACTGTCTGCGACTGCCTCCATCTTTAGGCTGGGAGATTTCCAGCGCGGCCGCCCTATGGCTGAAAATAGCAGGTCGGGCGGGGCTGGTCTGTGCCTCACCTGTCCATTGGTGTAGGGTGGGGTGGCGTTGCAAGCCAAGCCCAGCTTATGCTGCCTCTCCTCACTGCTCAGTCAGTTTAGCAGCGAGTCAGCAGCCTGGCGCTGTCACAGAGTGGTTTTTTTTTTTATTCACCTGATTAGAGCCAGAGGCTCTAATAGGCTTCAAAAAAGGGTGGACCCGGGGCGCAAAGCAGTGCGCCCCGAGCCCACCCATTGTGAGACAATAGCGAATGAAAATTCACTATTGTCACACGGATCCTCCTCCTGGCAAATCAGGAAGCGGGTCTGAGACCCACTTCCTGATTGGCCGAAAGGCGAACTAATGCCATTGACTGAGGAGGGGGCGGGAGGACTCGAGGAGACACGGGGAACTGAGGAGAAGCGGCCGCTGCAGGTAAGTCTCTCTGCATTGAAGGGGGCACGCTGGTCTCTCTGCATTGAAAGGGGCACCATGATCTCTCTGCATTGAAAGGGGGCACGATGATCTCTCTGCATTGAAGGGGGGCACGCTGGTCATTCTGCATTGAAAGGGGGCACGCTGGTCTCTTTGCATTGAAAGGGGGCACGCTGGTCTCTATGCATTGAAAGGGGGCACACTGTTCACTCTGCATTGAAAGGGGGCAGCTGGTCATTCTGCATTGAAAGGGGGCATGCTGGTCATTCTGCATTGAAAGGGGGCACGCTGGTCACTCTGTATTGAAAGGGGGCACGCTGGTCATTCTGCATTGAAAGGGGTCACGCTGGTCACTCTGCATTGAAAGGTGGCATGCTGGTCATTCTGCATTGAAAGGGGGCATGCTGGTCATTCTGCATTGAAAGGGGGCACACTGGTCTCTTTGCATTGAAAGGGGGCACGCTGGTCTCTATGCATTGAAAGGGGGCACACTGTTCACTCTGCATTGAAAGGGGGCAGCTGGTCATTCTGCATTGAAAGGGGGCATGCTGGTCATTCTGCATTGAAAGGGGGCACGCTGGTCACTCTGTATTGAAAGGGGGCACGCTGGTCATTCTGCATTGAAAGGGGTCACGCTGGTCACTCTGCATTGAAAGGGGGCACGCTGGTCATTCAAACTTGCATTTTACTTTAATTACATCAGTATTTTCATAACAAACAATACATGTGCTTAGGGGGTAAGGGTTTCTTTAACTACTCTAGTGGAAGAGACTCGAGTGCTAAAATTCCACGGGTTAGGGGGCGCAAATGACTTGCCTTGCCCCGGGTGCTGACAACCCACGCTACGCCACTGATTGTATTAGTTGTATACATTTGATTGATCACCAACCCATTGTTATTTATATAAAATTTTTTCAATTTTTCATATGCTAATTATTATCTCAGTCACTACTTTATTGTCTCTACTTATGAGACTCACCTACTTAGTGGCACTTCTTAGTCACCCAATTTTAAGGTCGATCGCTCTGCACTTATCCACTGGATTTTAGTTGTTTTTTTACCTGATTCCTAATCTTTTTGCACAAATTTATTCCCATCCTTTTATGTCAGTCACTATTTCACTGACCCTTATCTGTTACATTAATCATTTCAACACTCAAGTTGCACTTTATATTTATTTCTTTGCACTTTTTGCACATATTTGTGATCATTTGCAATATTGTGTTATTTCACATTGTGTATTTTTATTACTGTTTTATGACTTCCATTATTGATTTCTATCTGTCTATATGTCTATATTTATAGTGCACATTTGCACTTTATCATTCTTTGGATCATATTTGTTTTTGTACAATCTTACACCGAATCATATCAGCTAATCTATCAATTTCCGATCAATACCCAATATTACAATTTTATACTTGTGGCAGCGCCATCCACCTCACCTTTCTTTATCACTTTCTGAGGCCACCTATAGCTATGTAGACAAAGAAAGACGGTTTGCAGTCAGTATAAAGAGGGATTCTATAGATTTATAGAGACAATAAACAGCTTATAATAAGTGAGAACATTCGATAACCATCTGTCACCAAAAATAAACATCTTTACCAGAGAAGAGGAAGTATTATTAGCTGGAAGTCAGTATATGCTTCATACGCTTTCCTTTACACATTCTAAATGACCCTACAGAGGATTATTAGTTAGGTCTGCATTATATTAAATGTGACTATAGCTAATTACAGACATCCCGACCTGCAAAAACTCATTTCAGGGAGGTGCCCCCCCTCCACACACGCTGCGCCCCCCCCCCCCCACACGCACACGCACCGCCACCACCGCACCCCCCCTTCCCAATTTAATACAACCAGAGAATAATGAAATAAAATGTAATTAGTATACCTGGTCACTGGTGCTGGTCCTGGCCTGGTCACTGGTGCTGGCCTGGTCAGTGGTGCTGGTACTGGTCACTGGTGCTGGTAATGGTCACTGGTACTGGTCACTGGTGCTGGCCTGGTCACTGGTGCTGGTACTGGTCACTGGTGCTGGTAATGGTCACTGGTGCTGGTAGTGGTCACTGATGCTGGTAATGGTCACTGGTACTAGTCACTGGTACTGTTCACTGGTGCTGGTCACTGGTAATGGTCACTGGTGCTGGCCTGGTCACTGGTGCTGGTAATGGTCACTGGTACTGGTCACTGGTGCTGGTAATGGTCACTGGTACTGGTCACTGGTGCTGGTCTGGTCACTGATGCTGGTCACTGGTGCTGGTAATGGTCACTAGTACCTGGTGCTTGCCTGGTCACTGGTACTGGTCACTGGTGCTGGTACTGGTCACTGGTGCTGGTAGTGGTCACTGGTGCTGGTAATGGTCACTGGTACTGGCCTGGTCACTGGTACTGGCCTCTGGTGCTGGTCTGGTCACTGCTGCTGCTCTCTGGTGCGTGCTGGCCTCTGGGTTAGGTGAGTTGGTCACTGTGTTGTGGCCGATCCCGCGCGCGCCACAATGCCTCCTGGAGTGGACGAATGCGGCTGAAGTAGAGAGCAAAGTCATTGCTTCCTCTCTGCTGCTCCTCCCACAGGCGGAGTGCATGTGATATCACTCCGCCTGTGATCCGGTCTTACAGCGGCTCCGTTCTCACTCACTGCAGGCTAACTCATCATCGACATGACACTCACTGACTGACACAGCCGGGATATTGCCCTAAGCTTGCGGGTGTCCGTGAGCTCAGGGCGGAAACCGGGAGTCTCCCGCGACTTGCGGGAGACTTGAGATGTCTGAAATTACATTCCCACTGCTCCTCATATCTCCTGTCTGTGGGATAATCACTCTGAGGTATCAAATTCAACAATCTGAAATATTATACTATTTAACAATCAAAAATGGAAAAAGTCATGAAAACTAAACGTGTTCCTCTCTGTTGGAAAGGAGGGATTGGGGGGGGGGGGGGGTATGTGGTTAGAGGAAGGGGAAGGGTTAATGGTGCGTAGGTAATTTGCCTTGAGTGGGCTGACCGGTTGCTGTGAGTCCAATGTTACTAAGCTATGATCTACTATAAGCACTGTTGTATGTCATGGCTTGAAGGCTAACAGTAATATATTAGGTGACATCTATAGCCATATGGGGATGTAGGGTTGTCATCCATACTGAAAACTATCCTTGGGTGTTGAATATTTAGCTCGGAGTTGTCATACATGTGGCCATCAAATAGCAGTGTGAGGGTAGCCATGTTTGTTGTACATCTCCCACAGAGCCATGGGTGAAGTTATTTCATCTAGAGAGGGATTTGCATGGTTTTGTCATTTACAGAAGTATTTCTTAATCCATATCTCTCTAGGTGATATACTGGGTGCATGGGAGAGGCATGGACCCCTCATGGGATTAGTTGGTGGGGTACTGATTAATTATAGGGGAGATGATTAGACAGGAGGGGGTTGGGTATTTGGAAGAGATGGGGGTGGGGTAAGAAGGAGAGGGAGAGGAGGCTGTGGAGAGAGGGTGACTGGATATCGATGCTGAGGGGAAAATTTGCAACATATTAATGAAAACTCCTAACTATGAATATATAAAAGGAAAAATAGCATGTAGTAATAAGTACATATACCCATCGGGAAAGTGCTGGGGTGGGAGTTTGGTTACCATTCACGTGTTTAAATCACACTTTGTAGAGGGTCTGCAATGAAGATCATGGGGGTGTAGAGTCTGATGGCTGCAGGGGAAGTCTGCACCCGGTTATATTTTGGGTGTAGACCCTCACTAAGGTGATATGGAGTAAATAGGTGGTTGGTTCAGAAATACTGAAGTACCAGCATGAGGGTAGATTAAACAATGAAGATAAGAAGAAAACAGAAAACATGACCTGGATGTACAGTAGTTTGGAAAAGTAAGGGAACTGCTATTGATTTTAACATCGGACAAGAGGTAGAAAAAGGAAAAACTTCATCTCAGAGGGGCTTCTGTAGAGACATCAACTGAATGTTTTAATCGATGGATTCATCACTCACATCTTACTTTGCGATGTGCTGGGGAGGTCGGGACACTATCATCTCCAGGGGTTCATCAATTCCCTGGTGGAGGTGAAGCACCAGGAAGAGAGCGGAATCTTCTGGAAGTATGAGGGCCCTTCCGATGTTGCTGGACTTCCATCTGGTCAGCATGAAATTGCGAGGGGTAGACAAAGATTGCTGTACAGTCTGGCAGCTCTATGACTGGTAAATTCAGGTTTTCACAGAATGACTCAATGTTCTCAGGGACTCTTAGCTATGCTGTACGGCCTGCAGAGTCAGCTGACAGACAGACAGGACATCTCCACCGATATGGTATATAGAGATGTCCCGAACTATTCGCCGGCGAACATTGCTTGTTCGCGTTCGCCGCGGCGGGGAACATATGCGATGTTCGGTCCGCCTCCTATACATCATCATTGAGAAAACTTTGACCCTGTACCTCACAGTCAGCAGACACATTCCAGCCAATCAGCATACCCTCCCTCCCAGACCCTCCCATCTCCTATAAAAAAGCAAGGGCAGCATCCATCTTACATTCATTCTGAAGATGCAGAGTTAGTTAGAGCAGGGAGAGGGCTGCTGCTGCTGAATTAATAGCTAGGCCAGTGTTCTGTGTCCACTCCAGTCCTCAAAGACTCATCTGCTGTAAGGACAGCGTCCTGACAGCACCCCAAAAAGCCCTTTTTAGGGCTGGTACATCAGTCTGCTTTTATTTTTTTCTACTGTATATATATATTGCAGTTAAAGTAAGAGGACTATTATTGAATTAAATGCAAAAGTCCTAATAAAGTCCCGCGGCGTGCTGACGTCACCTACACGAGACATGAGGACGGGTGTTTGGAGCCGACCGGCCGGCGGCTTTCATTCAGCGCTTACCTTTTGCCATTTTGTAAGTGTAACTCTTTTTTATGCTAATAAATGTTAATGGTTTTACGCTATTGGGTATTTTATTTTCCATATGTGATCGACCTATTGACACATGTGAGAATATCTTTGGATTCAACGCCTCCTTTGGTTGGGACCATTGTACTCTATGATTCCGAGGGGCACTCCATTGGGGATTTCCTAACTGTTGCCTGCATCATTTTAATATACTTCTGGTAAGCAGTGATATATGTTGGTGGTGGTCACAGCTGTGGACTGGATTCTGTCGCATGTGACTGAACTCTGGCGGTTTTGGATCTAATTTCTTATTGTGCTATCACACATTGTGTCTGGTAAGCACTACCTTTACTTAGCACCTATTCTCAATTTATACACATAGGTGACTATACACCTGGTGTGTGCACTTCTGTTAATACAGTATCACGCTATGAATATCTTATTTTATATACACATGATTGATGCCTATTGAATATATTGAATCGTCTGAGGCCTGGTATCCCTCCTAAGGGTCTTCCCCTGGTTATACAGTGGATCGGGAGAGCCATTATCATCTTATCAGGCGATTGAATTTGCTCTTTCTGGTAAGCAGTATATACATCTAGTGTCAATCCCTCTAGAAGAGTTATACATCATTTGGATACATTTGGACTTATATATTTTACTCATTTTTTTGTTCACCCAAATTACTATTTTAATATGGGACTTTATTAGGACTTTTGCATTTAATTCAATAATAGTCCTCTTACTTTAGCGCAGCTTTTCTAATTATTATGCTTTCTGGTTGTTTGTCACATTTTAAGTTGCTGCTTTCAACCTTTTGTGTTTTGTTCATTATCTAGCACTGTTACCCTTTATATAATCTTTGATATATTGCAGTTGCCTGCCCGTGTGTGATTGGCCACAGGCCCACAGACTGTACTGTGTGCACACCACTCATATAGGATGGCACAGTACATTGCACGGCGCACGCGCCGTGCCCCAAATTGGAAGTAAGAGGACCGACCAACCATCTTTTTCCATCTCCCGGTTCCTAAAATCTATTCCATACACCGGCCCCTGATAGGGGACAAAACAGAGATTAAACTGGTAAGAACAGATTTTTTCTAATTTAAAAAAGAGGACAGCCTCTGCGGAGCTGGGTATTTTTTGGCCGCGTTACTGAATGCTCATGCACAATGGATGTAGGCTCATGCGTCCTTTTGCGGAGGTGACAAACCTGGTCAGTCAAACCCAAGGCAACATCATCGACCTCATCCCATATGTGTTTTTTCTGGAGCGTGCCCTGCGAAGAGTGCTGGATCAGGCCGTAGATGAGCATGAAGAGGAAGAGTTGTGGTCCCCATCACCACCAGAAGCAGCCTTGTCGTTGTCAATTGCTGGACCTGTGGCAACGCAGAGAGAGGAGTCTGAAAAAGAGAAGTCAGAGGAGGAAGGTGGCTTTGAGGAGGTGGAAGACCAACCACAGCAGGCGTCCCAGGGGGCTTGTTGTCACCTTTCGGGGACCCTTGGTGTTGTACGTGGCTGGGTGGAGGAAGAGACCTTCAATGACGTCAGTGAGGACAAGGAACGGGACATGGCTAGCTTGGTATCCAACCTTGTGCAAATGGACTGTTTGCGGTTGTTTGTGGTGCGTTAAACGGGGAGTTTGGTCTGTCACTGTGAAGCGGGCGTAACCCTTACACTACCTGATGGATACAACTTCATACCTGATCGTATTCACACAATGGATGTTTTAAAGCACGTTATTCCAAACAATTTAGGAATGTTAGGTGATTTATGCCCTTTATAGATTAAAACCCGACTCTGCGTCAACTACGTAATTTTCCATGGGAGTTTTGCCATGGATCCCCCTCCGACATGCCACAGTCCAGGTGTTAGTCCCCTTGAAACAACTTTTCCATCACTATTGTGGCCAAAAAGAGTTCCTGTGGGTTTTAAAATTCGCCTGCCTATTGAAGTCTATGGTGGTTCGCCCGGTTCGCCTATTCGCAAACATTTGCGGAAATTAGCGTTCGCTGTTCGCGAACTGAAAATTTTATGTTTGTGACATCTGTAATGGTATATTGCGTTCCCAGAGGAGCTCTAGTAAGAGTCTGAGGTCTATACGATGTTGCAGGGTTATATGAGATAAGTCTTGGTATAACTTCATCTCACGACCATGGAAGAGACTTCTGTTTCTAGCTCTTTGCAAGATTTCTTCTTTAAGCTTGTAGTATACAAATGCAGCAAATCACATCCCTAGGAGGGTCTTTGTCTCTTCCTCTCAGTCTGAGGGCTCGATGAGATCGCTCCATATTAATCAGCGTTTCTGGGGGTCTTCCCAGGAGATCATTAAATATGGTGATTGTGGCCTGTGAGAGCTGACTAGGTTCAACTGATTCGGGAAGGCCCCTCACCCTGAGTTTGTGGCGGCGCCCCCTATTATCCAGGTCTTCTACATGTCTGTGTAAGTCTCGAAGGATCATGGAATGTGAGGCTGTAGTGTTGTACCTCTTGTATGGCTGTGTCATGGCGGGCTCTTGTTTTCTCTTCTTCCTCCAGCCTCATGGCTGTCACTTGGATATCTAGGTGAAGGTCTGATTATTGCAGCAGAAAGCGTGTTTTTTATGTTTGTAGCTACTGCTTGCAGATCATCCAGGCACAGCATTCTGGTGGTTGGCTGTGTGTCAGTGTCTGGGTGAGGACGGGAAGATCTGTTCAGGGCTCCTTCTCGTGGAGTGGATAGTGCTGCCAAAGGCT
The DNA here is from genome assembly GCF_965119305.1 of Pelophylax lessonae. Taxonomy (NCBI): domain Eukaryota; kingdom Metazoa; phylum Chordata; class Amphibia; order Anura; family Ranidae; genus Pelophylax; species Pelophylax lessonae. The sequence goes on along the minus strand of NC_138769.1, from coordinate 3,979,003 downwards.
TAAGAAGAGGTCTCCATGTCTCTGGGCTGTGTTCGGAATATGTTGGGTATATTCTGACCGAGTGTCGGAGTCCCGGGGTGAGCGGGAGTGGGGTGTGGAGGAGCTCCTCTCCGGTTTGCCCATGATAGCTCGGCTTGTCTCCCTCAAAAGCTGTGTAAAATGGACTGCGTGGTGCCGGAGCTTTTGAGTTAAGTGGCCATCTTCATCCGGGTCTAAACCATGTCCCTGAGGCACTTTTTTAGTGCTTAAAGGTGCTGCTTGCAGGATTTTTTTACCGCCCCACCAGTGCACCGCCCCAGTGTGAAAGCATTCATTGATTTCAATGGGAATTGGTTTTCATGAGCTTTGCAGACGCCTTTTGTTTAGCGCCAAATCGCTTGAAAAGCGCCTCAGTGTGAAAGGTTCTAAGACACTCCCAGTACTTCAAGTTGTTACCCGGTACCCAAGTTATCAGTCCATACTCCAAGTCAATACTCAGTACTCCAAGTTACCCCAAGTCACTCCCGTCACTCTGTCCATATTACTTCTAGCACTTCAATCTTATTCTAAATTATTTATGGTTACTCCCAGTACACAGAGAAACTACCCAATACCCAAGCCAATACTCAGTTATTCCAAATTACACCCAGTTACTCCCAGTACTATAAGTTACCTCTAATTACTCCAGAACTCCCAAACACTCCCAGTATTCCTAGTTATCCTCAGTACTCCGGGTTACTCTCAGTACTCCAAGCTAAAATAAAATCACTACAAGTTACTACAAGGTCACTCTGAGTTCAGTTACTCCAAAATGTTACTAAATTTCTCCCAGTACTCTAAGTTATAACAAAAGTTTTCCAAGTTGATACAACTATTAATCCCAGTACTCCAGTTATTACAACTAATACCCCCAATACTCCAATGTTTAACCAAAATTACTCACAGTACTCCAAGTTACTTCAGAATTATGCCCAGTTCTCCAAGGTACTAAAATTATTACTCCAAGTTACAACAATATTAGTCTCAGTACTCTCAGTACAAGTAACTACCAGGAAATACTCTCAGTATTCCATATTACTACAGGTATTACTCCCATTACTCCAAATTACTACAGGAATTACTCCCAGTACTACAAATTACTACAGGTATTACTCCCAGTACTCCAAATTACTACAGGAATTACTCCCATTACTCCAAATTACTACAGGAATTACTCCCATTACTCCAAATTACTACAGGAATTACTCCCAGTTACTCCAAATTACTACAGGTATTACTCCAAGTACTCCAAATTACTACAGGAATTACTCCCAGTATTCCAAATTACTACAGGTATTACTCCCAGTACTACAAATGATACTCCTATTACTCCAAGGTAATACAAATATGCTCCTTAGTGGTTAGTCATTAACTAATTGGGTCCAACTAACTCACTCACAGCATGGCCACCACTCCTTTCAGTGTGTCCTATGTTCTCCTGATGTTACTTTGTATCTCTCTATCTCCCATCTGATCAATGTTTATAAACAATGTTACTTTGCATCTCTCTATCTCCCGTCTGATCAATGTTTATAAACAATGTTACTTTGCATCTCTCAATCTCCCGTCTGATCAATGTTTATAAACAATGTTACTTTGCATCTCTCTATCTCCCGTCTGATCAATGTTTATAAACAATGTTACTTTGTATCTCTATATCTCCCGTCTGATCAATGTTTATAAACAATGTTACTTTGTATCTCTATATCTCCCGTCTGATCAATGTTTATAAACAATGTTACTTTGTATCTCTATATCTCCCGTCTGATCAATGTTTATAAACAATGTTACTTTGTATCTCTCTATCTCCTGTCTGATCAATGTTTATAAACAATGTTACTTTGTATCCCTCTATCTCCCGTCTGATCAATGTTTATAAACAATGTTACTTTGTATCTCTCTATCTCCCGTCTGATCAACGTTTATAAACAATGTTACTTTGTATCTCTCTATCTCCCGTCTGATCAATGTTTATAAACAATGTTACTTTGTATCTCTATATCTCCCATCTGATCAATGTTTATAAACAATGTTACTTTGCATCTCTCTATCTCCCGTCTGATCAATGTTTATAAATGTGACGGAAGTGTAGGTAAGACAGAACGCACACGGAGAGCAGGAGTGCCAACAAAGCCTTTTATTGATTGGTAAGCGGGTATGTTCACAAAGAAAGGGGCCAAACAAAGGTGCCCAGGGTCAGACCCAATGTGGGTAGGACAGAGTTCCAGATAACAGGGGTAGTCCGTAACAGGGGGCTCCCAATAGAATGGGCAAAGTCCTGGCCAGCGAGGGATTGGGCCACACACAGAGCAGGGCAAACAATGAGGTGACAAAGTCCAGGCAGAGTTCTGGTAGGCCCAGTGTTAATCCACTCACCAGCAGGCAGGTACAGGATGAATCCAAAATCCGGGTTGTAGGAAGGGACAGGGTAAATCCAAAATCCAGGTTGTAGGAAGGTTTGAAGAGGCCCGCAGGAACCAATAGGGGATTCTGTGTTCTCTGGCCGCAGCTCAGAGACACACAGTCTTCCAAACAGCAAAGATGAACAACCCAGGTGAGACTCTCACTCAGCTAAATATATTAGGACTTGTGTCCCAGCAGGTGGGCCAGGCAACTCCCAGCCTGGCGTCCAGTTTCCCCAGCAACCAGCCCCGCCCCCCTCTACTCGAGCCCACACAAGGAATGTATTCATTGTCCAGGGGTATTCATTGAGGGGAGAAGGACAGCACAAGGGGGGGGGGGGCGGCAATAGAGTGAGTGGTCAGGGGGGAGGAAAATCCCATGCTGGTTAAAGGGCAAAGTCCTGGGGGTGCAGGGAAGACAAAAGAAAGAGTAGGGTCCGTGAAAACCCCTCCCCCTTTTATTTTACAAGTGCAGACAAGGGGACCTCAGCAGGTCTCCTTGGAGGCACTTGTGGCAAGGAATTCACCTATTGAGGGTCCTGCTGCCGGGACAGCCCGTCAGCGTTCTGGTGTTGGCTCCCACGCCGATATTGGATGGTAAAGTTGTATGGTTGAAGCGCTAGGCTCCACCTCAGGAGGCGCCCGTTTTCTCCAGATACTCTATTTAGCCATGTGAGCGGGTTGTGATCTGTGAGGATGGTGAATTCTCGGCCATACAGATAAGGTTGAAGCTTTTTCAAGGCCCAGACAATGACCAGACACTCTTTTTCAATGGTGGAGTAGGCTACCTCCCTGTCCAGAAGTTTTCGGCTGATGAAGGCAATAGGGTGTTCCTCTCCTGCCTCATTCACTTGACTCAGGACAGCCCCCACGCCATAGGTAGAAGCATCGGTTTGCACTATAAAATGTCTGTTGTAGTCCGGAGCAGTCAGAACAGGGTTGGTTGCAAGGGCAGATTTGAGCTGATGGAAGGCAGAGTCGCAGGCCAGGGTCCAGTGTACCATCCTAGGGCTGTTCTTCCGGGTGAGGTCAGTCAGAGGTTTTGCCACAGTGCTGAAATTGGGGACAAATTTGCGATAGTAACTTGCAGTTTCAAGAAAGGACATTGTTTGTTTTTTTTGTCTGAGGGGTAGGCCAGTCATGGATAGCTTGAACTTTTGCAGGTTCCGGTTTCACTTTCCCTCCCCCTACTCGGTGACCCAGGTATTGCACCTCAGCCATTCCCAGTTGACATTTGTCTGGTCTTATGGTCAGTCCTGCCTTGCAGATGCGGTCCAAAATGGTCTCCACATGCAGCAGGTGCTCCTCCCATGTGTTGCTAAAGATGGCTATGTCATCTAAGTAGGCACATGCAAATCCTTGGCATCCCTCCAACAACTGGTCTACAACTCGCTGGAAGGTGGCGGGTGCATTTTTCATCCCAAAGGGCATGACCAGGAATTCAAACAGCCTGAAAGGTGTGATGAAAGCAGAGCGTTCTATGCCATCCTTGGTAAGGGCAATTTGCCAGTAGCCCTTACTGAGGTCCAGGGTTGTAACGTATTGGGCCCCAGCCAGCCCGTCTAACAGCTCGTCTATGCGTGGCATGGGGTACGCATCGCTAACTGTGTAGTCATTAAGTCGTCTGTAGTCTACACAAAACCGAGTGCTCCCATCCTTCTTTGGCACTAATACCACCGGGGAAGCCCAGGGACTGTGAGAGGAACGGATAATGCCCATCTGGAGCATCTCAGTGAGTTCTGTTCGTATAGCTGCTTTTACTGACTCGGGGACTCGGTAGGGGGCCTGTTGGATGGGTTTTTGTCCCTGTGTTACTACATGGTGAAAGGCCAAATCCACAAATCGTAAAAGGGGTCTGTACCACCTGGAGTCTTCTCTTGACTCTAGTTCCAAGAGACGGACCACTGACCCAGACAACTCTCACTCCCTTTTAGCTCATGACACATCCAATGTACCTAATGTAGGTTCTACAACTGCACTTACACAAGTTTCCTCATCAGAAGCACAACTTCTTGGTTCCCGTGACTTGGGAGCAACCCCCAAAATACGGGTAGACACCCCAGCACCGTCCCTTATGTCCACACCGGCTTTTTCCCACCTCACCAATGCGCACAAGCCTCACAAAGGACACAGGCAAATAGATACATACATGATACAGACACAACAGAACAAGAAAGACTAAAGGTAATCAATCTTTCCACACGGGAATTGACGACCGAGGAGATCTCTGTTTTGTCTTTGGGACTTAATTTCTGTACATCACAGAATATTGACAAATTTTCAGTTATCAAGGATTTGCAACTTTTTGCTCGTAAGATCATTTTACAATTACCATATACCAAAACTTCGGAAACTCGGGACGCTTCCCCTGAGCGTCTCACCGCTCAGGAAAAGCGAGCCCTGAGAGATCTAACACTATTACATGAGGAGGGAGATCCACGGGACCTCATAGATGGCATTGACCTTGAGGGTCTCCTGGATATCCCTTTCACATCGGTGCCTTTGGAACAAGTCAAAAATCGTCTAAAAAGGAAGTCACAAAAATTTCCTTCTGTTTACTCCAATCCAAATGTAGCGGCCTTCCTTCAGTGTGTAACTAAAGCCATTGAAGCAATAAAAACTTCCTCGACACCAGATCTGAACATGCCCCTTGAATACCATCAGGCTCTTGACTCTTTAGCTAGAGACAAGTCTATAATTATAAAACCAGCAGATAAGGGCGGAAACACGGTGGTCATGGATGTGGAACAGTACAAAACCATGTGTCTTAAAATATTAAACAATCAAGAATGGTATTGCTCTATTAGTATGGATTTAATTACACACTTCTATAACAAATTTTATAAAATAATAGAGAGAGGTTTATTAAATAAAGTAATTACCAAGGACACATATGATTTCATCAACAATCGACATCCTAGACTACCGTGTTTTTATGCACTTCCCAAAGTTCACAAGTCTCTCACTACTCCCACAGGCAGACCTATCATTTTGGGCAACTCAAGTATATCCGAAAATGCCAGCATTTACAGTATGTGGATTCTTTCCTCCGCCCCTTTGTCATGGGTCTTCCTTCCTATGTCAAAGACACGGGTCACTTCTTATCCTGTATAGATGGCCTCCACGTCTCTAGGGGTACCTGTTTGGTCTCCTTCGACGTGGAGGCTCTCTATTCTTCCATCCCCCACTCCAAAGGCCTCGAGGTCATTTGAGACTTCTTTAGTCAAAGCACTACTCACCCTGTCGGTGAATTCCAGTTTGTTTTGGATCTATTACGTTACATCCTTTCCCACAATGTTTTTTCTTTTGATGGTTCCCACTTCCTCCAGGTACAAGGCGTAGCGATAGGGACCTGTTGTGCCCCATCCTACGCCAATCTGTACCTGGGGGAGTGGGAACGTCAGCTCCTCCACTCAGATGAGTTTTTTCGTTTTTCCCAACATTTTATTTTATGGTTGCGTTACATAGATGACGTTTTTGTTTTGTGGGATGGACCACTCCCCCTTCTCCAGGAATGTCTTACTGCCATGAACTCAAATTACTTTAATTTGTCATTCACTATGTCATATAGTTTGGAAAAAATATCTTTTTTGGATGTAATGATAGAAGTTGCCCCTGATGGTTTTCTGACCAGTGATCTGTTCAGAAAACCCTCGGCAGGCAACACTATTTTGAGAGCGGACAGTTTTCATCCCAAACCTCTCATTCAGTCCATACCTTACTCACAGTTTCTGAGGCTGCGTCGTAATTGCAGTGACAATGACAAATTCAGACAGGCAGCTTTCCAGTTACGAAACCGCCTATTACATAGGGGTTATTCAAAAAACTGTTTACGCAAGGCTTACAACAAGGCGGCCTCCAAGGATAGACTCTCTCTTTTAAAAAATAGGGCAAAAGATAACATGACCATTAAGCAACCTTTGCGTTTTATCACTACTTACAATTCTCAACACAATATCATTCGTAAGCACCTTTCTAATTTTTGGCATCTTTTGCAAGCCGATAAAAAAATTGCAAAACTGTTACCCCCCAAGCCACTAATAACGTTCAGAAGACCCACATCTCTGAGAGATAAACTAGTTTCAAGCTCCTTTTCTTCTTCCATCTCGGTGGAAGTTACAGGGAAGGCTAAGGGAACACATCCCTGTGGTGGGTGTCAATGGTGCCCCTTTCTCAAAAGTTCCAGATCTCACATACTACCCAATGGTCAAAAACACAGTTTGAAACATCATGTCAATTGCCTCTCAGTAGGCATTATTTACCTTCTAAATTGCCCATGTGGAGCCTTCTACATAGGCAAGACAAAAAGGGAATTTTGGAGAAGGGTAAAAGAACATGTGACTTCTGCGGAGATAGGGGACCCATACACCACTATAGGTAAACATATTGCCAATAATCATGGCTACCATATGCCAGAACTTACTTTTTGGGCACTTGAGGCTATGACACCTGAACAAATTGAAAGGGGGGCGACTGGAATAAGTCGCTCCTACAAAAAGAAGCGCGATGGATACACTCTTTAAAGGCTAACATATTCCCCGGGCTGAATGAAATCATCAGCTTTAAACCTTTTCTAGATGGTTTTGTATCTGGCCGATCTGAACATCTCATGTAATTTCACAATGACCATGTTTCTCCTCTTTTCTCCCCCTCACATTTATTCATCTTTACTTATTTATTTTTTTTTTATTTTAGAAACAAATCCTCTTTTTCTTTTGATGTTTTTTCCCCAGTGTTCATTGCAAGTGTCCCATTTTTTTTTTTGTTTGTGTTTATTGTAATTTGTGCATTTATTCATTATTTAATATTTTTTATTTTATTCTTTTTTCCCTGTTCATCTAGATTCCTCTGCACTAGTCTCTTAATATTAGATCATGGACTGCGCATGTCTACACTCTCCCGCTCTCGGATTTTCTTTTTTGGGATTTCCTCCTCCATTCCAGGGACCACCCAGCACATGTGGCCCCGCCCTCCTCCGGGAGGTGTCGGGGCTAGGAGGTTCCCCCCTTTGGGGTTGGGTCCCTCTTTTCCGGTGGTCACACACCGGATTCTGTGTCGGCGTGGCATTCTTTCCCCTGGTTTGCCCGGTTCCAAGATGGCCGCCGGACCATTTCCGGCTTTTGTGATGAGGTCACTTCCGGCCTGTCGGGTCGGAAGTGTACCTCCGCCATGATGGGGACTCCTTCGGAGATCACCCAGCCCCGTTGTCGGTAACACATGACCGCCTTGGCTCGGGGCGATCCGGGGGATGTCTGCTACGGGGGGCAGGTGGAGTTTGTCTCCACCAGTGGGCGATGGCTGGAGGCGTTCACCTTGGTGATGGCATGGCGGGATTGGTACATTGCAGCGAGAGGTGGGTCTTTTTTTCCCTTATATACCCGACTTCTCGGCTCAGGTGTTCATTCCCTACTTTCTGTGGGGAGGTACGTTTGTCGAGCTTCAAAAGCAGGTATGTTTTATTTTGGTCTTATGTCTTATTCATTCATGCTGACCTTGGCAATTCTAAATACATATATATATATTTTTCCCTTGTTGACTCACCCCCTCTTTACATCTACTTCTCTTTGCATTCAATTATTTATTTATTTATTTATTTTTTTTTTGATCCCTCCTAAGTTTGGAGATCGATGCTACTCTTTTTTGAGGAGTGACTTTTCCTCCTCTTGCTTTTAGCACTTTATTGTTTGGCTTTTTCTCTTTTATATATATATATATAGTCATCCCCTTGTCCTTCTCTGTGCTCGGGGGACTATTGACTGACAACTGAAGCAGGTATTTGGACTTATAAGTCCTATATATTCATTTTTTTGTTCAATATATATTTTTTGAACTATTTTTGAAAAACGTCTGTAATTTTTTGGATTTTTTCCTCTGTATAGTCTAATATACATTTTTCCCTTTTTTCTTATTTATTCTTTCTTTTTCCTTTTTCTCTTTCCTTTTCCTTTCACTTTATCTCTTTTTCCTTTCTTTTTCCCCTCTCCCCTACCACCCCGCCATGTCTCCATTAGGCTCGGCTTCGGCCCTTCATTGCTCCTGCCCCTTGTGGTCTCCTGATTTGGATCTGGCTCTTTCCCTTCTTGGGGGTCCTTGAGGGGAGATCTGCAGAATATGCCACATGTGCAGACCTTCTAAGTGCAATTACCAATACTAAATGTAAGTGTACAACACATAATGGCCTTTTTACATGATTTTGATATTTAATATGCCAGTTAATGTAAAATTTCTTTTCTACATTGTATGTTTAGATATATGTTCTGAGGAACTCTGGACCACCTTTCCCCCTGAGGAAGACGACTTAGTCGAAACACGTAGGGGTCTTTGGGTCTAAGTTTCAGTTCCCCAGCACATGTGCATGGCACAAATTGAAGTTTGATCTGCTCTTTTGTCTTTATCAGGCATTTGGAGAAATGTATATATGTCGTATACAATTTTGTAAATTTTATATTTGATTTATATGTGTTAATAAAGGATATATCTTTTTAATCCATCTACATCTTCTGCTTTACTTTAACAATTGACTACATGTCTGTATTGTCTATATAAGAGCATCAGAAACATCCCATTCCCCCGCTCCTTCCGTGTAGGAGGCCCTTTTCTGGGTTTCATCCTACAGGATATTTTTTGTAAACATTTTTGGGATGGATGCACCCCCACTACTTATACCTTTTTACTGAGCTTTTTTTCCAAATCTGTACATCCCGGGACAGCTGAAAAGGCGATGGCCCTGCTCCCTATCATGTCCCGCATTTGACCCTTTTGCTGGGAACTTAGCTGGGCCCCAGTAGGGATTTGATCCAGGGAGTGGGTGGCCTTGGTGGCTTGTAGGAGGTCAGGTAGGGACCCTTCATCAGCTTCACCTGTGGGGGTAAGGCATATGGCCAGGATGGGCAAGGTCCGGTCATGGTACTCTTTGAGCATGTTTATGTGGACTGTGCGCTGTCGTCAGTCATGATCGTCTAGGCTGAGTACATAACTAGTCTCATCAAGTTTGCGGAGGATTTTATAGGGCCCTTCCCAGACGTGCTGGAGCTTGTTCTGGGGGTGTGGGACAATTAGGAGGACTTGCTGGCCCTCAGTGAACTCCCGCCCACGGGCCCTTCGGTCATACCATGTCTTCTGCCATGTTTGAGACGCTTGGAGGTGGCTGTGGGCCATGCCAGCCAGCTGGGATAACCGCTCCCGCAGTTCCAGCACATACGGTACAACCGGAATTCCTGTATTTTCCACCTCCCCTTCCCAATTTTCCCGTATTAAAGTTAAAGGGCCTCGGACCTTCCGTCCGTATAGAAGCTCAAAGGGTGAAAACCCAGTGGATTCTTGCGGCACTTCTCTGAAAACTTCTGCATTATCTCTCTGACCTTCCCCCAATAATTTGATAGTTTAGGGCATGACCAAAAAATATGTATTAATGTACCCTCTTCCACCGAGCATCTCCAACATCTATCCGAATTATTTATTGCTATTTTATGTAGTTTATATGGTGTATAGTACCACCTTGTCAAGATTTTGAAATTTAATTCCTGATATTTAGTACATATAGATGATTTAAAAGCAAGATCAACCATCTGTTGTCTCTGCTCTGTGGAGAAGGTACAAGATAATTCCCTTTCCCATCTCTCAATATAAGATAAATGGTGTCCTGCTTTAGGGGTATTTATCAAGGAATATATTTTTGCTAACATATGGGATATATTCTCTGACTCACTACAATATTCTTCCAGCATTGTAAGCTGACGGTTATACTTCTTTGGATTGGGGATAGATCCCAAAAAGTGAGAAAGTTGGAGTGCATTCCAAAAGGGAAGTCTAAATTCCCCTTCCTCCTCCATTAATATCTCCATTGTATAAACAATGTTACTTTGTATCTCTATATCTCCCGTCTGATCAATGTTTATAAACAATGTTACTTTGTATCTCTCTATCTCCCGTCTGATCAATGTTTATAAACAATGTTACTTTGTATCTCTATATCTCCCATCTGATCAATGTTTATAAACAATGTTACTTTGTATCTCTCTATCTCCTGTCTGATCAATGTTTATAAACAATGTTACTTTGTATCTCTCTATCTCCTGTCTGATCAATGTTTATAAACAATGTTACTTTGTATCTCTCTATCTCCCGTCTGATCAATGTTTATAAACAATGTTACTTTGTATCTCTCTATCTCCCGTCTGATCAATGTTTATAAATGTGACGGAAGTGTAGGTAAGACAGAACGCATACGGAGAGCAGGAGTGCCAACAAAGCCTTTTATTGATTGGTAAGCGGGTATGTTCACAAAGAAAGGGGCCAAACAAAGGTGCCCAGGGTCAGACCCAATGTGGGTAGGACAGAGTTCCAGATAACAGGGTTAGTCCGTAACAGGGGGCTCCCAATAGAATGGGCAAAGTCCTGGCCAGCGAGGGATTGGGCCACACACAGAACAGGGCAAACAATGAGGTGACAAAGTCCAGGCAGAGTTCTGGTAGGCCCAGTGTTAATCCACTCACCAGCAGGCAGGTACAGGATGAATCCAAAATCCAGGTTGTAGGAAGGGACAGGGTAAATCCAAAATCCAGGTTGTAGGAAGGTTTGAAGAGGCCCGCAGGAACCAATAGGGGATTCTGTGTTCTCTGGCCGCAGCTCAGAGACACACAGTCTTCCAAACAGCAAAGATGAACAACCCAGGTGAGACTCTCACTCAGCTAAATATATTAGGACTTGTGTCCCAGCAGGTGGGCCAGGCAACTCCCAGCCTGGCGTCCAGTTTCCCCAGCAACCAGCCCCGCCCCCCTCTACTCGAGCCCACACAAGGAATGTATTCATTGTCCACAGTGAGCATGAAGGCGGAGAAGCAGACTTCCAGGCACCTGGCTGGGGAGGGGAGAAGGACAGCACAAGGGGGGGGGGGCGGCAATAGAGTGAGTGGTCAGGGGGGAGGAAAATCCCATGCTGGTTAAAGGGCAAAGTCCTGGGGGTGCAGGGAAGACAAAAGAAAGAGTAGGGTCCGTGAAAACCCCTCCCCCTTTTATTTTACAAGTGCAGACAAGGGGACCTCAGCAGGTCTCCTTGGAGGCACTTGTGGCAAGGAATTCACCTATTGAGGGTCCTGCTGCCGGGACAGCCCGTCAGCGTTCTGGTGTTGGCTCCCACGCCGATATTGGATGGTAAAGTTGTATGGTTGAAGCGCTAGGCTCCACCTCAGGAGGCGCCCGTTTTCTCCAGATACTCTATTTAGCCATGTGAGCGGGTTGTGATCTGTGAGGATGGTGAATTCTCGGCCATACAGATAAGGTTGAAGCTTTTTCAAGGCCCAGACAATGACCAGACACTCTTTTTCAATGGTGGAGTAGGCTACCTCCCTGTCCAGAAGTTTTCGGCTGATGAAGGCAATAGGGTGTTCCTCTCCTGCCTCATTCACTTGACTCAGGACAGCCCCCACGCCATAGGTAGAAGCATCGGTTTGCACTATAAAATGTCTGTTGTAGTCCGGAGCAGTCAGAACAGGGTTGGTTGCAAGGGCAGATTTGAGCTGATGGAAGGCAGAGTCGCAGGCCAGGGTCCAGTGTACCATCCTAGGGCTGTTCTTCCGGGTGAGGTCAGTCAGAGGTTTTGCCACAGTGCTGAAATTGGGGACAAATTTGCGATAGTAACTTGCAGTTTCAAGAAAGGACATTGTTTGTTTTTTTTGTCTGAGGGGTAGGCCAGTCATGGATAGCTTGAACTTTTGCAGGTTCCGGTTTCACTTTCCCTCCCCCTACTCGGTGACCCAGGTATTGCACCTCAGCCATTCCCAGTTGACATTTGTCTGGTCTTATGGTCAGTCCTGCCTTGCAGATGCGGTCCAAAATGGTCTCCACATGCAGCAGGTGCTCCTCCCATGTGTTGCTAAAGATGGCTATGTCATCTAAGTAGGCACATGCAAATCCTTGGCATCCCTCCAACAACTGGTCTACAACTCGCTGGAAGGTGGCGGGTGCATTTTTCATCCCAAAGGGCATGACCAGGAATTCAAACAGCCTGAAAGGTGTGATGAAAGCAGAGCGTTCTATGCCATCCTTGGTAAGGGCAATTTGCCAGTAGCCCTTACTGAGGTCCAGGGTTGTAACGTATTGGGCCCCAGCCAGCCCGTCTAACAGCTCGTCTATGCGTGGCATGGGGTACGCATCGCTAACTGTGTAGTCATTAAGTCGTCTGTAGTCTACACAAAACCGAGTGCTCCCATCCTTCTTTGGCACTAATACCACCGGGGAAGCCCAGGGACTGTGAGAGGAACGGATAATGCCCATCTGGAGCATCTCAGTGAGTTCTGTTCGTATAGCTGCTTTTACTGACTCGGGGACTCGGTAGGGGGCCTGTTGGATGGGTTTTTGTCCCTGTGTTACTACATGGTGAAAGGCCAAATCCACAAATCGTAAAAGGGGTCTGTACCACCTGGAGTCTTCTCTTGACTCTAGTTCCAAGAGACGGACCACTGACCCAGACAACTCTCACTCCCTTTTAGCTCATGACACATCCAATGTACCTAATGTAGGTTCTACAACTGCACTTACACAAGTTTCCTCATCAGAAGCACAACTTCTTGGTTCCCGTGACTTGGGAGCAACCCCCAAAATACGGGTAGACACCCCAGCACCGTCCCTTATGTCCACACCGGCTTTTTCCCACCTCACCAATGCGCACAAGCCTCACAAAGGACACAGGCAAATAGATACATACATGATACAGACACAACAGAACAAGAAAGACTAAAGGTAATCAATCTTTCCACACGGGAATTGACGACCGAGGAGATCTCTGTTTTGTCTTTGGGACTTAATTTCTGTACATCACAGAATATTGACAAATTTTCAGTTATCAAGGATTTGCAACTTTTTGCTCGTAAGATCATTTTACAATTACCATATACCAAAACTTCGGAAACTCGGGACGCTTCCCCTGAGCGTCTCACTGCTCAGGAAAAGCGAGCCCTGAGAGATCTAACACTATTACATGAGGAGGGAGATCCACGGGACCTCATAGATGGCATTGACCTTGAGGGTCTCCTGGATATCCCTTTCACATCGGTGCCTTTGGAACAAGTCAAAAATCGTCTAAAAAGGAAGTCACAAAAATTTCCTTCTGTTTACTCCAATCCAAATGTAGCGGCCTTCCTTCAGTGTGTAACTAAAGCCATTGAAGCAATAAAAACTTCCTCGACACCAGATCTGAACATGCCCCTTGAATACCATCAGGCTCTTGACTCTTTAGCTAGAGACAAGTCTATAATTATAAAACCAGCAGATAAGGGCGGAAACACGGTGGTCATGGATGTGGAACAGTACAAAACCATGTGTCTTAAAATATTAAACAATCAAGAATGGTATTGCTCTATTAGTATGGATTTAATTACACACTTCTATAACAAATTTTATAAAATAATAGAGAGAGGTTTATTAAATAAAGTAATTACCAAGGACACATATGATTTCATCAACAATCGACATCCTAGACTACCGTGTTTTTATGCACTTCCCAAAGTTCACAAGTCTCTCACTACTCCCACAGGCAGACCTATCATTTTGGGCAACTCAAGTATATCCGAAAATGCCAGCATTTACAGTATGTGGATTCTTTCCTCCGCCCCTTTGTCATGGGTCTTCCTTCCTATGTCAAAGACACGGGTCACTTCTTATCCTGTATAGATGGCCTCCACGTCTCTAGGGGTACCTGTTTGGTCTCCTTCGACGTGGAGGCTCTCTATTCTTCCATCCCCCACTCCAAAGGCCTCGAGGTCATTTGAGACTTCTTTAGTCAAAGCACTACTCACCCTGTCGGTGAATTCCAGTTTGTTTTGGATCTATTACGTTACATCCTTTCCCACAATGTTTTTTCTTTTGATGGTTCCCACTTCCTCCAGGTACAAGGCGTAGCGATAGGGACCTGTTGTGCCCCATCCTACGCCAATCTGTACCTGGGGGAGTGGGAACGTCAGCTCCTCCACTCAGATGAGTTTTTTTGTTTTTCCCAACATTTTATTTTATGGTTGCGTTACATAGATGACGTTTTTGTTTTGTGGGATGGACCACTCCCCCTTCTCCAGGAATGTCTTACTGCCATGAACTCAAATTACTTTAATTTGTCATTCACTATGTCATATAGTTTGGAAAAAATATCTTTTTTGGATGTAATGATAGAAGTTGCCCCTGATGGTTTTCTGACCAGTGATCTGTTCAGAAAACCCTCGGCAGGCAACACTATTTTGAGAGCGGACAGTTTTCATCCCAAACCTCTCATTCAGTCCATACCTTACTCACAGTTTCTGAGGCTGCGTCGTAATTGCAGTGACAATGACAAATTCAGACAGGCAGCTTTCCAGTTACGAAACCGCCTATTACATAGGGGTTATTCAAAAAACTGTTTACGCAAGGCTTACAACAAGGCGGCCTCCAAGGATAGACTCTCTCTTTTAAAAAATAGGGCAAAAGATAACATGACCATTAAGCAACCTTTGCGTTTTATCACTACTTACAATTCTCAACACAATATCATTCGTAAGCACCTTTCTAATTTTTGGCATCTTTTGCAAGCCGATAAAAAAATTGCAAAACTGTTACCCCCCAAGCCACTAATAACGTTCAGAAGACCCACATCTCTGAGAGATAAACTAGTTTCAAGCTCCTTTTCTTCTTCCATCTCGGTGGAAGTTACAGGGAAGGCTAAGGGAACACATCCCTGTGGTGGGTGTCAATGGTGCCCCTTTCTCAAAAGTTCCAGATCTCACATACTACCCAATGGTCAAAAACACAGTTTGAAACATCATGTCAATTGCCTCTCAGTAGGCATTATTTACCTTCTAAATTGCCCATGTGGAGCCTTCTACATAGGCAAGACAAAAAGGGAATTTTGGAGAAGGGTAAAAGAACATGTGACTTCTGCGGAGATAGGGGACCCATACACCACTATAGGTAAACATATTGCCAATAATCATGGCTACCATATGCCAGAACTTACTTTTTGGGCACTTGAGGCTATGACACCTGAACAAATTGAAAGGGGGGCGACTGGAATAAGTCGCTCCTACAAAAAGAAGCGCGATGGATACACTCTTTAAAGGCTAACATATTCCCCGGGCTGAATGAAATCATCAGCTTTAAACCTTTTCTAGATGGTTTTGTATCTGGCCGATCTGAACATCTCATGTAATTTCACAATGACCATGTTTCTCCTCTTTTCTCCCCCTCACATTTATTCATCTTTACTTATTTATTTTTTTTTATTTTAGAAACAAATCCTCTTTTTCTTTTGATGTTTTTTCCCCAGTGTTCATTGCAAGTGTCCCATTTTTTTTTTTGTTTGTGTTTATTGTAATTTGTGCATTTATTCATTATTTAATATTTTTTATTTTATTCTTTTTTCCCTGTTCATCTAGATTCCTCTGCACTAGTCTCTTAATATTAGATCATGGACTGCGCATGTCTACACTCTCCCGCTCTCGGATTTTCTTTTTTGGGATTTCCTCCTCCATTCCAGGGACCACCCAGCACATGTGGCCCCGCCCTCCTCCGGGAGGTGTCGGGGCTAGGAGGTTCCCCCCTTTGGGGTTGGGTCCCTCTTTTCCGGTGGTCACACACCGGATTCTGTGTCGGCGTGGCATTCTTTCCCCTGGTTTGCCCGGTTCCAAGATGGCCGCCGGACCATTTCCGGCTTTTGTGATGAGGTCACTTCCGGCCTGTCGGGTCGGAAGTGTACCTCCGCCATGATGGGGACTCCTTCGGAGATCACCCAGCCCCGTTGTCGGTAACACATGACCGCCTTGGCTCGGGGCGATCCGGGGGATGTCTGCTACGGGGGGCAGGTGGAGTTTGTCTCCACCAGTGGGCGATGGCTGGAGGCGTTCACCTTGGTGATGGCATGGCGGGATTGGTACATTGCAGCGAGAGGTGGGTCTTTTTTTCCCTTATATACCCGACTTCTCGGCTCAGGTGTTCATTCCCTACTTTCTGTGGGGAGGTACGTTTGTCGAGCTTCAAAAGCAGGTATGTTTTATTTTGGTCTTATGTCTTATTCATTCATGCTGACCTTGGCAATTCTAAATACATATATATATATTTTTCCCTTGTTGACTCACCCCCTCTTTACATCTACTTCTCTTTGCATTCAATTATTTATTTATTTATTTATTTTTTTTTTGATCCCTCCTAAGTTTGGAGATCGATGCTACTCTTTTTTGAGGAGTGACTTTTCCTCCTCTTGCTTTTAGCACTTTATTGTTTGGCTTTTTCTCTTTTATATATATATATATAGTCATCCCCTTGTCCTTCTCTGTGCTCGGGGGACTATTGACTGACAACTGAAGCAGGTATTTGGACTTATAAGTCCTATATATTCATTTTTTTGTTCAATATATATTTTTTGAACTATTTTTGAAAAACGTCTGTAATTTTTTGGATTTTTTCCTCTGTATAGTCTAATATACATTTTTCCCTTTTTTCTTATTTATTCTTTCTTTTTCCTTTTTCTCTTTCCTTTTCCTTTCACTTTATCTCTTTTTCCTTTCTTTTTCCCCTCTCCCCTACCACCCCGCCATGTCTCCATTAGGCTCGGCTTCGGCCCTTCATTGCTCCTGCCCCTTGTGGTCTCCTGATTTGGATCTGGCTCTTTCCCTTCTTGGGGGTCCTTGAGGGGAGATCTGCAGAATATGCCACATGTGCAGACCTTCTAAGTGCAATTACCAATACTAAATGTAAGTGTACAACACATAATGGCCTTTTTACATGATTTTGATATTTAATATGCCAGTTAATGTAAAATTTCTTTTCTACATTGTATGTTTAGATATATGTTCTGAGGAACTCTGGACCACCTTTCCCCCTGAGGAAGACGACTTAGTCGAAACACGTAGGGGTCTTTGGGTCTAAGTTTCAGTTCCCCAGCACATGTGCATGGCACAAATTGAAGTTTGATCTGCTCTTTTGTCTTTATCAGGCATTTGGAGAAATGTATATATGTCGTATACAATTTTGTAAATTTTATATTTGATTTATATGTGTTAATAAAGGATATATCTTTTTAATCCATCTACATCTTCTGCTTTACTTTAACAATTGACTACATGTCTGTATTGTCTATATAAGAGCATCAGAAACATCCCATTCCCCCGCTCCTTCCGTGTAGGAGGCCCTTTTCTGGGTTTCATCCTACAGGATATTTTTTGTAAACATTTTTGGGATGGATGCACCCCCACTACTTATACCTTTTTACTGAGCTTTTTTTCCAAATCTGTACATCCCGGGACAGCTGAAAAGGCGATGGCCCTGCTCCCTATCATGTCCCGCATTTGACCCTTTTGCTGGGAACTTAGCTGGGCCCCAGTAGGGATTTGATCCAGGGAGTGGGTGGCCTTGGTGGCTTGTAGGAGGTCAGGTAGGGACCCTTCATCAGCTTCACCTGTGGGGGTAAGGCATATGGCCAGGATGGGCAAGGTCCGGTCATGGTACTCTTTGAGCATGTTTATGTGGACTGTGCGCTGTCGTCAGTCATGATCGTCTAGGCTGAGTACATAACTAGTCTCATCAAGTTTGCGGAGGATTTTATAGGGCCCTTCCCAGACGTGCTGGAGCTTGTTCTGGGGGTGTGGGACAATTAGGAGGACTTGCTGGCCCTCAGTGAACTCCCGCCCACGGGCCCTTCGGTCATACCATGTCTTCTGCCATGTTTGAGACGCTTGGAGGTGGCTGTGGGCCATGCCAGCCAGCTGGGATAACCGCTCCCGCAGTTCCAGCACATACGGTACAACCGGAATTCCTGTATTTTCCACCTCCCCTTCCCAATTTTCCCGTATTAAAGTTAAAGGGCCTCGGACCTTCCGTCCGTATAGAAGCTCAAAGGGTGAAAACCCAGTGGATTCTTGCGGCACTTCTCTGAAAACTTCTGCATTATCTCTCTGACCTTCCCCCAATAATTTGATAGTTTAGGGCATGACCAAAAAATATGTATTAATGTACCCTCTTCCACCGAGCATCTCCAACATCTATCCGAATTATTTATTGCTATTTTATGTAGTTTATATGGTGTATAGTACCACCTTGTCAAGATTTTGAAATTTAATTCCTGATATTTAGTACATATAGATGATTTAAAAGCAAGATCAACCATCTGTTGTCTCTGCTCTGTGGAGAAGGTACAAGATAATTCCCTTTCCCATCTCTCAATATAAGATAAATGGTGTCCTGCTTTAGGGGTATTTATCAAGGAATATATTTTTGCTAACATATGGGATATATTCTCTGACTCACTACAATATTCTTCCAGCATTGTAAGCTGACGGTTATACTTCTTTGGATTGGGGATAGATCCCAAAAAGTGAGAAAGTTGGAGTGCATTCCAAAAGGGAAGTCTAAATTCCCCTTCCTCCTCCATTAATATCTCCATTGTATAAACAATGTTACTTTGTATCTCTATATCTCCCGTCTGATCAATGTTTATAAACAATGTTACTTTGTATCTCTCTATCTCCCGTCTGATCAATGTTTATAAACAATGTTACTTTGTATCTCTATATCTCCCATCTGATCAATGTTTATAAACAATGTTACTTTGTATCTCTCTATCTCCTGTCTGATCAATGTTTATAAACAATGTTACTTTGTATCTCTCTATCTCCTGTCTGATCAATGTTTATAAACAATGTTACTTTGTATCTCTCTATCTCCCGTCTGATCAATGTTTATAAACAATGTTACTTTGTATCTCTCTATCTCCCGTCTGATCAATGTTTATAAATGTGACGGAAGTGTAGGTAAGACAGAACGCATACGGAGAGCAGGAGTGCCAACAAAGCCTTTTATTGATTGGTAAGCGGGTATGTTCACAAAGAAAGGGGCCAAACAAAGGTGCCCAGGGTCAGACCCAATGTGGGTAGGACAGAGTTCCAGATAACAGGGTTAGTCCGTAACAGGGGGCTCCCAATAGAATGGGCAAAGTCCTGGCCAGCGAGGGATTGGGCCACACACAAAGCAGGGCAAACAATGAGGTGACAAAGTCCAGGCAGAGTTCTGGTAGGCCCAGTGTTAATCCACTCACCAGCAGGCAGGTACAGGATGAATCCAAAATCCAGGTTGTAGGAAGGGACAGGGTAAATCCAAAATCCAGGTTGTAGGAAGGTTTGAAGAGGCCCGCAGGAACCAATAGGGGATTCTGTGTTCTCTGGCCGCAGCTCAGAGACACACAGTCTTCCAAACAGCAAAGATGAACAACCCAGGTGAGACTCTCACTCAGCTAAATATATTAGGACTTGTGTCCCAGCAGGTGGGCCAGGCAACTCCCAGCCTGGCGTCCAGTTTCCCCAGCAACCAGCCCCGCCCCCCTCTACTCGAGCCCACACAAGGAATGTATTCATTGTCCACAGTGAGCATGAAGGCGGAGAAGCAGACTTCCAGGCACCTGGCTGGGGAGGGGAGAAGGACAGCACAAGGGGGGGGGGGCGGCAATAGAGTGAGTGGTCAGGGGGGAGGAAAATCCCATGCTGGTTAAAGGGCAAAGTCCTGGGGGTGCAGGGAAGACAAAAGAAAGAGTAGGGTCCGTGAAAACCCCTCCCCCTTTTATTTTACAAGTGCAGACAAGGGGACCTCAGCAGGTCTCCTTGGAGGCACTTGTGGCAAGGAATTCACCTATTGAGGGTCCTGCTGCCGGGACAGCCCGTCAGCGTTCTGGTGTTGGCTCCCACGCCGATATTGGATGGTAAAGTTGTATGGTTGAAGCGCTAGGCTCCACCTCAGGAGGCGCCCGTTTTCTCCAGATACTCTATTTAGCCATGTGAGCGGGTTGTGATCTGTGAGGATGGTGAATTCTCGGCCATACAGATAAGGTTGAAGCTTTTTCAAGGCCCAGACAATGACCAGACACTCTTTTTCAATGGTGGAGTAGGCTACCTCCCTGTCCAGAAGTTTTCGGCTGATGAAGGCAATAGGGTGTTCCTCTCCTGCCTCATTCACTTGACTCAGGACAGCCCCCACGCCATAGGTAGAAGCATCGGTTTGCACTATAAAATGTCTGTTGTAGTCCGGAGCAGTCAGAACAGGGTTGGTTGCAAGGGCAGATTTGAGCTGATGGAAGGCAGAGTCGCAGGCCAGGGTCCAGTGTACCATCCTAGGGCTGTTCTTCCGGGTGAGGTCAGTCAGAGGTTTTGCCACAGTGCTGAAATTGGGGACAAATTTGCGATAGTAACTTGCAGTTTCAAGAAATGACATTGTTTGTTTTTTTTTGTCTGAGGGGTAGGCCAGTCATGGATAGCTTGAACTTTTGCAGGTTCCGGTTTCACTTTCCCTCCCCCTACTCGGTGACCCAGGTATTGCACCTCAGCCATTCCCAGTTGACATTTGTCTGGTCTTATGGTCAGTCCTGCCTTGCAGATGCGGTCCAAAATGGTCTCCACATGCAGCAGGTGCTCCTCCCATGTGTTGCTAAAGATGGCTATGTCATCTAAGTAGGCACATGCAAATCCTTGGCATCCCTCCAACAACTGGTCTACAACTCGCTGGAAGGTGGCGGGTGCATTTTTCATCCCAAAGGGCATGACCAGGAATTCAAACAGCCTGAAAGGTGTGATGAAAGCAGAGCGTTCTATGCCATCCTTGGTAAGGGCAATTTGCCAGTAGCCCTTACTGAGGTCCAGGGTTGTAACGTATTGGGCCCCAGCCAGCCCGTCTAACAGCTCGTCTATGCGTGGCATGGGGTACGCATCGCTAACTGTGTAGTCATTAAGTCGTCTGTAGTCTACACAAAACCGAGTGCTCCCATCCTTCTTTGGCACTAATACCACCGGGGAAGCCCAGGGACTGTGAGAGGAACGGATAATGCCCATCTGGAGCATCTCAGTGAGTTCTGTTCGTATAGCTGCTTTTACTGACTCGGGGACTCGGTAGGGGGCCTGTTGGATGGGTTTTTGTCCCTGTGTTACTACATGGTGAAAGGCCAAATCCACAAATCGTAAAAGGGGTCTGTACCACCTGGAGTCTTCTCTTGACTCTAGTTCCAAGAGACGGACCACTGACCCAGACAACTCTCACTCCCTTTTAGCTCATGACACATCCAATGTACCTAATGTAGGTTCTACAACTGCACTTACACAAGTTTCCTCATCAGAAGCACAACTTCTTGGTTCCCGTGACTTGGGAGCAACCCCCAAAATACGGGTAGACACCCCAGCACCGTCCCTTATGTCCACACCGGCTTTTTCCCACCTCACCAATGCGCACAAGCCTCACAAAGGACACAGGCAAATAGATACATACACGATACAGACACAACAGAACAAGAAAGACTAAAGGTAATCAATCTTTCCACACGGGAATTGACGACCGAGGAGATCTCTGTTTTGTCTTTGGGACTTAATTTCTGTACATCACAGAATATTGACAAATTTTCAGTTATCAAGGATTTGCAACTTTTTGCTCGTAAGATCATTTTACAATTACCATATACCAAAACTTCGGAAACTCGGGACGCTTCCCCTGAGCGTCTCACCGCTCAGGAAAAGCGAGCCCTGAGAGATCTAACACTATTACATGAGGAGGGAGATCCACGGGACCTCATAGATGGCATTGACCTTGAGGGTCTCCTGGATATCCCTTTCACATCGGTGCCTTTGGAACAAGTCAAAAATCGTCTAAAAAGGAAGTCACAAAAATTTCCTTCTGTTTACTCCAATCCAAATGTAGCGGCCTTCCTTCAGTGTGTAACTAAAGCCATTGAAGCAATAA
The DNA here is from genome assembly GCF_965119305.1 of Pelophylax lessonae. Taxonomy (NCBI): domain Eukaryota; kingdom Metazoa; phylum Chordata; class Amphibia; order Anura; family Ranidae; genus Pelophylax; species Pelophylax lessonae. The sequence goes on along the minus strand of NC_138769.1, from coordinate 3,956,856 downwards.
AAACTTCCTCGACACCAGATCTGAACATGCCCCTTGAATACCATCAGGCTCTTGACTCTTTAGCTAGAGACAAGTCTATAATTATAAAACCAGCAGATAAGGGCGGAAACACGGTGGTCATGGATGTGGAACAGTACAAAACCATGTGTCTTAAAATATTAAACAATCAAGAATGGTATTGCTCTATTAGTATGGATTTAATTACACACTTCTATAACAAATTTTATAAAATAATAGAGAGAGGTTTATTAAATAAAGTAATTACCAAGGACACATATGATTTCATCAACAATCGACATCCTAGACTACCGTGTTTTTATGCACTTCCCAAAGTTCACAAGTCTCTCACTACTCCCACAGGCAGACCTATCATTTTGGGCAACTCAAGTATATCCGAAAATGCCAGCATTTACAGTATGTGGATTCTTTCCTCCGCCCCTTTGTCATGGGTCTTCCTTCCTATGTCAAAGACACGGGTCACTTCTTATCCTGTATAGATGGCCTCCACGTCTCTAGGGGTACCTGTTTGGTCTCCTTCGACGTGGAGGCTCTCTATTCTTCCATCCCCCACTCCAAAGGCCTCGAGGTCATTTGAGACTTCTTTAGTCAAAGCACTACTCACCCTGTCGGTGAATTCCAGTTTGTTTTGGATCTATTACGTTACATCCTTTCCCACAATGTTTTTTCTTTTGATGGTTCCCACTTCCTCCAGGTACAAGGCGTAGCGATGGGGACCTGTTGTGCCCCATCCTACGCCAATCTGTACCTGGGGGAGTGGGAACGTCAGCTCCTCCACTCAGATGAGTTTTTTCGTTTTTCCCAACATTTTATTTTATGGTTGCGTTACATAGATGACGTTTTTGTTTTGTGGGATGGACCACTCCCCCTTCTCCAGGAATGTCTTACTGCCATGAACTCAAATTACTTTAATTTGTCATTCACTATGTCATATAGTTTGGAAAAAATATCTTTTTTGGATGTAATGATAGAAGTTGCCCCTGATGGTTTTCTGACCAGTGATCTGTTCAGAAAACCCTCGGCAGGCAACACTATTTTGAGAGCGGACAGTTTTCATCCCAAACCTCTCATTCAGTCCATACCTTACTCACAGTTTCTGAGGCTGCGTCGTAATTGCAGTGACAATGACAAATTCAGACAGGCAGCTTTCCAGTTACGAAACCGCCTATTACATAGGGGTTATTCAAAAAACTGTTTACGCAAGGCTTACAACAAGGCGGCCTCCAAGGATAGACCCTCTCTTTTAAAAAATAGGGCAAAAGATAACATGACCATTAAGCAACCTTTGCGTTTTATCACTACTTACAATTCTCAACACAATATCATTCGTAAGCACCTTTCTAATTTTTGGCATCTTTTGCAAGCCGATAAAAAAATTGCAAAACTGTTACCCCCCAAGCCACTAATAACGTTCAGAAGACCCACATCTCTGAGAGATAAACTAGTTTCAAGCTCCTTTTCTTCTTCCATCTCGGTGGAAGTTACAGGGAAGGCTAAGGGAACACATCCCTGTGGTGGGTGTCAATGGTGCCCCTTTCTCAAAAGTTCCAGATCTCACATACTACCCAATGGTCAAAAACACAGTTTGAAACATCATGTCAATTGCCTCTCAGTAGGCATTATTTACCTTCTAAATTGCCCATGTGGAGCCTTCTACATAGGCAAGACAAAAAGGGAATTTTGGAGAAGGGTAAAAGAACATGTGACTTCTGCGGAGATAGGGGACCCATACACCACTATAGGTAAACATATTGCCAATAATCATGGCTACCATATGCCAGAACTTACTTTTTGGGCACTTGAGGCTATGACACCTGAACAAATTGAAAGGGGGGCGACTGGAATAAGTCGCTCCTAAAAAAAGAAGCGCGATGGATACACTCTTTAAAGGCTAACATATTCCCCGGGCTGAATGAAATCATCAGCTTTAAACCTTTCCTAGATGGTTTTGTATCTGGCCGATCTGAACATCTCATGTAATTTCACAATGACCATGTTTCTCCTCTTTTCTCCCCCTCACATTTATTCATCTTTACTTATTTATTTTTTTTTATTTTAGAAACAAATCCTCTTTTTCTTTTGATGTTTTTTCCCCAGTGTTCATTGCAAGTGTCCCATTTTTTTTTTGTTTGTGTTTATTGTAATTTGTGCATTTATTCATTATTTAATATTTTTTATTTTATTCTTTTTTCCCTGTTCATCTAGATTCCTCTGCACTAGTCTCTTAATATTAGATCATGGACTGCGCATGTCTACACTCTCCCGCTCTCGGATTTTCTTTTTTGGGATTTCCTCCTCCATTCCAGGGACCACCCAGCACATGTGGCCCCGCCCTCCTCCGGGAGGTGTCGGGGCTAGGAGGTTCCCCCCTTTGGGGTTGGGTCCCTCTTTTCCGGTGGTCACACACTGGATTCTGTGTCGGCGTGGCATTCTTTCCCCTGGTTTGCCCGGTTCCAAGATGGCCGCCGGACCATTTCCGGCTTTTGTGATGAGGTCACTTCCGGCCTGTCGGGTCGGAAGTGTACCTCCGCCATGATGGGGACTCCTTCGGAGATCACCCAGCCCCGTTGTCGGTAACACATGACCGCCTTGGCTCGGGGCGATCCGGGGGATGTCTGCTACGGGGGGCAGGTGGAGTTTGTCTCCACCAGTGGGCGATGGCTGGAGGCGTTCACCTTGGTGATGGCATGGCGGGATTGGTACATTGCAGCGAGAGGTGGGTCTTTTTTTCCCTTATATACCCGACTTCTCGGCTCAGGTGTTCATTCCCTACTTTCTGTGGGGAGGTACGTTTGTCGAGCTTCAAAAGCAGGTATGTTTTATTTTGGTCTTATGTCCTATTCATTCATGCTGACCTTGGCAATTCTAAATACATATATATATATATTTTTCCCTTGTTGACTCACCCCCTCTTTACATCTACTTCTCTTTGCATTCAATTATTTATTTATTTATTTTTTTTGATCCCTCCTAAGTTTGGAGATCGATGCTACTCTTTTTTGAGGAGTGACTTTTCCTCCTCTTGCTTTTAGCACTTTATTGTTTGGCTTTTTCTCTTTTATATATATATATAGTCATCCCCTTGTCCTTCTCTGTGCTCGGGGGACTATTGACTGACAACTGAAGCAGGTATTTGGACTTATAAGTCCTATATATTCATTTTTTTGTTCAATATATATTTTTTGAACTATTTTTGAAAAACGTCTGTAATTTTTTGGATTTTTTCCTCTGTATAGTCTAATATACATTTTTCCCTTTTTTCTTATTTATTCTTTCTTTTTCATTTTTCTCTTTCCTTTTCCTTTCACTTTATCTCTTTTTCCTTTCTTTTTCCCCTCTCCCCTACCACCCCGCCATGTCTCCATTAGGCTCGGCTTCGGCCCTTCATTGCTCCTGCCCCTTGTGGTCTCCTGATTTGGATCTGGCTCTTTCCCTTCTTGGGGGTCCTTGAGGGGAGATCTGCAGAATATGCCACATGTGCAGACCTTCTAAGTGCAATTACCAATACTAAATGTAAGTGTACAACACATAATGGCCTTTTTACATGATTTTGATATTTAATATGCCAGTTAATGTAAAATTTCTTTTCTACATTGTATGTTTAGATATATGTTCTGAGGAACTCTGGACCACCTTTCCCCCTGAGGAAGACGACTTAGTCGAAACACGTAGAGGTCTTTGGGTCTAAGTTTCAGTTCCCCAGCACATGTGCATGGCACAAATTGAAGTTTGATCTGCTCTTTTGTCTTTATCAGGCATTTGGAGAAATGTATATATGTCGTATACAATTTTGTAAATTTTATATTTGATTTATATGTGTTAATAAAGGATATATCTTTTTAATCCATCTACATCTTCTGCTTTACTTTAACAATTGACTACATGTCTGTATTGTCTATATAAGAGCATCAGAAACATCCCATTCCCCCGCTCCTTCCGTGTAGGAGGCCCTTTTCTGGGTTTCATCCTACAGGATATTTTTTGTAAACATTTTTGGGATGGATGCACCCCCACTACTTATACCTTTTTACTGAGCTTTTTTTCCAAATCTGTACATCCCGGGACAGCTGAAAAGGCGATGGCCCTGCTCCCTATCATGTCCCGCATTTGACCCTTTTGCTGGGAACTTAGCTGGGCCCCAGTAGGGATTTGATCCAGGGAGTGGGTGGCCTTGGTGGCTTGTAGGAGGTCAGGTAGGGACCCTTCATCAGCTTCACCTGTGGGGGTAAGGCATATGGCCAGGATGGGCAAGGTCCGGTCATGGTACTCTTTGAGCATGTTTATGTGGACTGTGCGCTGTCGTCAGTCATGATCGTCTAGGCTGAGTACATAACTAGTCTCATCAAGTTTGCGGAGGATTTTATAGGGCCCTTCCCAGACGTGCTGGAGCTTGTTCTGGGGGTGTGGGACAATTAGGAGGACTTGCTGGCCCTCAGTGAACTCCCGCCCACGGGCCCTTCGGTCATACCATGTCTTCTGCCATGTTTGAGACGCTTGGAGGTGGCTGTGGGCCATGCCAGCCAGCTGGGATAACCGCTCCCGCAGTTCCAGCACATACGGTACAACCGGAATTCCTGTATTTTCCACCTCCCCTTCCCAATTTTCCCGTATTAAAGTTAAAGGGCCTCGGACCTTCCGTCCGTATAGAAGCTCAAAGGGTGAAAACCCAGTGGATTCTTGCGGCACTTCTCTGAAAACTTCTGCATTATCTCTCTGACCTTCCCCCAATAATTTGATAGTTTAGGGCATGACCAAAAAATATGTATTAATGTACCCTCTTCCACCGAGCATCTCCAACATCTATCCGAATTATTTATTGCTATTTTATGTAGTTTATATGGTGTATAGTACCACCTTGTCAAGATTTTGAAATTTAATTCCTGATATTTAGTACATATAGATGATTTAAAAGCAAGATCAACCATCTGTTGTCTCTGCTCTGTGGAGAAGGTACAAGATAATTCCCTTTCCCATCTCTCAATATAAGATAAATGGTGTCCTGCTTTAGGGGTATTTATCAAGGAATATATTTTTGCTAACATATGGGATATATTCTCTGACTCACTACAATATTCTTCCAGCATTGTAAGCTGACGGTTATACTTCTTTGGATTGGGGATAGATCCCAAAAAGTGAGAAAGTTGGAGTGCATTCCAAAAGGGAAGTCTAAATTCCCCTTCCTCCTCCATTAATATCTCCATTGTATAAACAATGTTACTTTGTATCTCTATATCTCCCGTCTGATCAATGTTTATAAACAATGTTACTTTGTATCTCTCTATCTCCCGTCTGATCAATGTTTATAAACAATGTTACTTTGTATCTCTCTATCTCCCGTCTGATCAATGTTTATAAACAATGTTACTTTGTATCTCTATATCTCCCATCTGATCAATGTTTATAAACAATGTTACTTTGCATCTCTCTATCTCCCGTCTGATCAATGTTTATAAATGTGACGGAAGTGTAGGTAAGACAGAACGCACACGGAGAGCAGGAGTGCCAACAAAGCCTTTTATTGATTGGTAAGCGGGTATGTTCACAAAGAAAGGGGCCAAACAAAGGTGCCCAGGGTCAGACCCAATGTGGGTAGGACAGAGTTCCAGATAACAGGGGTAGTCCATAACAGGGGGCTCCCAATAGAATGGGCAAAGTCCTGGCCAGCGAGGGATTGGGCCACACACAGAGCAGGGCAAACAATGAGGTGACAAAGTCCAGGCAGAGTTCTGGTAGGCCCAGTGTTAATCCACTCACCAGCAGGCAGGTACAGGATGAATCCAAAATCCAGGTTGTAGGAAGGGACAGGATGAATCCAAAATCCAGGTTGTAGGAAGGGACAGGGTAAATCCAAAATCCAGGTTGTAGGAAGGTTTGAAGAGGCCCGCAGGAACCAATAGGGGATTCTGTGTTCTCTGGCCGCAGCTCAGAGACACACAGTCTTCCAAACAGCAAAGATGAACAACCCAGGTGAGACTCTCACTCAGCTAAATATATTAGGACTTGTGTCCCAGCAGGTGGGCCAGGCAACTCCCAGCCTGGCGTCCAGTTTCCCCAGCAACCAGCCCCGCCCCCCTCTACTCGAGCCCACACAAGGAATGTGTTCATTGTCCACAGTGAGCATGAAGGCGGAGAAGCAGACTTCCAGGCACCTGGCTGGGGAGGGGAGAAGGACAGCACAAGGGGGGGGGGGGGGCGGCAATAGAGTGAGTGGTCAGGGGGGAGGAAAATCCCATGCTGGTTAAAGGGCAAAGTCCTGGGGGTGCAGGGAAGACAAAAGAAAGAGTAGGGTCCGTGACAACCCCTCCCCCTTTTATTTTACAAGTGCAGACAAGGGGACCTCAGCAGGTCTCCTTGGAGGCACTTGTGGCAAGGAATTCACCTATTGAGGGTCCTGCTGCCGGGACAGCCCGTCAGCGTTCTGGTGTTGGCTCCCACGCCGATATTGGATGGTAAAGTTGTATGGTTGAAGCGCTAGGCTCCACTTCAGGAGGCGCCCGTTTTCTCCAGATACTCTATTTAGCCATGTGAGAGGGTTGTGATCTGTGAGGATGGTGAATTCTCGGCCATACAGATAAGGTTGAAGCTTTTTCAAGGCCCAGACAATGGCCAGACACTCTTTTTCAATGGTGGAGTAGGCTACCTCCCTGTCCAGAAGTTTTCGGCTGATGAAGGCAATATGGTGTTCCTCTCCTGCCTCATTCACTTGACTCAGGACAGCCCCCACGCCATAGGTAGAAGCATCGGTTTGCACTATAAAATGTCTGTTGTAGTCCGGAGCAGTCAGAACAGGGTTGGTTGCAAGGGCAGATTTGAGCTGATGGAAGGCAGAGTCGCAGGCCAGGGTCCAGTGTACCATCCTAGGGCTGTTCTTCCGGGTGAGGTCAGTCAGAGGTTTTGCCACAGTGCTGAAATTGGGGACAAATTTGCGATAGTAACTTGCAGTTCCAAGAAAGGACATTGTTTGTTTTTTTTGTCTGAGGGGTAGGCCAGTCATGGATAGCTTGAACTTTTGCAGGTTCCGGTTTCACTTTCCCTCCCCCTACTCGGTGACCCAGGTATTGCACCTCAGCCATTCCCAGTTGACATTTGTCTGGTCTTATGGTCAGTCCTGCCTTGCAGATGTGGTCCAAAATGGTCTCCACATGCAGCAGGTGCTCCTCCCATGTGTTGCTAAAGATGGCTATGTCATCTAAGTAGGCACATGCAAATCCTTGGCATCCCTCCAACAACTGGTCTACAACTCGCTGGAAGGTGGCGGGTGCATTTTTCATCCCAAAGGGCATGACCAGGAATTCAAACAGCCCGAAAGGTGTGATGAAAGCAGAGCGTTCTATGCCATCCTTGGTAAGGGCAATTTGCCAGTAGCCCTTACTGAGGTCCAGGGTTGTAACGTATTGGGCCCCAGCCAGCCCGTCTAACAGCTCGTCTATGCGTGGCATGGGGTACGCATCGCTAACTGTGTAGTCATTAAGTCGTCTGTAGTCTACACAAAACCGAGTGCTCCCATCCTTCTTTGGCACTAATACCACCGGGGAAGCCAAGGGACTGTGAGAGGAACGGATAATGCCCATCTGGAGCATCTCAGTGAGTTCTGTTCGTATAGCTGCTTTTACTGACTCGGGGACTCGGTAGGGGGCCTGTTGGATGGGTTTTTGTCCCTGTGTTACTACATGGTGAAAGGCAAAATCCACAAATCGTAAAAGGGGTCTGTACCACCTGGAGTCTTCTTCTCTTGACTCTAGTTCCAAGAGACGGACCACTGACCCAGACAACTCTCACTCCCTTTTAGCTCATGACACATCCAATGTACCTAATGTAGGTTCTACAACTGCACTTACACAAGTTTCCTCATCAGAAGCACAACTTCTTGGTTCCCGTGACTTGGGAGCAACCCCCAAAATACGGGTAGACACCCCAGCACCGTCCCTTATGTCCACACCGGCTTTTTCCCACCTCACCAATGCGCACAAGCCTCACAAAGGACACAGGCAAATAGATACATACATGATACAGACACAACAGAACAAGAAAGACTAAAGGTAATCAATCTTTCCACACGGGAATTGACGACCGAGGAGATCTCTGTTTTGTCTTTGGGACTTAATTTCTGTACATCACAGAATATTGACAAATTTTCAGTTATCAAGGATTTGCAACTTTTTGCTCGTAAGATCATTTTACAATTACCATATACCAAAACTTCGGAAACTCGGGACGCTTCCCCTGAGCGTCTCACCGCTCAGGAAAAGCGAGCCCTGAGAGAACTAACACTATTACATGAGGAGGGAGATCCACGGGACCTCATAGATGGCATTGACCTTGAGGGTCTCCTGGATATCCCTTTCACATCGGTGCCTTTGGAACAAGTCAAAAATCGTCTAAAAAGGAAGTCACAAAAATTTCCTTCTGTTTACTCCAATCCAAATGTAGCGGCCTTCCTTCAGTGTGTAACTAAAGCCATTGAAGCAATAAAAACTTCCTCGACACCAGATCTGAACATGCCCCTTGAATACCATCAGGCTCTTGACTCTTTAGCTAGAGACAAGTCTATAATTATAAAACCAGCAGATAAGGGCGGAAACACGGTGGTCATGGATGTGGAACAGTACAAAACCATGTGTCTTAAAATATTAAACAATCAAGAATGGTATTGCTCTATTAGTATGGATTTAATTACACACTTCTATAACAAATTTTATAAAATAATAGAGAGAGGTTTATTAAATAAAGTAATTACCAAGGACACATATGATTTCATCAACAATCGACATCCTAGACTACCGTGTTTTTATGCACTTCCCAAAGTTCACAAGTCTCTCACTACTCCCACAGGCAGACCTATCATTTTGGGCAACTCAAGTATATCCGAAAATGCCAGCATTTACAGTATGTGGATTCTTTCCTCCGCCCCTTTGTCATGGGTCTTCCTTCCTATGTCAAAGACACGGGTCACTTCTTATCCTGTATAGATGGCCTGCACGTCTCTAGGGGTACCTGTTTGGTCTCCTTCGACGTGGAGGCTCTCTATTCTTCCATCCCCCACTCCAAAGGCCTCGAGGTCATTCGAGACTTCTTTAGTCAAAGCACTACTCACCCTGTCGGTGAATTCCAGTTTGTTTTGGATCTATTACGTTACATCCTTTCCCACAATGTTTTTTCTTTTGATGGTTCCCACTTCCTCCAGGTACAAGGCGTAGCGATGGGGACCTGTTGTGCCCCATCCTACGCCAATCTGTACCTGGGGGAGTGGGAACGTCAGCTCCTCCACTCAGATGAGTTTTTTCGTTTTTCTCAACATTTTATTTTATGGTTGCGTTACATAGATGACGTTTTTGTTTTGTGGGATGGACCACTCCCCCTTCTCCAGGAATGTCTTACTGCCATGAACTCAAATTACTTTAATTTGTCATTCACTATGTCATATAGTTTGGAAAAAATATCTTTTTTGGATGTAATGATAGAAGTTGCCCCTGATGGTTTTCTGACCAGTGATCTGTTCAGAAAACCCTCGGCAGGCAACACTATTTTGAGAGCGGACAGTTTTCATCCCAAACCTCTCATTCAGTCCATACCTTACTCACAGTTTCTGAGGCTGCGTCGTAATTGCAGTGACAATGACAAATTCAGACAGGCAGCTTTCCAGTTACGAAACCGCCTATTACATAGGGGTTATTCAAAAAACTGTTTACGCAAGGCTTACAACAAGGCGGCCTCCAAGGATAGACCCTCTCTTTTAAAAAATAGGGCAAAAGATAACATGACCATTAAGCAACCTTTGCGTTTTATCACTACTTACAATTCTCAACACAATATCATTCGTAAGCACCTTTCTAATTTTTGGCATCTTTTGCAAGCCGATAAAAAAATTGCAAAACTGTTACCCCCCAAGCCACTAATAACGTTCAGAAGACCCACATCTCTGAGAGATAAACTAGTTTCAAGCTCCTTTTCTTCTTCCATCTCGGTGGAAGTTACAGGGAAGGCTAAGGGAACACATCCCTGTGGTGGGTGTCAATGGTGCCCCTTTCTCAAAAGTTCCAGATCTCACATACTACCCAATGGTCAAAAACACAGTTTGAAACATCATGTCAATTGCCTCTCAGTAGGCATTATTTACCTTCTAAATTGCCCATGTGGAGCCTTCTACATAGGCAAGACAAAAAGGGAATTTTGGAGAAGGGTAAAAGAACATGTGACTTCTGCGGAGATAGGGGACCCATACACCACTATAGGTAAACATATTGCCAATAATCATGGCTACCATATGCCAGAACTTACTTTTTGGGCACTTGAGGCTATGACACCTGAACAAATTGAAAGGGGGGCGACTGGAATAAGTCGCTCCTACAAAAAGAAGCGCGATGGATACACTCTTTAAAGGCTAACATATTCCCCGGGCTGAATGAAATCATCAGCTTTAAACCTTTCCTAGATGGTTTTGTATCTGGCCGATCTGAACATCTCATGTAATTTCACAATGACCATGTTTCTCCTCTTTTCTCCCCCTCACATTTATTCATCTTTACTTATTTATTTTTTTTTATTTTAGAAACAAATCCTCTTTTTCTTTTGATGTTTTTTCCCCAGTGTTCATTGCAAGTGTCCCATTTTTTTTTTGTTTGTGTTTATTGTAATTTGTGCATTTATTCATTATTTAATATTTTTTATTTTATTCTTTTTTCCCTGTTCATCTAGATTCCTCTGCACTAGTCTCTTAATATTAGATCATGGACTGCGCATGTCTACACTCTCCCGCTCTCGGATTTTCTTTTTTGGGATTTCCTCCTCCATTCCAGGGACCACCCAGCACATGTGGCCCCGCCCTCCTCCGGGAGGTGTCGGGGCTAGGAGGTTCCCCCCTTTGGGGTTGGGTCCCTCTTTTCCGGTGGTCACACACCGGATTCTGTGTCGGCGTGGCATTCTTTCCCCTGCTTTGTCCGGTTCCAAGATGGCCGCCGGACCATTTCCGGCTTTTGTGATGAGGTCACTTCCGGCCTGTCGGGTCGGAAGTGTACCTCCGCCATGATGGGGACTCCTTCGGAGATCACCCAGCCCCGTTGTCGGTAACACATGACCGCCTTGGCTCGGGGCGATCCGGGGGATGTCTGCTACGGGGGGCAGGTGGAGTTTGTCTCCACCAGTGGGCGATGGCTGGAGGCGTTCACCTTGGTGATGGCATGGCGGGATTGGTACATTGCAGCGAGAGGTGGGTCTTTTTTTCCCTTATATACCCGACTTCTCGGCTCAGGTGTTCATTCCCTACTTTCTGTGGGGAGGTACGTTTGTCGAGCTTCAAAAGCAGGTATGTTTTATTTTGGTCTTATGTCCTATTCATTCATGCTGACCTTGGCAATTCTAAATACATATATATATATATTTCCCTTGTTGACTCACCCCCTCTTTACATCTACTTCTCTTTGCATTCAATTATTTATTTATTTATTTATTTTTTTTTTTTTGATCCCTCCTAAGTTTGGAGATCGATGCTACTCTTTTTTGAGGAGTGACTTTTCCTCCTCTTGCTTTTAGCACTTTATTGTTTGGCTTTTTCTCTTTTATATATATATATATATATAGTCATCCCCTTGTCCTTCTCTGTGCTCGGGGGACTATTGACTGACAACTGAAGCAGGTATTTGGACTTATAAGTCCTATATATTCATTTTTTTGTTCAATATATATTTTTTGAACTATTTTTGAAAAACGTCTGTAATTTTTTGGATTTTTTCCTCTGTATAGTCTAATATACATTTTTCCCTTTTTTCTTATTTATTCTTTCTTTTTCATTTTTCTCTTTCCTTTTCCTTTCACTTTATCTCTTTTTCCTTTCTTTTTCCCCTCTCCCCTACCACCCCGCCATGTCTCCATTAGGCTCGGCTTCGGCCCTTCATTGCTCCTGCCCCTTGTGGTCTCCTGATTTGGATCTGGCTCTTTCCCTTCTTGGGGGTCCTTGAGGGGAGATCTGCAGAATATGCCACATGTGCAGACCTTCTAAGTGCAATTACCAATACTAAATGTAAGTGTACAACACATAATGGCCTTTTTACATGATTTTGATATTTAATATGCCAGTTAATGTAAAATTTCTTTTCTACATTGTATGTTTAGATATATGTTCTGAGGAACTCTGGACCACCTTTCCCCCTGAGGAAGACGACTTAGTCGAAACACGTAGAGGTCTTTGGGTCTAAGTTTCAGTTCCCCAGCACATGTGCATGGCACAAATTGAAGTTTGATCTGCTCTTTTGTCTTTATCAGGCATTTGGAGAAATGTATATATGTCGTATACAATTTTGTAAATTTTATATTTGATTTATATGTGTTAATAAAGGATATATCTTTTTAATCCATCTACATCTTCTGCTTTACTTTAACAATTGACTACATGTCTGTATTGTCTATATAAGAGCATCAGAAACATCCCATTCCCCCGCTCCTTCCGTGTAGGAGGCCCTTTTCTGGGTTTCATCCTACAGGATATTTTTTGTAAACATTTTTGGGATGGATGCACCCCCACTACTTATACCTTTTTACTGAGCTTTTTTTCCAAATCTGTACATCCCGGGACAGCTGAAAAGGCGATGGCCCTGCTCCCTATCATGTCCCGCATTTGACCCTTTTGCTGGGAACTTAGCTGGGCCCCAGTAGGGATTTGATCCAGGGAGTGGGTGGCCTTGGTGGCTTGTAGGAGGTCAGGTAGGGACCCTTCATCAGCTTCACCTGTGGGGGTAAGGCATATGGCCAGGATGGGCAAGGTCCGGTCATGGTACTCTTTGAGCATGTTTATGTGGACTGTGCGCTGTCGTCAGTCATGATCGTCTAGGCTGAGTACATAACTAGTCTCATCAAGTTTGCGGAGGATTTTATAGGGCCCTTCCCAGACGTGCTGGAGCTTGTTCTGGGGGTGTGGGACAATTAGGAGGACTTGCTGGCCCTCAGTGAACTCCCGCCCACGGGCCCTTCGGTCATACCATGTCTTCTGCCATGTTTGAGACGCTTGGAGGTGGCTGTGGGCCATGCCAGCCAGCTGGGATAACCGCTCCCGCAGTTCCAGCACATACGGTACAACCGGAATTCCTGTATTTTCCACCTCCCCTTCCCAATTTTCCCGTATTAAAGTTAAAGGGCCTCGGACCTTCCGTCCGTATAGAAGCTCAAAGGGTGAAAACCCAGTGGATTCTTGCGGCACTTCTCTGAAAACTTCTGCATTATCTCTCTGACCTTCCCCCAATAATTTGATAGTTTAGGGCATGACCAAAAAATATGTATTAATGTACCCTCTTCCACCGAGCATCTCCAACATCTATCCGAATTATTTATTGCTATTTTATGTAGTTTATATGGTGTATAGTACCACCTTGTCAAGATTTTGAAATTTAATTCCTGATATTTAGTACATATAGATGATTTAAAAGCAAGATCAACCATCTGTTGTCTCTGCTCTGTGGAGAAGGTACAAGATAATTCCCTTTCCCATCTCTCAATATAAGATAAATGGTGTCCTGCTTTAGGGGTATTTATCAAGGAATATATTTTTGCTAACATATGGGATATATTCTCTGACTCACTACAATATTCTTCCAGCATTGTAAGCTGACGGTTATACTTCTTTGGATTGGGGATAGATCCCAAAAAGTGAGAAAGTTGGAGTGCATTCCAAAAGGGAAGTCTAAATTCCCCTTCCTCCTCCATTAATATCTCCATTGTATAAACAATGTTACTTTGTATCTCTATATCTCCCGTCTGATCAATGTTTATAAACAATGTTACTTTGTATCTCTCTATCTCCCGTCTGATCAATGTTTATAAACAATGTTACTTTGTATCTCTCTATCTCCCGTCTGATCAATGTTTATAAACAATGTTACTTTGTATCTCTATATCTCCCATCTGATCAATGTTTATAAACAATGTTACTTTGCATCTCTCTATCTCCCGTCTGATCAATGTTTATAAATGTGACGGAAGTGTAGGTAAGACAGAACGCACACGGAGAGCAGGAGTGCCAACAAAGCCTTTTATTGATTGGTAAGCGGGTATGTTCACAAAGAAAGGGGCCAAACAAAGGTGCCCAGGGTCAGACCCAATGTGGGTAGGACAGAGTTCCAGATAACAGGGGTAGTCCGTAACAGGGGGCTCCCAATAGAATGGGCAAAGTCCTGGCCAGCGAGGGATTGGGCCACACACAGAGCAGGGCAAACAATGAGGTGACAAAGTCCAGGCAGAGTTCTGGTAGGCCCAGTGTTAATCCACTCACCAGCAGGCAGGTACAGGATGAATCCAAAATCCAGGTTGTAGGAAGGGACAGGATGAATCCAAAATCCAGGTTGTAGGAAGGGACAGGGTAAATCCAAAATCCAGGTTGTAGGAAGGTTTGAAGAGGCCCGCAGGAACCAATAGGGGATTCTGTGTTCTCTGGCCGCAGCTCAGAGACACACAGTCTTCCAAACAGCAAAGATGAACAACCCAGGTGAGACTCTCACTCAGCTAAATATATTAGGACTTGTGTCCCAGCAGGTGGGCCAGGCAACTCCCAGCCTGGCGTCCAGTTTCCCCAGCAACCAGCCCCGCCCCCCTCTACTCGAGCCCACACAAGGAATGTGTTCATTGTCCACAGTGAGCATGAAGGCGGAGAAGCAGACTTCCAGGCACCTGGCTGGGGAGGGGAGAAGGACAGCACAGGGGGGGGGGGGGGGGGCAATAGAGTGAGTGGTCAGGGGGGAGGAAAATCCCATGCTGGTTAAAGGGCAAAGTCCTGGGGGTGCAGGGAAGACAAAAGAAAGAGTAGGGTCCGTGACAACCCCTCCCCCTTTTATTTTACAAGTGCAGACAAGGGGACCTCAGCAGGTCTCCTTGGAGGCACTTGTGGCAAGGAATTCACCTATTGAGGGTCCTGCTGCCGGGACAGCCCGTCAGCGTTCTGGTGTTGGCTCCCACGCCGATATTGGATGGTAAAGTTGTATGGTTGAAGCGCTAGGCTCCACTTCAGGAGGCGCCCGTTTTCTCCAGATACTCTATTTAGCCATGTGAGAGGGTTGTGATCTGTGAGGATGGTGAATTCTCGGCCATACAGATAAGGTTGAAGCTTTTTCAAGGCCCAGACAATGGCCAGACACTCTTTTTCAATGGTGGAGTAGGCTACCTCCCTGTCCAGAAGTTTTCGGCTGATGAAGGCAATAGGGTGTTCCTCTCCTGCCTCATTCACTTGACTCAGGACAGCCCCCACGCCATAGGTAGAAGCATCGGTTTGCACTATAAAATGTCTGTTGTAGTCCGGAGCAGTCAGAACAGGGTTGGTTGCAAGGGCAGATTTGAGCTGATGGAAGGCAGAGTCGCAGGCCAGGGTCCAGTGTACCATCCTAGGGCTGTTCTTCCGGGTGAGGTCAGTCAGAGGTTTTGCCACAGTGCTGAAATTGGGGACAAATTTGCGATAGTAACTTGCAGTTCCAAGAAAGGACATTGTTTGTTTTTTTTGTCTGAGGGGTAGGCCAGTCATGGATAGCTTGAACTTTTGCAGGTTCCGGTTTCACTTTCCCTCCCCCTACTCGGTGACCCAGGTATTGCACCTCAGCCATTCCCAGTTGACATTTGTCTGGTCTTATGGTCAGTCCTGCCTTGCAGATGTGGTCCAAAATGGTCTCCACATGCAGCAGGTGCTCCTCCCATGTGTTGCTAAAGATGGCTATGTCATCTAAGTAGGCACATGCAAATCCTTGGCATCCCTCCAACAACTGGTCTACAACTCGCTGGAAGGTGGCGGGTGCATTTTTCATCCCAAAGGGCATGACCAGGAATTCAAACAGCCCGAAAGGTGTGATGAAAGCAGAGCGTTCTATGCCATCCTTGGTAAGGGCAATTTGCCAGTAGCCCTTACTGAGGTCCAGGGTTGTAACGTATTGGGCCCCAGCCAGCCCGTCTAACAGCTCGTCTATGCGTGGCATGGGGTACGCATCGCTAACTGTGTAGTCATTAAGTCGTCTGTAGTCTACACAAAACCGAGTGCTCCCATCCTTCTTTGGCACTAATACCACCGGGGAAGCCAAGGGACTGTGAGAGGAACGGATAATGCCCATCTGGAGCATCTCAGTGAGTTCTGTTCGTATAGCTGCTTTTACTGAATCGGGGACTCGGTAGGGGGCCTGTTGGATGGGTTTTTGTCCCTGTGTTACTACATGGTGAAAGGCAAAATCCACAAATCGTAAAAGGGGTCTGTACCACCTGGAGTCTTCTTCTCTTGACTCTAGTTCCAAGAGACGGACCACTGACCCAGACAACTCTCACTCCCTTTTAGCTCATGACACATCCAATGTACCTAATGTAGGTTCTACAACTGCACTTACACAAGTTTCCTCATCAGAAGCACAACTTCTTGGTTCCCGTGACTTGGGAGCAACCCCCAAAATACGGGTAGACACCCCAGCACCGTCCCTTATGTCCACACCGGCTTTTTCCCACCTCACCAATGCGCACAAGCCTCACAAAGGACACAGGCAAATAGATACATACATGATACAGACACAACAGAACAAGAAAGACTTAAGGTAATCAATCTTTCCACACGGGAATTGACCATTAAGCAACCTTTGCGTTTTATCACTACTTACAATTCTCAACACAATATCATTCGTAAGCACCTTTCTAATTTTTGGCATCTTTTGCAAGCCGATAAAAAAATTGCAAAACTGTTACCCCCCAAGCCACTAATAACGTTCAGAAGACCCACATCTCTGAGAGATAAACTAGTTTCAAGCTCCTTTTCTTCTTCCATCTCGGTGGAAGTTACAGGGAAGGCTAAGGGAACACATCCCTGTGGTGGGTGTCAATGGTGCCCCTTTCTCAAAAGTTCCAGATCTCACATACTACCCAATGGTCAAAAACACAGTTTGAAACATCATGTCAATTGCCTCTCAGTAGGCATTATTTACCTTCTAAATTGCCCATGTGGAGCCTTCTACATAGGCAAGACAAAAAGGGAATTTTGGAGAAGGGTAAAAGAACATGTGACTTCTGCGGAGATATGGGACCCATACACCACTATAGGTAAACATATTGCCAATAATCATGGCTACCATATGCCAGAACTTACTTTTTGGGCACTTGAGGCTATGACACCTGAACAAATTGAAAGGGGGGGGCGACTGGAATAAGTCGCTCCTACAAAAAGAAGCGCGATGGATACACTCTTTAAAGGCTAACATATTCCCCGGGCTGAATGAAATCATCAGCTTTAAACCTTTCCTAGATGCTTTTGTATCTGGCCGATCTGAACATCTCATGTAATTTCACAATGACCATGTTTCTCCTCTTTTCTCCCCCTCACATTTATTCATCTTTACTTATTTATTTTTTTTTATTTTAGAAACAAATCCTCTTTTTCTTTTGATGTTTTTTCCCCAGTGTTCATTGCAAGTGTCCCATTTTTTTTTTTGTTTGTGTTTATTGTAATTTGTGCATTTATTCATTATTTAATATTTTTTATTTTATTCTTTTTTCCCTGTTCATCTAGATTCCTCTGCACTAGTCTCTTAATATTAGATCATGGACTGCGCATGTCTACACTCTCCCGCTCTCGGATTTTCTTTTTTGGGATTTCCTCCTCCATTCCAGGGACCACCCAGCACATGTGGCCCCGCCCTCCTCCGGGAGGTGTCGGGGCTAGGAGGTTCCCCCCTTTGGGGTTGGGTCCCTCTTTTCCGGTGGTCACACACCGGATTCTGTGTCTGCGTGGCATTCTTTCCCCTGGTTTGCCCGGTTCCAAGATGGCCGCCGGACCATTTCCGGCTTTTGTGATGAGGTCACTTCCGGCCTGTCGGGTCGGAAGTGTACCTCCGCCATGATGGGGACTCCTTCGGAGATCACCCAGCCCCGTTGTCGGTAACACATGACCACCTTGGCTCGGGGCGATCCGGGGGATGTCTGCTACGGGGGGCAGGTGGAGTTTGTCTCCACCAGTGGGCGATGGCTGGAGGCGTTCACCTTGGTGATGGCATGGCGGGATTGGTACATTGCAGCGAGAGGTGGGTCTTTTTTTCCCTTATATACCCGACTTCTCGGCTCAGGTGCTCATTCCCTACTTTCTGTGGGGAGGTACGTTTGTCGAGCTTCAAAAGCAGGTATGTTTTATTTTGGTCTTATGTCCTATTCATTCATGCTGACCTTGGCAATTCTAAATACATATATATATTTTTCCCTTGTTGACTCACCCCCTCTTTACATCTACTTCTCTTTGCATTCAATTATTTATTTATTTATTTATTTTTTTTTTTTTGATCCCTCCTAAGTTTGGAAATCGATGCTACTCTTTTTTGAGGAGTGACTTTTCCTCCTCTTGCTTTTAGCACTTTATTGTTTGGCTTTTTCTCTTTTATATATATATAGTCATCCCCTTGTCTTTCTCTGTGCTCGGGGGACTATTGACTGACAACTGAAGCAGGTATTTGGACTTATAAGTCCTATATATTCATTTTTTTGTTCAATATATATTTTTTGAACTATTTTTGAAAAACGTCGGTAATTTTTTGGATTTTTTCCTATGTATAGTCTAATATACATTTTTCCCTTTTTTCTTATTTATTCTTTCTTTTTCATTTTTCTCTTTCCTTTTCCTTTCACTTTATCTCTTTTTCCTTTCTTTTTCCCCTCTCCCCTACCACCCCGCCATGTCTCCATTAGGCTCGGCTTCGGCCCTTCATTGCTCCTGCCCCTTGTGGTCTCCTGATTTGGATCTGGCTCTTTCCCTTCTTGGGGGTCCTTGAGGGGAGATCTGCAGAATATGCCACATGTGCAGACCTTCTAAGTGCAATTACCAATACTAAATGTAAGTGTACAACACATAATGGCCTTTTTACATGATTTTGATATTTAATATGCCAGTTAATGTAAAATTTCTTTTCTACATTGTATGTTTAGATATATGTTCTGAGGAACTCTGGACCACCTTTCCCCCTGAGGAAGACGACTTAGTCGAAACACGTAGAGGTCTTTGGGTCTAAGTTTCAGTTCCCCAGCACATGTGCATGGCACAAATTGAAGTTTGATCTGCTCTTTTGTCTTTATCAGGCATTTGGAGAAATGTATATATGTCATATACAATTTTGTAAATTTTATATTTGATTTATATGTGTTAATAAAGGATATATCTTTTTAATCCATCTACATCTTCTGCTTTACTTTAACAATTGACTACATGTCTGTATTGTCTATATAAGAGCATCAGAAACATCCCATTCCCCCGCTCCTTCCGTGTAGGAGGCCCTTTTCTGGGTTTCATCCTACAGGATATTTTTTGTAAACATTTTTGGGATGGATGCACCCCCACTACTTATACCTTTTTACTGAGCTTTTTTTCCAAATCTGTACATCCCGGGACAGCTGAAAAGGCGATGGCATTGCTCCCTATCATGTCCCGCATTTGACCCTTTTGCTGGGAACTTAGCTGGGCCCCAGTAGGGATTTGATCCAGGGAGTGGGTGGCCTTGGTGGCTTGTAGGAGGTCAGGTAGGGACCCTTCATCAGCTTCACCTGTGGGGGTAAGGCATATGGCCAGGATGGGCAAGGTCCGGTCATGGTACTCTTTGAGCATGTTTATGTGGACTGTGCGCTGTTGTCGGTCATGATCGTCTAGGCTGAGTACATAACTAGTCTCATCAAGTTTGCGGAGGATTTTATAGGGCCCTTCCCAGACGTGCTGAAGCTTGTTCTGGGGGTGTGGGACAATTAGGAGGACTTGCTGGCCCTCAGTGAACTCCCGCCCATGGGCCCTTCGGTCATACCATGTCTTCTGCCGTGTTTGAGACACTTGGAGGTGGCTGTGGGCCATGCCAGCCAGCTGGGATAACCGCTCCCGCAGTTCCAGCACATACGGTACAACCGGAATTCCTGTATCTTCCACCTCCCCTTCCCAATTTTCCCGTAATAAAGTTAAAGGGCCTCGGACCTTCCGTCCGTATAGAAGCTCAAAGGGTGAAAACCCAGTGGATTCTTGCGGCACTTCTCGGTATGCAAACAGAAGATGGGGAAGGAGCTTTTCCCAGTCTGCCTCACTGTCCACAAAGGCTTTCAGCATGCCTTTAAGAGTCCAGTTAAAGCGTTCACAGAGGCCGTTGGTCTGGGGGTGGTAGGGGGTGGTCCGGATGGCCCGTACCCCGCATGCGCACCACAGAGATTGAATTACATCTGACATGAACTGGGTGCCCTGATCAGTCAGAATCTCACTGGGGAACCCCACACGGGAAAAGACGGTGACAAGCGCTTCCGCTACCTTGAGGGCTGAAATGCTGGACAGGGTTACCGCCTCCGGGTAGCGGGTGGCATAGTCCACTGTGGTCAGGATATATCTTTTTCCTGACTTACTGGGCCGGGCCAGAGGGCCAATGATGTCCACCGCCACCCTCTGAAAGGGTTCCTCGATGATGGGCATAGGGCGGAGTGGGGCCCTGGGATGGTCCCCAGGCCGCCTCTGCCTTTGACAGATGTCACAGGTCCGACAGAAGTTAGCAACAGACTGAGAGATGCCAGGCCAATAGAATGCTTGGGTTAGTCTTTGTTCTGTTTTTCTCTTCCCCAGGTGTCCAGCTAAGGGAATGTCATGGGCGATTTGGAGCAGCAGGAACCTAAATGGCTGGGGGACAATCAGCTGTTTGGTTGCAGTCCAGGGCTGGTCTGGGCGGTTAGCATCTGTAACACGATATAGTAGTCCTCGTTCCCAGAGGGTTTGTTCCCCACCCTCCCCGAGTGGTCCGGCATCCGCTTGGGCCCGGAATTGGCTCAATGTGGGGTCAGAGTCTAGTTCCTGTTTAAATTTCTCACGGTCCCAGGTCAGGGTGGTATCCTGGTCAGGGTTGGTAACACTCACCGGATCCAGGGCAGAAGGGGAGTCCTGTTGGGCTTTCTCGGCGGACAGGCCATGGCTGGCTTGGCTTCTGGTCACAGCTCCGACGTATTGACACTGTAGCTCTCCTAAATCATTTCCAAGCAGAATGTCCGCAGGTAGTCCAGCCATGATTCCAATTTGGCAGCGCTTTTCCCCAAACCCATAGTCAAGGCGAACCGACGCCTTGGGGATGTGTTTCGTAGCACCACCTGCCAGTTCAATAAAGAACCCGGGGCCTGGCTTGATGGCATTGGGTTTTACCACGCGGGGATCAGCAATGGTGAGGAAGGCCCCAGTGTCCCGAAATCCCATAGTTTTCTCTCCATCAATAAGGACCTCCTGCAGGTGGCGCTGCCTCTGCTCTGGGTAGGATGGGACAAGGGGATGAACACCGTAGACTCCCCGAGGAGGATTGGCAACAGTGGGGGTCAGCCAGTCACTGGGAGGTGGGGGTAGTGGTTCTTCCTCTGGGGTCAACTCTAGGTAGTTGACTGGGCGACTGTGGCTGGCAGACGTGGTGTGACATTACTGAGGGCAGCTGGCCTGAAGATGCCCAGGCTGGTTGCACCCATAGCACCGGCGGTCCAGAAACGGCCCAGAAGTACGAGGTCGGTAGGAAGGGGCTGTGGATGGTGTTGGGGCGACAGGGCGCCGGAGGAGTGGCAGGGGGTTGCTGGGAAGTGGTCTGCCTGTGTTCTGGGCTTTGGGCTGCTCGACTACCAGTCTCTTCCAATGGGGTTTAATGGCAAGGGCCTCGTCTGCCAGTGCAGCAGCCCGCTCAAGGGTGCCAGGGTCCCTCTCCTTCACCCACTCCCACACCTCTGCTGGGCATTTGGCAAAGAATTGTTCCTTCAGAAAGGCCTGGACAACTTGTTCAATAGTAAAGGCCTGCTCCCCCTCCAGCCAGCATCTGCAGGCCCGCGAGATTTTGTGCGCATACATCTTGAAGGAAGGCTCAGAATGAAAGGAGAGGTCCCGGAATTGGATCCGGTGGGTTTCTGGAGTTACCGCATAGTGTTCTAGTACAGTCTGTTTAATCCTACTGTAATCTCGATTCCACTGTGCATCCATTGTACGGTAAGCAGCAGCCGCACCTCCTTCCAGCAGGCCCACTAGGTGGCGTACCCAGTCTCTACAGGGCACCTCCAGCAGCTGACATAAGTGTTCGAAATCCTGGAAGAACCCTTCCACATCCCCTGTAGCTTCACAAAATGGCTTGAAATCTTTGCGAGTCACTCTTGGTAGATCAGACCCACTTACTCGTGGGCTGGGAAGAGGGTCCCGTCCTCTGAGGCCTCCCATTGTTTCTCGCTCATGGGCCCTTCGGATAGCCTCCCTCTTGTCATCCAAGGTGGCTCCGGGCCCCAGGATAGCCATCTCCTCTTCGTACCATGTGATCCAAGGGCTCCTGGGACTTGATACAGCAGACGCAAGCTGTACGTTCTCTGGTGGCGGGGCATTCAAGCTTTCAGTTCTCTGAAGGCCGGCTTCCTCAATAGCGGTGACCAGCTCTTCTTTGGACAGTCCCTTGTAGGTAAGGCTTAACTCTCGAGCCTTTTCTTGCAAACTTGCCACAGTCCAATTCCTGTACTCCCCACCCCGGGTTAGGTCCAGTGTGAGGGGGCTGCTCTCCATCCTCTTCAGCGTTCTGATCCCGCCGCTGCCAACCAGTTTGTGACGGAAGTGTAGGTAAGACAGAACGCACACGGAGAGCAGGAGTGCCAACAAAGCCTTTTATTGATTGGTAAGCGGGTATGTTCACAAAGAAAGGGGCCAAACAAAGGTGCCCAGGGTCAGACCCAATGTGGGTAGGACAGAGTTCCAGATAACAGGGTTAGTCCGTAACAGGGGGCTCCCAATAGAATGGGCAAAGTCCTGGCCAGCGAGGGATTGGGCCACACACAGAGCAGGGCAAACAATGAGGTGACAAAGTCCAGGCAGAGTTCTGGTAGGCCCAGTGTTAATCCACTCACCAGCAGGCAGGTACAGGATGAATCCAAAATCCAGGTTGTAGGAAGGGACAGGATGAATCCAAAATCCAGGTTGTAGGAAGGGACAGGGTAAATCCAAAATCCAGGTTGTAGGAAGGTTTGAAGAGGCCCGCAGGAACCAATAGGGGATTCTGTGTTCTCTGGCCGCAGCTCAGAGACACACAGTCTTCCAAACAGCAAAGATGAACAACCCAGGTGAGACTCTCACTCAGCTAAATATATTAGGACTTGTGTGGGTCCAGCAGGTGGGCCAGGCAACTCCCAGC
The DNA here is from genome assembly GCF_965119305.1 of Pelophylax lessonae. Lineage (NCBI taxonomy): Eukaryota > Metazoa > Chordata > Amphibia > Anura > Ranidae > Pelophylax > Pelophylax lessonae. The sequence continues at coordinate 3,933,709 of NC_138769.1, read as the reverse complement.
CTGGCGTCCAGTTTCCCCAGCAACCAGCCCCGCCCCCCTCTACTCGGGCCCACACAAGGAATGTGTTCATTGTCCACAGTGAGCATGAAGGCGGAGAAGCAGACTTCCAGGCACCTGGCTGGGGAGGGGAGAAAGACAGCACAAGGGGGGGGGGGGCGGCAATAGAGTGAGTGGTCAGGGGGGAGGAAAATCCCATGCTGGTTAAATGGAAAAGTCCTGGGGGTGCAGGGAAGACAAAAGAAAGAGTAGGGTCCGTGACAATAAACAATGTTACTTTGCATCTCTCTATCTCCCGTCTGATCAATGTTTATAAACAATGTTAATTTGTATCTCTCTATCTCCTGTCTGATCAATGTTTATAAACAATGTTACTTTGTATCTCTCTATCTCCTGTCTGATCAATGTTTATAAACAATGTTACTTTGTATATCTCTATCTCCCATCTGATCAATGTTTATAAACAATTTTACTTTGTATCTCTCTATCTCCTGTCTCATCAATGTTTATAAACAATGTTACTTTGTATCTCTCTATCTCCCGTCTGATCAATATTTATAAACAATGTTACTTTGTATCTCTCTATCTCCTGTCTGATTAATGTTTATAAACAATGTTACTTTGTATCTCTCTATCTCCCGTCTGATCAATGTTTATAAACAATGTTACTTTGTATCTCTCTATCTCCCGTCTGATCAATATTTATAAACAATGTTACTTTGTATCTCTCTATCTCCTGTCTGATTAATGTTTATAAACAATGTTACTTTGTATCTTTCTATCTCCTGTCTGATCAATATCTATAAACAATGTTACTTTGTATCTCTCTATCTCCTGTCTGATCAATGTCTATAAACAATGTTACTTTGTATCTCTCTATCTCCTGTCTGATCAGTGTTTATAAACAATGTTACTTTGTATTTCTCTATCTACCGTCTGATCAATGTTTATAAACAATGTTACTTTGTATCTCTCTATCTCCTGTCTGATTAATGTTTATAAACAATGTTACTTTGTATCTCTCTATCTCCTGTCTGATCAATGTTTATAAACAATGATACTTTGTATCTCTCTATCTCCCGTCTGATCAATATTTATAAACAATGTTACTTTGTATCTCTCTATCTCCTGTCTGATTAATGTTTATAAACAATGTTACTTTGTATCTCTCTATCTCCTGTCTGATCAATGTTGTGTATAAACACACAGAGTCAAACTTTTATTTTTAAAGGGCTTGTTTACAGTTTAAAATGTTGCATGTGACGCTCTATTTTTTCTTTTTTTAAAGCGCTCAGAATGCCAATGAAAGCTCCTCTCACTCGGGGAAGTTTTTTCTACAGTTTGAGGCTCCTCTTTATGTTCTGCCTTTCTTTGGATATATATATGTATATTTATGTTCAATAATAAACAACTCCAATAATACCCCTAAAATTAGAAAATACGAAATACGTTTCATCTTATAGTAAATATATAAATAAAAAAAAAAATGAAAATAAAAATAAAAATACATATTAAATTATAAATAAATAGATAAATAAATAAATAAAATGAGGATAAAAGAATAATTTGGATCCACATAGATCCCTCAATGGGAATAAAAATGATAAAAAAAACTTATTTATAAACCTTCATTTATCAAGAGGTAAAAAATCCTCATATCTGGGGACTCATCAAATGTTGTGTAAGTCGGATATATATTGTATATGGCTATAGGATACCTAACCCCAGACAGGAATCCTAATTATGTATATATATATATATACTTTAGCTATACATAGCAACTAACTCTCTCCCCAGACTGTCAGTTCTCCTACACGGCTCCCACACACACCTACAAATGGCGGCTGGGAGCCCACCCTATAGTGAGGGGGATGGGGAATAACAAAGCCCCCTTTATTATCCTTTGCATCCCTGCTGAGCAGAGTTCATGCAAAGCATTGTGGTAAATTTCTCCATAAATTCATCGGTGCAGCAAACTTTGAACCTGCAGGATTGTGTGTGAGCTACGAGAGCCTCTAATCCCTACTTCCTCCCTCTCCATGAGGCTGAGAAATACCGGAATCTCACATAGACCATGGAAGAAGCATGTTAGTAGGACAGCAGATCACCCCTGGAGAAGACTGGGAGGAAGAGGAAAAAACAGATAAGATTTCAGAGCTGTGAGGAGCCGGGAACTCAGCACAGAGATCTCACCAAGAAAGGCATCCGAGATAGAACTCACTTTCTGCTGGTTTCACTCTTCATCATCTACCAGACAGAGGAACATTGGATTTAAAACTTCTTATCTTTATTCCACACAGACCACACACCCCGACTGCAGCAATGTTCCCCCTATGTGTCCTCCTCCTCCTGGAGGCTCTTCTCTGTCCAGGCACAGGTAAGTAAGAACATTTTAAAGAGGTGATAATACAGTGCCTTGCGAAAGTATTCGGCCCCCTTGAACTTTGCAACCTTTTGCCACATTTCAGGCTTCAAACATAAAGATATAAAACTGTAATTTTTTGTGAAGAATCAATCACAAGTGGGACACAATCATGAAGTGGAACGAAATTTATTGGATATTTCAAACTTTGTTAACAAATAAGAAACTGAAAAATTGGGCGTGCAAAATTATTCAGCCCCTTTACTTTCAGTGCAGCAAACTCTCTCCAGAAGTTCAGTGAGGATCTCTGAATGATCCAATGTTGACCTAAATGACTAATGATGATAAATAGAATCCACCTGTGTGTAATCAAGTCTCTGTATAAATGCACCTGCACTGTGATAGTCTCAGAGGTCCGTTTAAAGCACAGAGAGCATCATGAAGAACAAGGAACACACCAGGCAGGTCCGAGATACTGTTGTGGAGAAGTTTAAAGCCGGATTTGGATACAAAAAGATTTCCCAAGCTTTAAACATCCCAAGGAGCACTGTGCAAGCGATAATATTGAAATGGAAGGAGTATCAGACCACTGCAAATCTACGAAGACTTGGCCGTCCCTCTAAACTTTCAGCTCATACAAGGAGAAGACTGATCAGAGATGCAGCCAAGAGGCCCATGATCACTCTGGATGAACTGCAGAGATCTACAGCTGAGGTGGGAGACTCTGTCCATAGGACAACAATCAGTCGTATACTGCACAAATCTGCCCTTTATGGAAGAGTGGCAAAAAGCCATTTCTTAAAGATATCCATAAAAAAGTGTCGTTTAAAGTTTGCCACAAGCCACCTGGGAGACACCAAACATGTGGAAGAAGGGGCTCTGGTCAGATGAAACCAAAATCCAACTTTTTGGCAACAATGGAAAACGTTATGTTTGGCATAAAAGCAACACAGCTCATCACCCCGAACACACCATCCCCATTGTCAAACATGGTGGTGGCAGCATCATGGTTTGGGCCTGCTTTTCTTCAGCAGGGACAGGGAAGATGGTTAAAATTGATGGGAAGATGGATGGAGCCAAATACAGGACCATTCTGGAAGAAAACCTGATGGAGTCTGCAAAAGACCTGAGACTGGGACGGAGATTTGTCTTCCAACAAGACAATGATCCAAAACATAAAGCAAAATCTTCAATGGAATGGTTCACAAATAAACATATCCAGTTGTTAGAATGGCCAAGTCAAAGTCCAGACCTGAATCCAATCGAGAATCTGTGGAAAGAACTGAAAACTGCTGTTCACAAACGCTCTCCATCCAATCTCATTGAGTTCGAGCTGTTTTTCAAGGAGGAATGGGCAAAAATTTCAGTCTCTCGATGTGCAAAACTGATAGAGACATACCCCAAGTGACTTACAGCTGTAATCGCAGCAAAAGGTGGCGCTACAAAGTATTAACTTAAGGGGGCTGAATAATTTTGCACGCCCAATTTTTCAGTTTTTTATTTGTTAAAAAAGTTTGAAATATCCAATAAATTTTGTTCCACTTCATGATTGTGTCCCACTTGTTGATTCTTCACAAAAAATTACAGTTTTATATCTTTATGTTTGAAGCCTGAAATGTGGCAAAAAGGTCGCAAAGTTCAAGGGGGCTGAATAATTTCGCAAGGCACTGTACAGTATTATTATCAGACAGAGTACATATCATAGATACCCCAACTTCAGAAATGTGCCCCCTCCGTGTCCTCCTCCTGTGGGCTCTTCTTTGTCCAGGCACAGGTATGGAAGAACATTATAAAGAGGTGATAATACAGTAATATTATCAGACAGAGTACATATCATAGATACTCTGACTGCATCAATGTGCCCCCTCCGTGTCCTCCTCCTGTGGGCTCTTCTCTGTCCAGGCAGAGGGATGTAAGAGGTGGTAATACAGTAATTTTTTTTAGTGATAAAGATTTGGATTCAATGCTATGATGGCTTTGCAGCAAATCATTTGGATTCAGAAACTCATAAATTTATGTCAGATTTTGCTTGTGAGAATTGTATAAAACTTTAATACATTGCCTGACCTTTGAACTATGGAGAACAGGCTTAAAAGGGTTGCAAAGTGATATTTGCTATAATCCCCCCTGCACTATAAAAGAGGGGTGAGGGGCATGGAGTAGCCATGGTGTCAATGTATTTGAAGCTGCTTTGTGTAATGTTCTGGTACCTTTGGTACCCTAATTCCACTTTTCCTAAGTGTATGCGCCCCACCATTCTCTTTTGGTAAGGTGCGCATACACCTTTAAGACCGATGCTGTCATCACTGAGCGCCGCTGGAGCGGCTATTTCAACCTCCGGCGGTCTCACTCACATGTTCGTTCAAGGCCGCATAATCTGCCTTGAAGCTCTCATGCTTGCAAGCATACCTCGCTATCGGAACCACGCTGCTGATCCCTGTATCCCGCTACCGGATCATCCGCTCTTGCCGAACCTCTCCTCTTCTACATTGCTACTAGTGATAAGTACCCCACAGGGGAAACCTCTATAACCTTCATACTTAAGCTTACACTATCTAGCTCTGCATACTAAGGACTATTACTACATCTGCATTAACTAAGATTGCTAGCTCTTGAGCCTAATACCATCTGCTCTTGCACTGGGTTGGTCTATCCTGTATGTTCACCTGCTACTCTATCATCTGCTACCATACATGATTGCTTAACCTATCTGCATCCCATCTGCTACTATCTTACTTTCAAGAACATTCCTTTCAAGTGTCTGTCATCTACCATCTCTACCCAACCTGTCTCTTCAGCCTATCATCACTATATTACTATACATATAAGTCACTCTAGGAACATCTTATTGAGTGTGTGTATCTACTTGCTGAATTGAGATCATCCACACATGATGAGTCTTGGGAGTTGGGATTGGTGTCTCAGCGTTTCTCTACATGACTACTGAAGTGGAATATTTCTGCAGCTGTAAATCCACATTATACATAAAACGCAGGAGCGTTACACTTTGTGAAATAAAAGGAAAAGATTGTCATAGGGAGGATTGGGGTCAGGTAGAGGGATATCCATGCTTTCATTCTGACTGATGAGTTAATAACCGCTTTGCTACCTTTTTTTTTTTTAATTATCATTTGTGGATTTTTTTGGTCATCTAAGTGACTTGGATATGAAATGTATTCAACATTACAGAACAAGTCCAATCCAATGTGACTACTATTACTATCTATATGAGCTGGATATATGAGAACCAGTCACATCTCACATGGTATCCCTCACATTTACCGCCCCCCTTATCCCCATAATAAAAATAAAAGGCACATGCCGGTTAGTTCTAATATCTTGGATTACTTTCTTTGTTTTGTCTCCTTAAACCACCTCATACTTTTATGAGAATTAGAAACATATAGATCCCTTTCTAATTATAAAATAAATATATCAAAATCTGATTCCTTTGATATTTCCCAACCCCCGCCTCAATTTAAGAGTATGCAACAAAATTTTCCTTTCTGTTGGTCCTCCTCTCATATTAACCACTTGCCGTCTGCTCACGTTGAGCCTACTGCGGCAAAGTGGTTCGTTATCGTCTGGCGACGTAGACCTACGTCGCCAGACACTCCCCTTTTTTGGCGCCGCCGGAGGCTCGCTCCCGCTGTATTCAGTCACAGCGGGAGTCGGGCCAGGGGAGGAGCAGAGGCGATTGCCGCTGCTCTTCCCCGATCGTTGGGGAATCGAATGTGGAGATCCGCCTGCTTGTGTAAACAGAGCGGGCGGATCTCCTAAGTGACAGGCAGGGTCAGATTGCAGGGTTCAGCATAGTTGAACCCTCGATCTGTCCTTGTGTCACACAGTCACCTCCCCCCACACACGTTAGTAAGCACCAGGCATACATTAACCCCTCCCTCTCCAATAAAATTAACCCCTTCCCTGCCAGTGTCATTTTTACAGTAACAGTGCATATATACTGTAGTAATGTCACTGGTACCACCAAAAGTGTCAAAAATGTCAGTCAAGGGTCCGATCTGTCCGCCGCAATGTCGCAGTCCCGCAAAAAAATTGCAGATCGCCGCCATTACGCGTTAAAAAAAAACACCAAAAATGACAAAAATCTTTCCCTTAGTTAGTAAACTTAATAACTTTTGCGCAAACCAATCAAAATACGCTTATTGCGATTTTTTGTACCAAACATAGGTAGCATAAAACAAATTGGCCAAAAATTTTAAAAAAATTTGATTTTTACATTTTTCTGGGGGGGGAATTTCATATAATAAAATGTGAAAAATATTGTTATTTTTTCCAAATTGTCGCTTTTTTTTTGTTTATAGCGCAAAAAGTAAAAATTACACAGGTGATCAAATACCACCAAAAGAAAGCTCTGTTTATGGGAAAAAAAGGACGTAAATTTCGTTTGGGTATGGCATTGCACGACCGTGCAATTGTTTGTTAAAGTCGCACAGTGCCGAATCGCAAAAAGTGGCCTGGACGTAAGACAGAAAAATCCTCTAGTGGTAAAGTGGTTAAACACTTAGCTATTCCATTCCCAGGAAGATTAACACGCATTTTTGAGCTGAATTTTCACCTTATAACTAGTGATGGGCTTGATGTTCAGTCGAACGTAAGTTTGACTGGAACCTCAGCTGTTCTTGTGTTCGCTGAACACACAAGCAAATGAGGCGCTTCGTGGGCAATCCGCCTGCCGATGAGCGCCCCATAATGCACTGTGCAGGTGCAGTGAATAAATGATTGATGATTGGCCAAAGCATGCACCTGACCTGTATGCTTCAGTCAATCACAGCACAATGTCCTGTCAGAGCCATGATTGGCCTGAGTCCATGCCCCACACTATATGACGCTGCTGCTTACACCACAGCTCTTTTAAAGGCAAAGGGCGGGGACACCCACCGGTTACATCACCCGGTGGCACTGATTCCTTTTGATGTCACATGGCAATACATTACAGCCGTGAGCAAGTTTAAAAAAATGTTTTTCCTTTAGAAATGTCATTATTGCTGCAGCAGGCTCCATACATCTTACAGATGCCCCACTTTATAGGCACATTAAGGGGACCCCCCAGGGCACGATATTTAAAGAAATTTTTCATTTTTATTGTTTCACTTTAAGCGTTATTAAAATCACTGCTCCTGTAAAAATGATTGTTTTATAAAAAAAAATGTGTACATTAATTCATGTCCTCCAGAGCAGTACCCGGACCCCCATACACTTTTGTTTTTTTTTTGTTTTTTGGCAATAACTTTCATATACGCCTTTAAAATTTGGACTTTTCATTTTTAATGTTTGTGTCCCATAGACTTTAACCACTTGCCTACCGGGCACTTTCACCCCCTTCCTGCCCAGGCCAATTTTCAGCTTTTAGCGCTGTCACGCTTTGAATGACAATTGCGCGGTCATGCTACACTGTATCCATATGAAATTTTTATCATTTTTTTCACACAAACAGAGCTTTCTTTTGTTGGTATTTAATCATCTCTGTTTTTTTTTTTTATTTCTTACAAAAAAAAAAAGAAAAAAGACAGAAAATTTTGAAAAAAAAAAGTTTTCTTATTTTCTTCAAGTAAATTTTGAAAATAAATAAATTTTTCTCCTTCACTGATGTGCGCTGATGAGGCGGCACTGATGGGCACTGATAGGCTGCACTGATGGGCACTGATGAGGTGGCACTTATGGGCACTGATGAGGTGGCACTTATGGGCACTGATGAGGTGGCACTGATGAGGAGGTACTAATATGCCACACTGATGAGCACTGATAGGTGGCACTGGTAGGCGGCACTGATAGGCATCACTGATGAGCACTGATAGGCATCACTGATGAGCACTGAGAGGTGGCACTGCTGGGCACTGAGAGGTGGCACTGCTGGGCACTGAGATGTGGCACTGACGGGCGGCACTGATGGGCACTGAGAGGCGGCACTGCTGGACACTGATGGGTGGCACTGATGGACACTGACGGGTGGCACTGATGGGCGGCACTGATGAGCACTGATGGGCAGCACCATCAGTGCCCACACTCAGTGCCCATAGTGCTGCTAGTCAGTGCCCATCAGTGCCTAGGTGAGCACTGTGGGCACTGATGGTGGGCACTTGTGTTATTTTATTTACCGCTTTTGTAATCAGGGCACTGGAGATCGGTGCCCTGATTACATTCCTCTGTGTCCCCGACGGCAGATCGGCTCTGCTCCTTCCTCACACTGCAGTCTCTGTGTGAGGAAGGAGAGCTGGCGATGAGAGATGATCTCATATGTTTACATATGAGATCATCTCTCATTGGACGGTCCGATCACGTGGTGAATGGCCGCTGTGATTGGCCATTCACCACGATCTGTGATTGGCTGTGTCCAAGGGACACGGCCAACACAGATTTTCCCCGATGCGCGCTCGCGGGGAGCGCGCGGGGAGCCTGTTACTGGGAGGTATAAAGACGGCCTCCCGGAAATTCGAGTCCGCGCTGTAGCCGTACTTCGGCTATAGCGCAGACCGGAAGTGGTTAATAGGGTTCACATGTTCTCTAGAACTTTTTCCCTGTTCGAGATTTTCTGGTGCAAACCAAACAGGGGGGGGGGGGGGCGCGGTGTTCCCCTCATCACTACTTATAACCCAAAAAGAATCTGAATGAATCTACAAAACTGGAATAAAGAGATATTCACCTGTATGGACAAAATCACGTTCTAAAAATGAATGTCCTTCCTCATGAATTAGATTTACCTTTACCAGGTAACCTTCCACAAAACCAGGGCCAGTGCTAGGCTATTTATATCTAGACCAGCTACTTGCGCCCTCCCAAAATAAAAGAAAATAAAAAACTGAATGGCTTTGTGCAGTGTCATTTAATAACAGGCCAATACACTATTTGATCACAGATCCCATTGTGTGACAATCTGTCACCGTGATTTATTTAAAATGGCATTTTTGTTTTTATTATTTCACTGTGTGCTGTGTGTGGTGTGCTGTGTGCTGTGTGCGGTGTGCTGTGTGCGGTGTGCTGTGTGCTGTGTGCGGTGTCCTGTGTGCGGTGTCCTGTGTGCAGTGTCCTGTGAGCGGTGTGCTGTGTGCTGTGTGCAGTGTCCTGTGCGCGGTGTGCTGTGTGTGGTGTCCTGTGTGTGGTGTCCTGTGTGCGGTGTGCTGTGTGAGGTGTGCTGTGTGCGGTGTCCTGTGAGCGGTGTGCTGTGTGCAGTGTGCTGTGTGCGGTGTGCTGTGAGCAGTGTGCGGTGTGCTGTGTGCGGTGTGCTGTGTGGTGTGAGCGGTGTGCGGTGTGCTGTGAGCGGCATGCTGTGAGCGGTGTGCTGTGTGCCGTTTGCTGTGTGCGGTGTGCTGTGTGCTGTGAGCGGTGTGCCGTTTGCTGTGAGCGGTGTGCTGTGAGCGGTGTGCTGTGTGCGGTGTGCTGTGTGCGGTGTGCTGTGTGCGGTGTTCTGTGAGCGGTGTGCTGTGTGCCGTGTGCCGTTTGCCGTGTGCCGTGTGCGGTGTGCTGTGTGCTGTGTGCGGTGTGCTGTGTGTGGTGTGCTGTGTGCTGTGTGCGGTGTGCTGTGTGCGTTGTCCTGTGAGCGGTGTGCTGTGTGCGGTGTGCTGTGTGCTGTGAGCGGTGTGCTGTGAGCGGTGTGCTGTTTGCTGTGTGCTGTGTGCAGTGTCCTGTGAGCGGTGTGCTGTGTGCTGTGTGCAGTGTCCTGTGAGCGGTGTGCTGTGTGCGGTGTGCTGTGTGTGGTGTCCTGTGTGCGGTGTGCTGTGTGCGGTGTCCTGTGAGCGGTGTGCTGTGTGCAGTGTGCTGTGTGCGGTGTGCTGTGTGAGGTGTGCTGTGTGCGGTGTCCTGTGAGCGGTGTGCTGTGTGCAGTGTGCTGTGTGCGGTGTGCGGTGTGCTGTGTGTGGTGTGCTGTGTGCTGTGTGTGGTGTGCTGTGTGCATTGTCCTGTGAGCGGTGTGCTGTGTGCGGTGTGCTGTGTGCTGTGAGCGGTGTGCTGTGAGCGGTGTGCTGTTTGCTGTGTGCGGTGTGCTGTGAGCAGTGTGCTGTGTGCTGTGTGCTGTGTGCTGTGAGCGGTGTGCTGTGTGCGGTGTGCTGTGTGCTGTGTGCGGTGTGCTGTGTGCAGTGTGCTGTGTGATGTGAGTGGCGTGCTGTGAGTGGTGTGCTGTGTGCTGTGAGTGGTGTGCTGTGTGGTGTGAGCGGTGTGTGGTGTGCAGTGTGCTGTGTGATGTGAGCGGCGTGCTGTGAGCGGTGTGCTGTGTGCGGTGTCCTTTGTGCGGTGTGCTGTGAGCGGTGTGCTGTGTGCTGTGTGCCATTTGCTGTGTGCTGTGAGCGGTGTGCGGTGTGCTGTGAGCGGTTTGCGGTGTGCTGTGTGCGGTGTGCTGTGAGCGGTGTGCTGTGTGCGGTGTGCTGTGAGCGGTGTGCTGTGTGCTGTGTGCTGTGTGCGGTGTGCTGTGAGCGGTGTGCTGTGTGGTGTGAGCGGTGTGCGGTGTGCAGTGTGCTGTGTGATGTGAGCGGCGTGCTGTGAGCGGTGTGCTGTGTGCGGTGTGCTTTGTGTGGTGTGCTGTGTGCTGTGAGCGGTGTGCTGTGTGCCATTTGCTGTGTGCTGTGAGCGGTGTGCGGTGTGCTGTGAGCGGTGTGCGGTGTGCTGTGAGCGGTGTGCGGTGTGCTGTGTGCGGTGTGCTGTGTGCGGTGTGCGATGTGCTGTGTGCGGTGTGCTGTGAGCAGTGTGCGGTGTGCGGTGTGCGATGTGCGATGTGCTGTGTGCGGTGTGCTGTGTACGGTGTGCGGTGTGCGGTGTGCTGTGTGTGGTGTTCTGTGTGCGGTGTGCTGTGTGCGGTGTGCTGTGTGCTGTGTGCGATGTGCGGTGTGCTGTGTGCGGTGTGCTGTGTGCTGTGTGCTGTGTGCTGTGTGCGGTGTGCTGTGTGCGGTGTGCTGTGTGCTGTGTGCGGTGTGCTGTGTGCTGTGTGCGGTGTGCGGTGTGCTGTGTGCTGTGTGCTGTGTGCTGTGTGCGGTGTGCTGTGTGCTGTGTGCGGTGTGCTGTGTGCTGTGTGCTGTGTGCGATGTGCGGTGTGCGGTGTGCTGGGTGCTGTGTGCTGTGTGCGATGTGCGGTGTGCTGTGTGCGGTGTGCTGTGTGCTGTGTGCGGTGTGCTGTGTGAATAAAGTAAATATAAGAAGCAGTGTGAGAAGACGGAGGAGGGGAGAACACACTGATAATCATTAGCAGTGAGTGTGTGACACGCTGATGATCAGACCTTCTCTATACTCCGCTATGTAGGATTCTCTTCACCTCACCCCCATCCAGTCCTGCTCTGGGTAAGCTGATTTGCTAAGAAGGAGTGGGAGGTGGAACAACTTATCAGCAGCCACACCCTCCCACTCAGAAGATCAGCGCTATTGGCTGCCTGTTACACTCCCTCCTGTATCTGAAAGCGGTGGGCGGGAGAGGGGGAAAGCCACACACACTCCGCTCTGATATTACCATCATCAGCCTGCTGCACGGAACTCCCTGCTCCTGCGGGGAGCCTGGGGGGGCGACAAGCAGTAGGAAGTGGTGAGGCAAGAGTCAGCTGTGCCCCTAGGCGGCTGCCTGGTTTGCCTTAGTGGTAGTGCCGGCCCTGCACAGAACTATCTGCATCTACAAGACCATTTTTTTTATATTTATGGGGAGTAAAAAAGGCTAGAATAAATAAATGTAGCTTAAGTCTAAAGGAACAAGTCTTCAGAAAATCTTATAGTGTGTATGGCCCAAAAGGCTTTAATTACTTCTTTAACCACTTCAGCCCCAGAAGAATTTACCCCCTTAACCTCCCTGGCGGTATGATTCTTTCGGATTTTAGGTGCTGAAAGCGGTACCATTATTTTGCATGTAATTCTTGAGAATGAGCAGCCCAAACCAACTGTATGTATATATATATATATTTTTTTTTTTACTGTGCGTTCTGCTTTATAACATCTTGGGTAGAGTTGAGCGGACACCTGGATGTCCGTGTTCGGCGGGTTCGGCCGAACTTGAAAAAAAAGTCCGGGTCCGTGTCCCGGACTTTTGCCGAACTTTACCCGGACACCGAACCCCATTGAAGTCAATGGGGACCCGAACTTTCAGGCACTAAAATGGCTCTAAAACACCAATGGAAAGGGCTAGAGTGCTGCAAATGGCAGCAAAACGTAGTTAAGAGCATGGCAAGTGCTCTGCAAACAAATGTGGATAGGGAAATAACTTAAAACAACAAAAACAGAAAAATAAAACAATGTTCTTCATCTTCATCATATGGAGTAGGAGGGAGGTTGAGGTGGTGGTGGATGTGGCGGTGTCATAGGCGTGTGCACAGGGTGTGCCGGGTGTGCCTGGGCACACCCTAATCACCTAGGGCACATAGCATTATCGCTCTGTTTGCCAGTGAGGAGATGGGAAAGATCTCCCTCGGACCTGCTCTGCCATAAGAGAAGTGCCACACACTTCTATTTCACTTTGCCAGCAGGGAGAGTAATGTATCGGGGCCATGTATATGTAGGCAAACACATGCATGTGTATTTAAACTTTGGGGTGCACACCCTAATGCAATATGCTGCGCATACCTATGGGCGGTGTAGGTGGAAGCGGCGGTGGAGGAGGACGAGGTAGCCAACACTGCTTTTTTTCAGTCATTTTAAATGAGGGTACACCCCAAAAGAGTGAGAAAGAGCAAACATAGCACAATAGCTGGGTAAGGTCGGTATCCATCTCTATTCTGCACAAGGTACGGAAAAGTCCCGTGGGATCCATGCCTGGTTCATTTTAATGAACGTAAGCTTGTCCACATTGTCTCTGGACAGGCGGCTGCGCTTGTCTGTGATAATGCCCTCAGCCGTGCTAAATACCCGTTCAGATAATACACTGGCTGCAGGGCACGTCAGCACCTCCAAGGCGTAAAGGGCAAGCTCAGGCCATGTGCCCAACTTGGAGACCCAGAAGTTGAAGGGGGCAGACCCGTCATTCAGTACGTCTAGGCGTGTGCACACATACTGCTCCACCATGTTGGTAAAATGCTGCCTCCTGCTAAGACGTTCCATATGAGCTGCTGGTGCTGCTGTTTGTTGTGGCGTGCTGACAAAGCTTTTCCACATTTCGGCCATGCTAACCCTGCCTTCTGAGGTGCTGGCGGTGCCCTGGTTGAGTTGGCGACCTCCTCCTCCTCCTCCTCTGCCTTGTGCTTCCACTGTGGCCCCGCTGTCAGATGGGAATGCCAGCAGCATGGCGTCTACCAGCGTGCGCTTGTACTCGCGCATCTTGCGATCGCGCTCCAGTGAGTGAATTAAGGACGGTACGTTGTCCTTGTAACGGGGATCCAGCAGCGTGGCCACCCAGTAATCAGCACAAGTTAGAATGTGGGCAACTCGGCTGTCGTTGTGGAGACACTGCAGCATGTAATCGCTCATGTGTGCCAGGCTGCCCAGAGGCAACAAAAGGCTGTCCTCTGTGGGAGGTGTATCGTCTGCGTCCTCTGTATCCCCCCAGCCACGCACCAGTGATGGCCATGAGCTGGCCTGGGTGTCACCCTGCTGTGAACATGGTTCCATCTCCTCCTCCATCTCCTCCTCCATCTCCTCATCCTCCAGAACTGTGCCCCTGCTGGACAATTGTGTCCCTGGCGTTTGTGTGTGCAGGAACCCACCCTCGGAGCCCCTTGCGAATGACTGCCCTGAAAGCCTTGGAAATGTTACCTCTTCATCATCCTCCTCCTCCTCATCCTGTGCCACATCCTCTTCCATCATCACCCAAATTGTTTTTTGAAGGAGGCATAGAAGTGGGATAGTTAAGCTGACAACGGAGTCATCGGCACTGGCCATGTTGGTTGTGTACTCAAAACAGCGCAACAAGGCAACCAGGTCTCGCATGGGGGCCCAGTTATTGGTGGTGAAGTTGTGCTGTTCCGCAGAGTGACTCACGCGTGCGTGCTGCAGCTGAAACTCCACTATGGCCTGCTGCTGCTCGCACAGTCTTTCCAGCATGTAAGGTGTTCCACCTTGTGGGCACGTCACATATGAGGTGGTGAGCGGGAAGGCCGAAGTTACGCTGCAGCGCTGACAGGCAAGCAGCAGCAGGGTGAGAACGCCGAAAGTGCGCACAGACGGCCCGCACTTTCTGCAGCAGCTCTGACATATCGGGTAATTTTTAAGGAACCTCTGCACCACCAAATTCAGCACATGCGCCAGGCAAGAGATGTGCGTCAAACCGGCTAGGCCCAGAGCTGCTATGAGAATTGGCCCGTTATCGCACACCACCAGGCCGGGCTTGAGGCTCGCTGGCAGCAACCACTCATTTGTCTGCTTTTCCATGCTCCTCCACAACTCCTGCGCGGTGTGTGGTTTTTCCCTCAAACAGGCAAGTTGTAAAACTGCCTGCTGTCGTTTACCCCTGGCCGTGCTGAAGTTGGTGGTGAAGGTGTTACGCTGACCGGATGAGGAGGTGGTAGAGGAAGAGGAAGTGGAGTAGGAGGAGTTAGGAACAGGAGGCAAACTGAAGCGCCCTGCAATCCTCGGTGGTGGAAGGACATGCGCCAAATTGCTATCCGCCTCAGGCCCATCCGCCAGTGCATTTACCCAGTGTGCCGTTAGGGAGATATAACGCCCCTGACCGTGCTTACTGGTCCACGTATAGGTAGTTAGGTGGACCTTGGCACAGATGGTGTTGCGCAGTGCACACCTGATTTTTTCCCCCACTTGGTTGTGCAGGGAAGGGATGGCTTGCCTGGAAAAGTAGTGGCGGCTGGGCACGACGTACTGTGGGACAGCCACCGACATAAGGCTTTTAAAACTGTGCATCTCCACCAGACGGAATGACAGCATTTCAAAGGCCAAGAATTTTGAAATGCTGGCATTCAGGGCCAGGGATCGCGGGTGGGTAGGGGGGTACTTCCTCCTCCTCTCAAGTGTTTGGGAGATGGAAAGCTGAACGCTTCCACGGGACACTGTGGAGATGGTTGGTGACCCAGGTGGTGGTGTTGCTGACAGATCCTCTGTTTGCGGGGTGGCAGGTGCCGGTATCACTATAGATGTGGATGGAGAGGCCGAGACTGCAGCAGAAGAGGAAGCAGGAGGAGCCAGAGACCTTTCTTGGTTTTGAAGGTGTCTACTCCACTGCAGCTTGTGCTTTGCACTTAGATGCCTGATCATGCAGGTTGTGGCATCAGGCTCGCTTCAGGCTCTGATTGCACAGGGTGCAAACCACTCGTGTCCTGTCATCAGCACATTTTCTGAAGAACTTCCACGCTAGAGAACTCCTTTGAGTTGGCTTTGGTGCGCTCGTTCCCTTGCTGCGTTGGGCAGTAGCAGGCGTAGTGTCTAGGGCACGGCCGCTCCGCTTCTGCACCCTGCTCCCTCTTCTGCTGTGCTGGTGGCTCTGTGCGACCACGCCTCTTCCTCCAAACTACTCAGGTCACCTGCATGACGTTCATTCCACGTGGGGTCGAGGACCTCATCGTCCTCCACATCATCTTCCACCCAGTCTTCACCCCTGCCCTCCTTGTCGATCTCCACAATTCTGAGTGCCGCAGCAGTTGGCACCTGCGTTTCGTCATCATCGGAGACGTGCTGCGATGGTCCTTCCATGTACTCATCTTGATAAATAAGTGGTTGGGCATCGCTGCACTCAATCTCTTCCACTTCTGGGGCAGGGCTAGGTGGATGGCCCTGGGAAACCCTGCTGACAGAGTCTTTAAAAAGAAGAAGAGACTGCTGCATGACTTGGGGCTCAGACTGCTTGCCTGATTTGCAAGGGGGTGAGGTGAAAGACGGTTGCACATTGGCTGCAGGTGCCAACTCTGACCTTTCTGCAATAGACTGGGCGGGAGACAATGTGAAGGAACTGGAGGCACTATCAGCAGCAAACCAATCTACTATCGCCTCTACTTGTTCTGGCCTCATCACTTCTAGAGGCGTATGATGCCCTACCAAATACTGCTGCAGGTTCTGTCGCCTACTAACACTTGAGGAAGGTGTTTCACTTGGGCGTGTAGCTGGCACGGATAGACCACGTCCTCTCCTTGCAACAGGAGCTCTACCAGCAGCACCACAACCCAGGCCATGGCCCCTATTTGACGGTCTCCTCATATTTCTGTAATTTATGATCTTGCCCTAGAAAGGTGTTTATTGAATAGCGGAACAAAAGAACAACATTATCGCACGGGTGTATCTCACAGTCAAATATGTACCCTAAAGGGAGGATGAGGAAGAGGAGTAGGAGGAGTTGGGAACAGGAGGCAAAACTGAAGCGCCCTGCAATCCTTGGCGGGGAAAGGAGATGCGCCAAACAAATTTAAAAGGTGTATCTCACACGTACCGATACAGACTATGCCGTAATTTAATTTTTTACACTCAAAGAGGGTGTATATTGAATAGCGGAATAGGAAAAATTTTATAATACGGTGTATCTCACACGTACAAACACAGAATAGGCCCCGCCGATTACAATTTTTTGTACCCTAAAGGCAGGATGAGGAAGAGGAGTAGGAGGAGTTGGGAACAGGAGGCAAACTGAAGCGCCCTGCAATCCTCGGCGGTAGAAGGAGATGCGCCAAACAAATTTAAAAAGGTGTATCTCACATGTACCGATACAGAATATCCCACAATTTAATTTTTTACACTCAAAGAGGGTGTATATTGAATAGCGGAATAGGACAAATTTTACAAAACGGTGTATCTCACATGTACAAACACAAACTAGGCCCCGATTACAATTTTTTCTACCCTAAAGGCAGGATGAGGAAGAGGAGTAGGAGGAGCAGGCAGGAGGCAGACTGAAGCACCCTCAAATCCTCGGCAGTATGAGATGCGCCCCAAAAATTGGAAAGGTGTATCTCACACGTACCGACACAGACTATCACGCAATTTAATTGTTTATACCCAAAGGTTTTGATTTAATAGCGGAATAGAAAATATGATCAAAAAAAAGTGTATGTATATCACACGTACACAACCACACTAGGCCCCAATTACTATTGTTTGTACCCCTAAAAGGATGGATGAGGAGTAGGAGGAGTATGGAACAGGCAGCACCCTCAAATCTTCAGAAGTATGAGATGAACCCCAAAAACTTGGAAAGGTGGATCTCACACGTACCAACACAGACTATCCCGCAATTTAACTGATCCCCAAAGGTTTTTGATTAAATAGCGGAATAGAAAATATGATCCAAAAAAGTGTATGTATCTCACACGTACACAACCACACTAGGCCCCAATTACTATTGTTTGTACCCCTAAAAGGATGGATGAGGAGTAGGGGGAGTATGGAACAGGCAGCACCCTCAAATCTTCAGAAGTATGAGATTGTGTTCACTGTACCCCACAAAGATTGTGTTCACTGCACCCCACAAAGATTGTGTTCACTGTACCCCACAAAGATTGTGTTCACTGCACCCCAAAAATATTGTGTTCACTGCACCCCAAAAGGATTTCGTTCACTGCACCCCAAAAGGATTTCGTTCACTGCACCCCAAAAAGATTGTGTTCACTGCACCAAGATTGTGTTCACTGTACCCCACAAAGATTGTGTTCACTGTACCCCAAAAAGATTGTGTTCACTGTACCCCAAAAAGATTGTGTTCACTGCACCCCAAAAAGATTGTGTTCACTGCAGCCCACACACAGCAAAATGGATGTGGATCACTGACACCTGCCTATCTCCTATCCCACACCACACAGCAATATCGATTGTAGTTTGTAGAACACAGTTTCCCTAAAAATCAGCAGACTCTATCCCTAACAGGATTGATAAGAGATCGTAGATCGGGTGACTGCAAACCCCACCCCACACAGCAATGTCGATTGTAGTTTGTAGAACACACTTTCCCTAAAAATCAGCAGACTCTCTCCCTAAAATGCCTACAACTCGCCCTGCCTAACACACTCCGACCTGTCCCTCAATTCTATCCGGACACAAATGTTTTTTTTTTTCCTGTCTGTCCCTAATCAGCAGCGAGCACGTTGATGTGTGCTCTCTCCCTGATCTAAGCAGCAGAATGACGCCGTAGCGGCGCTGCCTCGAACTTATAAAGACTTGGTCACATGCTTCAGACGGCCAATCACAGCTACTGATACATTTGTAGGTATGGCTGGGATGGCTTAAGGCACACCAGTTAAACGATTGTTGATTGGCTGTTGAAAGCCCGCCATGAAAAGCACGCCAAAGCATGCAAAACCCGGAAATAAAATGACCGAACACGGATTTTTACCCGAATATACAGTAAAGTGTCCGTGTCCGTGTTCGGGTAACAAAAATCCAATTATTCGGTACGAACACGAATAATACAGTCCGTGTTCGCTCAACCCTAATCATTGTATCATATTATCATATATCATTGTATCATATTATCATATATCATTGTATCATATATCATTGTATCATATTATCATATATCATTGTATCATTGTATCATATATCATTGTATCATATTATCATATATCATTGTATCATATTGCATACAATGTTGACTTTGTAATTTCTTGTATGTTACCCATCATTTTCTTCAATAAACTTGTATTTGGGCAGTATTGGGCAGTGTCGCACAACCGTGCAATTGTTAAAACAACGCAGTGCCGAATCACAAAAGATGGCCTGGTCATTAAGGGAGTAAATCATTCCAGGGCTGAAGTGGTTAAAGATAAACACACGATCAGATAATCGTACAAAAAAAAAAAACGGCTTTCGAATTGATCGCACGACAATCTGATAGTTAGTACACAGCTTTCGACAGCCGATTACGACATTTCATCCAACAAAATTTGAAGGGACAAACACGAAAACTTTTGTCATGCGATAGCCTAGCATACGACAAATCGCTTAATCAGTACAGTGTGCGTCCGCTAAAAATCAATAGACAAAGACCGCGCATGATCAGAAACACGAAAATAACCCGTAAAAAGCCCGGCCGCCATGGTTTTTCTTTTGCACTATCCGATACGTAGCTATGCAATCAGAAAGCTTTTCCAGAATTGCATTGCTGAATTCGATATTCGTATCATGCAACAAAATGCGAGCGATAAGTCGTCTGATTATCTGATCGTGTGTACAAGGCATAAGGATGAAAAACACATCAGGGTGAGAGCAATCATTGTACACAATCATTTATGGTTAGCTCTAAACTGATGACTTGGAAGAACTTTTAAATCGCCCCCTATGGACACATTTTGTGTACTGAATTTTGTCACTGTTTCCAGGGTGTGCCCTGTCCGCAGGGCCGTCTTTAATATTGATTGGACCCTGGGCAAATATTTTCTTGGGCCCTCCCGAATCCATTTATTAACTATTTGCAGGCAGTGCGGGTTTAAGGGGCAGCTGCTTTGGGCCCCACAACAATGACTGGGCCCGAAGCAGCTGCCTCTTTTTCCCTGTGTTAAAGTCGGCCTTGCATGTCTGGGATCTAATTACACAACCTCATCTTTTATATTTTTACAGCTCTGGCAGTAGAAGGGTTAAGCCAGGATTGGGTGATATGTGTAAGTGCCAGGGCTTTTTTTCAGCTGGAACTTGGTGGAACTCAGTTCCACCACCTTTGGCTCAGGCCCATGGGCGTCCGCAGGTAGGAGCTAGGGGGGGTAAATGCCCCCCCCCCCCCCTGGAATCTCAACTTCCCCTTTCAAGTGGTTGTTAAGCCACTTTATACCATCCTGTCTGGTCTGTTTAATTATCCTGTGTGCCTGTTTTTAAAAAAATAAGCCGTTCTTTACCAGTTTTCAGAGGGCCGAGCGCCGCTCTTGCGACCCATCATCTCTCTTCTCTCCCCGTCTGACAGCTGCCTGCAGTGGGCGGGGCCGAGGATTCCTCACTGATGTCAGTCGGGAGGGGAGGAGGAGGAGAGAGGTGGCGGGTCACGTAAGGGGCGAGTGCGCTCTGAAAACTTTTAAAGAATGGCTTATTTTTATAAAACACAGACACAGGGGCCACACAGGATTATTAAACAAACTGTAGACAGGATATGAAACATTTTAAATGAAACTACAGCAGCAGGAGGGGCACTGACAGGAAGGGAGGGGAGGGGGGAGAGAGGACAGAGGAGGAAAGGAGGGTTGGGGATGACAGAGGCACGTAAACTGACCACAGTTTCAGGGCTTAGCAGCCATGATATACCGTGGTCGGTTTACAGAGGTGAGGACATAGCCAGGCAGGATCAGCCAGGTATTTCAGGTGATAGAAGGGGACAAATTACACAGCAAAGCACTGTGCTGTATAATATGCTTTAAGGGAACAGAATCTTTTTTTTTTTATTAGGTTAACAAAAATAAAAATAAAATAAAAAATAAATGCTGCCATTTGTCCTTTAAAAATAAATACTAGAAATAAGTATAATGACTAAGCCCCTCCCCTTCATAACATTGTTGAAAAGGGGCATAGCACGGATGACCTTAAAATGATGCCCCCCCCCCCCCCTTGAAAAAAGTTCTGCGGACGCCCATGCTCAGGCCCTCTGTTCCCTGCTCATCGCTATCACTTGTAAACAGCAGGGTCGTGGTTGAGTTCCCTGGTAAGTGTGATCCCCATTCTTTATCCCGGGGTGATCAATAAAGACTCTTTGAGTGGACGTCTTGGATAGGGTTGGATTTTTTATTCATTGGTCTCATGGGATTCCAGATGGTTCTCCATCAATGTGTGTTATATGAGGGGGGAGGGGAGCGTACACTGTGACCTGACTGGGATCTGTATTCTGTCTGTGCAGGAAATGATGTTCAGGAGGAAATATTCACCCGGCCGGGATCTGACCTTCTCATCCCCATCAGACTCCATCTCACCCTCAACCATACAGATACAGAGAGATGTGACGAGTTTTTCTGGATATATTGGAGACCATATGGAGTCGAAGGAATAAAAATAGTTAAACATGAGAATTGTACACTGACGGATATCAGATATTTCCCCAATACAAGGATATCGGAGAATGGAAGTCTGATCATATCCAATGTGACTCTGTACAATGACGGGATATACATTGTGTATATATACAACTCTACAGGACTCGGCATACAGGCATATTACTATAATGTCCATGTAGAAGGTAAGTCCCATCCAATCCCCATGCGGGGAGGTGCAGGGTGGTGCAGCGGCAGTAAACACACAGTCCAGTTTCAGGAGCAGAACACCGCTTGCAGACCACCCCACATCTACTTCTACAGGGAGGCCGCTCTGCACTGGATCGCCCATCTGATACGTGATCAGCACTTCCGAGGGTAAGTGATTTGTTAGAGCACAAGCTGATCAGTGGGTCCTGGCCAATGATTGATTACCAGGACCCGCTGATTGGCTCCGTGATTCAGAGAAGGGAGCTCTGTGTTGTAAACAGAGGCGTGCCCCCGCCCCTGCTCGTTCCCTGACATCCCCACACCTGTGACTGGCGGCTCCGATGTCTGCACTGGATCGCCCATCTGATATGTGATCAGCACTTCCGAGGGTAAGTGATTTGTTACAGCACAAGCTGATCAGTGGGTCCTGGCCAATGATTGAATACCATTATTAGGCACACATTTAACCCCCTTGATCGCCCTTAGATGTGAACCCTTTCCCAGCCGGTGTCATTAGTACAGTGACAGTGTACAGTATTATCACTGATCACTGTATTAGTGTTACTATTGGTGTCAGTGCCAGTTGTCCATTAATGTCTTCCCCAGGAAGAATAATTCGGTGTCAGATTGCCCACCATAATATCACTATTTTTTTCCCCTCAAAATTCCATCTTTTTTCATTTATATAATATAAAATAAAAAATGTAGCAATGATCTAATACTACCAAAAGAAAACTCTATTTGAGTGAAAAAAAATGATAAAACTTTAATTTACAGTGTTGCATGACTGCGCAAGTGCCAGTTAACCATTTGCCGACCGCCGCTCGACTATATACGGCGGCGGTCAGCCCCTCCTGGGCAAAGTGACGTATCGGTATGTCACTCGCCCACGAGCCTCTAGGGGGCGAGCGCGCGCCACCGGAGGCGCGCCCCTGCTCGTTCCCTGACATCCCCGCACCTGTGACTGGCGTCTCCGATGTCCGCCGGCCACTCGCGATCTCCCGCTGGAGAGGGAGAAATGCAGACGGCTGATGTAAACACAAACAACTGTCATTCTCCCTTAGATCATCACTGAGGCTATGCGATCCTGCTATGAAGGATCATATGTCTCTGTTATGATCTAACAAGCCACACCCCTTGACAGTTAGAATCACGCCCCTAGGGACACACTTAACCCTTGATCACCAATAAAGTTAACCCCTTCCCTGCCAGTGTCATTTTTACAGTAACAGTGCATATTTATAGCACTGATTACTGTAGTAATGTCACTGGTACCCCAAAAAGTGTCAAAAATGTCAGTCATGGGTCCGATCTGTCCGCCGCAATGTCGCAGTCCCGCAAAATAAAAAAATCGCAGATCGCCGCCATTACTTGTTAAAAAAAAATAAATAAAAATGACATAAATCTTTTCCGTAGTTAGTAAAGGCAATAACTTTTGCGCAAACCAATCAAACTACGCTTATTGCGATTTTTTTTGCCAAAAATATGTAGCAGAAAACAAATTGGCCTAAAATGTTAAAAAATTTTGATATTTACATTTTTTTTGAGAATTTCATATAAAAAAAAATGTGAAAAATATTGTTATTTTTTCAAAATTGTCGCTCTTTTTTTTGTTTATAGCTCAAAAAGTAGTGTTCAGACCCAAGCGGGGAGGCTCCCAGGAAGGATGGCATGTGCCTATGCTTTCCTTCTTTATCTGGAACCTCTCCCTTCCAATATTCACTTTCTCTTTTGGACTGTCTACACTGGCCACACGCAAAATGGTTGGGGCCGTCTGGTCCTTGGTAGCTACCACCACTGCAATCCTGGTGAAGTGGTCAACAAAAACCAGGGCATAGCGATACCCAGAGGATGTGCTGGATATCGTCAGGAAGTCCATGGTGACCAGTTTGAAGGGCTCTGACGTGGTCAGTGACATGGGTGTTACCTTTTCAGGAAGGGCTTTGTACATGGAGAAAGTTACGAATTCCCAACAAGCCTTCTGGACCCAAATCCACTAGCTGCAGGCAAGAAAGACCTCCTGACTAAGGATCCAGCATGGTCAGCCCTGAAGTGCCCATTCACAGTATGCAGCACCTGGAGGGTGTGAAACTGGGGGACCCCCAATTTATAGTATGTCCCTCTGTTTGGTGGAAATGCGTGCCTGGCAATATAGTATGCTAATCCACGTTTCGATCCCACTGCCTCAGGATTGCTCAAACTGTGTTGGATAGTCACTGGCATTCACAGGATGACGGCTTGCACTGCTGAGAGAAGAAAGGTTGCACCTGCATAAGGTCAGAGTCCTTCTGTTGATTCAGTGCAAATTCCTCTCGGGTGCAGATTTCTTTTTTTTTTAACATTAACACATTTATTGAAGAGTATGAGGCATACAAAGATAGATACATGGCGATCATAGATGGAGAGGATTGGATTTTTTATTCATTTGTCTCATGGGATTCCAGATGGTTCTCCATCAATGTGTGTTATATGAGGGGGGAGGGGAGTGTACACTGTGACCTGACTGGGATCTGTATTCTGTCTGTGCAGGAAATGTCCCGGTTGTTAGGGAGGAAATATTCACCCGGCCGGGATCTGACCTTCTCCTCCCCATCAGACACCATTTCACCCTCAACCATACAGATACAGAGAGATGTGATTGGTTCTACTGGAACTTTTGGGAATCACCAGAACAACCAGAAAGAGGAATAGCTAGACACAAGTACTGTGATCTGTCGGAGTTCAGATATTTCCCCAATACAAGGATATCGGAGAATGGAAGTCTCATTATATACAATGTGACTCTGGAGAATGATGGGATATACAGTCTGCACATATTCAACTCTACAGGAATACTTATAGAGACAGATTATTACATCATCCATGTAGAAGGTAAGTCCCATCCAATCCCCACCTCCAGTCCTAGCAGTGTCCTTCCCGCTCCGTGTCTTTATATCCATACATTATATAGTAGAACCCCAAAAGTCCATATCAGACCCTCAGACCCTTATCCAAGTTTGCAGCCTGGGAGGCTAGGATAGGGAGGCTGAGCTTCTCCTGTTGGAACCACAACACAGGGCAGAGTCCCCTGGGTGATGTAATTGACCAAATGTGGTCAGATCCATAAGAACCTGCCCTATTATTTATATCGGTGGTAATCCCCCAGACCTGTTATTCGTGGATGAGCAGTTTTCTGGATTAAACTCGTGTTGGCAGCTCTCAGATTTTTTTTTTTCTTTTCGTCGGGTTGGCAGGCATCAACTTGCAGATAAGGTGCTCTGCCAGGGGTTACCCTCTGGCAAGGAACCCTCCCATGTTAAGGGCCTGTGATTTGGTTTGGTTCAGGAGAAGGGGCTACAAGCTTGCCCCTTCCTTTCCTGGCCTTTCAGGCTGCATTTGTAAACATGGAAACAAAAATTTAAGAAGAGCACACAGAGGTGCAATTAAAAGCTTGAATGTCAAAATCAAATGCCAATTGCCCATTCACAAAATGAATTAGAAAAAGCACGTACCCAACACTCCCCAGCATGGGCGTCTCCCTGTATTCACACTTGCAGTCCTGGATAGCAGTGCTGTCAGATGGAGGAACAGCGGCAGCTGAAGGAATAGACCAGAACTCTGCACATAGGCATAATGTGCCGCAGAGAATTACTTGAAGGAGGTCACATGTGGGCGGAGCAGAGGGTTTGGCTACAAATCTCAAAGGTCCTCCTTCCTTGTCAAGACAGAGGAAGGCTTGACATAGAAAGAGTTCCTTCAAAACCAGGTAGCCATGACATGTTTTGATTGTTTTGTACCTTATCTTCTTCTTGCATAGATCATTCATTTAGCAGAGTGTGCAGGAGCTTAGTGATCACATAACAGTCTATGTGGAGCAGAGCGGTAGTATTTAAAACAGGATAAGTGTGTCCCTGGAAATTCATTGGTTGAACTTGATGGACTTGTGTCTTTGTTCAACCTGACTAACTATGTAACTATGTATGGAAGTCTGTACAGCTCATCATACACTATACAATCTGATGATACAGTCCTGGGTTATACGGTTTGGGGGGAGGGGGGGTTCATTGGCTGGCAATGCTGATGTAAACCTGCTCTGTGTCTTTTCCAAAAAACTCTCACTGTTTTCTTGTGAATTTTACACTAACAAGGCTGACCTAGGTTTGTCTGCACAGTTTTTGGGTACTCAGACCTCATTACCATCACCCCTTCATAGAGGGCTCATATACTATTGGCAGTGTTTGCTGGGGTGATGTGATGGCTGGTGACTCTCTCACATGGTCATGTCCTCACCCAGCCTGCTGTCATTGTGTGATGATAATCTGACCTTCTATCCTCCATGTTTACTGGACGACTTACTGAATGGCGGCTACATCCTTATAAAAAAACTAACAAATTGCAGTGCTATGGGTATTTATAACAAACAGTCCATACCAAAAATTATAATGTGATTAAAAAAATAAAGTATAACCAGTCCTTCATGAAATAAACAATCTGATCACCATCAGATAATATATCAGTAAAGTTCACAGTGAAAGTCCATAAAAGTGCAGCGCTTTCTTGGATGAAAAGAAATGGGAGAAATGAGCGATCACCGGATCCAAATGCTGTCTCCATCAACAGAACCGCTCATACCCATAGCGCAATAAATTGTAAATCCAGTTCGGCATACAGATCTTCTGATGGTGTCAAAAATCATCACTTCCTTCACATCAGATCATATCCAAATATAATCAACAACAGTTCTCATAGTGTAATAATTATATATATATATGTTTTCAGAAAGAATATTCTGAGATAGGATAATCCCCCGTGATAGTAGTGAAAAAACATCCAATCCGTTCATCACTCCGCCATCCACGCATGCAATACAAACTCACCAGAGGGAGTATATCATCATCAGGCACTAAAAAGCCCACCACGCTCCACCAGGAATGGATGGATGGATTCCAAACACTGTCTCCGATATCCTCTTGCTCCAGGACTCACAATCAGAAGGGGACATTTAGACACTCACATCACAACATGAACCCAGTATATAAAAAGATAGGGTATCATAGTGTAGTATATTGTATTATCATTGGAGCAGTGTCCCCATAGGGCTTGCTGTGTGATGTCTTCTTGGGCCTCCTCTGATTACCAGCAGACAGTCACTTAGCGACAGTTCACAAATCCATCCTTACGCTCAGTGGCACGTTACTCAATAAACAGTCCAGGGGATTTTGTTTTTGGTATTTATTGTGGAACTTGGATGGGAGAAGAGAATTGTGGGATACTCCAACTTGAATTATTTACAGTTGATAAGGACAACGCTCACTTGGCCTCACCAGGTTATTTGTGGAAGCAGACACGTTGCTTTAACCATATTGTCACTTGTGTGGAAGGATTAAAGTCTTCTTGCTCTCTCTAGCAGCAGGCTTGATGCAACTACATTATCTTCAGGACACTCTCTAGCATCCCCTTGACTGACACCTGTCCACTGACTCTTCTAGTTGAAAGGATGGCGCTCTCAGGACAGGCCTCTTGCAAGGATCTGTACTCACTGTAGGCAGAATCAGATCCTCTCCATTGTCTCCCCTCTAGTTAGCTCTGCAGAACATCCAGGCTCTGCCACTCTCTGACTCTTAGGCCCTCAGGTTCGACCACCTGAGGCCACATGGCAACTTCTACGGAGGAAGGGCAGCTGTCCCCTCCCCCTTGGACCCCACTCTCCAGCTGAAAGACACAGAGCACATGTGCTCTTGGCATTTATACAGTACCCCAGCATGCACTGAGGCACTTTCCTCTGCCAATCACTAGGGCTGTACTAAATGCCAGTGCACTAATTTGTCAGGTTTCCTCCCACTGTCCAATATGCCTCCCTCTTGGACCAGTGTGGAACACTTCAGACAAGTTGGGTTGCACCTGACCACCATGAGCAGACCTCACTGGCAGATCCTGCTCTCTGGTAGGCAGAGAACAATATAGACTTATCTGGCAATTGCTCTGGTAAACTATACTCTCTTTCTAGCACCTACCTAGGAGGTTGTTACACAGGCATCACAATAATATAGCAGCCACTATATAGTACATAAACCGCTCATAGAAACCAGTTTAAAAACAAGTTTAAAATAGCACTTGTGACTCCTATGAAAACACCCTCATAGCCCTCCATCGCTGTGGTGTTTTTCATGGGAGTCACAAGTGCTGTTTTAACCACTTTGGGGGGCACCTCAAGCAGGGCAAGCAGTCTGGTATGGTTCAGGATAGAGGGGGGGGGGGGCGCTCGCTCGTCGTCGTCCCCATCCTGGCCTGCCAGGCTGCATGCTAAGATAAGGGTATGGTATGTATTTTGTGGGGGGGGGGCGGCATGCCATTTTTTTTTTCAATTTTGGTTTGGACTTCCCCTTAAAATCTGTACCTGACCCAAAGGGCCTGGTACAGATTTTAAACTAGGAAGGGGGGGCAAAAGAGTGAAAATACAAGAGTCCAATTGCCCCCCGAAACAATGCCAGAACAGGTCAGAAGCACAGAGGTTAAGAAATGATAAGCTCAGAGTCCTGTCTACAAATGCTCGCAGTTTAGGTAAAAAAATCAATGAACTTGGGTCAATAATGGCATCTGAGAATGTAGATTTAGTGGCTGTTACGGAGACATGGTTTAATGAAAGAAATGACTGGGACATAACCATACCAGGGTACTCTTTATACAGAAGAGACAGAGAAGGCAAGAAAGGAGGAGGAGTGGCCCTGTATGTGAAAGATAGCATTAAATCTAACCTAATACAAGTTGGTGAGGCCAACATAGAGTCAGTTTGGGTTACGTTGCAGTTTGCTTATCATACAGTAACTTGTGTAGGTGTGATATATAGACCACCTGGTCAAGTTAAAGAACTAGATGATCTACTAGTTGAAGAAATAGCTAAAATGACAATGAAAGGAGAAGTTATCATTATGGGAGATTTCAATCTTCCGGATATAAACTGGAAAACCAAAATAGCAAGTTCTACCAGGAGTACAGATATTCTAAATTCCCTATTGGGGTTGTCTCTGCAACAAGTGGTTGAGGAGCCAACCCGGAGGGAGGCCATTTTGGATTTGGTATTCACAAATGGGGATTCGGTATATGATGTCATTGTAGGCGAAACCTTGGGATCTAGTGATCACCAGTCAGTGTGGTTTAATATAAGAACTGTGAAAGAATCACACCACACAAAAACAAAAGTTTTAGATTTTAGAAAAACAGACTTTTCAAAAATGAAATTAGTCATAAATGAGTCCTTATCAGACTGGAACGGATTACATGGAGTCCAGGAGAAATGGGACTACTTAAAAGGTGCATTATTGAAGGCAACAGAAAATTGCATTAGACTTGTCAGTAAAAGCAAAAAAAGGAAGAGACCACTGTGGTACTCAGCAGAAGTGGCCCAAATCATTAAAAATAAAAAGCTAGCATTTTGTAATTATAAAAAAACCCAGAGCAATGAAGATAAGGAAATCTACAAGATTAGGCAGAAAGAGGCCAAGCAAGTTATAAGAACTTCTAAAGCGCAGGCAGAAGAAAAACTAGCTCAGTCTATGAAAAAGGGGGATAAGACATTCTTCAGATATATAAATGAAAAAAGGAAATTAAAAGAAGGAATAACTAAATTAAAAACAAAGGACGGAAGGTATGTAGAAGAGAATAAAGGGCTAGCCGACTGCCTTAATGAATACTTCTGTTCAGTTTTTACAGAAGAAAAAGAAGGAGAAGGACCTCCACTTGAAAGGATGACTAATGAATCGTTTGATGCATGTGTCTTTACAGAGGAAGACATTCTAAGATTGCTGTCTAAAGTGAAGACAAATAAGTCACAGGGTCCTGATGAGATACACCCAAAATTATTAAAAGAGCTTAGTGGTGAGCTGGCAAAACCATTAACAGATTTATTTAACCAATCTTTAGTAACAGGAGTCGTCCCGGAAGATTGGAAATTGGCAAATGTCGTGCCCATTCACAAGAAAGGTAGTAGGGAGGAATCGAGCAACTATAGACCAGTGAGTCTGACATCAATAGTAGGCAAATTAATGGAAACCCTATTAAAGGATAGGATTGTGGAACATCTTAAATCCCATGGATTGCAAGATGAAAAACAACATGGGTTTACTTCAGGGAAATCATGTCAAACAAATCCTATAGATTTTTTTGACTGGGTGACTAAAATAATAGACGGTGGAGGTGCAGTAGACATTGCATATCTAGATTTTCGTAAGGCTTTTGACACTGTCCCACATAGAAGACTTATCAATAAACTGCAGTCATTGAGCATGGACTCCCATATTGTTGAGTGGATTAGGCAGTGGCTGAGTGACAGACAACAGATGGTTGTAGTCAATGGAGAACGTTCAGAACAAGGTCATGTTACCAGTGGGGTACCTCAGGGATCTGTACTGGGACCAATTTTGTTTAATATCTTCATAAGTGATATTGCAAAAGGCCTCAATGGTAAGGTTTGTCTTTTTGCTGATGACACAAAGATATGTAACAGGGTTGATGTTCCTGGAGGGAAACGCCAAATGGAAAAGGATTTAGGAAAACTAGAAGAATGGTCAGAACTCTGGCAACTGAAATTTAATGTGGATAAGTGCAAGATAATGCACCTGGGGCGTAAAAACTCAAGGGAAGAATATAGAATATTTGACACAGTCCTGACCTCAGTATCTGAGGAAAGGGATTTAGGAGTAATTATTTCAGAAGACTTAAAAGTGGGAAGACAATGTAATAGAGCAGCACGAAATGCCAGCAGAATGCTTGGATGTATAGGGAGAGGTATAAGCAGTAGAAAGAGAGAAGTGCTTATGCCGCTGTACAGAACACTGGTGAGACCTCACTTGGAGTATTGTGCGCAGTACTGGAGGCCATATCTCCAGAAGGATATAGATACTCTAGAGAGAGTTCAGAGAAGAGCTACTAAACTAGTACATGGATTGCAGGAAAAAACTTACCAGGAAAGGTTAAAGGACCTTAACATGTATAGCTTGGAAGAAAGAAGAGACAGAGGGGATATGATAGAAACTTTTAAATACATAAAGGGAATCAACTCGGTAAAGGAGGAGGAGAGCATATTTAAAAGAAGAAAAACTACCACAAGAGGACACAGTTTTAAATTAGAGGGGCAAAGGTTTAAAAGTAATATGAGGAAGTATTACTTTACTGAGAGAGTAGTGGATGCATGGAATAACCTTCCTGCAGAAGTGGTAGCTGCAAATACAGTGAAGGAGTTTAAGCATGCATGGGATAGGCATAAGGCTATCCTTCATATAAGATAGGGCCAGGGACTATTCATAGGATTCAGATATATTGGGCAGACTAGATGGGCCAAATGGTTCTTATCTGCCGACACATTCTATGTTTCTATGTTTCTATGGTATAGATTTTGGGGAGACCCCATGCCATTTTTTTTTAATTCTTTTATAGGGTTCCCCTTAACCACTTAAATACAGGGCATTTTAACCCCCTTCCTGCCTAGACCAATTTTCAGCTTTCAGTGCTCATTGGCATCTATGGGAAATATTGGTCAGCTTGGCATGGCACTGCTCCCTGTCTTTAACATTGGTGTCTATAGGAAATATTGGTCAGCTTGGCATGGCACTGCTCACGAACTATAAGTGACAGGGACACAAAACTTGGGAAGCACTGAGAAGGGACCGAGGACTACAACATATCTATTCATTATAAAAGTGGGGTATAACACAAACACTACACTGACTGCACTAAAGTAACTCAACACTAGTGTTGAGCGAACACGGACTGTATTATTCGTGTTCGTACCGAATAATTGGATTTTTTGTACCCGAACACGGACACGGACACTTTACTGTATGTTCGGGTAAAAATCCGTGTTCGGTCGTTTTATTTCCGGGTTTTGCATGCTTTGGCGCTCTTTTCATGGCGGGCTTTCAACAGCCAATCAACAATCGTTTAACTGGTGTGCCTTAAGCCATCCCAGCCATGCCTGCAAATGTCTCAGTAGCTGTGATTGGCCGTCTGAAGCATGTGACCAAGTCTTTATAAGTTCGAGGCAGCCGCAGCGGCGTCATTATGCTGCTTATATCAGGGACAGAGCACACATCAACGTGCTGGCTGCTGATTAGGGAAAGATAGGCAGGAAAAAACCATTTGTGTCCGGATAGAATTGAGGGACAGGTCGGAGTGTTTAGGCAGGGCGAGTTGTAGGCATTTTAGGGATAGAGTCTGCTGAATTATAGGGTCAGTGTCTTCTACAAACTACAATCGATATTGCTGTGTGGGGGGTGGGGTGAATCTGCACTCAATCCTGATCTACGATCTCTTCTCAATCCTGTTAGGGACAGAGTCTGCTGAATTTTAGGGAAACTGTGTTCTACAAACTACAATCGATATTGCTGTGTGGTGTGGGATTGGAGATAGGCAGGTGTCAGTGATCCACATCCATTTTTCTGTGTGTGAGCTGCAGTGAACACAATCTTTTTGGGCTGCAGTGAACACAATCTTTTTGGGCTGCAGTGAACACAATCTTTTTGGGGTGCAGTGAACAAAATCTTTTTGGGGTGCAGTGAACACAATCCTTTTTGGTGTGCAGTGAACACAATCTTTGTGGGGTGCAGTGAACAAAATCCTTTGTGGGGTGCAGTGAACACAATCTTTTTGGGGTGCAGTGAACAAAATCCTTTTTGGGGTGCAGTGAACAACATCCTTTTTGGGGTGCAGTGAACACAATCTTTTTGGGGTGCAGTGAACAAAATCCTTTGTGGGGTGCAGTGAACACAATCTTTTTGGGGTGCAGTGAACACAATCTTTTTGGGGTGGAGTGAACAACATCCTTTTTGGGGTGCAGTGAACAAAATCCTTTTTGGGGTGCAGTGAACAAAATCATTTTTGGGGTGCAGTGAACACAATCTTTTTGGGGTGCAGTGAACACAATCTTTGTGGGGTGCAGTGAACACAATCTTTTTGGGGTGGAGTGAACAACATCCTTTTTGGGGTGCAGTGAACAACATCCTTTTTGGGGTGCAGTGAACACAATCTTTTTGGGGTGCAGTGAACACAATCTTTGTGGGGTACAGTGAACAGAATCTTTGTGGGGTGCAGTGAACACAATCTTTGGGGGGTACAGTGAACACAATCTTTTTGGGGTGCAGTGAACACAATCTTTGTGGGGTGCAGTGAACACAATCTTTTTGGGGTGGAGTGAACAAAATCATTTTTGGGGTGCAGTGAACAACATCCTTTTTGGGGTGCAGTGATCAAAATCCTTTTTGGGGTGCAGTGAACACAATCTTTTTGGGGTGCAGTGAACAAAATCCTTTGTGGGGTGCAGTGAACAGAATCTTTGTGGGGTGCAGTGAACACAATCTTTGGGGGGGTACAGTGAACACAATCTTTTTGGGGTGCAGTGAACACAATCTTTGTGGGGTACAGTGAACAGAATCTTTGTGGGGTGCAGTGAACACAATCTTTGGGGGGTACAGTGAACACAATCTTTTTGGGGTGCAGTGAACACAATCTTTGGGGGGTACAGTGAACACAATCTTTTTGGGGTGCAGTGAACACAATCTTTGTGGGGTGCAGTGAACACAATCTTTGGGGGGGTACAGTGAACACAATCTTTTTGGGGTGCAGTGAACAACATCCTTTTAGGGTGCAGTGAACACAATCTTTGTGGGGTGCAGTGAACAACATCCTTTTAGGGTGCAGTGAACACAATCTTTGTGGGGTACAGTGAACAGAATCTTTGTGGGGTGCAGTGAACACAATCTTTGGGGGGTACAGTGAACACAATCTTTGTGAGGTGCAGTGAACACAATCTTTGTGGGGTGCAGTGAACACAATCATTGTGGGGTGCAGTGAACTCAATCTTTGTGGGGTACAGTGAACACAATCTCATACTTCTGAAGGTTTGAGGGTGCTGCCTGTTCCATACTCCCCCTACTCCTCATCTAGCCTTTTAGGGGTACAAACAATAGTAATTGGGGCCTAGTGTGGTTGTGTACGTGTGATATACATACACTTTTTTTGGATCATATTTTCTATTCCGCTATTTAATCAAAAACCTTTGGGGATCAGTTAAATTGGGGGATAGTCTGTGTTGGTACGTGTGAGAGAGATCCACCTTTCCAAGTTGTTGGGGTTCATCTCATACTTCTGAAAGTTTGAGGGTGCTGCCTGTTCCATACCCCCCCTACTCCTCATCTAGCCTTTTAGGGGTACAAACAATAGTAATTGGGGCCTAGTGTGGTTGTGTACGTGTGATATACATACACTTTTTTTGGATCATATTTTCTATTCCGCTATTTAATCAAAAACCTTTGGGGATCAGTTAAATTGGGGGATAGTCTGTGTTGGTACGTGTGAGAGAGATCCACCTTTCCAAGTTGTTGGGGTTCATCTCATACTTCTGAAAGTTTGAGGGTGCTGCCTGTTCCATACCCCCCCTACTCCTCATCTAGCCTTTTAGGGGTACAAACAATAGTAATTGGGGCCTAGTGTGGTTGTGTACTTGTGATATACATACACTTTTTTTGGATCATATTTTCTATTCCGCTATTTAATCAAAAACCTTTGGGGATCAGTTAAATTGGGGGATAGTCTGTGTTGGTACGTGTGAGAGAGATCCACCTTTCCAAGTTTTTGGGGTTCATCTCATACTTCTGAAGATTTGAGGGTGCTGCATGTTCCATACTCCTCTTCCTCATCCTCCCTTTAGGGTAGGAAAAAATTTAATCGGGCCTAGTCTGTGTTTGTACGTGTGAGATACACAGTTTTTTATCCTATTCCGCTATTCAATACACACCCTTTTGGTGTAAAAAACATTAAATTGCGGCATAGTTTGCATATTTGACATTTGCATATATTGTGCCTTGTTGCGCTGTTTTGGGTACTCCACCAACATGGCCAGTGGCAATGACGCCATTCTCAGCTTAACTATCCCACTTCTATGCCTCCTTGAAAAAACAATTTGGGCGATGATGGAAGAGGATGTGGCACAGGATGAGGAGGAGGAGGAGGAGGATGAAGAGGTAACATTTCAAAGGCTTTCAGGGCAGTCATTCGCAAGGGGCTCCGAGGGTGGGTTCCTGCACACACAAACGCCAGGGACACAATTGTCCAGCAGGGGCACAGTTCTGGAGGATGAGGAGGATGAGGAGGAGGAGGAGCTGGAGGAGGAGATGGAACCATGTTCACAGCAGGGTGGCACCCAGGCCAGCTCATGGCCATCACTGGTGCGTGGCTGGGGGGATACAGAGGACACGGACGATACACCTCCCACAGAGGACAGCCTTTCGTCGCCTCTGGGCAGCCTGGCACACATGAGCGATTACATGCTGCAGTGTCTCCACAACGACCGCCGAGTTGCCCACATTCTAACTTGTGCTGATTACTGGGTGGCCACGCTGCTGGATCCCCGTTACAAGGACAACGTACCGTCCTTAATTCACTCACTGGAGCGCGATCGCAAGATGCGCGAGTACAAGCGCACGCTGGTAGACGCCATGCTGCTGGCATTCCCATCTGACAGTGGGGCCACAGTGGAAGCACAAGGCAGAGGAGGAGGAGGAGGTCGCCAACGCAACCAGGGCACCGCCAGCACCTCAGAAGGCAGGGTTAGCATGGCCGAAATGTGGAAAAGCTTTGTCAGCACGCCACAACAAACAGCAGCACCAGCAGCTCAGATGGAACGTCTTAGCAGGAGGCAGCATTTTACCAACATGGTGGAGCAGTATGTGTGCACACGCCTACATGTAGTGAATGACGGGTCTGCCCCCTTCAACTTCTGGGTCTCCAAATTGGGCACATGGCCTGAGCTTGCCCTTTACGCCTTGGAGGTGCTGGCGTGCCCTGCAGCCAGTGTATTATCTGAACGGGTATTTAGCACGGCTGGGGGCGTTATAACAGACAAGCGCAGCCGCCTGTCCAGAGACAATGTGGACAAGCTCACGTTCATTAAAATGAACCAGGCATGGATCCCACGGGACTTTTCCGTACCTTATGCAGAATAGCAATGGATACCGACCTTACCCACCCATTGTTCCATTTTTGCTCTTTCTCACTCTTTTGGGGTGTACCCTCATTTAAAATTTTTGAAAAGAAGCAGTGTTGGCTACCTCGTCCTCCTCCTCAGGGCCAGATTAATGTAGGGGCTATTGGAGCTGCAGCTCCAGGCCCCTACCTTTTATATAGGCCCCGGGTTGGCCATATTCACTGTTACCGCTCTTCTGTCACTTGTAAACACAGAAGTCTGACTTCTATGCTCGCTTCCCCAGGCAGCACCCTCAGAACCTCCCCACACAGCGTGAAGGCCGGACAAGGAGGGACAGTTGGCGATGCATGGATGTGTTTATGGGCTTCAGAGACAGCATCCCATGTTGAATTAGGCATGCATGGCTGCACCCTTCCTCCTCTGGGTGCATGGCAAGGCACGGCCCTTAAGGCCCTTCAAAATCCTCAGCACCAAGCCCATGATGCTGTTAATCCGGCCCTGGTCCTCCTCCACCGCCGCTTCCACCTACACCGCCCATAGGTGTGCGCAGCCTATTGCATTAAGGTGTGCACCCCAAAGTTGAAATACACATGCATGTGTTTGCCAGCAGGGAGAGTAATGTATCGGGGCCATGTACCTGTAGGCAAGGAGAAATAGAGCAGAGCAGGTCCCAGGGAGATCTTTCCCATCTCCTCACTGGCAATGCTATGTGCCCTAGGTGATTAGGGTGTGCCCAGGCACACCCAGCACACCCTGTGCGCACGCCTATGTCACCGCCACATCCACCACCACCTCAACCTCCCTCCTACTCCATATGGGCCTCGTCCTTCAGAGATGAAGAAGAACATTGTTTTATTTTTCTGTTTTTTTTTTGTTGTTTTAAGTTATTTCCCTATCCACATTTGTTTGCAGAGCACTTGCCATGCTCTTAATTACGTTTTGCTGCCATTTGCAGCACTCTAGCCCTTTCCTTTGGTGTTTTAGAGCCATTTTAGTGCCTTAAAGTTCGGGTCCCCATTGACTTCAATGGGGTTCGGTGTCCGGGAAAAGTTCGGTAAAAGTCCGGGACACGGACCCGGACTTTTTTTTAAAGTTCGGCCGAACCCGTCGAACACGGACATCTAGGTGTCCGCTCAACCCTACTCAACACACTTTCCACCCTGCCTTTGGCCAATTATGGCTCTGGCAGTGTTGCAGCAAATTGTTAATTGAAACTCAGGAGAAATCTCAGACTCAGACTTCAGAATCAAACTTTTTTTATTCGCTAGCGATAAATGACTCAGCCCGGCTCATGCCCGTTTGCTAAGTGCCAAAGTAAGCGTGTACATCACATATATAAAAGAAAAGTTACGTCACAGATACACATTTCCCTAACTAGCTTGGGAGCAATACATATCCTCCTCCGTACAGATGTTTTCTGTACATCTGTCTATGGCAATTAACATCCCTAGCTTCATGCTTAGCTGTATTCTCGTTAGTCCTAGGAGAATGGAGAGGAAAATATAATGAGGGAGAGGTGGGGACTAAAATGCACAGCTTGACTCTCCTAGTCTCTGTAGTGCCACAGAATCTACCATTTTGTTTTAGAAGGCTAATTATCCATTATTTTAGAAGCTTTCCAGGTACTGCCACAACAGGACATTGTGCTGTGATTGGCCAAAGCAAACATGCCATGTGCATGCTTTGGCCAATCATCAGTAATTTATTCACTGCACCAGCGCAGTGCATTATGGGGCGCTCATCTGTGGGCGAACTTCCCACCATTTGTTTGTGTGTTCAGCGAACACACGAACAGCTAATGTTCGAGTCGAACGTAACATCAAGCCCATCCCTAATCACCGGATGTCACTGGAAGACTTAACTGGTGTCACAATTGGTGTCGGATTTTCAGGAACCTCTGCACCACCATTATCAATAAAATCTCTGAAACCTTCACAGATCATGGATGCACTGTTGAGGTGGAATCTCTTGCACAGCTTCTCCAGCTTCATCTTACCTTCAAACCAGTGGCGTAGCGTGGGTTGTCAGCACCCGGGGCAAGTTAAGTAATTTGCGCCCCCTACACAAATATACTAGACCACTACACTGACCTAGCTGACCACTACACAGACCTACCTGATTCCTACACTGACCTACCTGACCACTATACAGACACCTACACTGAGCTATCTTATTCCTACACTAACCTACGTTATTCTTGCACTAACCAACCTGATCACTACACTGACCTACCTAATCTCTATACTGACACCTACATGGACCTTCCTGACCACTACACAGACCTACCTGACCACTACACAAACCTACCTGACAATTACACTGAACACTACACAGATCTACCTGTTACCTGCACTAACCTACCTGATTACTATACTGGACACCTACAGAGACCTATCGGACCACTACAGAGACCTACCTGACCACTACACTGGCCAACCTAATTACACAAAATTAAATCAATGGGCTGCCTACATGCAGAACACAGGTAACAATGTTATAAAGCTAGGCTCATATCCTTTACATCACAATCCTGTCATTACAATAGTGTTCTTAGTCCCCCCTGCACATCACCTGCCTGTCTTCAGCCCACCTTCATATCCCCCCTCCTCCCCTCACATCCTTGTCATCACCCCCCCCCCCCCTTTACATTCCTATCCTTATGTCCCTTTATATCATTCCCCTCCTCCTTCACATTTCTGTCCTCAGCCCCCCTCTGCATTCCTGTCCTTAGCCCCCTTTATATCACCTCCCTTCTGCCTTTACACTCCTGTCCTCATCCCCAGTACCCCTTTATATTCCTGTCCTTATCCCCAGTACCCCCTTACATTCCTGTCCTCATCCATTACCCCTTTACATTCCTGTCCTCATCCCCAGTACCCCTTTACATCCCTGTCCTCAGCCCCAGTACCCCTTTACATTCCTGTCCTCAGCCCCAGTACCCCTTTACATTCCTGTCTTCATCCACTGCCCCTTTACATAACTGTCCTCATCCCCTACCCCTTTACATTCCTGTCCTCATCCACTACCCCTTTTCATTCCTGTCCTCATCCCCAGTACCCTTTTACATTCCTGTCCTCATCCCCAGTACCCCTTTACATTCCTGTCCTCATCCCCAGTACACCTTTACATTCCTGTCCTCATCCCCAGTACTCCTTTACATTCCTGTCCTCATCCCCAGTACCCCTTTACATTCCTGTCCTCATCCCCAGTACCCCTTTACATTCCTCTCCTCATCCCCAGTACCCCTTTACATTCCTGTCCCCCAGTACCCTTTTACATTCCTGTCCCCCAGTACCCCTTTACATTCCTGTCCTCATCCCCAGTACCCCTTTACATTCCTGTCCCACAGTACCCCTTTACATTCCTGTCCCCAAGTACCCATTTACATTCCTGTCCCCCAGTACCCCTTTACATTCCTGTCCCCCACTACCCCTACATTCCTGTCCCCTACTACCCCTACATTCCTGTCCTCAGCTTTACCCCATCTTCAGATTCCTGTTCTCAGCCCTCCGCCCCTCCCCCCATCTTCAGATTCCTGTCCTCAGCCCACCGCCCCCCCCATCTTCAGATTCCTGTCCTCAGCCCCCCCATCTTCAGATTCCTATCCTCAGCCCCCCCCCATCTTCAGATTATTCCTGTTCTCACACCACCCCCCCCCCATCTCCAGATTCCTGTTCTCAGTTCCCCCCCCCATCTCCAGATTCCTGTTCTCAGCCCCCCCCCCATCTTCAGATTCCTGTCCTCAGTCCCCCCCCCCATCTTTAGATTCCTATCCTCAGCCCCCCCCCCATCTTCAGATACCTGTTCTCACCCCCCCCCCATCTTCAGATTCCTGTTCTCAGCCCCCCCCCTCCCATCTTTAGATTCCTGTCCTCAGCCCTCCCCCCCTCTTCAGCTCCCTGTCCTCTGCTCCCCCTTCACAGCTTCCTCCACGATACTCACAGAGCAGGCAGCAGCTGGATAGCTCCGCGTGGACGGCAGCAAGCATGAAGCTAACATCAGAAGCAGGGCAGCTCTGGAAGGAGGGCGGGATCTGCACAACTTTTCTAGGTAACCAGCTTGTGATTGGTTGCTAGCAACCAATCACCTGCGGGTTAACTTGAAGTCCCGCCCTCCATCCAGAGCTGTACTGGCTCTGATATTAGCCTCCCGCCGCCCGCCGTTCAGGATGGCTGAGCCTGAGCAGATGGCAGAGCGAGTGGGCTCCTAAATGGCAGCGGCAGCCGCAGGATGCGCCCGGGCGCCCCCCCCAGATTTTGCGCCCGGTGCGGCTGGCCCCCCCAGCACCCCCCACGCTACGCCACTGCTTCAAACCAAGGACTGTACACATCGATTGGCCAGTGTTGGGAATTCAGGATGTCAATTTCAGAGACCAGAATTTCAAATCCACCCGAGTGTGATGGAGTTGCAGCTTTGTTGCTTGCAGTTAAAGCGTAAAACCTGGAGCGTAAATTATCCACCACATTGATAAAATTGAGGGAGATTTATCCTCACTTGGCCTTTGGAACTCTCTGGATTGATGGTCACACCTTTGAAATTCCCTTTATCCAGAGATTCCATGTTTTCTTTCAGATGTTTGCCAGGCATGTCTTTCATTTCTTCAATTGCACAAACTGACCGATTAATCAGCTGGAAGGATCGTGGAAGTGTGATGTCATCTCTTTGAAGGGCTTCAGATAATAGTCCCATTTCCCGAATGGCATCTGCAACACCAGCAAGGTTTAACAATTCATTTTCTGAAGTCAGGACCTTGTTAAAGCGGAGTTCCGGGCACAGAAATTTTTTTTCACTGACCATACCCCCAGGGCAGTCAGGGCTAGTACATTCCACAATGGCTAGCCTCTGATCTGTCCCGGTTTGCACTTACCTTTTAGAAGAAATACTCACTTATAAAATTTCTTCCACAGCGTTGCCATCTCTCTTGTGGGCAGCTGAAGCCGGCGCGGTCCTCTTCGGCGTCCTCTTCTGTGTCTTCTTCTCCCAGAATGCGCCTGCACCGGCCCCTCTCATCACTTCCGGTGCGGCGCCGCATTCCTCCACAGCTTTTGGGCATGCCCAGAAGCTGTTTAGCAGGGAATGCGGCGTCGCCCCGGAAGTGACGAGCGGGGCCGGTGCCGTCGCATTGATTCCTGGGAGCGATGACGTTCAGCTCCCAGGAATCATCGCAAGACAGGAAGTGACGGCGCGGGCCGCGGCCGCCGAGGGAGGAAGTGAAGAATAGGTGAGTATATTCGATCTCCAATTACAAGGTGAGTAAATAAAAAAGAAAAACCTAACTATCCAATTCCTTTTCAGGTGAAGGGGAACAAGCAGATGGGCACAAAAAAAAAATATCGATTTTGTGCCCGGAACTCCGCTTTAAGGCCACTAAATAGAGATTTCTGCTCACTGTTATGGGCTGAATTTAAGCTTTGCTTTCATGAAATGACTGTGCAGTGCAGGATAGGACTCCCAAACGGCTCGCATAGCTCTCTGGCTTGAAGCAACCCACCTAACTGAAAAAAACGTTTCCAATTTTAAGAATTTGTACATCTAATTCTTTTGCACACTGAGAGAGCTCCGGCAGGTTTTTTGGTGACTGATGATACACGGCATACAACTTCTCATAAAATGATGTTACATGATGAAGACCAGGAATAGAATCGTGTCTGAAATGCACAATTCAAGCCTATGACACAAGCAGCGCCATTTCACAAGCTGTGGATATTTTTTACTAAAGCCCCGTACACACGCACCGATTGTTGGCCGGGAATTTTCGGCCAACGTCCGATCGGCCGATTGTCAGCTTGTTAGTATGATGCTTCCGACAACCGACTCCGACTTTTCGTCCGAAGAAAATCTGGTGTGCATGCTATAAAATTTTTGTTGGCCGTCACCAGAACGGCCGATTCTTCGCCAGTCAGTACAGAATTCGGCCGACAATCAGCAGATTTGCAAGACTGGGCATGCTCAGAGAAGAAAAAACACAGGGAAA
This sequence comes from Pelophylax lessonae, assembly GCF_965119305.1. NCBI lineage: Eukaryota > Metazoa > Chordata > Amphibia > Anura > Ranidae > Pelophylax > Pelophylax lessonae. The sequence continues at coordinate 3,892,421 of NC_138769.1, read as the reverse complement.
GTTAACCATCACATGACATCACTTCTGCAGTCGGCTGTTGTTGGCCGACAAAATTCGTGTGCAGTCTAGAGCACTTTTCAACCAACACAACAACACTGGACAAAAGACGGCCGATCGGTCGGCCAACAATCGGTGCGTGTGTACGAGGCTTAAAGCCCCGTACACACGTACTGATCGTCGGCCGAACGATCGCCCGTCTTTTGTCCAGGGCTGTCCTGTCGGTTGAAAAGTGCAAAAGACTGCACACGAATTTTGTCGGCCAACAACAGCCGACTGCAGAAGTGATGTCATGTGATGGTTAACTTTCCGTGTGTTTTTTCTTCTCTGAGCATGCCCAGTCTTGCAAATCTGCTGATTGTCGGCCGAATTCTGTAGTGACTGGCGAACAATCGGCCATTCTGGTGACGGCCAACAAAAATTTTAAAGTCTGCACAACAGATTCTGTTCAGCTGAAAATGCGCTGTCGGCTGTCTGAAGCATCATACTAACAAGCCGACAATCGGCCGATCGGTCGGCGGCCGAATATTTGCGGCCGACAATCGGTACGTGTGTACGGGGCTTTAGTCGTTCCAGAACACCCAACTTTCTTCCAAGCATTACATTTACACCATCACTACAAACCCCAATCAAGTTTTTAGCAAGAAAGTCATGATTAGGGTATGACCGATGCCCACTCCTGATCTTAGCATAAACCACCCCTTTCTAATCCTTCTAAACAAATGATACTGACAACGACTTTGGATAAAATTGTGGCCTGTTAGGCCATTTTATTAACAACCAATTTAAAACATTGTAAACAGTAAACCATAAATACTCCAGTACACATAAGAGAATCAGGGGTTGTTGGTCTTGGGAGGCACCAAAATCCAATTCAAAAAATGGTATCAGTATCCAAAAACCCAACGGTCCCCAGCCGCGAGACACCAGCTCAGGAACAAACACATTTTCCACTGATACCCTTTGTTAACACATCCCGGTTAAACCCCTCTTAACCGGGATACACTATAGGGCTCCATACCGTAGATGGGTCACCCTATGCACGGACCAAAAAACCTGTTACCGCCTCCAAAGACCCCCAACCGCCACAGACAACAACAGTACCCCAATAATCCCAACTCCAAATCCGAATCGACATCCACCACGTTCACATTCCGAAATCCCAAACTCAAAGGGCGGGAGGGCGGGGATTCCTCCTTCTTCCTCTGCTGATCCTACGATTCTGCTTGACCGGAAAGAGTCCCACCCCATGCAGCCACACTGAGCCCCCACCCCTACCTGGCCTAATCCAATCCTCTTCCTGCACCACCAGCCACAGCCCACCATTTAACCCTATCTTACCTCCTTTTCCTGTGTCCCCTATCAACCCTATCATGAGGCCCTGCGCCTATTTTTTTTTTTTGCTCCGGGCCTATCTTTATTGAACCCGTGTTTAGAAAGACAAGCTAGAAGAGTGACTTCAATAGACTGTGCATCTGCTTTAGGCAAATCAAGCAAATCGAGAAAGAAAGCGACTGGGACTTTTCCCATTAATAGAGGCACGAATATAAACAATTAGGCCCCGTTCACACCTGAGCGTTTTTCAGCTTGTAAAAAGCCAATCTCTGAAGTCTCAAAATGCCCAACATGCAAAATCACAGTGGCCCCTGTTCACATATGAGCATTTTGTCGCCTGAAGCAAAACATCTGAAGCTCAAAAAAGTACATGAGCTTCTTTTTTGGCAGATTACAAGCATTTTTGATAGATGTCAATGCCTGCCTCCAAACACCTGCAAAAAACGCCTAAAAAATGCCTGAAAAATGCCTGAAAAAACGCCTAGAAAATGCCCCAAACAAACCCCATCTGAAAACGATACGCTCAGGTGTGAATGGAACCTTAACACTGAATGTGAAAAAACTGTAGTAGATTCATCGATATATACAGACGTTTTTGGAGCCTGTACAATTGCCTTGCAAAGCTTTTTTCTCATTTCACTGCAATCTATTATTTGTGCAGCTGTGTACTCACTATGGAGAATACATCCTAATGCCTCGTACACACGCAACGATTATCGGCCGACCGATCGTCCGACTTTTGTCCAGAGTTGTGTTTTGTTGGTTGGAATGTGCTCTAGACTGCACACGAATTTTCTCAGCCAATAAAAAACAACTTCAGAAGTGATGTCATATGTTGGTTTGTTTTCTTTGTGTTTTTTCTTGCTCATCACATTCAGTCAGCCCACCAGCAATACCCAACAGCAGTACTCGCCAGCAGTACCAGCCAGTAAAATAAGCCAGCAGTACCAACAAGTAAAACCAGCCAGCAGTACCCACCAGCAGTACCAGCCAGCAGTACCCGCCAGTAGTACCAGCCAGCAATACCAGCCAGCAGTACCAGCCAGCAGTACCCACCAGCAATACCCAACAGCAGTACTCGCCAGCAGTACCAGCCAGTAAAATAAGCCAGCAGTACCAACAAGTAAAACCAGCCAGCAGTACTCACCAGCAGTACCAGCCAGCAGTACCCGCCAGTAGTACCAGCCAGCAATACCAGCCAGCAGTACCAGCCAGCAGTACCCACCAGCAATACCCAACAGCAGTACTCGCCAGCAGTACCAGCCAGTAAAATAAGCCAGCAGTACCAACAAGTAAAACCAGCCAGCAGTACCCACCAGCAGTACCAGCCAGCAGTACCCACCAGCAGTACCAGCAAGCAGTACCCACCAGTAGTACCAGCCAGCAATACCAGCCAGTAGTACCAGCCAGCAGTACCCAGCAAGATTCAGTCTTGCTCATCAGATTTTTGTCTGCCGAAATCTGTACTGACTGACGGAAAATCGGCCGTTGTGTTGATGGCCAACAAAAATTTTATAGCCTGCACACCAGATTTTATTCGGCCGAAAAGTCAGAGTCGGTTGTCGAAAGCATCATACTAACAAGCCGAAAATCGGCCGATCGGACGTTGGCCGAAAATTCCCGGCCAATAATCGATGCGTGTGTACGAGACATAAGTCTGCACCATTTACAACATGCAAGCTGATAAGATCTCGGAAGTCTGTGAAAGGGCGATTTTGTTTTGCACAAAAGTAGGCAGTGCGAAATTCTTTAGTGGTGAAACGCAAACTTATTCTTCTGCTGCTCTGCAATGTTGGATTGCAAAATCTCCATTCTGGATACAGCTTGGATCTCTCCTGCCTTTACATGTGCTTCTGGAATCTTATCTATATGGGGTTTTTTTATACAGTGAGGTCAACATAACTTTTTTTTGTTCTGCCATATGGAGAACTCATAGCAGTGCTCCATTCTTTTAAATAGATTCACCCGGTGAAACAGACACTCCACGGAGTTTACCCTCACAGCACACATTGCATCCTAAAAGGCCATTTTCTACAAACAGCCAAGGGTACTTTTTATAAAATTCTATCCACTGATTCTGGTCCCAACAAATCTATAACGCTGCCCTTCCATTTTCTCATTTCTGTACAAATAAAAATAAGGGAAAAAAAATGATTTTACTGAAAGAGAGGTTGGAAAAAACATTGGGTTCTGCAGAAAATCTAAAAGATGGCAAAAACATTTGAAGCCAAAATGGGCATCAAATAATGTCTTAATAAGGTAGTATTTGTTTTCATTACTCAGATATACAGTATCTTACTAAAGTAAGTACACCCCTCCCATTCTATCTTTTCATGTGACAACACTGAAGAAATGAGACTTTGCTACAATGTAAAGTAGTGAGTGTACAGCTTGTATAACAGTGTAAATTTACTGTCCCCTCAAAATAACTCAACACACAGCCATTAATGTCTAAACCGCTGGCAACAAAAGTGAGTACTGGTGGGTACTGCTGGCTGGTTTTACTGGCTGGTACTGCTGGCTGATATTACTGGTGGGTACTGCTGGCTGGTACGGCTAGCTGGTACTGCTGGCTGGTACTGCTGCTGAAACTACTGCTGGCGGGTACTGCTAGCTGGTACTACTGGCTAGTACTGCTTTCTGGTTTTACTGGCTGGTGCTGCTATTGGGTACTGCTGGCTGGTACTGCTGGTGAATACTGCTGGTGGGTACTGCTGGCTGGTACTGCTGAATGGTTTTACTGGCTGGTACTGCTGGCTGGTACAGCTGGTGGGTACTGTTGGCTGGTTTTACTGGATATTACTGCTGGTGGGTACTGCTGGATGGTACTACTGGCTGGTACTGCTAGTGGCTACTCCTGGCTGGTTTTACTGGCTGGTACTGCTGGTGGGTACTGCTGGCTGGTACTGCTGGTGGCTACTGTTTGCTGGTACTGCTTGTGGGTACTGCAGGCTGGTAATGTTGGTGGGTACTGCTGACTGGCACTGTTTGTGGGTAATGCTGGCTGGTACTATTGGTGAGTACTGCTGGTGGGTACTGATGGCTGGTTTTAGTGGCTGTTTCTGCTGGCAGGTACTACTAGCTCCATGGTGTCTGGCAATGACTCTACTCGCTGAGCTACCTGGAATGCTGGACAGCTCCCTGGACAAATCCTTGAATGATCCTGCTGTGAATCTTTATTGCCTTGAACCTTGAACCCTTTGCTCCTCACATGAACTTCCTGTTATAAGCCATGTCTTTGCACTTCCTGGTCGCCAGAATATTGTGCCTTCAACAGCCGATATCTCGCTTGTCACTCCTGCTGCCATCCGTATCTTTGCTACCATCCGTTATCGACACTTGGCTTGTTCATCGACTACTCTTCTGCTTGATCCCAACCTGCAACTACTAGTTACCGACCTTTGGCTACTCCTTGACTACGCTTCAGCTTAATCCCTATCTGCTACTGGACTCTGACTTGCTCACCTCCTGTTGGGGCGATCTTGAGGACCGCGACCTGGTACTAACACGCAGCAAAATCCATCTCCACCTTCAGGAGCACTGGTGAAGGCCGGTTAGTACTTAGACTCCGCACCTCAGGTGAGCCTGCGTCATCTGCCTGGGTGACCTGTCAGTGTTCCTATCCTGCTGGTTCCTGTGTGACCTACGACTGCTATAGCTACTGGTCTTCGAGCCTGACCCCGGATCGTGACAGAATATTCTGGCCAAAAACATGGAGGCCGCTATAGCAAGCATCGTGACTCCTCTAATGCCCCATACACACGTGCAGATTATCTGCAGACTTTTGTCTGCAGACTTACCTTTTCTATGTAGTGCAAGGGCCTGCCGGATTGCATACAAATTGAAAATGTTTAGGTTTGACCTCATATTATATGGTTTTGGTAAGTCTGCAGACAAAAGTCTGCAGATAATCTGCATGTGTGTATGGGGCATTAGGCAACAAATTGCTGAGCTGCAAGAATTTGGTGTTACCTGCCAAGAAAAAGTTACTAAACTAGAAAGTCTATTGGAAAGACAACAGGAGGAGATTCATGCTCTGCAGAGACTACTACTGGACCGAGGTGATACTATCACACATATGCCTCAGCCTTTACCATCCAAGTTTAATGGAGACCGCCATCATTACAGAGGTTTCCTAAATCAGTGTCGTTTATATTTCCAAACACACCCTGCTGTATTTCCTTCTGAGAAGAGAAAGGTAACCTTGATTCTCAAACTTCTGACTGGAGAAGCTCTAGCTTGGGCCTCCCCATATATTGAACAGGACAGTGCCATTTTAAATAATCTGCAGACCTTTTTGACCGCAATGGATCAGGTTTTCGATGATCCCAACCGCTGTGCTACTGCTGAAGCAAAGCTGCATAGTATGAGGCAGGGAAGACGCTCTGTCGCTGAGTACACAGCAGAATTCAGATGTTGGGTTGCAGATACTACTTGGAACCCTGCTGCGCAAAAGAGTCAGTTCCGCCGAGGGCTTTCTGAACAGGTAAAGGATGAGCTCGCTAGAGTTGAGACTCCTGATGATCTTGATGCCTTCATCCAATTATGTATCAGAATTGATCAGAGACTTCCAGAAAGGAGGAAGGAGAGGCTGGGAATGTTTGCAAGTAAGAGTGGCATGCATTTCTCTGCTACTCCATTTGTTCAGCAGGATTTCAAAGTTGCTCCTAATTCTAACACTCCTGAGCCAATGCAGGTAGATGCAATTAAGAGATCCATTTCCATTTAGGAGAAAGAAAGAAGACGTTCTGAGAACCTATATCTTTACTGTGGAGATTCTGGTCATTACACAATTAACTGCCCTAACAAGGTTAGAAGAACAATTGCATTGGTTGATGTGATCAAGCCTGAACAAATAAACTCCATTAGCCAGTCCATCTCCCCATTGGTCCAGGAAGAAAATAAAGTAAATTTTTCACTACCTCATTTTGTCCTCCCTATTAAACTTATCTCTGAGGGCATTGAGATTCCTTGCTCTGCTATGTTGGACTCTTGTGCAGGGGGGAACTTTATGGACATAGACTTTGCCAAAAACAATAAGATTCAGACAAGAAATAAATTAGCCCCAGTCGATATGGAGACAGTGGATGGTTCACCCTTAACTTCAGGACCTGTTACCCATGAAACAGTACCTTTGGTTCTCCAATTTGAGGCTAACCATCGTGAGACCATCAGTTTTCAGCTGATTACGTCACCTAAATTTCCTGTGATCTTGGGCATCCCTTGGTTTTCCACCCATAATCCCTCAATCAATTGGGAAGCACGTGTTATAAATTTTACAACCCCCCCCATTGTGAGGAATACTGTAGAGAGCCTTGTCCAATTAGTTCTCCACAGATTAAGGAAAGGCAGTTGGATGTCGTTACAGCACAGTCATATCCCAAACTGCATCCACAATACCATGAGTTTCAGGATGTCTGTGATAAGAAGAACGCCGACCAGTTACCTCCTTATCGCCCATATGATTGCCCCATTGAGCTACTCCCAGGTGCAGAAATACCTTTCGTCCGCCTATTCAATTTATCAGAACCTGAATTAAAGGTGCTCAGGGAGTGGCTTGATGAGAATTTAGATAAGGGCTTTATTAGACACTCAACATCCCCTGCTGGAGCAGCCTTGTTCTTTGTTGAAAAAAAAAGACTCTACCTTACGTCCATGCATTGATTACAGACACATGAATAAAGTTACTATTAAAAACCGTTATCCTCTCCCGTTGATCTCTGAAATGTTGGAAAGACTTCGTTCTGCCAAGATTTTCACAAAGCTTGACTTGCGGGGGGCTTATAACCTTGTTCGTATCCGCCAAGGAGATGAATGGAAAACCGCCTTTAGAACCAGATACGGACACTTCGAGTCCTTGGTTATGCCTTTTGGTCTTTGTAATGCCCCTGCAACCTTTCAGCACTTCATCAACAATGTTTTTCGAGATCTGTTGGACCAATTTGTAGTTGCTTATTTGGATGACATCCTCATTTTTTCCAATAAGGAGCATCGCAAGCATGTTTGCACTGTCCTTGAAAGATTAAGGCAAAATCGACTTTATATCAAATTGGAAAAATGTGAGTTTGAACAAACCCAGATCCAGTTTCTGGGGTATATTATTTCACCAGATGGAGTAAGCATGGATCCTGAGAAGATTAGAGCAGTAGTAGATTGGCCTGTCCCTGGAAACGTTAAGGAAATTCAAAGATTCATCGGGTTTGCCAATTTCTACAGGAAATTCATAAGAAATTTCTCTAAGGTGATAGCTCTGATTACACAGCTGACAAAGAAAGGGGTGCCCTTTGTGTGGTCATCTAATGCTCAGGCTGCTTTTGCTAAGTTAAAGACTCTGTTCACTTCTGCACCAGTATTGGTACATCCCAATCCTGAGCTACCTTTTTTTTTTTTTTTTAAAGGTATTTTTTTGGTATTGCAAAACACACAAACATCAATTCCAAACCAGTGATAACAAAATATCAGGTTACATCAGGTAGCAAATGACAGTAGATGCGTAAACCAGGAGTACACACCCATCCAAGCATCCGGCATAAGAGAACAGCAAGGAATTGAATGGACAGAAAATTAACCACCCCAAACCAACCCCTCCCCCCCCCCTCCCAACCATACGACCTTATGAAACCATAATCTAGTAGAAGTACCAGCATAGTAACATATCCTACAGGGGCTGAGCCAAGGCCCGGCCGTACCCTGAAACAGGGGTTCTCCACGGAAAACAAACCCTACTACACCTCCAAGGAGCCTGAAACCGAGTCCACCCAAACTAGCCAAATTTTGTTAAATTTCTTGGGGCAACCCCTAGCTAGATAAGTAAGCTTATAGAGAGGTAGTGCGCTATTAACTATTAAGAGAGACCCAAGCCTCCACAGAAGGAGGGTCAGGACTCTTCCACCGTAGTGCAATTAATTTTTTAGCATAAAAGAACAAGATTCTTGACAGCACCTTCTGAGACTGCCCAAGGCTCTCCTCCAACAGCTTGCCAAGAAGGCACCTATCCGGAGAACAGATATTCGGAAGAGCCAGCTTCTCCTCCATGAGTCTGCAGACCCCCTTCCAAAAGACCTGAATGTTGGGGCAGGCCCACACCATATGAAAGAAATCCCCTTTAGGGGCCTGGCATCGCGAACATGCGGCAGAAGGGAGCCTACCCATACAATGTAGTCTATACAGAGTATAATATATCCTGTGCAAATAGTTAAGCTGAATCACCCTATCCCCGGCCGCTATAATTCCCTCGAACTGGGATTCCAGTAGTTCATCCCACACTTCCTCCTCCAACTGGGGCAAGTCCTTGCCCCACCTGTCCCTGATTCTGACCATCTTACCATCCTTATCCAGACTGAGTAGAGTGTAATATCTAGAAATAAGCTTACAATGATCATCAGCCAAGAGTTCCTTCTCCAGGCGGGCCACAGCCAGGTGCACCCCTCTAAGACCAAATTGTGCCCCCACTGCATGTCTGAGTTGCTGGTACAAGAACCAGCAGGAAGAGGGCACCCCCAGCTCCAGCCGCAGGATCGGAAACGACTTGAACTTATGGTCCGCGAACAGTTGATGTGCATACTTCAAATCAAATCTCGCCCACCTGCGGGGATCAGACAACTTATACAGTTCAGGGAGTCCAGGGTTATACCACAGCAGAGCATTAGGAGAATTATTAAAGGAGGAACCCCTAATACGTTTGTTGCAGATCTGCGTTATTTTGTAGGAAAGCTTCAAAAGCTCCGCACCCCCCGAAGGATGAGGACCCCTCTGGTACAGAGAGTTGAGAAGGGTCTCATATGAGCCCATCACCGCCGCCGCGGTCGTAACCGCAGCATTTGGGAGGTCCAGGAAGAACCAAGCATGTACATGGGTCAGTTGGGCCGCCAAATAATACGCCTGAAGGTCAGGGACCGCCAGCCCACCAGCAGTAGCAGGGAGCTGCAGAGTCCGGAGTGATATCCTCGCCGGCTTCCCACCCCAGATAAACGATAGTAGGAGAGACTCAATAGCCTTAAAAAGAGACTTGGGGAGATACACCGGGGCCTGCCAGAATAAATACAGAAAGCGGGGTAAGTATACCATTTTAAAGATATTGATTCTCCCCATTAAGTTCAGGGGTAACTTGATCCAAGTGGACAGTGTCAACTTAAGTCTCTGAATCAGCGGAGTAATATTATTGTCAACATAAGAGCTGACCGGCTGTTGAAACGTCACCCCCAGGTATTTAAATGAGGAGACCACCTTGAGCGGATGCGGAGTGCGCAGCGTGGGAACCAAAGTAGGGTTAAACGGAAAAATCACAGATTTAGTCCAATTGACCCTAAACCCGGAGTATCGGCCAAAGTCGTCTATCACCTGTAACGCGACTGTCAGAGACTCAGTAGAGTCTGCCAGATAGAGAAGCATATCATCAGCATAAAGGGAAGTTTTTTCAACAAGATCTCCTATCCTACATCCCTTAATCCGCCCATCCCCCCTCAATAGAGCCGCCAAAGTTTCGATGGCCATGGCAAACAGCAGGGGTGATAAAGGGCACCCCTGCCTGGTGCCACGACTCACAGAAAACGGTTCAGTGACAATGTTGTTAACACGAATCCGCGCTATCGGGGAGTTATAGAGCAGTTTAACCCAGCCCAAAAATTTAGGTCCAAAGCCCAGCTGAGCGAGGACCGCAAACAGGTAAGGCCATTCCACTGAATCAAACGCCTTATGAGTATCTAAGGACACCACCACCCTAGTGTCCGAAGCCTCCGAAGGCAGCTGAAGATTCGTGAAGAGTCTGCGCAGGTTTATCGCCGTAGAGCGCCCGGGAATGAAGCCGGTTTGATCCGGGTGGATAAGTTTAGAAATAACCAAATTCACTCTACGGGACAACACCTTGGCCAAGACCTTAACGTCCAAATTAATCAAAGAAATAGGACGATAAGACTCACAGTGTGTGGGGTCCTTGCCCGGCTTTGGGATCAAGACTATGAGGGCCTCCCGAAGAGAGGGAGGGAGTTCCCCAGCGTCAAAAGCTTCTCTATACATGTTTAACAGGCGTGGAGTGAGGAGTTCCGAATAAGCGCGGTTCCACTCAATCGGAAAGCCACCGAGGCCTGGTGTCTTATTGGCAGCAAAAGAGGCAACCGCGGCCCCTATCTCCTCGGCAGAGATCGGGGCCTCCAATGCCAACCTATCCTCCGCCTCCAGCTTGGGCAGCTGCATTTGCATCAAATATTCATCCAGCTCCGCCGTGGTATAAGAAACCTGAGAAGTATACAGGGACTTGAAAAAGGAGACGAAAGCCGTCGTGATATCCTCCCTAGAGGTGCACAAGCGAGAGTCCACATCATACACAGCCGATATGGCCGTGACAGGGTGTTCAGAGCGAGCAAGATAAGCCAAAATTTTACTATTTTTATCCCCGTATTCAAATATACATTGTTTCTGATAAAGCAATTTTTACTGAGTTTTTTCAAGGAGTACTAAGTCTAGTTGTCTCGCACTGTCTCTCCAGAGAGAATAATTGGAGGAGGAAGGGTTCCTAACATATTCCAGTTCTGCCGCCGTCATTTCTGCTTGCAGGGACTCTACCCGCCAGGCCCTATCTTCTCTCAACTGGTGGATAACCCCTGCAACCGTACCCCTCATGGAGGCTTTGAAGGCGTCCCAAACAATAGCCCCAGCAGCCGTCTCCGGATTAACCCTCCAGAAGTGGGCAATCTCCTTAGCCGTGGCATTAAAAAAGATTTCCTCCGTTAACCACAGGGGGCTGAGCCGCCATGTTTGGAGGCCCCGTGTCGCAGAAAGGCCAAGTCGTAGTAACACAGGAGAATGGTCCGAAATAGCCCTGGGCAAATACGAGGCAGCCAACAGTCTGGGGAGCAAATCCAGAGACAGCAAACACATATCAATCCTAGACAAAGTTTTATGAGTAGCTGAGTAGCAGGAGTATTCCTTTCTATGCGGATTCTTCCAACGCCAGCAGTCCACCAGGTTATACCTGGCTAGAGAGGTTGCCAACGAGGAAGAAGGACCGTCCTCTCCAGGACATCTGTCTAAACCCGGAGACAACACTGAATTGAGGTCCCCGGCCAGTATCACCGGTCCCTCCGCCACCTGGAGGAGCTGGGACATCAAGGTGTCCCAGAAAACCAGGGTAAACGGAGGGGGTACGTAGACAGACACAAAGGTATATACCACACCATTAATAAATAGAAGCAAGATTACATATCGACCATAAACATCAGTGATCACGTGTTTAACCGAACATCCCAAGGAGCGGGCAACCAGAATGGATACTCCCCTAGCATGGGTAGAAAATGTGGCATGAAAGGTATACGCTACAAAGGCCCGTTTAAGAGCCATAGTCTTGGAGCCAGTCAGATGAGTCTCTTGCAAAAAAACAATATGTGGTTTGTATTTCTGAATGTAATTGAACACTAAAGCCCTCTTAACATGATCATTCAAGCCCCTGACATTCCAGGACAGGAGTGTCAACGTCTCCTTAGCCATCCGAGCAGAAGAGACAACGACATCCCCCGCCAGGCAGCTCCCCAGCGGGCACCAGGGTAGGAGCTCGCCGTAAAGGCCACAATGGACTCAGACAAGAAAAAAAAAGCATACTGGTAAAACATAATAGTACATAGGTTGGATAACAGTCCCCAAAAAAGAACAAAAAGCCCCTTCCCCCCACCCTGTTCGTGACCCCAACTGTCACGAACCTACGCCCCAAACCAAACCAAAGGTAGAACTGTAGGGAAAGTACACAAAGTCGCATTATTCATGTCGACCTCCGGGGCCACAACAAATTCCATGGATATGTAGCATCCAAATTGCAGGAGTAAAGAGGCCTCAAATACAGGAGTCCGCCAGGCCCATCAGCAGAAAGGGAAAACAAAAATTGTTTCTTGGCAGCGACCAAAAAATAACAGGATATGAAAAAGGACCTGGAGCAATGGATCTCCCGGATCAGCAAAGCATCCCAACAGGAGAGGTAACACAGCACTGCAGGGATATCATGTCAGTCATCAAGGGATCAGGCTCTGCCCAGCGAGTCCAACCATTGGTCAGCAGCAGCAGGATCCAAGAAGAAATGTACTTTGCTTTTATGCACCACTCTGAGTTTTGCAGGGTAAAGCATACTGTACGGGAGGTGGCGGTCCCTAAGCCTTTTCTTCACCCCCAGAAAAGCAGCCCGCTGTTTTTGCGTAGATGCAGAGAAGTCAGGGAATATGGTTATGATATTATTATTGAAGCTGAGGTCAGGGAGCTCCCTGGCTCTACGCAGGGCCGCGTCTCTATCTCTGAAGTGCAGGATACGTGCCAGCAGCAGTCTGGGCCTAGCCCCGGGGACCGGAGCCCTGGAGGGGACCCGATGCGCCCTTTCAATTGCAAAAAGCGGGGAGAAAGTGTCAGGGCCCATGGACCTGCGCATCCAGTCCATAAGGAAGTCCCCCGCCTGTCCCCCTTCAGCCCCTTCAGGGAAGCCCAGAAAGCGGAGGTTGTTATGGTGCAGGCGGTCCTCCATGTCACCCAACTTTGCAGCCTGCGCCCTCTGCTCATGTTGTATATCACGAATGGTGGCAGGGAGTGGGAAGACATCATCCTCCACAGTGCTGATCCGCTGCTCCGCCGTTGTGACCCGTTGCCTAATTTTACTGACGTCGTCCTTAAGAAGAGAGAAGTCCACTCTCAGGGCATCTATGTGAGACGTCAGGGAGGCCTGGCACCCCTTAATGGCGTCCATTATCTGGAGCAACGTGGGCTCCGCCGACCGCCCAGGCGGCTTGTCACCCGCCCCTCCCAGCAGGCTATGTGAAGGCTGCAGTGCCGGCCAGTCTCCCCCATCATCCGACCACGGCAGGAGCGGGCTGTTAGAGGCCTCCAGGCCCGGAGACCGCGGTTGGCTGCCATCTTGGGCCTGCTCCGGGTGATCCGCTCCGCGGCCCGCCGGGGACGGGGGCACGTCTCTCCCGTACTTTACCATGTCCGCGCCGGTCCGGAGGGTTCCAGGAGTAAAAGTGAGGCCGATCCCGGTAAGTATATCAGCGGATGGTGCAGGATTACTGAGCGGATTAATCGGTGGCAGAGGAGCTGTCTAGAGACGCTCCTCACATCCCGGAAGTCGGACACACCCTCTTCCCGAGCTACCTTTTGTAGTGGAAGCGGATGCTTCTGACTCTGCTGTGGGTGCTATCCTTTCTCAACGAAGCGGTGAAAAGATGCAGCTTCATCCTTGTGCTTACTTTTCTCGTTTAATGTCTTCAGCTCGAAAGGACATAGGGAATAAGGAGTTACTGGTGTAGCGGGGTTAAATATGCCTAAAGATACTGTTTGATATGTGAGAAGGAACTAGGCTCCCTCTAGTGGTAGCTGCATGGAATTTCCCAGGCTGTGACTTCCTTTTGGTGAGATGAAGAAACTACATCTCCCATGCTGCTTTGCAAGATCCAGGGTGCACGGCTGCACCGCATGGCACTATGGGGGGAGTTATTTAAAAGGAAGAGAGAGGCTATGCCGGGGGGGCGCTTTTCTGCGCTGGACTCTGAGGAACCAGCGAGCGAGAGTGAAGGACTGGTGCTGGATATTGGGCCAAAGCCTCTTAGCCTGGAGGGACGACGTGGAACCGTCCCATCTCAAGCACGAGGCACATTCCTGGAGGTCATACTGCTGTTTGCAGAGACCGGAAGTCATCCGCCAGAAGGACCTCGCGCGGCTGGCACATAGCCAAAGGACTGAGACCGCAGTGGAAGCGCGCGAAGGAGAAACTTCTGTTGGTGAGAGGGCACATGCCCAATAACTGACTGTATCTGCTAAAGAGACAGTTTTATCTACAGATAGCGGTAGCGCAGCAGGAGGTGATAAAACCCCGGGGTTTATCAGCATACTCTCTCAGGAGACTCATAGACAAACAATAAGGTCTGTAAAGGAGTCGCCAGAGGCTTATCTCTCTCGCAGAAGTTATTGCTCAGTTACGCAGACACCCTGCGGTGACAACTAACAGCTCGTTGTTTTTCTCTCTCTTGATCTTCATTCCTAATTTGGATTACAAATGAGCTCTATTCAATAATCTTGCTAGCGAAGATCAACAAGAAAGAAGAGAACTCTGGGGGAGGGACTCAGATAGGCCTACCTATCTGGTACTGTGTTTAGCCTTGGAGAAGGAGGAGTGTGGGGGTATTCTTTTACCTTTTTAAAGCTGTTTTAAATAACCTTTTATGGACTTGTACTGTATTGTATTGTATCTCCCCTATTCAATTTGATATATAGTAAACTAAGTTTGGTTAATTACAATCCTGTGCGTTGTTCCATTGTGTCACCCAGAAGGACTACCATTCAAGAAGGTACCAAGGTATTGTTGCATAGTGAAGTATTGTATTGCAATCTGAGTATCCATTTGATAGTCCAGTCCTATTCTGGGTCAGTTGTGCCTGAGGAGGGATCGAGCCAATTTGATTGGGTTGTTAGGCAGGGTGTAGACCCAATAATATAATCAGCAGCTCCTGCGGGGTGGTGCTACACGTGGGGGCTCGTCCGGGATTTCTACAGTCCTGCAACACAACCCTCTCAGCCCTAGAATCCCCTCCCACGCAGAAATGGATCCTGCTGCTGCTGCTGCTGAGTGGTGCAAGGAAGAGAATGTCATAGTGGAAAATGGCCTGGTGGTTGAAATCAAGGGAGAAGCCTGGACTGAAGAAAAGCTCCTCCCTGTTTTAAG
The DNA here is from genome assembly GCF_965119305.1 of Pelophylax lessonae. NCBI lineage: Eukaryota > Metazoa > Chordata > Amphibia > Anura > Ranidae > Pelophylax > Pelophylax lessonae. Next base: position 3,877,402 of record NC_138769.1, on the reverse strand, counting down.
GGCACTATCCACAGACAGGAAATTCTGGGTGATTGACATAAAAACCGACACCACTGCCCCACACACGTATGCACTGTGTGAGTGGAGGAAAGGGGTCCCTGATTATTTCAATGGAAACAGTGTAAAAACTATTGACCAAACAGAACTTTTCCTGATACATCCAGGAGTTCCTACTGCGGGTCCCTCATCTACCACTCCTGGGGTATCCAGCCAAGAAAAAGGTGTCCAAGAAGGGCATCCTGAGTCATCACCTTTGTCGACTTTTAGCTCAGAACTGTGTGCTGTTCTGGGGGAGATTGTAGCAAAATGTAGTAAGGACTCCTCGAGCTATCTGATGACTGGATACAGGAAGCTCCGGACATTCTCTGGGAAACAGCCTGTGCCTTCAGCAGAAGATGGGTTCGAAGAGTGGTTAGATACCGCTACTCAGGCTTTGGAGGAATGGGAGGTACCAGAACAGCATAAGAAGCAGAGAATCACAGAGAGTTTAAGGGGACCTGCATTAGAGGCTGTACGTAATCTAAAGCTTAGCAAGAAGAACTGCACTGCACAGGATTATTTGGATATTCTGCAAGATGTGTTTGGTCGGACGGAGAACGCGGCTGAACTCCTCTACCAGTTAGACCACTGTTATCAAGAAGAGGGGGAGAAGTTGTCCGAATTCATTAAATGTCTGGATAGGATTATCCACCAGATCCTGTTAAAGAAAGGAATAGACCCCCGGAAAATAGATGAGACTCGTGCACGACAGGTTCTGAAAGGGGCTCAACCTTTAGATCCCATTGCCATACTGTTACGAACTCGTCAAGATGGCGGCATTCTAGAATACCCCGACCTGATTCGAATGGTCAGAGAGGAAGAGGTCATGTTGGACAACAAGAAGAAAAGTCGGCAGTTTGACTCAACTGCCCGGGTTAGAGTGATAAGTGTGGAAGAGGGCGACTCTCAAGTTGAACTCCTAAAGACCCAAGTGTCTCAGTTGATAGAAATGGTGACTATCCTGACTGGTCAGGTAACCACTCTACCCAAGGGGAGTATATCGGAGAGGCCAGATGAACCTGTTAGTCTCAGCACAGATCCAGAGCCACGGCCTGCAAGATTGTTAACTTGTTTCAACTGCGGGGGAGTTGGACATGTTAGAAGGGTATGTCCCAGTTCAGGAAAGGCTGCCACGAAACCTCGCGAGCCAGCGGGAAACTTCAGAGGACACCGGTGAAGGAGTCAACCGGGTGTCCGCCAGTCTTAAGGGACTCCAGAAGTGGTGCAGGATCAGGGAAACCGAGTCAGGGGGTCAGGCCCAAATATAACATCCCTAGTTCTAGACTCCGGGTTACTGAGGGAAGGAAAATCAATGCACGCCGGGTTCAGCGGGGGCCCAGATCAAGGAAGAAAAAGGAGAAGAGGGCCAGGGTACAGAGAACCGAATCAGACAACAAGGCTACATCAAGAGAATTCCCAACTAACCTGGTCGGGCCCTCCCCAGTGGTCTCGGTTCAGGTAGAAGGAATTTACGCAAGAGCCCTCCTTGACACAGGGGCCCAGGTGACTCTTTTGTATAGAGACTTCTATGATAAATATCTTACCCATCTACCTTTGCAGAAGTTGGAAGATCTGGAGATATGGGGTATCGGGACCCAAAGTTTTCCCTATGACGGGTATCTGCCAATCAAGTTGACCTTTGATCCATCAGTGGCTGGTGAAGCGGAAACCTTCGACACCTTAGCGGTGGTCTGTCCTCGTCCACCAGGGGCCAACAAAAGCTCTCTCATCGTAGGAACAAACACTGACCTGGTAAGGCGCCTTCTGATACAACTGGTCCAGGGACAAGATGCTCAGGTGCCAAGGATCCATCCCATGCTACGGCAGGCCTACCAACGATTAGTGTTGGAACAAGAGACCCCCGCAGAAGGAGTTGGACGACTCTGGAAGCTGGACAGAGCGGAAAAGGTCTTACAGCCAGGAGAGGTGGCCTGTTTTAAGGCTTCTGTTAAACTCACATGGCAACAGCCGGGTCCTTTCATTATCTTTGAATCAGGTCAAAAGGAGAGACAGAGAGGGATAGAAGTGATCCCTGAGGTGATCCCTTTGAAGGTGTTACAGGAAAACCGTGGAAGGGTTTTGGTGAGTGTCAGAAACACCTCTATTACACCGGTGAAGGTACCGGCCAGAGTGCTCCTGGGCCAAGTCAACCCGGCTACCCCAGTTGCCCCCATTGATTTCAAAGAAAAGGAACAGGGTGAAGCAGTTATAGAGGAGCTCTGCTCTGGAAACGCTGCCCTCCCGCCGGAATGGGTGAAGAGGGCCAAGGCACAACTTGCTCGATGGAGGGAAATATTCTCTAAGGACGAGTTTGACGTGGGATGTGCCAGGAGTGCCACTCATAAGATCCGCCTGAGTGAGGATAAGCCTTTCAGGGAGAGAGTCCGGCGAGTCCCCTTAGGTGACTTAGAAGATCTACGTCAGCAGCTGGCAGAGCTCAAAAAGATCGGGATTATCCGAGAATCCAGGAGCCCGTATGCTTCCCCGATAGTGGTAGTCCGGAAGAAAAATGGATCTCTGAGGCTTTGTATCGACTACCGAACGCTGAACAGAAGAACCATCCCAGACCAGTATACCACTCCTCGAATCGAAGATGCCCTACAGAGTCTGTCAGGGGCGAAGTGGTTCAGTGTGATGGACTTAAAGAGTGGGTATTATCAGATCCCCATGCACCCTGAAGATCGGGAGAAAACAGCCTTCATCACCCCTGTGGGGTTCTTTGAGTTCAATCGCATGCCTCAGGGGTTGTCCGGGGCCCCTGCTACCTTCCAAAGGCTGATGGAAAGGACCGTTGGAGATATGAACTTGATAGAGGTACTGGTATACTTGGATGATGTTATCGTGTTTGGCAGAACTTTGGAAGAACACGAGGAGAGGTTGGAAAAGGTCTTGAAGAGGCTACATGAAGAAGGTCTGAAACTTTCTCCTGAGAAGTGCCAATTCTATCAGTCCTTGGTCCATTACCTGGGCCATATCGTGTCTGGAGAAGGGGTGGCCACTGATCCGGACAAGCTGGATGCTGTTGCTTCCTGGCCGAGACCCACAAATGTGACCGAACTCCGGTCATTCTTGGGCTTTTGCTCCTATTACAGGAGGTTTGTGGAGGGGTTCGCCCAGATTGCCCGACCCCTAAATGAGCTCCTGAAGAATGAAGAAGATGATGTCCCTGAGTTGGTAAAGCCGGTGAAGTCCACCATGGGACCCCGGAAGGCTAAGGAATCCATCCAGGATCAGTGGACCCCGGAATGCGAAGGGGCCTTTGTCCAGCTGAAGGAAACCCTAACCACTGCCCCTGTGTTGGCCTATGCGGACCCCACAAAACCATATGAACTGCATGTTGATGCCAGCCGAGATGGGCTGGGGGGGTACTTTATCAGGAGAATGAGGGTCATCTGTGACCTGTTGCCTATGTGAGCAGAAGCCTACTGCCTGCTGAAAGGAATTATCCTACCCACAAACTTGAATTCTTGGCCTTGAAGTGGGCAGTGGTTGATAAATTGAAAGACTACCTGTACGGAGCTGAATTCATTGTCAAGACAGATAATAATCCTCTCACCTATCTGTTGACTATGGCCAAGCTGGATGCAACAGGACACCGATGGTTGGCTGCCCTCTCTAGCTTTAATTTTAGCCTGAAGTATCGGCCAGGAATCGGAAATAGGGATGCAGATGCCCTATCCAGAAGGTTGCATGTTCCACAGGAACCTGCGGAAGAATGGACTCATTTGGCTCCAGAAGGGGTGCGTGCCCTATATCAGGGAACTGAATTTCGATCCCGAGGAGGGTCAAGAGCAGAAGAGATTGGGGTTTCGGCTATCGGAGTACCCAAATGCTACTGCCAGGTGACCCAGGTTGAAGGGGAGGATTTGCCTCGGCTGTCCAAAAGGGACTTGCGGAAGGAGCAGTTGGAAGACCCTTTGGGAAAACTTCTCTTGGAAGCCTTGGAGATCCAGAGCCCTGAGTTGCTCCTAACTGACTCTCCTCAGGGGGCCCGTCTGTTGCATAGAGAGTGGACCCGGTTACAGATTAGAGAAGGAGTGGCCTACCGGAGAGGTCCATCTGAAGATCTGGAGGAGAAGTGGCAACTGTTCTTACCAGCTTAATATAGAGAGGGAGTTCTGGCCGCTCTTCATGATAATCATGGCCATCTGGGGCCCGAAAGAACCTTTCAGCTTGTCAGGGACAGGTTCTACTGGCCTTGTATGAGGGCCGAAGTTGAAGGATACTGTCATTCTTGTGTCCGGTGTATACAGAGGAAGACTCTGCCACGTCAAGCAGCCCCAATGGGCCATCTACAAAGCCAGGGACCCATGGAGCTGGTGTGCATTGATTTCCTTTGCTTAGAGCCTGATCTGAGTGGCCAGGGGAATGTCCTTGTGGTAACAGACCATTTTACCAGATACGCTCAAGTATTCCCAACAAGGGATCAGAAGGCTTCAACGGTAGCCAAAGTTCTTGTAGAGAAGTTCTTTGTACATTATGGGTTACCACAACGCCTCCATTCTGATCAGGGAAGGGACTTCGAAAGTAGACTGATCAAGAGACTGTTAGATATGTTGGGCATTCAAAAGACTAGAACCACTCCCTACCATCCACAAGGGGATGCCCAGCCTGAACGATTTAACAGGACTCTTTTGGATATGTTGGGGACATTGAGCTCAGAGAAGAAACAGCATTGGGGCAAGCATGTAGCTGCCATTGTGCATGCCTACAACAGCACTGTCAGTGATGCTACTGGATATTCCCCTTATCGGCTGATGTTTGGAAGGGAGGCTCGGTTACCAGTGGATTTGGCCTTTGGCATTTCGCCTGATCATACCTCTTCAGCATCGCATAGAGGATATGTGGACCGACTGCGGAAGAGTCTGAAAGCGGCCTATGATAAGGCCCAGGCTACATCTGATCAACGTGGACTGCGGAATAAAAAAAGTTTCGACCTAAAAGTTCGGATCCATGATCTGCAGCCAGGGGACAGGGTTTTGTTGAGAAACTTGGGTGTCCCGGGAAAACACAAGTTGGCAGACCGCTGGAAGTCCCAACCTTATGTTATCTGTAAGCAACTGCCAAACCTTCCTGTGTACCAAATTCGGCCTGAGGGAAGTGTGGGTCCATTGAAGGCTTGGCATCGGAACCATTTGCTGCCTCTCTCTGAAGCGGTTCGTATGCCCCCTGTGGAAGACTTGTCAGAGGCCCCTTCGACTTCTCGCCGGTCCAGACCAGTTACCAGATCTCAGACGACGCTCCCAGATGAGGGAGAGGGAAGTTCTCTATCTGAAGATTTGGAAGATGAAGAGGAGGTACCCGACTGGTTGTGATCATCTCAGTTGCCAGAACCCACACCTGCCTCCCTGTCTTCATCTGACTTGGCTGATAGAGGAGCCCTTCGGGCAGAAGCCCCTGAATTCATACCCTTTCATATGCTTCCAGAAGAAGCAGCTGAGGATGAAGATCCTGAGGAGGAGGTTGCACCCTTCTCTGAAGAAGAACTGACCTCTCTTGAACCATCAGGTTCCTCTGTGTTGGAACATGAGGAGGTGGACATTGAAGAATCCTCAGAAGTGCCTGATCCTAGTACCTCTGAGAGCATGCCTCCACGGGAACAGAGGGAAAGGAGAGTCATTCACCCACCTAAGAGACTGACCTATGATCAATTGGGTGAATGTTCGGAAGAAGCTGTTTTTACCTCCAAAAGATCTCCTGACCAGCCTAGCTCCTCCACTGTAGATTTGGTGGGGGACAACCCTAGCTCACCCCCAGGTACAACTGTATAAGCCACCCAAGTTTCGGGGGGTCTGTGAGAGATCATGAGAACAAAGTATTGAAGTAGAAAACGTTTGCATTTAAGTTTGTACCTAAGGATATTGGGTTTGGCCATTATAATAAGCACAGTTTTTGATGTTCACAATTTGGATTACTTTGTGAGTTAATGTTTGTGCACATTTTGTTGCTCTGACCTCACTATATGTTTTTTCCTTTTTTTCACCTTTTGATGTTTTTTTTTTGCAACACAAACTTTAAGATGTAAGTGTTTAAGAAATTGCAAATGCACATGTGCTTTTTAAAGGAGCACTATGTAAAAGCACTAGAAATCAGCACTATATTAACACTGTAGAAATCACTTATTTGCTTATTAATTGCACTTTATCGTTCTACTGTTTGCACTATTTACAGAATATAAACTTGGAAATATTCAGATTGATTTATTTCAGCGAAATGTTAATGTTTGTTGTATAATGCCAACCTATGCACTAGGGTACATACTGTTGACCTCTTTGGGGACCAAAGTTTCTCAAGTGGGGGGAGTGTGTAGCTGGGTTAAATATGCCTAAAGATACTGTTTGATATGTGAGAAGGAACTAGGCTCCCTCTAGTGGTAGCTGCATGGAATTTCCCGGGCTGTGACTTCCTTTTGGTGAGATGAAGAAACTACATCTCCCATGCTGCTTTGCAAGATCCAGGGTGCACGGCTGCACCGCATGGCACTATGGGGGGAGTTATTTAAAAGGAAGAGAGAGGCTATGCCGGGGGGGCGCTTTTCTGCGCTGGACTCTGAGGAACCAGCGAGCGAGAGTGAAGGACTGGTGCTGGATATTGGGCCAAAGCCTCTTAGCCTGGAGGGACGACGTGGAACCGTCCCATCTCAAGCACGAGGCACATTCCTGGAGGTCATACTGCTGTTTGCAGAGACCGGAAGTCATCCGCCAGAAGGACCTCGCGCGGCTGGCACATATCCAAAGGACTGAGACCGCAGTGGAAGCGCGCGAAGGAGAAACTTCTGTTGGTGAGAGGGCACATGCCCAATAACTGACTGTATCTGCTAAAGAGACAGTTTTATCTACAGATAGCGGTAGCGCAGCAGGAGGTGATAAAACCCCGGGGTTTATCAGCATACTCTCTCAGGAGACTCATAGACAAACAATAAGGTCTGTAAAGGAGTCGCCAGAGGCTTATCTCTCTCGCAAAAGTTATTGCTCAGTTACGCAGACACCCTGCGGTGACAACTAACAGCTCGTTGTTTTTCTCTCTCTTGATCTTCATTCCTAATTTGGATTACAAATGAGCTCTATTCAATAATCTTGCTAGCGAAGATCAACAAGAAAGAAGAGAACTCTGGGGGAGGGACTCAGATAGGCCTACCTATCTGGTACTGTGTTTAGCCTTGGAGAAGGAGGAGTGTGGGGGTATTCTTTTACCTTTTTAAAGCTGTTTTAAATAACCTTTTATGGACTTGTACTGTATTGTATTGTATCTCCCCTATTCAATTTGATATATAGTAAACTAAGTTTGGTTAATTACAATCCTGTGCGTTGTTCCATTGTGTCACCCAGAAGGACTACCATTCAAGAAGGTACCAAGGTATTGTTGCATAGTGAAGTATTGTATTGCAATCTGAGTATCCATTTGATAGTCCAGTCCTATTCTGGGTCAGTTGTGCCTGAGGAGGGATCGAGCCAATTTGATTGGGTTGTTAGGCAGGGTGTAGACCCAATAATATAATCAGCAGCTCCTGCGGGGGTGGTGCTACACTGGCAATTAAGGAAGCCTTTTCCGAATGGAGGCATTTGCTGGAAGGTACTAAGCATCCTGTGACCGTTCTCACTGATCACAGAAATCTAGAATTCATTTGTTCGGCCAAAAGATTGTCTTCTAGACAAGCCCGTTGGTCGCTGTTCTTTTCTAGATTTAATTTTATTTTTTCATATAGACCTGGGTCAGGAAATGGTAAGGCTGATGCCTTATCACGGATGTTGTCGGGGCCTTCCCAGGAGAACAATGCTGAATGCACAATTCGGCCTCAAAAGAACTTCCTAGGTGTCACAAGTTCAAAGGCATTCTTGAGTCTCCTCAAAGAAGGGTACGAGAATGACTCTCTCCTCAATAATCCTCCTATGGACGTCAATCTTGAGTTCAAGAATGGCTTTTGGATTAAAACGCATCGCCTCTATGTACCTGAGTCTGCTCGGGTTGAAGTCCTCCGGTTGAGTCATGACTCAAAACTTGCTGGACATTTTGGAGTTTCTAAAACAGAGGAACTTTTATCACGTTCCTTTTGGTGGCCTGGGTACAAGAAAGATGTTAAAAGGTATGTAGCCTCATGCCTGACCTGTGCACGCAATAAGACACCCGAGCTTCTCCTTTGGGGTTGCTCCAACCACTCCCTATCCCATCAAGACCATGGGGGTCAATTTCTATGGACTTTGTGGTTGATTTACCCCCCTCAAAAGGAATGACCACTATCTTGGTGATCGTTGACCGCCTCACCAAGATGGCTCACTTTATACCAGTTAAGGGGGTACCCTCTTCGGAAAAAAACTGCAGAGTTGATGGTTCGAGAAGTCTTCAGACTACATGGAATTCCTGAAGACGTTGTGTCAGATCGAGGAGTACAGTTTACTTCAAAGTTTTGGAAAAGCTTTTGCTCAGCTTTAGGAGTAGCAATCAACCTGTCTTCTGCTTTTCATCCTCAGTCTAATGGTCAGACTGAGAGGACCAATCAAACTTTAGAACAGTACCTTCGATGTTTTGTTAGTTATCTTCAGGATGACTGGGTGGACTATCTTCCCATGGCAGAGTTTTCTTACAACAATTCTAGACATAGCTCAACCTCTCAAAGCCCGTTTTTCTTAAACAATGGTTATCATCCAGTTTTTATTCCTGATCTCCCTATCTCAACTCCAATTCCTGCTGTAGCCAACAGATTACCTATGCTGCAAGAGATTCAGGAGAAATTAATTGAGACTTTGAAGGAGGCTCAGGAATGTTACAAGAAGGCTGCTGATAGACATCGCCGATCACTTCCTACATTTCAAGTGGGTGACAAGGTTTGGTTATCAACCAAAAATTTGAAGGTCCATGTTCCATCTGCAAAGTTGGGACAAAAGATTGTGGGACCTTTCCAGATTTCTGCTCAGGTCAACCCAGTCACTTTCCGTTTAAAACTTCCCGACAGTATGAGAATTCACCCGGTTTTTCACATATCACTGCTCAAGCCATTTAAGGAAAATCCCTTTCCTGGAAGAATTCTTCCGCCTCATCCACCTGTTGAAGCACAGGGTGAAGAAGAATTTGTAGTGGAGAGAATTCTTGATTCCAGGATCTTTAGGAATAAATTACAATATCTGGTTCAATGGGAAGGATATGGACCAGAAGAAAATTCCTGGGAGCCAGAAGAAAATGTTCATGCCCCTAGATTGATTAACAAGGGAGTTCCACCAGAGGTTTCCTCTTAAACCTGGTCCTAAGACGTCCAGCGGACGTCCTGGGAGGAGGGGAGTACTGTCAGGACCTGGACTTGAACCTGGGACCTCCATGGTGTCTGGCAATGACTCTACTCGCTGAGCTACCTGGAATGCTGGACAGCTCGCTGGACAGCTCCCTGGACAAATCCTTGAATGATCCTGCTGTGAATCTTTATTGCCTTGAACCTTGAACCCTTTGCTCCTCCCATGAACTTCCTGTTATAAGCCATGTCTTTGCACTTCCTGGTCGCCAGAATATTGTGCCTTCAACAGCCAATATCTCGCTTGTCTCTCCTGCTGCCGTCCATATATTTGCTACCATCCGTTATCGACACTTGGCTTGTTCATCGACTACTCTTCTGCTTGATCCCAACCTGCAACTACTAGTTACCGACCTTTGGCTACTCCTTGACTATGCTTCAGCTTAATCCCTATCTGCTACTGAACTCTGACTTGCTCACCTCCTGGTGGGGCGATCTTGAGGACCGCGACCTGGTGCTAACATGCAGCAAAATCCATCTCCACCTTCAGGAGCGCTGGTGAAGACCGGTTAGTACTTAGACTCCGCACCTCAGGTGAGCCTGCGTCATCTGCCTGGGTGACCTGTCAGTGTTCCTATCCTGCTGGTTCCTGTGTGACCTACGACTGCTATAGCTACTGGTCTTCGAGCCTGACCCCGGATCGTGACACTGGTACTGCTGGTGGGTACTGCTGGCTGGTACTATTGGCTGGTATTGCTGGCTGGTACTACTGGCGGGTACTGCTGGTGTGTACTGCTGGCTGGTTTTACTTGTTGGTACTGCTGGCTGGTACTGCTGGCTTATTTTACTGGCGAGTACTGCTGTTGGATATTGCTGGTGGGTACTGCTGGCTGGTGCTGTTGGTGGGTAATGCTGGTTTGCCCTGCTGATTGGTACTCTTGGTGGGTACGGCTGACCGGTACTACTGGCGGGTACTACTGGTGGGTACTGCTGGCTGGTACTACTGGTGGGTACTGCTGGCTGGAACTACTGGTGGGTACTGCTGGCTGTTACTGCTGATGGGTACTTCTGGCAGGTACTGCTGGCTGGTATTCCTGGCTGGTACTGCTGAGGGGTACTACTGGATGGTTTTACTGGCTGGTACTGCTGACCGGTACTGCTGGTGAGTACTGCTGGCGGGTACTGCTGTTGGGGACTGCTGTCTGGTTGCACTGGCTAGTACTGCTGGCTGGTACTACTGGTAGGTACTTCTGGTGGGCACTGCTGGCTGGTACTGTTGGTGGGTAATGTTGGCTGGTACTACTGGCTGGTACTGCAGGATGGTTCCCCACTCACTGTCCATCCCTGAGCATCAGTGTAAATCTGTGAGAGGAAGCAGCGGTTGCAGTAGAGAGCAGAGCCGCTGCTTCCTGTATGGCTCCTGTCACAGGCTGAGGCAGAGTACATTTGGTATCACTCCGCCTGTGACAGGAGCTTTACAACTTTACAGGAAGCATCAGCTCTGCTTCCTCTAGTGCCAGCTCAGTGGCTCTGTACTTTACACACACAGATGCAACAGACAGCTCGCATACAAAGTCCAGGGACAGTCAGTCTTGCAGGACACGGCTGCTGACGGGAAAAGCGTTCCTGCTGTGGAAAAAGTACAGGAACGCCGTTCCCATGCGTCTTGCAGGACTCGAGCCCTGGAATCCACCCATCCATTCCTGGTGGAGCGTGGTGGGCATTTCAGTGCCTGCTGATATACTCCCTCTGGTGAGTTTGTATTGCATGTGGGGATGGCGGAGTGATGAACGGATCTGATGTTTTTTCACTACTATTACGGGGGATTATCCTGACCATGGGCGTCCGCAAGGGGGGACAAGGGAGGGTGTTGGGGCTCAGCAGGCATAGTATACCTTGGTCAGTTTACAGAGGGGAGGACATAGCCAGGCAGGACCAGCCAGGTATTCTAGGTGATAGACAAATTACACAGCAAAGCACTGTGCTGTATAATATAATTTAAGGAAACAGGATCAATATATATATATTTTTAGGTTAACAAACGCATTAAAAATAAATTCTGCCATTTCCCCTTTACAAATAAATACACTTAATTCGCGGCTTGCGTGGTGACTGACGTCGCCATCATGACATTGTCGAAAAGGGGTGGAGCATGGGTGACCTTAAAATGATAGCCCCCCCCGAAAAAAGTTCAGCAGATGCCCATGCTTCTGACTGGATGGATTTGTGAACTGTCGCAAAGTGACTGTCTGCAGGTAATCAGAGGAGGCCCAAGAAGTCATCACACAGCAAGCCCTACGGGGACATTGCTACACATGATAATAACATATACTACACTATGATACCCTATCTTTTCATATACTGGGTTCATGCTGTGGAGCGATTGGCTAAATGTCCCCTTCTGATTGTGAGTCCAAGAGGATATCGGAGACAGTGTTTGGAAACCATTTCTGGAGGAGCGTGGTGGGCTTTTTAGTGCCTGATGATATACTCCCTCTGGTGAGTTTGTATTGCATGCAGGGATGGCGGAGTGATGAACGGATTGGATGTTTTTTCACTACTATCATGGGGGATTATCCTATCTGAGAACACACACACATATATATATATATATATATATATATATATATATATATATATATATATATATATATATATAATTAGTACACTATGAGAACTTTTTTTTTTATTTTGTTTGGATATGATCTGGCGTGAAGGAAGTGACGACGTTTGACACCATCAGAAGATCTGTATGCAGGGCTGGATTTGCAATTTATTGTGCTATGGGTATGAGCGGTTCTCTTGATTGATTGCACTTTAATGGACTTTCACTGAGAACTTTACTGATACATTATGCAGCGGCCCTTTTGGCATCGAGTAAATAACGAGAGGAGAGCTTCTGACGGGTGCAGTACTTTTATTCTTTTGCATCAAAGGTGTGCAGGAGGGTTGAACACCACCAAAGGTAATCTCTTTAACACCGTGAGCACCGTGAAAACTGTAAAACGACATACAATACATTTGTTTACAGTGATCACCAAAAAGGGGGTTACAAGGTTAATTACAAATGTGGAATTACAAGGTGGATTTCTGTTGTCTGCACACATATCTAAATGACATTAACCACTTGCCGACCGCTCACATGGAGCGTACTGCGGCAAAGCGGCTCGTTCCCGTCCAGCGACGTAGACCTACGTCGCAGGACTCCTCCCCCTGTAGGCGGCGCTCGCGCACCGCCGGAGGCCCGCTCCCGCTGTTTTCATTCACAGCGGGAGTCGGGCCAGGGGAGGAGCAGCGGCGATCGCTGCTGCTCTGCCCCGATCATCGGGGAATCGAGTGAGGAGATCCGCCCGCCTGTGTAAACAGAGCGGGCGGATCTCCTAAGTGACAGGGACTGACAGATCGGAGTGTTCAGCATAGCTCAACATCCGATCTGTCCGTCTGTCACTCAGTCACCTCCCCCCCCACACGTTAGTAAGCACCAGGCATACATTAACCCCTCCCTCTCCAATAAAATTAACCCCTTCACTGCCAGTGTCATTTTTACAGTAACAGTGCATATTTATAGCACTGATTACTGTAGTAATGTCACTGGTACCCCCAAAAGTGTCAAAAATGTCAGTCAAGGGTCCGATCTGTCCGCCGCAATGTCGCAGTCCCGCAAAAAAAATCGCAGATCACCGCCATTACGCGTTAAAAAAAAAACACCAAAAATGACAGAAATCTTTCCCGTAGTTAGTAAACGCAATAACTTTTGCGCAAACCAATCAAAATACGCTTATCGTGATTTTTTTTACCAAACATAGGTAGCAGAAAACAAATTGGCCAAAAATGTAAAAAAATTTGATTTTTAAATTTTTTGGGGGGAATTTCATATAAAAAATGTTAAAAATATTGTTATTTTTTCAAAATAAACGCTCTTTTTTTGTTTATAGCGCAAAAAGTAAAAAGCGCACAGGTGAAATACCACCAAAAGAAAGCTCTGTTTGTGGGAAAAAAAGGACGTAAATTTCGTTTGGGTATGGCGTCGCACGACCGCGTAATTGTCAGTTAAAGTCGCACAGCGCCGAAACACAAAAAGTGGCCTGGACGTAAGACAGCAAAATCCTCCGGTGGTAAAGTGGTTAAACATCTAAGGAAACATGACTATATGTAAAATGATTTGGATTATCTATAGCATATTTTTAAACTAACAGCATGGACACAATTTATGTCTAAGAACATATATACTTATATATATATATAATGCACTTTTACTGCGTACTTCGCTCCGCTTGCCAAGGGGTGCAACTTTAAACCTTAGAAATCCACCACAGCAATCGCCTTCGCATGAGGTTCTGCTGACATGCTTTGCATATAAATTCTGAGTCACAGAAAAGAATCCCTCTAAGCTAGAGGAAGGGGGAGTGGTCTGGTGATTAAAACATTCCTCAGGGAAACAAGAGGAAGGCAGAAAGGTTCCACCTGGCAGTAAGTGCTGAACAAGGATTTAAAGTGATAAGCGGACAGTTACACAGTATCTGATGTTGATCGGATTGTTTATTTCATGAAGGACCGGTTATACTTTTGTCACATTTTTTTATCACATTGTAACTTTTGGCACGGACTGTTTGTTTTAAATACTCCTAGCTCTGCAATTTGTTTGTTTTTTGTTTATTTGTAGGTTGTGCATTTCCTTCATTGAAAACTGAAGTCCGGCCATCAGACAGTTCCATATTAGTGGTCATGCTATCAGACAAGTTTTTTTTGTGTTAGAAATTGTAGACAGAAAAAACATTATTTGACACAATACGAAACCTACGAAATAATTATTACACAAATGTGTCATACACCCCTCCCCCCTCTACGATATCTTACAATATGGTGGGATTTTACTGATGAAAATTTAAAGATACAAAGCCCCAAATATCACCCCTTAGACTACAAATTGACATTTTTTCAAAAATGGTAAATGGGAGAAAAATAAAATCTACCATTGGACCAATACGTTTACAATGCAGATGTGTCATACACATCCCCCTCTACCATATCTTACAATATGGGGGGATTTTACTGTGGAGATTTAAAGATACAGACACCCAAATATCACTCTTAGGCTACAAGCTGACATTTTTGCAATACTTCAAAATGGATCAGACATTAAATCTCCCATTGGACCAATACGTTTACAATGCAGATGTGTCATACACCCTCCCTCTATGATATCTTACAATACGGTGGGATTTTCCTGTGGAGATTGTGTCTGTATCTTTAAATTTCCACAGTAAAATCCCACCATATTGTAAGATATGGTAGATGGGGGGGGGGGGGGTGTGTATGACACATCTGCATTGTAAACGTATTGGTCCAATGGGAGATTTAATGTCTGATCCATTTTGAAGTATTGCGAAAATGTCAGTTTGTAGCCTAAGGGGTGATATTTGGGTGTCTGTATCTTTAAATCTCCATAGTAAAATCCCCCCATATTGTAAGATATGGTAGAGGGGGGGGTGTATGACACATCTGCATTGTAAACGTATTGGTCCAATGGTAGATTTTATTTTTCTCCCATTTACCATTTTTGAAAAAATGTCAGTTTGTAGCCTAAGGGGTGATATTTGGGGCTCTGTATCTTTAGATTTCCACAGTAAAATCCCACCGTATTGTAAGATATGGTAGAGGGGGGAGGGGTGACACATCTGTGTAATAATTATTTTGTGGGTTACAATCTGCTGTGTATTGTGTCAAATAATGTTTCCGTCTACAATTTCCAACACAAAAAAAACTTGTCTGATAGCATGACCACTAATATGGAACTGTCTGATGGCCGGACTTCAGTTCATTGAAAGCAGCTGTGTTTTGTTTTATCGCTGATCTAACATATTTTATCTACGTCCTTATCAAGACAGCCAGAATCTCTGCCCTGTTACTGGTGTGACTTCCCTGTTACCGGTGTGACTTCCCTGTTACCGGTGTGACTGCCCTGTTACCGGTGTGACTTCCCTGTTACTGGTGTGACTTCCCTGTTACTGGTGTGACTGCCCTGTTACTGGTGTGACTGCCCTGTTACTGGTGTGACTTCCCTGTTACCGGTGTGACTGCCCTGTTACTGGTGTGACTGCCCTGTTACTGGTGTGACTTCCCTGTTACTGGTGTGACTTCCCTGTTACCGGTGTAACTTCCCTGTTACCGGTGTGACTGTGTCACGTACCTGGGAGGAGTCTGAGTTGACGAGGTCGGCCTCTCTTATATCTCCGGCCCAGACCCCACTGAAGGTGAGACAGAGGGTGTCAAAGGCCAGGAGGGACACGAGTGCCTGCGGTTGTTGATGGATCAGGATAGGCTGCTTGTCCGGATCCTGGAAACTGGAACATGCAATGCTGTATGGAACATGTGCAGCAGATAGCCAGACAAGCACTCGGGTATTTCTGAGAGACGAAGTCAGAGTAGTAGGAAAGCCAGGGTCATCAACAGGCGGTGCAGCAGGGTACCAAATCGTAAGCAGAGCCAAAGTCAGGGACGGAGCCGGGTCAGGTTTAGCAGAGAAGCAGAAGCAGAATCCAAGTCCAAGTTCAGAACAAGCCAGGTCAGCAACAGGGAAGCATACAGGTATCATCAGGTCACAGGAAACAGCTGAAGATCAGTCAGCACAGGAAACAGGAATGAACTTCCTTTAAATAGCCTGTCTGGCACCACGCCCATTAGTCATTCTTCTGGGAATAGCCTGTGCACGGCCACGCCCCAGACGTCTCACAGGGATTCCCTGACATTGCCCCCCCCTTAAGGGCAGCCTCCGGATGCCCAACATAGACCGTTTATCCGGATGTTGTAGAAGGTAGGCTCGTAACAATCGAGGAGCATGGACGTTTGAAGCAGGCTCCCAGGAATTATCCTCAGGGCCATAGCCCTTCCACTTGATAAGAAGCTGTGTCCGACCACCCCTTCTTCTACAGTCCAGAATAGACTCCACCTCAAATTCTTCATTACCTTCGATCAAAAGGGGAGCAGGAACTTCAGATCCACGATCTGGAAAGGGGTTGGGAACTGCTGACTTCAGTAAAGAAACGTGGAACACGGGATGGATCTTCAGATTACCTGGTAAGATTAATTCGAATGCCACAGAATTAATCTTCTTCCTGATAGAAAATGGACCTAGGTATCTTGGGCCAAGCTTTTTTGAGGGACACTTTAATCTCAGGTTTGCTGTAGATAGCCAGACCTTATCCCCCGGTTTTAAATTCAAATTCCCTCTCCTTCTTCTATCAAAAAATTTTTTATTACCAGCCTGTGCCTTCAAAATGGTTTCCCGCAAAAGCTGACTGTTGGTATTAAGAAAATTTAGTCTTTCTTGTACAGCTGGTACAGCAGATTCCATAGGTAACTCAGGTAGGAAGGAGGGGTGATATCCATAATTGGCGTAGAAAGGAGACTGCTTGGTGGCGGAATGAACGGAGTTATTATAAGCAAATTCCGCTAAAGGGAGGAGTAACACCCAGTCGTCTTGAGAAAAAGAAGAGAAGCACCTTAAATATTGTTCAAGAGTTTGGTTTGTCCTCTCGGTCTGTCCATTTGTTTGTGGGTGGTAGGCAGAAGACAAACAAAGTTCAATGTTTAATGCTTCACATAAAGCTTTCCAAAACTTGGAAGTGAACTGCACCCCACGATCAGAGACAATGCTGGCTGGAATGCCATGCAATCTCACCACTTCTTTGATAAACGTGGAGGCAGTTTCGGAGGCAGAGGGAGTTCCTTTCAGAGGTATAAAGTGTGCCATCTTGGAAAGACGATCAACTACGACAAAGATAGTTGTAAACCCTTCAGATGGAGGAAGTTCCACAATAAAGTCCATAGAGATCATACTCCATGGTTTTTCAGGTACAGGGAGGGATTCCAACAGGCCCCAGGTCTTGGCCCGATCAGACTTGTTTCTGAGACACACAGAGCAGGATCTGACATAGTTTTTACAGTCCTTTAACCAATCTGGCCACCAAAAGGAACGGGAGACCAAATCAGAGGTTTTATGGATACCAAAGTGTCCAGCCAGAAGATGATCATGACACTTCTTAAGAATGGTGACCCTCAGTTGTTCGGGAATAAAAATTTGTTCCTTGTGGAAATAAAGTCCATCCCTCTGCTGGAGATGCAAGTTCACAGGAGGTGGGGAGTTTGCAACTGTCCCCTTGATCTGTGACATCAAGTCTGTTTGCAAGAGTAGGAAATTCTTAGCTGGCAAGATGGTGTCAGGTTCAGGAGGTGGAGCTGGTTCAGGAAACATGCGAGAAAGGGCATCAGGTTTGCAATTCTTAGAGCCCGGACGAAAAGTTATATGGAACACAAATCGAGAGAAGAAAAGTGCCCATCTTGCCTGTCGAGGTCTTAATCGTTTCGCGGTTCTTAAATATTCTAAGTTCTTATGGTCTGTAAAAATAAGTATAGGGTGTGCAGCCCCCTCCAGTAGGTAGCGCCATTCCTCCAGGGCAGCCTTTATGGCTAACAGTTCACGATCTCCTACGTCATAGTTCCTCTCAGAGGAGCTTAATTTTCTGGAGAAAAAGGCAATAGGGTAGAGTAGGGACTTGGCTCCTTGTCGTTGGGATAGTATAGCCCCGACCGCATTTTCAGAGGCATCCACTTCAAGTACATAGGCTAAAGCGGGATCTGGGTGTTTTAAAATGGGAGCGGAAGTAAACAGAGTCTTTAAGAGTTCAAAGGCGGCTTGAGCCTCTGGAGTCCATTTGAATGGGGTAAACTGTTTGGTCAGCTGTGTGATGGGGGATATGATGCCAGAAAAGTTCTTTATAAACTTCCTGTAAAAATTAGCGAAGCCCACAAAGCGCTGTACTGCTTTCTTGTCCTCGGGGGCAGGCCATTCCAGTACGGCAGATACCTTTTGCGGGTCCATAGCAATGCCATCCGCAGAGATAATGAGTCCCAGAAATTGGATAACCTGTTTTTCGAACTCACATTTCTCCGCCTTTGCGTAAAGATGGTGTTGGCGAAGTCTGTCCAGTACCTTCTTTACATGGTTTCTGTGTAGGTCGAGAGAACTGGAAAATACAAGGATATCATCCAAGTATACGATGATAAACAAATCAAGATAGTCCCGAAATATATCATTAACAAGATGTTGGAATGTGGCTGGGGCATTACAAAGACCGAATGGCATGACCAGATATTCGAAATGCCCAAAGCGCGTTCGAAACGCGGTTTTCCATTCGTCTCCTTCACGAATTCTGACTAGGTTGTAGGCACCCCTCAAATCAAGTTTGGAGAACACCTGTGCCCCTCGTAACCTCTGGAAAAGTTCGGGAATTAGGGGAAGAGGATAACGATTCTTGACAGTTATCTTATTGAGATCGCGATAATCCACACAGGGCCTAAGGGTATGGTCCTTTTTCTCAACAAAGAATATGCCCGCTCCTGCGGGTGAAGTGGAGGGTCGGATGAATCCTTTTTCCAGGCTTTCATTAATATAGTTACGGAGAGTCTCTAATTCGAGCTCAGAGAGAGGGTAGATCCGGCCAAAAGGTATTTCAGCCCCTGGCAACAGTTCAATGGGGCAATCGTATGTACGATGAGGAGGAAGAGAATCAGCGCTCTTTTTATTGAAAACATCCAGGTATTCGTGGTAAACTGTGGGTACCAGTTTCAAGACTTCGGGGTCCGGGTGGATACCAAGGAGAGAGGTAGCAGTAAGAGACTCCTCAGGAACACAGTGTGCCCGGCAATAGGGAGAAGAGAAGGAAATCTCACCCGTGAGCCAATTGATGCTAGGGTTATGGGCCTTCAGCCAGGGTATACCAAGAATGACAGGAAACATGGGTGATGTTATAACGTCCAGGCAAAGGAATTCTTGATGACCAGAGGAGGAAGAGCAGAAAATTGGAGCCGTCTCTTGTGTCACTGGACCAGACTTGATACCAGAGCCATCAGCCAGGTGAACAACAAACCCTTGTTTCTTGGTACAGAGAGGTAGATTGTGTTGGGCTGCAAATGTCACATCCACAAAACAGCTACAGGCCCCAGAGTCTATAATAGCAGGAACAGAGATAGTCTTTTCAGGAAGTTTCAGATGGCAAAGCAAGGTGAGATGTGTTTGATCAGTCCTGGGTGGATGCATCATAGAAATCCAGTTAGAGGAGGTTCTGCAAGGCCTCACAGGACAAGTCTGAATGTGGTGACCGGCATCGCCACAGTAGAGGCAGAGATTGGAGCGATACCGTCGAAGACGTTCCGATGTGGACAGAGGGGATCTCTGGAAACTCTTTCGTGAAGGGTAGTGAGGTACCTCTGGGGGGTTAACGGTAATGAGAGGAGTATCAGCCCCAAACTCCGGGCGGACCAAAGGAGCCTTGTTAGTTCTTTCGGCTTGCCTCTCACGTAGCCTCCGGTCAATCTGGATGACAAGGTTCACCAGGTCTTCTAAGGCCGTTGGTACCCCCACCCTGGCAAGTTCATCCTTTAGGGCATCAGACAAGCCAAGACGGAACTGATGATGGAGGGCCGAATGGTTCCACAGAGTATCGGCACTCCATACACGGAAATCTGTCACATAATCCTCCACAGGCCTTAGGCCTTGCTTTAACTTGCTAAGCTTTGATTCAGCAGTCCGGTGACAAAAAGGATCTGCGTATAGCTGGGACATGGCAGAAAAAAAAGAGTCCATGGTTGTCAAGGCTGGATCGTGTTGTTCCCGAAGATGGAAAGCCCAGGATTGGGGCTCATCCTGAAGGAGCGAGATAATAAACCCCACCTTGGTATCTTGTGAAGAGAATGTTCGAGGCAACAGGGAAAAGTATAGTTCACAAGAATTACGAAAAGTCCGAAATTTTCTTCGATTTCCAGAAAAACGTTCAGGAATGGGAACTCGAGGTTCCGGGTGGAAATCCGCCGCACAGGATGTGCTGGGCTCCGTCAGAGAAGAGTCATTTTTGCGGGCCGATAATTGATCTTCGATGCAATCCAATTTTCCTTGCAGGCTTTGTACAATGTGGGATAGTGCAGAGATCGATCGGCAAACGTTCTCCAGTGGAGAGACCTCCCTTTCAGACTCCATAGTTGGCTGACTGATACTGTCACGTACCTGGGAGGAGTCTGAGTTGACGAGGTCGGCCTCTCTTATATCTCCGGCCCAGACCCCACTGAAGGTGAGACAGAGGGTGTCAAAGGCCAGGAGGGACACGAGTGCCTGCGGTTGTTGATGGATCAGGATAGGCTGCTTGTCCGGATCCTGGAAACTGGAACATGCAATGCTGTATGGAACATGTGCAGCAGATAGCCAGACAAGCACTCGGGTATTTCTGAGAGACGAAGTCAGAGTAGTAGGAAAGCCAGGGTCATCAACAGGCGGTGCAGCAGGGTACCAAATCGTAAGCAGAGCCAAAGTCAGGGACGGAGCCGGGTCAGGTTTAGCAGAGAAGCAGAAGCAGAATCCAAGTCCAAGTTCAGAACAAGCCAGGTCAGCAACAGGGAAGCATACAGGTATCATCAGGTCACAGGAAACAGCTGAAGATCAGTCAGCACAGGAAACAGGAATGAACTTCCTTTAAATAGCCTGTCTGGCACCACGCCCATTAGTCATTCTTCTGGGAATAGCCTGTGCACGGCCACGCCCCAGACGTCTCACAGGGATTCCCTGACAGACTGCCCTGTTACCGGTGTGACTTCCCTGTTACCGGTGTGACTGCCCTGTTACCGGTGTGACTTCCCTGTTACCGGTGTGACTTCCCTGTTACCGGTGTGACTGCCCTGTTACCGGTGTGACTTCCCTGTTACCGGTGTGACTTCCCTGTTACCGGTGTGACTTCCCTGTAACCGGTGTGACTGCCCTGTTACCGGTGTGACTGCCCTGTTACCGGTGTGACTTCCCTGTTACTGGTGTGACTTCCCTGTTACTGGTGTGACTTCCCTGTTACTGGTGTGACTGCCCTGTTACTGGTGTGACTTCCCTGTTACTGGTGTGACTTCCCTGTTACCGGTGTGACTTCCCTGTTACCGGTGTGACTTCCCTGTTACCGGTGTGACTGCCCTGTTACCGGTGTGACTGCCCTGTTACTGGTGTGACTTCCCTGTTACCGGTGTGACTTCCCTGTTACCGGTGTGACTTCCCTGTTACCGGTGTGACTTCCCTGTTACCGGTGTGACTTCCCTGTAACCGGTGTGACTGCCCTGTTACCGGTGTGACTGCCCTGTTACCGGTGTGACTTCCCTGTTACTGGTGTGACTTCCCTGTTACTGGTGTGACTTCCCTGTTACTGGTGTGACTGCCCTGTTACTGGTGTGACTTCCCTGTTACTGGTGTGACTTCCCTGTTACCGGTGTGACTTCCCTGTTACCGGTGTGACTTCCCTGTTACCGGTGTGACTGCCCTGTTACTGGTGTGACTTCCCTGTTACTGGTGTGACTTCCCTGTTACTGGTGTGACTTCCCTGTTACTGGTGTGACTGCCCTGTTACTGGTGTGACTTCCCTGTTACTGGTGTGACTTCCCTGTTACTGGTGTGACTGCCCTGTTACCGGTGTGACTGCCCTGTTACCGGTGTGACTTCCCTGTTACCGGTGTGACTGTCCTGTTACCAGTGTGACTGTCCTGTTACCAGTGTGACTGTCCTGTTACCAGTGTGACTGCCCTGTTACCAGTGTGACTGTCCTTTTATACTGACACTGATATATATTATTATTCTGTATAATTCTCTCATTGTACCCCGTTATCTCCATTTAGGAGAAAGTCGGTCTGGAATGTGGTCAGGTTGGGGTCAGTACCTGTTTTATGGTGCGGTCGGTGTCCTCTGCACTGCGCTCCTCATCTGTATACTCACCAATCTGAGGAAGAGGAAGATTCGGAGTGAGAGGAGGAAGATGGGAAGGGATCAGATGGAGAAAGAAATGGAACCAACTAATTGTAACGACAAGAACTGAAACATCTTCTGTGCTGGATTTGTAGATTTGCAAGGCTTTGCCCTCATCCTATGAGAGACATTTATCTGAAATTTTGTATATGTATATATATATATATATACACACACACATAGTAACTGACAAAAGTAAGTACACCCCTCACATTTTTGTAAATATTTTATTCTATCTTTTCATGTGACAACACTGAAGAAATTACACTTTGCTACAATGTAAAGTAGTGAGTGTACAGCTTGTATAACAGTGTAAATTTGCTGTCCTCTCAAAATAACTCAACACACAGCCATTAATGTCTAAACCGCTGGCAACAATAGTGAGTACACCCCTAAGTGACAATCTCCAAATTGGGCCCAAAGTGTCAATATTTTGTGTGGCCACCATTATTTTCCAGCACTGCCTTAACCCTCTTGGGCATGGAGTTCACCAGAGCTTCACAGGTTGCCACTGGAGTCCTCTTCCACTCCTCCATTATGACATCACGGAGCTGGTGGATGTTAGAGACCTTGCGCTCCTCCACCTTCTGTATGAGGATGCCCTCACAGATGCCCAATAGGGTTTTGGTCTGGAGACATGCTTGGCCAATCCATCACCTTTACCCTCAGCTTCTTTAGCAAGGCAGTGGTCATCTTGGAGGTGCGTTTAGGTTCAGTATCATGTTGGAATACTGCCCTGTGGCCCAGTCTCTGAAGGGAGGGGATCATGCTCTGCTTCAGTATGTCACAGTACATGTTGGCATTCATGGTTCCCTCAATGAACTGTAGCTCCCTAGTGGCGGCAGCACTCATTGCAGCTCCAGACCATGACACTCCCACCACCATGACAGAATGTAAGCAAGACACACTCGTCTTTGTACTCCTCACCTGGTTGCCGCCTCACACACTTGACACCATCTGAACCAAATAAGTTTATCTTGGTCTCATCAGACCACAGGACGTGGCTCCAGTAATCTGCTTGTCTTCAGCAAACTGTTTGTGGGCTTTCTTGTGCATCATCTTTAGAAGAGGCTTCCTTCTGGTATGACAGCCATGCAGAACCATTTGATGCAGTGTGCAGCGTATGGTCTGAGCACTGACAGGTTGACCCCCCTAAAATCCATACCAGACCCTTATCCGAGCACACAGCCTGGCTGGCAAGAATGGGGGTAATGGCGAGTGATCGCCCCCCCCCATCCTGAACCATACCAGGCCACATGCTCTCAACATGGGGGGGTGGTTGGTGCTTTGGGGAAGGGGGGGCTCTGCCCCCCCACCCCAAAGCACCTTGCCCCCATGTTGATGGGGACAGGGGTCTCTTCCCGACAACCGTGGGCTGTGGTTGTGAGGGTCTGCGGGGCCGAGGCTTATCAGAATCTGGAAGCCCCCTTTAACAAGGGGGCCCCCAGATCACACACCCCCCCTCCCCATGTGAATGGATATCTGGTACATTGTACCCTACCTATTCACCAAAAAAGTGTAAAAAAAAAATAAAGACAAAAGCCAGTTTTTGACAAGTCCTTTATTAAAGAATAAAAAAATAGTTTCCAACAATGATCGTGTTACCCACCGGCAACTGAAAAACAGAACAAAGAAAAAAAAACTGCTTCTCAAGACGCCTCCAGCGCATAATGAGCTGTTTGACTTTGACAGCTCTTTTATAGGGACCTGACGTCACGAGCTGCCCCACAATGCACTGCTCAGGTGCAGTGAATAAATTACTGACATCAGATCGCTATAAACGAACTGTCACAATCAAAGCAGCTCAGAGCGCGGGAGGCGTCTTGAGAAGCAGGAGCTTTTTTTTTTTTTCTATTTTTTTTTGGGCGGACGAGCAACGTGATCATCGGGGGACACGATTTTTTTGGCTTTTGTCTTCATTTTTTTTACACTTTTTTGGTGAATGAGTAGGGGTACAATGTACCCGATATCCATTCACATAGGGGGAAGGGGTGGAATCTGGGGCCCCCCCATGTTGAGGGCATGTGGCCTAGTATGGTTCAGGAGGGGGGGCGCTCGCTTGCCATCCTGGCCAGCTAGGCTGTGTGCTTGGATAAGGGTCTGGTATAGATTTTAGGGGTGACCCCACACCGTTTTTTTTTTTCATTTTTTTATCTGTGTTGCCGGGAGCTGCGAGCAAGTTTAAATTACATTTTTTCCTTTAGAAATGTCAGTATAGCTGCAGCAAGCTCCATACATCGTACAGATGTCCCACTTTACGGACACACAAGGGCGGCCCCAGGCACGATATTTAAAGGAATTTTTCATTTTTATTGTTTCACTTTAAGCGTTATTAAAATCACTGCTCCTGTAAAAATTATAGTTTAAAAAAAAAAATTTCATTGATTCATGTCCCCCAGGGCAGTACCCGGACCCCCATACACTTTTTTGGGCCAATAACTTGGATTTAAGCCTTAAAAAAAAGGACTTTTGATTTTTCATGTTCATGTCCCATGGACTTTAATGGAGTTCACATGTTCCCTAGAACTTTTTCCCTGTTACAGATGTTCTGGTGCGAACCGAACAGGGGGGTGTTTGGCTCATCACTACTGCTGATTGGTACTGCTGGTGGGTACTGCTGACTGGTACTACTGGTGGGTACTGCTGGCTGGTACTACTGGCGGGTACTGCTGACTGGTACTACTGGCGGGTACTGCTGGCTGGTATTGCTGGTGGGTACTGCTGACTGGTACTACTGGCGGGTACTGCTGGCTGGTATTGCTGGTGGGTACTGCTGGCTGGTTTTACTGGCTAGTACTGCTGGCGGATACTGCTGGCTGGTACTGCTGATGGGTACTGCTGTTGGGTACTTCTGGTGGGTATTGCTGGTGGGTACTGCTGGCTGGTACTTTTGGTGGGTAATGCTGGCTTGTACTGCTGACTGGTATTGTTGGTGGGTAATGCTGGCTGTACTGCATGTGGGTACTGTTAGCTGGTACTGTTGGTGGGTACTGCTGGCTGGTACTACTGATGGGTATTACTGGCTGGTACTACTGGCAGGTACTGCTAGCTTGTACTTTTGGCAGATACTGCTGGCTGGTACTACTGGCAGGTACTGCTGACTGGTTTTACTGGCTGGTACTGCTGATGGGTACTGCTGTTGGGTACTTCTGGTGGGTATTGCTGGTGGGTACTGCTGGCTGGTACTGTTGGTGGGTAATGCTGGCTTGTCCTGCTGGCTGGTATTGTTGGTGGGTAATGCTGGCTGGTACTTCTGACGGGTATTGCTGGCTGGCACTACTGGCGGGTACTGCTGGCTGGCACTACTGGCGGGTACTGCTGGCTGGTACTACTGGCGGGTACTGCTGGCTGGTACTATTGGCAGGTACTGCTGACGGGTACTGCTGACTGGTACCACTGGCTAGTACTGCTGGTGGTTACTACTTGCAGGTACTGCTTGCTGGTACTGCTGGCGGGTACTGCTGGCTGGTACTCCTGGCTGCTACTGCTTGTGGGTACTACTGGCTGGTTCTACTCGCTGGTTCTACTCGCTGTTTTTACTGGCTGGTACTGCTGGTGGGTACTGCTGGTGGGTACTGCTGGTAGGTACTGCTGTCTGGTTTTACTGGCTAGTACTGCTGGCGTATGGCGTAAAAAATTGGTGCAGTGTGCGGCATATGGTCTGAGCACTGACAGGCTTACCTCCCACCCCTTTAACCTCTGTAGCAATGCTGGCAGCACTCATACGTCTATTTCCCAAAGACAACCTCTGGATATGACGCTGAGCACGTGTACTCAACTTCTTTGGTGGACCATGGTGAGGCCTGTTCTGAGTAGAGCCTGTCCTGGTAAACCACTGTATGGTCTTGGCCACCATGCTGCAGCTCAGTTTCAGGGTCTTGGCAATCTTCTTATAGCCCATCTTTATGTAGAGCAATAATTATTTTTTCGGATCCTCAGAGAGTTCTTTGCCATGAGGTGCCATGTTGAACTTCCAGTGACCAGTATGAGAGAGTGAGAGCGATAACACCAAATTTAACACCCCTGCTCCCCATTCACACCTGAGACCTTGTAACACTAACGAGTCACATGACACCGGGGGAGGGAAAATGGCTAATTGGGCCCAATTTGGAGATTGTCACTTAGGGGTGTACTGACTTTTGTTGCCAGCGGTTTAGACATTAATGGCTGTGTTGAGTTATTTTGAGGGGACAGTAAATTTACACTTTTATACAAGCTGTACACTCACTACTTTACATTGTAGCAAAGTCTCATTTCTTCAGTGTTGTCACATGGAAAGATACAATAAAATGTGAGGGGTGTACTTACTTTTGTCGGATACTGTATATGTAGCGTTTGCCCCCACAGGAGCCACTGGTAATGGTGGGTCCTCTTTTCTGCCATGACGGATAAAACCACTCTGCCCTCATTGACACACTTGGTCATACACTAAAACCATTTACACCCGGGGGCTTTAGAATTAGTAGGCTACCACCAATACTGTACAAGAATAAGACCACACACAGCTTGGAGATAATTCAATGAAATGTATTAAAGCAATGCGAACAAACAAAGGGTAAATCAATAAACATGAAATTACACAGACCTAAGGATGCTATAAAGGGTGAAATGGGTAAATACCCACTAACTGGCACTCAAACGTTATCTCAAGACTAAAGTAACTAGAGTCTATAAACAACCTCAACCAGTTCAGAAGAAAAAAAATAGGTCCTGGTTAGGGATGGACTTGATGTTCGAGTCAAACTTTTTCGACTCGAACATCAGCTGTTTGCATGTTCGCCAAACACACAAACAAATGGGGCGCTCGGAGGGAAATTCGCCCGCTGATGAGCGTCCCATAATGCACTGCGCTGGTGCAGTGAATAAATTACCGATGATTGGCCAAAGCATGCACATGGCCTGTATGCTTTGGCCAATCACAGCACAATGTCCTTTTAGAGCCATGATTGGCCAAAGGCAGGGTGCCTTTAGCCAATTATGGCTCAGGGGCTAAGTCCACACCCCACATTATATAAGGCTGCTTACGCGGCCACCATGTACAGTGTGTGATAATAGAGGTTAGGTAGGTAGTTGGTGGATAGTGAGTTGAGTTAGATCAATGCAGTCAGTGTGTTGTGTACAGGTTATACCCCACTTTTATAATGTATAGATATGGAGGGAAGTGTTCTTTTTGTACACCGTCTGCAGGTTGTTTACATTTGTAGACTGCCCCCTAGGGAGCCGCTGAGAATGGATTCCCCTGGGTTGCCCATAGCAACATAGCAAAACTTATCACTTTAACTCTTGGCTCAGACAATCAACAGTCCAGGGGATGTTGTTTTTTTGTGTTTTTTTTTTTTAGAACTGGGATGGTGGAAGGGATGAGTGGGATACTCCAACTATGCACAATTCTGTGAACAATTAGCTGCAGTGTATGCAGCAAGGCCGCTGCTTCACCCTGCCATAGAAGTGAAGATAAATGAAGACTCCTGTTCAAATTACTCTTCAGGGTCTCAACTTTGCACCCCCTTTCTCACTTGCTGTGTGTGATAGCCCCTGTCCACTGACACCTCACTGGAGGGGTCCCCTTCCTGGGCAGACCCCTGGAAAGCTCCCTGGTACTCATGGACACTCTTTTTCCTCAGGTTGCTCTGCCACTTGCTCCACAGTCAGTATCCTCTGGACCTCCTGGCTCGACACCACACGTCTGGTCCCTTAGGCCGACTGCCTGTGGCCACTTTCCACACTGACAGGAGGAGAGACAGCCATCACCCTCCTCCTGGAACCTGGCTTCCCACCCAAAGACGCCCTGTCACATGTGCCCTTGGCTTTTATGACCTATCCCAGGATGCACCACTGTTGTGCCAACCCACTGGGACAGCCACAAAAGCCTGTGTGTCATTGGCTGGGTTTCCTCCACTGTCCAAAAGACTCGCCTATTGGATACAGTGGGGACACTCCCTCAGACCAAGTGAATCGCACCTGGACACATGTAACAGGTCTAACTATTGATCAGACTCTCCTGATAAGCAGGCAGAGCAAAAACAATGCTTTTCCTAGCACCTACCTAGGAGGGTGCTCACACATTCATGCCTGGTAACTACCATAGAGTTCTTGTTACAAACAGATTCTTCCTGTTAAGAGGTTATTTCTTGTCCCTGCTGGAAGGTCAGGAAACCCCTCAGGGATATATATAGGGATGTCTTACAGGAAGGGGAGAGGAGAGTGTGGCCGGCCCCATGCTGTGCAGGCCAGAGGTGTTGAAGGCTGATTTTGTGTTGTATCCATCCAGATAGAGAAGGGAGAAGTGTTACTGCACTGTGTAGCTCCATGTTTGTTATATTACTCTCACTCCCATGTGAGCGCTCCGCTGTGGGAATCAGAGATATCTGTTGGAGGTTTCCCGGATTCACTGAAACTTTCTATTTACATATTGCAATATACTTGGGCTATTTCCAAGTGTATGAGACCAAAGCTCATTGGATTACAACCAATCAGGTGACTGGGTTGTGTTAAAGTGTATATCTACCGCTTCATTATTTAAAGCTACAGTGTCCCTTTTTTGTCTGGGGGGGGGGGGGGGTTCCTAGCTTGTATTAGCCTAGGGAACAGTAAACAGCTCAGGGTAGTGACAGGATAGGCTTCCAATGGCCATTTAGATAGGTAGAGGCCCGGTAGCATGGATAGCCTATAGTCAGGTTAGAGACCAAGAGATAGGCTAGGTAGGCCTGATTTGCCTTGCAGGTGGTGCGTCCCAGACTTCTTCACCATCGATGTATTCGTCTGTACAAGCGTCCCCAGGAAGCCATCGCTCCACTGATGTGTCAGCGTTCTTCCTCTCAAGCTGGATTGTCTTACGCCTTACAAATCAGCTGATCAGGGAACCCTGCAACTGAACTGCGCCACAGTGCCTGATTGGAGGTATTGGTGGTAAAGGCCTTCAGTTATATATCCGGATATATATATAGATACTGTGGGGTAGATTAGCTCTGTGGCGGGTATGGATGAGGGGGTTCGTTACACAGGGAGATAGCCGAGAAGTGGTTGGAAACAACAGTTTGGTTTATTCTTGCAATTTACTTCAATTAAGTGCAAGCCTCAAAAACATCAAAATAAAAATAAAACACAAAATAAATCCTTGCCACTGTGGGCGGCTACCTTCACACACACAGGAACCTACCTACGGAGTCTGTCTCCAACTTACTGTTGGACAAACTTTGCTGATCATACAGCAGACACTCAATAGTCCATGTTTTTTCTTCACACAACAAATGTCCATTGAACATGTCCCTTTTCCTCTTCACATTGAACATGTCCCTTTTCCTCTTCACATTGAACATGTCCCTTTCCTCTTCTCATTGAACATGTCCCTTTTCCTCTTCACATTGAACATGTCCCTTTACCTCTTCACATTGAACATGTCCCTTTTCCTCTTCTCATTGAACATGTCCCTTTTCCTCTTCACATTGAACATGTCCCTTTTCCTCTTCACATTGAACATGTCCCTTTTCCTCTTCACATTGAACATGCCCCTTTTCCTCTTCTCATTGAACATGTCCCTTTTCCTCTTCTCATTGAACATGTCCCTTTTCCTCTTCTCATTGAACATGTCCCTTTTCCTCTTCACATTGAACATGTCCCTTTGCTGTTCTCTTCACATAGAACACATTCCTTTGCTTGTCTCTTCACATAGCAAACAGTGCATTTATTTCTTCCACATAGAAACAATCCCAGACCTCACCTTGAGTAGTCTTCACACTTTTTACCCTCCTCAGCGCACATCGCTCCAGGAGGTCTTCCCCATGCTCACAAAGCTTTCAGGGGGCACACATCTGACTGTCCTCCTCTCCCCAGCTCACACAGCGTCAGGAGGCAGCAATCCTTCTCCCAGGCTCTCACAGCGTCGGGAGGCACACATCTGACTGTCCTCCTCTCCCCAGCTCACACAGCATCAGGAGGCAGCAATCCTTCTCCCAGGCTCTCACAGCGTCGGGAGGCACACATCTGACTGTCCTCCTCGCCCCAGCTCACACCGCATCAAGAGGCAGCAATCCTTCTCCCAGGCTCTCACAGCGTCGGGAGGCACACATCTGACTGTCCTCCTCTCTCCAGCTCATACAGCGTCAGG
Organism: Pelophylax lessonae; assembly: GCF_965119305.1. Taxonomy (NCBI): domain Eukaryota; kingdom Metazoa; phylum Chordata; class Amphibia; order Anura; family Ranidae; genus Pelophylax; species Pelophylax lessonae. The sequence goes on along the minus strand of NC_138769.1, from coordinate 3,847,210 downwards.
AGGCAGCAATCCTTCTCCCAGGCTTCACACAGCATCCGGAGGCACACATCTGACTGTCCTCCTCTCCCCAGCTCACACAGCGTCAGGAGGCAGCAATTCTTCTCCCAGGCTCTCACAGCGTCGGGAGGCACACATCTGACTGTCCTCCTCTCCCCAGCTCACACAGCGTCAGGAGGCAGCAATCCTTCTCCCAGGCTCTCACTGCGTCGGGAGGCACACATCTGACTGTCCTCCTCTCCCCAGCTTCACACAGCGTCAGGAGGCAGCAATCCTTCTCCCAGGCTCTCACAGCGTTGGGAGGCACACATCTGACTGTCCTCCTCTCTCCAGCTCATACAGCGTCAGGAGGCAGCAATCCTTCCCCCAGGCTTCACACAGCATCAAGAGGCACACATCTGACTGTCCTCCTCTCCCCAGCTCCCACAGCATCAGGAGGCAGCAATCCTTCTCCCCATGCTCACACAGCGTCAGGAGGCAGCAATCCTTCTCCCAAGCTTCACACAGCATCGGGAGGCACACATCTGACTGTCCTCCTCTCCCAGCCCACACGGCGACAGGAGGCAGCAATCCTTCTCCCAGGCTCTCACAGCGTCGGGAGGCACACATCTGACTGTCCTCCTCTCCCCAGCTCACACAGCGTCAGGAGGCAGCAATCCTTCTCCCAGGCTCTCACAGCGTCGGGAGACACACATCTGACTGTCCTCCTCTCCCCAGCTCACACAGCGTCAGGAGGCAGCAATCCTTCTCCCAGGCTTCACACAGCATCGGGAGGCACACATCTGACTGTCCTCCTCTCCCAGCCCACACGGCGACAGGAGGCAGCAATCCTTCTCCCAGGCTCTCACAGCGTCGGGAGGCACACATCTGACTGTCCTCCTCTCCCCAGCTCACACAGCGTCAGGAGGCAGCAATCCTTCTCCCAGGCTCTCACAGCGTTGGGAGACACACATCTGACTGTCCTCCTCTCCCCAGCTCACACAGCGTCAGGAGGCAGCAATCCTTCTCCCAGGCTTCACACAGCATCGGGAGGCACACATCTGACTGTCCTCCTCTCCCAGCTCACACAGCGTCAGGAGGCAGCAATCCTTCTCCCAGGCTCTCACAGCGTCGGGAGGCACACATCTGACTGTCCTCCTCTCCCCAGCTCACACAGCGTCAGGAGGCAGCAATCCTTCTCCCAGGCTCACACAGTGTCGGGAGGCACACATCTGACTGTCCTCCTCTCCCCAGCTCTCCCCAGCTCACACAGCGTCAGGAGGCAGCAATCCTTCTCCCAGGCTCACACAGCATCGGGAGGCACACATCTGACTGTCCTCCTCTCCCCAGCTCACAAATCGTCAGGAGGCAGCAATCAAAAGGACTTCCTTTGGACAAATTATACTTAACTTCCTCATTCCGAACAGCTGAAGGCCTTAAGCCATCCTGGCTACCTTTTCAGCCGACACCCTATAGTAATTGGTGAATTGTCTAACCCAAGCAGAAGTGTATCTCCTGTCTGTGACAACATCCACAGATTTACCTGACTTCCTGTCACAATACATATATATATATACTGTTCTCACACATACAGTACAGACCAAAAGTTTGGACATACCTTCTCATTCAAAGAGTTTTCTTTATTTTCATGACTATGAAAATTGTAGAGTCACACTGAAGGCATCAAAACTATGAATTAACACATGTGGAATTATATACATAACAAAAAAGTGTGAAACAACTGAAAATATGTCATATTCTGGGTTCTTCAAAGTAGCCACCTTTTGCTTTGATTAATGCTTTTCACACTCTTGGCATTCTCTTGATGTCACCTGAAATGGTCTTCCAACAGTCTTGAAGGAGTTCCCAGAGATGCTTAGCACTTGTTGGCCCTTTTGCCTTCACTCTGCGGCCCAGCTCACCCCAAACCATCTGGATTGGGTTGAGGTCCGGTGAGTGTGGAGGCCGGGTCATCTGGCCCAGCACCCCCATCACTCTCCTTCTTGGTCAAATAGCCCTTACACTAGAGATGTCCCGAACTGTTCGCCGGCGAACTGTTCCCGGCGAACTTTGCATGTTCGCGTTCGCCTCGGTGGGCGAACATATGCGATGTTCGGTCCGCCTCCTATACATCATCATTGAGGCAAACTTTGACCCTGAACCTCACAGTCAGCAGACACATTCCAGGCCAATCAGCATACCTCCCTCCCACACCCTCCCACCTCCTATAAATAAGCAAGGGCAGCATCCATCTTAGATCATTCTGAAGCAGTGTGTTAGTGAGAGCAGGGAAAGTGCTGCTGCTGCTGTTAATAGCTAGGGACAGTTGTTAGTCAGTGTTCCCGGTCTTGTTAGTCAGTGTTCTTGGTACACTCCTGCTGTAAGGACAGCACCACAAAAAGCCCTTCTTAGGGCTGGTATTTGAGTTATTTATATATATATATATATATATATATATATATATATATATATATATATATATATATATATATATATCTAGTGTCCCCAAAAGCCCTTTTTAGGGCTGGTATTTGAGTATTTTTTTTTCTATTTATTTATCAGGCATTTTTGGAGGCAGGCATGACTTTTTTGGGATTAGTGTCGGGGGGGGGGGGGTCTAAAAAGTGTACCTGTGAAGTTTCAGCTCTGTAGCATGCCCAGAACCAGAAAAAAAAGATTGTATAGGTGTAAAAGGAGGGTTCCCACCATCCCTGCTCTACTGAAAAATGATCTTTTTTCTGGTTCTGGACATGCTACAGAGCTGAAACTTCACAGGTACACTTTTTAGACCCCCTATACACTAAATCACACAAAAAAGTTCTTAAAAATTGTCATGGTTGATAGAGAGCCAATTATTGGAAAAATTAAAAAAAAAAAAATTTCTTTAGATTTATTGTCTGGGGGGGTCTAAAAGGTGTACATGTGAAGTTTCAGCTCTGTAGCATGTCCAGAACCAGAAAAAAAAATAGAATTAGGGTTAGGGTTAGGGTTAGGGCTAGGGTTAGGGTCAGGGCTAGGGTTAGGGTTATTTTTAGTGCTTAGGGTTAGAGGGTTAGAGTTAGAGGGGTAGGGGTAGGGTTACTAACTCTAACCCTAAGTATCTCACCGTGACCCTAACCCTATCCCCTAACACTAAACCTAACCCTAACCCTCTAACCATAACCCTAACCCTCTAACCTTAACCCTAACCCTCTAAGCCTAGCCATAAAAATAACCCTAAACCTAACCCTAGCCCTAACCCTAATCCTAACCCTAACCCTCTAACCTTAAACTTAACCCCCCAACCCTAGCCCTAACCCTAGCCCTAACCCTAATTCGTAATTTTTTTCTGGTTCTGGACATGCTACAGAGCTGAAACTTCACAGGTACACATTTTAGACCCCCCAGACACTAAATCCAAAGACATTTTTTTTTTTTTTTAATTTTTCCAATAATTGGCTCTCTATCAAAAATGACAATTTTTAAGAACTTTTTTTGTGTGATTTTGTGTCGGGGGGGGGGGGGTCTAAAATGTGTACCTGTGAAGTTTCAGCTCTGCAGCATGTCCAGAACCAGAAAAGAATAGAATTAGGGTTAGGGCTAGGGTTAGGGTTAGGGTTAGGGCTAGGGTTAGGGTCAGGGCTAAGGTTAGGGTTATTTTTAGTGCTTAGGGTTAGAAGGTTAGGGTTAGAGGGGTAGGGTTACTAACTCTAACCCTAAGTATCTCACCGTAACCCTAACCCTATCCCCTAACACTAAACCTAACCCTAACCCTCTAACCATAACCCTAACCCTCTAACCTTAACCCTAACCCTCTAAGCCTAGCCATAAAAATAACCCTAACCCTAAACTTAACCCTAACCCTAACCCTCTAACCTTAAACTTAACCCCCTAACCCTAGCCCTAACCCTTACCCTAGCCCTAACCCTAATTCTATTTTTTTTTTCTGGTTCTGGACATGCTACAGAGCTGAAACTTCACAGGTACACATTTTAGACCCCCCAGACACTAAATCCAAAGAAATTTTTTTTTTATTATTATTTTTTTTTTTTTTTTAATTTTTCCAATAATTGGCTTTCTATCAAAAATGACAATTTTTAAGAACTTTTTTGTGTGATTTGGTGTCTGGAGGGTCTAAAAAGTTTACCTGTGAAGTTTCAGCTATGTAGCATGTCCAGAACCAGAAAAAAAAATAGAATTAGGGCTAGGGTTAGGGTTAGGGTTATTTTTAGTGCTTAGGGTTAGAGGGTTAGGGTTAGAGGCATAGGGGTAGGGTTACTAACTCTAACCCTAACCCTAGCCCCTAACACTAAACCTAACCCTAACCCTAACCCTTAAAGCCCAGTTCCTGTCCCATTTTGGTCGGTTCTGGTCTGTTTGCGGATGTTTGCGGTGCGTTAAACGGGGAGTTTGGTCTGTCACTGTGAAGCGGGCGTAACCCTTACACTACCTGATCGATACAACATCATACCTGATCGTATACACACACTGGATGATTTAAAGCACGTTATTCCAAACAATTTAGGAATGTTAGGTGATTTATGCCCTTTATGGATTAAAACCCGACTCTGCGTCAACTACGTAATTTTCCATGGGAGTTTTGCCATGGATCCCCCTCCGGCATCCCACAGTCCAGGTGTTAGTCCCCTTGAAACAACTTTTCCATCACTATTGTGGCCAGAAAGAGTCCCTGTGGGTTAAAATTCGCCTGCCTATTGAAGTCTACGGCGGTTCGCAATGTTCGCCGGTTCGCAAACATTTGCCGATGTTCGCGTTCGCCGTTCGCGAACATTAAATTTTATGTTCGAGACATCACTACCTTACACAGCCTGGAGGTGTGTTTGGGGTCATTGTCCTGTTGAAAAATAAATGATGGTCCAACTAAACGCAAACCAGATGGAATAGCATGCCGCTGCAAGATGCTGTGGTAGCCATGCTGGTTCAGTATGCCTTCAATTTTTTGAATAAATCCCCAACAGTGTCACCAGCAAAGCACCCCCACACCATCACACCTCCTCCTCCATGCTTCACGGTGGGAACCAGGCATGTAGAGTCCATCCGTTCACCTTTTCTGCGTCGCACAAAGACATGGTGCTTGGAACCAAATATCTCAAATTTGGACTCATCAGACCAAAGCACAGATTTCCACTGGTCTAATGTCCATTCCTTGTGGTCTCTTCTGCTTGTTGCCTTTTAGCAGTGGTTTCCTAGCAGATATTCTACCATGAAGGCCGGATTCACACAGTCTCCTCTAACAGTTGTTCTAGAGATGTGTCTGCTGCTAGAACTCCGTGTGCCATTCACCTGGTCTCTAATCTGAGCGATTTCTGAGGCTGGTGACTCGGATGAACTTATCCTCCGCAGCAGAGGTGACTCTTGGTCTTCCTTTCCTGGGGCGCTCCGCATGTCAGACAGTTTCTTTGTAGCGCTTGATGGTTTTTGTGACTGCACTTGGGGACACTTTCAAAGTTTTCCCAATTTTTCGGACTGACTGACCTTCATTTCTTAAAGTAATGATGGCCACTCGTTTTCCTGTACTAAGCTGCTTTTTTCTTGCCATAATACAAATTCTAAAGCCCCGTACACACGCACTGATCGTCGGCCGAACGATCGGCCGTCTTTTGTCCAGGGCTGCCCTGTCGGTTGAAAAGTACTAAAGACTGCACACGAATTTTGTCGGCCTGCAGAAGTGATGTCATGTGATGGTTAACTTTCCCTGTGTTTTTTCTTCTCTAAACATGCCCAGTCTTGCAAATCTGCTGTTAGTCGGCCAAATTCTGTACTGAATGGCGAATAATCGGCCGTTCTGGTGACGGACAAAAAAAATTTTAATGCCTGCATGACAGGTTCTGTTCGGCCGAAAATGCGCTGTCGGAAGCATCATACTAACAAGCCTACAATCGGCTGATCGGTCGTCGGCCGAATATTTACGGCTGACAATCGGTACGTGTGTACGAGCCTTTACAGTCTATTCAGTAGGACTATTAGCTGTGTATCCACCTGACTTCTGATGGTCCCAACCCTATTTATAAGACAAGAAATCACACTTATTAACCACTTACCGCATATCAACGTACCGGTACGTCGGTACAGTTTGCGGGGTTATACCGGGATGATGCCTCTAGTTAAAGGCATCATCCCGGTACCGTGGTTTGAAGCCGACGGTCGGCTTTCCGTCGGTAACGACCGATGCGGTGGCTTTGCTCGGGCTCCCCTCCCACCGGATGGATGGAGTCCCGATGAATGCCGGAAACGGCATCGATCGGGTCTCTGATGACGTAACCCGGAGGCGGCGTCCATGATGTCACTTCCGGGTTACTGTGCTGCAAAAGGCGGCAAATTTAAAAAAAGGGCAGTATGCAAAAATGCCGTTTTCGGCGTTTTGCATACAGGGAAGTGTAGTGGAGGGGTCTGGGGTCTTTTAGACCCTCGATCCCTCCATAAAGACTACCTGTCACTACATATTGGTGTCACATTCCCCCCGATCCCTCCATAAAGAGGACCTGTCACTGCTATTACTGTCACATTCCCCCCGATCCCTCCATAAAGATTACCTGTCACTCCTATTACTGCCACATTCCCCCCGATCCCTCCATAAAGAGTACCTGTCACTCCTATTACTGTCACATTCCCCCCGATCCCTCCATAAAGAGTACCTGTCACTGCGTATTACTGTCACATTCCTCCCGATCCCTCCATAAAGAGTACCTGTCACTCCTATTACTGCCACATTCCCCCCGATCCCTCCATAAAGAGTACCTGTCACTCCTATTACTGTCACATTCCCCCCGATCCCTCCATAAAGAGTACCTGTCACTGCGTATTACTGTCACATTCCTCCCGATCCCTCCATAAAGAGTACCTGTCACTGCCTATTACCGTCACATTCCCCCCGATCCCTCCATAAAGAGTACCTGTCACTGCTATTACTGCCACATTCCCCCCGATCCCTCCATAAAGAGTACCTGTCACTCCTATTACCGTCACATTCCCCCCGATCCCTCCATAAAGAGTACCTGTCATTGCTATTACTGTCACATTCCCCCCGATCCCTCCATAAAGATTACCTGTCACTCCTATTACTGCCACATTCCCCCCGATCCCTCCATAAAGAGTACCTGTCACTCCTATTACTGTCACATTCCCCCCGATCCCTCCATAAAGAGTACCTGTCACTGCGTATTACTGTCACATTCCTCCCGATCCCTCCATAAAGAGTACCTGTCACTCCTATTACTGCCACATTCCCCCCGATCCCTCCATAAAGAGTACCTGTCACTCCTATTACTGTCACATTCCCCCCGATCCCTCCATAAAGAGTACCTGTCACTGCCTATTACCGTCACATTCCCCCCGATCCCTCCATAAAGAGTACCTGTCACTCCTATTACTGTCACATTCCCCCCGATCCCTCCATAAAGAGTACCTGTCACTCCTATTACTGTCACATTCCCCCCGATCCCTCCATAAAGAGTACCTGTCACTGCATATTACTGTCACATCCCCCCCGATCCCTCCATAAAGAGTACCTGTCACTCCTATTACCGTCACATTCCCCCCGATCCCTCCATAAAGAGTACCTGTCATTGCTATTACTGTCACATTCCCCCCGATCCCTCCATAAAGAGTACCTGCCACTCCTATTACCGTCACATTCCCCCCGATCCCTCCATAAAGAGTACCTGTCATTGCTATTACTGTCACATTCCCCCCGATCCCTCCATAAAGAGTACCTGTCACTCCTATTACCGTCACATTCCCCCCGATCCCTCCATAAAGAGTACCTGTCATTGCTATTACTGTCACATTCCCCCCGATCCCTCCATAAAGAGTACCTGTCACTCCTATTACCGTCACATTCCCCCCAACCCTCCATAAAGAGTATCTGTCACTCCTATTACCGTCACATTCCCCCCGATCCCTCCATAAAGAGTACCTGTCACTGCTATTACTGTCACATTCCCCCCGATCCCTCCATAAAGAGTACCTGTCACTGCATATTACTGTCACATCCCCCCCGATCCCTCCATAAAGAGTACCTGTCACTCCTATTACCGTCACATTCCCCCCGATCCCTCCATAAAGAGTACCTGTCATTGCTATTACTGTCACATTCCCCCCGATCCCTCCATAAAGAGTACCTGTCACTCCAATTACCGTCACATTCCCCCCGATCCCTCCATAAAGAGTATCTGTCACTCCTATTACCGTCACATTCCCCCCGATCCCACCATAAAGAGTACCTGTCACTGCCTATTACTGTCACATTCCCCCCGATCCCTCCATAAAGAGTACCTGTCACTCCTATTACTGTCACATTCTCCCCGATCCCTCCATAAAGAGTACCTGTCACTCCTATTACTGTCACATCCCCCCCGATCCCTCCATAAAGAGTACCTGTCACTGCCTATCACTGTCACATTCCCCCCGACCCCTCCATAAAGAGTACCTGTCACTCCTATTACTGTCACATTCCCCCCGATCCCTCCATAAAGTGTACCTGTCACTGCTATTACTGTCACATTCCCCCGATCCCTCCATAAAGAGTACCTGTCACTGCCTATTACTGTCACATTCCCCCCCCCCGATCCCTCCATAAAGAGTACCTGTCACTGCCTATTACTGTCACATTCCCCCGATCCCTCCATAAAGAGTACCTGTCACTCCTATTACTGTCACATTCCCCCTGATCCCTCCATATAGAGTACCTGTCACTCCTATTACTGTCACATTCCCCCCGACCCCTCCATAAAGAGTACCTGTCACTCCTATTACTGTCACATTCCCCCCCCCCCCCGATCCCTCCATAAAGAGTACCTGTCACTCCTATTACTGTCACATTCCCCCCGATCCCTCCATAAAGAGTACCTGTCACTGCTATTACTGTCACATTCCCCCCGATCCCTCCATAAAGAGTACCTGTCACTGCTATTACTGTCACATTCCTCCCGATCCCTCCATAAAGAGTACCTGTCACTGCCTATTACTGTCACATTCCCCCCGATCCCTCCATAAAGAGTACCTGTCACTCCTATTACTGTCACATTCCTCCCGATCCCTCCATAAAGAGTACCTGTCACTGCCTATTACTGTCACATCCCTCGCGATCCCTCCATAAAGAGTACCTGTCACTGCCTATTACTGTCACATTCCCCCCGATCCCTCCATAAAGAGTACCTGTCACTTACTATTACTGTCACATTCCCCCCGATCCCTCCATAAAGAGTACCTGTCACTACCTATTACTGTCACATTCCTCCAGATCCCTCCATAAAGAGTACCTGTCACTGCCTATTACTGTCACATTCCCCCCGATCCCTCCATAAAGAGTACCTGTCACTCCTATTACTGTCACATTCCCCCCGATCCCTCCATAAAGAGTACCTGTCACTCCTATTACTGTCACATTCCCCCCGATCCCTCCATAAAGAGTACCTGTCACTGCCTATTACTGTCACATTCCCCCCGATCCCTCCATAAAGAGTGCCTGTCACTCCTATTACTGTCACATTCCCCCTGATCCCTCCATAAAGAGTACCTGTCACTCCTATTACTGTCACATTCCCCCCGATCCCTCCATAAAGAGTACCTGTCACTGCCTATTACTGTCACATTCCCCCCGATCCCTCCATAAAGAGTACCTGTCACTGCCTATTACTGTCACATTCCCCCCGATCCCTCCATAAAGAGTACCTGTCACTGCTATTACTGTCACATTTCCCCCGATCCCTCCATAAAGAGTACCTGTCACTGCCTATTACTGTCACATTCCCCCCCCCCCCGATCCCTCCATAAAGAGTACCTGTCACTGCCTATTACTGTCACATTCCCCCGATCCCTCCATAAAGAGTACCTGTCACTCCTATTACTGTCACATTCCCCCTGATCCCTCCATAAAGAGTACCTGTCACTCCTATTACTGTCACATTCCCCCCGACCCCTCCATAAAGAGTACCTGTCACTCCTATTACTGTCACATTCCCCCCGATCCCTCCATAAAGAGTACCTGTCACTCCTATTACTGTCACATTCCCCCCGATCCCTCCATAAAGAGTACCTGTCACTGCTATTACTGTCACATTCCCCCCCGATCCCTCCATAAAGAGTACCTGTCACTGCTATTACTGTCACATTCCTCCCGATCCCTCCATAAAGAGTACCTGTCACTGCCTATTACTGTCACATTCCCCCCGATCCCTCCATAAAGAGTACCTGTCACTCCTATTACTGTCACATTCTCCCCCGATCCCTCCATAAAGAGTACCTGTCACTCCTATTACTGTCACATTCCCCCTGATCCCTCCATAAAGAGTACCTGTCACTCCTATTACTGTCATATTCCCCCCCGATCCCTCCATAAAGAGTACCTGTCACTACCTATTACTGTCACATTCCTCCCGATCCCTCCATAAAGAGTACCTGTCACTGCCTATTACTGTCACATTCCCCCCGATCCCTCCATAAAGAGTACCTGTCACTGCCTATTACTGTCACATTCCCCCGATCCCTCCATAAAGAGTACCTGTCACTCCTATTACTGTCACATTCCCCCTGATCCCTCCATAAAGAGTACCTGTCACTCCTATTACTGTCACATTCCCCCCGACCCCTCCATAAAGAGTACCTGTCACTCCTATTACTGTCACATCCCCCCCCCCGATCCCTCCATAAAGAGTACCTGTCACTCCTATTACTGTCACATTCCCCCCGATCCCTCCATAAAGAGTACCTGTCACTGCTATTACTGTCACATTCCCCCCCGATCCCTCCATAAAGAGTACCTGTCACTGCTATTACTGTCACATTCCTCCCGATGCCTCCATAAAGAGTACCTGTCACTGCCTATTACTGTCACATTCCCCCCGATCCCTCCATAAAGAGTACCTGTCACTCCTATTACTGTCACATTCCTCCCGATCCCTCCATAAAGAGTACCTGTCACTCCTATTACTGTCACATTCCCCCCCGATCCCTCCATAAAGAGTACCTGTCACTACCTATTACTGTCACATTCCTCCCGATCCCTCCATAAGAGTACCTGTCACTGCCTATTACTGTCACATTCCCCCCGATCCCTCCATAAAGAGTACCTGTCACTCCTATTACTGTCACATTCCCCCTGATCCCTCCATAAAGAGTACCTGTCACTCCTATTACTGTCACATTCCCCCCGATCCCTCCATAAAGAGTACCTGTCACTCCTATTACTGTCACATTCCCCCCGATCCCTCCATAAAGAGTACCTGTCACTGCCTATTACTGTCACATTCCCCCCGATCCCTCCATAAAGAGTACCTGTCACTGCCTATTACTGTCACATTCCCCCCGATCCCTCCATAAAGAGTACCTGTCACTGCTATTACTGTCACATTTCCCCCGATCCCTCCATAAAGAGTACCTGTCACTGCCTATTACTGTCACATTCCCTCCCCCCCGATCCCTCCATAAAGAGTACCTGTCACTGCCTATTACTGTCACATTCCCCCGATCCCTCCATAAAGAGTACCTGTCACTGCCTATTACTGTCACATTCCCCCGATCCCTCCATAAAGAGTACCTGTCACTCCTATTACTGTCACATTCCCCCTGATCCCTCCATAAAGAGTACCTGTCACTCCTATTACTGTCACATTCCCCCCGACCCCTCCATAAAGAGTACCTGTCACTCCTATTACTGTCACATTCCCCCCCCCCCCCCGATCCCTCCATAAAGAGTACCTGTCACTCCTATTACTGTCACATTCCCCCCGATCCCTCCATAAAGAGTACCTGTCACTGCTATTACTGTCACATTCCCCCCCGATCCCTCCATAAAGAGTACCTGTCACTGCTATTACAGTCACATTCCTCCCGATCCCTCCATAAAGAGTACCTGTCACTGCCTATTACTGTCACATTCCCCCCAATCCCTCCATAAAGAGTACCTGTCACTCCTATTACTGTCACATTCCTCCCGATCCCTCCATAAAGAGTACCTGTCACTGCCTATTACTGTCACATCCCTCGCGATCCCTCCATAAAGAGTACCTGTCACTGCCTATTACTGTCACATTCCCCCCGATCCCTCCATAAAGAGTACCTGTCACTTACTATTACTGTCACATTCCCCCCGATCCCTCCATAAAGAGTACCTGTCACTACCAATTACTGTCACATTCCTCCCGATCCCTCCATAAAGAGTACCTGTCACTGCCTATTACTGTCACATTCCCCCCCCGATCCCTCCATAAAGAGTACCTGTCACTGCCTATTACTGTCACATTCCCCCCGATCCCTCCATAAAGAGTACCTGTCACTCCTATTACTGTCACATTCCCCCCCGATCCCTCCATAAAGAGTACCTGTCACTCCTATTACTGTCACATTCCCCCTGATCCCTCCATAAATAGTACCTGTCTCTCCTATTACTGTCACATTCCCCCCGATCCCTCCATAAAGAGTACCTGTCACTGCCTATTACTGTCACATTCCCCCCGATCCCTCCATAAAGAGTACCTGTCACTGCCTATTACTGTCACATTCCCCCCGATCCCTCCATAAAGAGTACCTGTCACTGCCTATTACTGTCACATTTCCCCCGATCCCTCCATAAAGAGTACCTGTCACTCCAATTACTGTCACATTCCCCCCGATCCCTCCATAAAGAGTACCTGTCACTCCTATTACTGTCACATTCCCCCAATCCCTCCATAAAGAGTACCTGTCACTGCTATTACTGTCACATTCCTCGCGATCCCTCCATAAAGAGTACCTGTCACTGCCTATTACTGTCACATTCCCCCCGATCCCTCCATAAAGAGTACCTGTCACTGCCTATTACTGTCACATTCCCCCCGATCCTTCCATAAAGAGTACCTGTCACTGCCTATTACTGTCACATTCCCCCCGATCCCTCCATAAAGAGTACCTGTCACTTACTATTACTGTCACATTCCCCCCCGATCCCTCCATAAAGAGTACCTGTCACTGCTATTACTGTCACATTCCCCCCGATCCCTCCATAAAGAGTACCTGTCACTCCTATTACTGTCACATTCCCCCCGATCCCTCCATAAAGAGTACCTGTCACTGCTATTACTGTCACATTCCCCCCCGATCCCTCCATAAAGAGTACCTGTCACTGCTATTACTGTCACATTCCTCCCGATCCCTCCATAAAGAGTACCTGTCACTGCCTATTACTGTCACATTCCCCCCGATCCCTCCATAAAGAGTACCTGTCACTCCTATTACTGTCACATTCTCCCCCGATCCCTCCATAAAGAGTACCTGTCACTCCTATTACTGTCACATTCCCCCTGATCCCTCCATAAAGAGTACCTGTCACTCCTATTACTGTCACATTCCCCCCCGATCCCTCCATAAAGAGTACCTGTCACTACCTATTACTGTCACATTCCTCCCGATCCCTCCATAAAGAGTACCTGTCACTGCCTATTACTGTCACATTCCCCCCGATCCCTCCATAAAGAGTACCTGTCACTGCCTATTACTGTCACATTCCCCCGATCCCTCCATAAAGAGTACCTGTCACTCCTATTACTGTCACATTCCCCCTGATCCCTCCATAAAGAGTACCTGTCACTCCTATTACTGTCACATTCCCCCCGACCCCTCCATAAAGAGTACCTGTCACTCCTATTACTGTCACATCCCCCCCCCCGATCCCTCCATAAAGAGTACCTGTCACTCCTATTACTGTCACATTCCCCCCGATCCCTCCATAAAGAGTACCTGTCACTGCTATTACTGTCACATTCCCCCCCGATCCCTCCATAAAGAGTACCTGTCACTGCTATTACTGTCACATTCCTCCCGATGCCTCCATAAAGAGTACCTGTCACTGCCTATTACTGTCACATTCCCCCCGATCCCTCCATAAAGAGTACCTGTCACTCCTATTACTGTCACATTCCTCCCGATCCCTCCATAAAGAGTACCTGTCACTCCTATTACTGTCACATTCCCCCCCGATCCCTCCATAAAGAGTACCTGTCACTACCTATTACTGTCACATTCCTCCCGATCCCTCCATAAGAGTACCTGTCACTGCCTATTACTGTCACATTCCCCCCGATCCCTCCATAAAGAGTACCTGTCACTCCTATTACTGTCACATTCCCCCTGATCCCTCCATAAAGAGTACCTGTCACTCCTATTACTGTCACATTCCCCCCGATCCCTCCATAAAGAGTACCTGTCACTCCTATTACTGTCACATTCCCCCCGATCCCTCCATAAAGAGTACCTGTCACTGCCTATTACTGTCACATTCCCCCCGATCCCTCCATAAAGAGTACCTGTCACTGCCTATTACTGTCACATTCCCCCCGATCCCTCCATAAAGAGTACCTGTCACTGCTATTACTGTCACATTTCCCCCGATCCCTCCATAAAGAGTACCTGTCACTGCCTATTACTGTCACATTCCCTCCCCCCCGATCCCTCCATAAAGAGTACCTGTCACTGCCTATTACTGTCACATTCCCCCGATCCCTCCATAAAGAGTACCTGTCACTGCCTATTACTGTCACATTCCCCCGATCCCTCCATAAAGAGTACCTGTCACTCCTATTACTGTCACATTCCCCCTGATCCCTCCATAAAGAGTACCTGTCACTCCTATTACTGTCACATTCCCCCCGACCCCTCCATAAAGAGTACCTGTCACTCCTATTACTGTCACATTCCCCCCCCCCCCCGATCCCTCCATAAAGAGTACCTGTCACTCCTATTACTGTCACATTCCCCCCGATCCCTCCATAAAGAGTACCTGTCACTGCTATTACTGTCACATTCCCCCCCGATCCCTCCATAAAGAGTACCTGTCACTGCTATTACAGTCACATTCCTCCCGATCCCTCCATAAAGAGTACCTGTCACTGCCTATTACTGTCACATTCCCCCCAATCCCTCCATAAAGAGTACCTGTCACTCCTATTACTGTCACATTCCTCCCGATCCCTCCATAAAGAGTACCTGTCACTGCCTATTACTGTCACATCCCTCGCGATCCCTCCATAAAGAGTACCTGTCACTGCCTATTACTGTCACATTCCCCCCGATCCCTCCATAAAGAGTACCTGTCACTTACTATTACTGTCACATTCCCCCCGATCCCTCCATAAAGAGTACCTGTCACTACCAATTACTGTCACATTCCTCCCGATCCCTCCATAAAGAGTACCTGTCACTGCCTATTACTGTCACATTCCCCCCCCGATCCCTCCATAAAGAGTACCTGTCACTGCCTATTACTGTCACATTCCCCCCGATCCCTCCATAAAGAGTACCTGTCACTCCTATTACTGTCACATTCCCCCCCGATCCCTCCATAAAGAGTACCTGTCACTCCTATTACTGTCACATTCCCCCTGATCCCTCCATAAATAGTACCTGTCTCTCCTATTACTGTCACATTCCCCCCGATCCCTCCATAAAGAGTACCTGTCACTGCCTATTACTGTCACATTCCCCCCGATCCCTCCATAAAGAGTACCTGTCACTGCCTATTACTGTCACATTCCCCCCGATCCCTCCATAAAGAGTACCTGTCACTGCCTATTACTGTCACATTTCCCCCGATCCCTCCATAAAGAGTACCTGTCACTCCAATTACTGTCACATTCCCCCCGATCCCTCCATAAAGAGTACCTGTCACTCCTATTACTGTCACATTCCCCCAATCCCTCCATAAAGAGTACCTGTCACTGCTATTACTGTCACATTCCTCGCGATCCCTCCATAAAGAGTACCTGTCACTGCCTATTACTGTCACATTCCTCCCGATCCCTCCATAAAGAGTACCTGTCACTCCTTTTACTGTCACATTCCCCCCCCCCCGATCCCTCCATAAAGAGTACCTGTCACTCCTATTACTGTCACATTCCCCCCGATCCCTCCATAAAGAGTACCTGTCACTCCTATTACTGTCACATTCCCCCCGATCCCTCCATAAAGAGTACCTGTCACTGCCTATTACTGTCACATTCCCCCCGATCCCTCCATAAAGAGTACCTGTCACTGCCTATTACTGTCACATTCCCCCCGATCCCTCCATAAAGAGTACCTGTCACTGCTATTACTGTCACATTTCCCCCGATCCCTCCATAAAGAGTACCTGTCACTGCCTATTACTGTCACATTCCCTCCCCCCCGATCCCTCCATAAAGAGTACCTGTCACTGCCTATTACTGTCACATTCCCCCGATCCCTCCATAAAGAGTACCTGTCACTGCCTATTACTGTCACATTCCCCCGATCCCTCCATAAAGAGTACCTGTCACTCCTATTACTGTCACATTCCCCCTGATCCCTCCATAAAGAGTACCTGTCACTCCTATTACTGTCACATTCCCCCCGACCCCTCCATAAAGAGTACCTGTCACTCCTATTACTGTCACATTCCCCCCCCCCCCGATCCCTCCATAAAGAGTACCTGTCACTCCTATTACTGTCACATTCCCCCCGATCCCTCCATAAAGAGTACCTGTCACTGCTATTACTGTCACATTCCCCCCCGATCCCTCCATAAAGAGTACCTGTCACTGCTATTACAGTCACATTCCTCCCGATCCCTCCATAAAGAGTACCTGTCACTGCCTATTACTGTCACATTCCCCCCAATCCCTCCATAAAGAGTACCTGTCACTCCTATTACTGTCACATTCCTCCCGATCCCTCCATAAAGAGTACCTGTCACTGCCTATTACTGTCACATCCCTCGCGATCCCTCCATAAAGAGTACCTGTCACTGCCTATTACTGTCACATTCCCCCCGATCCCTCCATAAAGAGTACCTGTCACTTACTATTACTGTCACATTCCCCCCGATCCCTCCATAAAGAGTACCTGTCACTACCAATTACTGTCACATTCCTCCCGATCCCTCCATAAAGAGTACCTGTCACTGCCTATTACTGTCACATTCCCCCCCCGATCCCTCCATAAAGAGTACCTGTCACTGCCTATTACTGTCACATTCCCCCCGATCCCTCCATAAAGAGTACCTGTCACTCCTATTACTGTCACATTCCCCCCCGATCCCTCCATAAAGAGTACCTGTCACTCCTATTACTGTCACATTCCCCCTGATCCCTCCATAAATAGTACCTGTCTCTCCTATTACTGTCACATTCCCCCCGATCCCTCCATAAAGAGTACCTGTCACTGCCTATTACTGTCACATTCCCCCCGATCCCTCCATAAAGAGTACCTGTCACTGCCTATTACTGTCACATTCCCCCCGATCCCTCCATAAAGAGTACCTGTCACTGCCTATTACTGTCACATTTCCCCCGATCCCTCCATAAAGAGTACCTGTCACTCCAATTACTGTCACATTCCCCCCGATCCCTCCATAAAGAGTACCTGTCACTCCTATTACTGTCACATTCCCCCAATCCCTCCATAAAGAGTACCTGTCACTGCTATTACTGTCACATTCCTCGCGATCCCTCCATAAAGAGTACCTGTCACTGCCTATTACTGTCACATTCCCCCCGATCCCTCCATAAAGAGTACCTGTCACTGCCTATTACTGTCACATTCCCCCCGATCCTTCCATAAAGAGTACCTGTCACTGCCTATTACTGTCACATTCCCCCCGATCCCTCCATAAAGAGTACCTGTCACTTACTATTACTGTCACATTCCCCCCCGATCCCTCCATAAAGAGTACCTGTCACTGCTATTACTGTCACATTCCCCCCGATCCCTCCATAAAGAGTACCTGTCACTCCTATTACTGTCACATTCCCCCCGATCCCTCCATAAAGAGTACCTGTCACTGCTATTACTGTCACATTCCCCCCCGATCCCTCCATAAAGAGTACCTGTCACTGCTATTACTGTCACATTCCTCCCGATCCCTCCATAAAGAGTACCTGTCACTGCCTATTACTGTCACATTCCCCCCGATCCCTCCATAAAGAGTACCTGTCACTCCTATTACTGTCACATTCTCCCCCGATCCCTCCATAAAGAGTACCTGTCACTCCTATTACTGTCACATTCCCCCTGATCCCTCCATAAAGAGTACCTGTCACTCCTATTACTGTCACATTCCCCCCCGATCCCTCCATAAAGAGTACCTGTCACTACCTATTACTGTCACATTCCTCCCGATCCCTCCATAAAGAGTACCTGTCACTGCCTATTACTGTCACATTCCCCCCGATCCCTCCATAAAGAGTACCTGTCACTGCCTATTACTGTCACATTCCCCCGATCCCTCCATAAAGAGTACCTGTCACTCCTATTACTGTCACATTCCCCCTGATCCCTCCATAAAGAGTACCTGTCACTCCTATTACTGTCACATTCCCCCCGACCCCTCCATAAAGAGTACCTGTCACTCCTATTACTGTCACATCCCCCCCCCCGATCCCTCCATAAAGAGTACCTGTCACTCCTATTACTGTCACATTCCCCCCGATCCCTCCATAAAGAGTACCTGTCACTGCTATTACTGTCACATTCCCCCCCGATCCCTCCATAAAGAGTACCTGTCACTGCTATTACTGTCACATTCCTCCCGATGCCTCCATAAAGAGTACCTGTCACTGCCTATTACTGTCACATTCCCCCCGATCCCTCCATAAAGAGTACCTGTCACTCCTATTACTGTCACATTCCTCCCGATCCCTCCATAAAGAGTACCTGTCACTCCTATTACTGTCACATTCCCCCCCGATCCCTCCATAAAGAGTACCTGTCACTACCTATTACTGTCACATTCCTCCCGATCCCTCCATAAGAGTACCTGTCACTGCCTATTACTGTCACATTCCCCCCGATCCCTCCATAAAGAGTACCTGTCACTCCTATTACTGTCACATTCCCCCTGATCCCTCCATAAAGAGTACCTGTCACTCCTATTACTGTCACATTCCCCCCGATCCCTCCATAAAGAGTACCTGTCACTCCTATTACTGTCACATTCCCCCCGATCCCTCCATAAAGAGTACCTGTCACTGCCTATTACTGTCACATTCCCCCCGATCCCTCCATAAAGAGTACCTGTCACTGCCTATTACTGTCACATTCCCCCCGATCCCTCCATAAAGAGTACCTGTCACTGCTATTACTGTCACATTTCCCCCGATCCCTCCATAAAGAGTACCTGTCACTGCCTATTACTGTCACATTCCCTCCCCCCCGATCCCTCCATAAAGAGTACCTGTCACTGCCTATTACTGTCACATTCCCCCGATCCCTCCATAAAGAGTACCTGTCACTGCCTATTACTGTCACATTCCCCCGATCCCTCCATAAAGAGTACCTGTCACTCCTATTACTGTCACATTCCCCCTGATCCCTCCATAAAGAGTACCTGTCACTCCTATTACTGTCACATTCCCCCCGACCCCTCCATAAAGAGTACCTGTCACTCCTATTACTGTCACATTCCCCCCCCCCCCCGATCCCTCCATAAAGAGTACCTGTCACTCCTATTACTGTCACATTCCCCCCGATCCCTCCATAAAGAGTACCTGTCACTGCTATTACTGTCACATTCCCCCCCGATCCCTCCATAAAGAGTACCTGTCACTGCTATTACAGTCACATTCCTCCCGATCCCTCCATAAAGAGTACCTGTCACTGCCTATTACTGTCACATTCCCCCCAATCCCTCCATAAAGAGTACCTGTCACTCCTATTACTGTCACATTCCTCCCGATCCCTCCATAAAGAGTACCTGTCACTGCCTATTACTGTCACATCCCTCGCGATCCCTCCATAAAGAGTACCTGTCACTGCCTATTACTGTCACATTCCCCCCGATCCCTCCATAAAGAGTACCTGTCACTTACTATTACTGTCACATTCCCCCCGATCCCTCCATAAAGAGTACCTGTCACTACCAATTACTGTCACATTCCTCCCGATCCCTCCATAAAGAGTACCTGTCACTGCCTATTACTGTCACATTCCCCCCCCGATCCCTCCATAAAGAGTACCTGTCACTGCCTATTACTGTCACATTCCCCCCGATCCCTCCATAAAGAGTACCTGTCACTCCTATTACTGTCACATTCCCCCCCGATCCCTCCATAAAGAGTACCTGTCACTCCTATTACTGTCACATTCCCCCTGATCCCTCCATAAATAGTACCTGTCTCTCCTATTACTGTCACATTCCCCCCGATCCCTCCATAAAGAGTACCTGTCACTGCCTATTACTGTCACATTCCCCCCGATCCCTCCATAAAGAGTACCTGTCACTGCCTATTACTGTCACATTCCCCCCGATCCCTCCATAAAGAGTACCTGTCACTGCCTATTACTGTCACATTTCCCCCGATCCCTCCATAAAGAGTACCTGTCACTCCAATTACTGTCACATTCCCCCCGATCCCTCCATAAAGAGTACCTGTCACTCCTATTACTGTCACATTCCCCCAATCCCTCCATAAAGAGTACCTGTCACTGCTATTACTGTCACATTCCTCGCGATCCCTCCATAAAGAGTACCTGTCACTGCCTATTACTGTCACATTCCTCCCGATCCCTCCATAAAGAGTACCTGTCACTCCTTTTACTGTCACATTCCCCCCCCCCCCGATCCCTCCATAAAGAGTACCTGTCACTGCCTATTACTGTCACATTCCTCCCGATCCCTCCATAAAGAGTACCTGTCACTCCTATTACTGTCACATTCCCCCCGATCCCTCCATAAAGTGTACCTGTCACTGCTATTACTGTCACATTCCTCGCGATCCCTCCATAAAGAGTACCTGTCACTGCCTATTACTGTCACATTCCCCCCCGATCCCTCCATAAAGAGTACCTGTCACTCCTATTACTGTCACATTCCCCCGATCCCTCCATAAAGAGTACCTGTCACTGCCTATTACTGTCACATTCCCCCGATCCCTCCATAAAGAGTACCTGTCACTGCCTATTACTGTCACATTCCCCCCGATCCCTCCATAAAGAGTACCTGTCACTGCTATTACTGTCACATTCCCCCCGATCCCTCCATAAAGAGTACCTGTCACTGCTATTACTGTCACATTCCTCGCGATCCCTCCATAAAGAGTACCTGTCACTCCTATTACTGTCACATTCCCCCCCGATCCCTCCATAAAGAGTACCTGTCACTCCTATTACTGTCACATTCCCCCGATCCCTCCATAAAGAGTACCTGTCACTGCCTATTACTGTCACCTTCCCCCGATCCCTCCATAAAGAGTACCTGTCACTGCCTATTACTGTCACATTCCCCCCGATCCCTCCATAAAGAGTACCTGTCACTGCTATTACTGTCACATTCCCCCAATCCCTCCATAAAGAGTACCTGTCACTGCTATTACTGTCACATTCCTCGCGATCCCTCCATAAAGAGTACCTGTCACTGCCTATTACTGTCACATTCCCCCCGATCCCTCCATAAAGAGTACCTGTCACTTACTATTACTGTCACATTCCCCCCGATCCCTCCATAAAGAGTACCTGTCACTGCTATTAATGTCACATTCCTCCCGATCCCTCCATAAAGAGTACCTGTCACTGCTATTACTGTCACATTCCTCGCGATCCCTCCATAAAGAGTACCTGTCACTGCCTATTACTGTCACATTCCCCCCGATCCCTCCATAAAGAGTACCTGTCACTTACTATTACTGTCACATTCCCCCCGATCCCTCCATAAAGAGTATCTGTCACTGCCTATTACTAACACATTCCCCCCGATCCCTCCATAAAGAGTACCTGTCACTGCCTATTACTGTCACATTCCTCGCGATCCCTCCATAAAGAGTACCTGTCACTGCCTATTACTGTCACATTCCCCCCGATCCCTCCATAAAGAGTACCTGTCACTGCCTATTACTGTCACATTCCCCCCGATCCCTCCATAAAGAGTACCTGTCACTCCTATTACTGTCACATTCCCCCCCCCCCGATCCCTCCATAAAGAGTACCTGTCACTCCTATTACTGTCACATTCCCCCAGATCCCTCCATAAAGAGTACCTGTCACTGCTATTACTGTCACATTCCCCCCGATCCCTCCATAAAGAGTACCTGTCACTGCTATTACTGTCACATTCCTCCCGATCCCTCCATAAAGAGTACCTGTCACTGCCTATTACTGTCACATTCCCCCCGATCCCTCCATAAAGAGTACCTGTCACTCCTATTACTGTCACATTCCTCCCGATCCCTCCATAAAGAGTACCTGTCACTGCCTATTACTGTCACATCCCTCGCGATCCCTCCATAAAGAGTACCTGTCACTGCCTATTACTGTCACATTCCCCCCGATCCCTCCATAAAGAGTACCTGTCACTCCTATTACTGTCACATTCCCCCCGACCCCTCCATAAAGAGTACCTGTCACTACCTATTACTGTCACATTCCTCCCGATCCCTCCATAAAGAGTACCTGTCACTGCCTATTACTGTCACATTCCCCCCCGATCCCTCCATAAAGAGTACCTGTCACTGCCTATTACTGTCACATTCCCCCCGATCCCTCCATAAAGAGTACCTGTCACTCCTATTACTGTCACATTCCCCCCTGATCACTCCATAAAGAGTACCTGTCACTCCTATTACTGTCACATTCCCCCTGATCCCTCCATAAAGAGTACCTGTCACTCCTATTACTGTCACATTCCCCCCGATCTCTCCATAAAGAGTACCTGTCACTGCCTATTACTGTCACATTCCCCCCGATCCCTCCATAAAGAGTACCTGTCACTGCCTATTACTGTCACATTCCCCCCGATCCCTCCATAAAGAGTACCTGTCACTGCCTATTACTGTCACATTCCCCCCGATCCCTCCATAAAGAGTACCTGTCACTGCTATTACTGTCACATTTCCCCCGATCCCTCCATAAAGAGTACCTGTCACTCCTATTACTGTCACATTCCCCCCGATCCCTCCATAAAGAGTACCTGTCACTCCTATTACTGTCACATTCCCCCAATCCCTCCATAAAGAGTACCTGTCACTGCTATTACTGTCACATTCCTCGCGATCCCTCCATAAAGAGTACCTGTCACTGCCTATTACTGTCACATTCCTCGCGATCCCTCCATAAAGAGTACCTGTCACTGACTATTACTGTCACATTCCCCCCGATCCCTCCATAAAGAGTACCTGTCACTGCCTATTACTGTCACATTCCTCGCGATCCCTCCATAAAAAGTACCTGTCACTGCCTATTACTGTCACATTCCCCCCGATCCCTCCATAAAGAGTACCTGTCACTGCCTATTATTGTCACATTCCCCCCGATCCCTCCATAAAGAGTACCTGTCACTTACTATTACTGTCACATTCCCCCCCGATCCCTCCATAAAGAGTACCCGTCACTGCTATTACTGTCACATTCCCCCCCTGATCCCTCCATAAAGAGTACCTGTCACTCCTATTACTGTCACATTCCCCCCGATCCCTCCATAAAGAGTACCTGTCACTGCTATTACTGTCACATTCCCCCCGATCCCTCCATAAAGAGTACCTGTCACTCCTATTACTGTCACATTCCCCCCGATCCCTCCATAAAGAGTACCTGTCACTTACTATTACTGTCACATTCCCCCCCCCCGATACCTCCATAAAGAGTACCTGTCACTCCAATTACTGTCACATTCCCCCCGATCCCTCCATAAAGAGTACCTGTCACTCCTTTTACTGTCACATTCCCCCCCCCCCGATCCCTCCATAAAGAGTACCTGTCACTGCCTATTACTGTCACATTCCTCCCGATCCCTCCATAAAGAGTACCTGTCACTCCTATTACTGTCACATTCCCCCCGATCCCTCCATAAAGTGTACCTGTCACTGCCTATTACTGTCACATTCCCCCTGATCCCTCCATAAAGAGTACCTGTCACTGCTATTACTGTCACATTCCTCGCGATCCCTCCATAAAGAGTACCTGTCACTGCCTATTACTGTCACATTCCCCCCCCGATCCCTCCATAAAGAGTACCTGTCACTGCCTATTACTGTCACATTCCCCCCGATCCCTCCATAAAGAGTACCTGTCACTGCTATTACTGTCACATTCCCCCCGATCCCTCCATAAAGAGTACCTGTCACTGCTATTACTGTCACATTCCTCGCGATCCCTCCATAAAGAGTACCTGTCACTGCTATTACTGTCACATTCCCCCAATCCCTCCATAAAGAGTACCTGTCACTGCTATTACTGTCACATTCCTCGCGATCCCTCCATAAAGAGTACCTGTCACTGCCTATTACTGTCACATTCCCCCCGATCCCTCCATAAAGAGTACCTGTCACTTACTATTACTGTCACATTCCCCCCGATCCCTCCATAAAGAGTACCTGTCACTGCTATTACTGTCACATTCCTCCCGATCCCTCCATAAAGAGTACCTGTCACTGCTATTACTGTCACATTCCTCGCGATCCCTCCATAAAGAGTACCTGTCACTGCCTATTACTGTCACATTCCCCCCGATCCCTCCATAAAGAGTACCTGTCACTTACTATTACTGTCACATTCCCCCCGATCCCTCCATAAAGAGTATCTGTCACTGCCTATTACTAACACATTCCCCCCGATCCCTCCATAAAGAGTACCTGTCACTGCCTTTTACTGTCACATTCCTCGCGATCCCTCCATAAAGAGTACCATTCACTGCCTATTACTGTCACATTCCCCCCGATCCCTCCATAAAGAGTACCTGTCACTGCCTATTACTGTCACATTCCCCCCGATCCCTCCATAAAGAGTACCTGTCACTGCTATTACTGTCACATTCCTCGCGATCCCTCCATAAAGAGTACCTGTCACTGCCTATTACTGTCACATTCCCCCCCCCGATCCCTCCATAAAGAGTACCTGTCACTCCTATTACTGTCACATTCCCCCGATCCCTCCATAAAGAGTACCTGTCACTGCCTATTACTGTCACATTCCCCCGATCCCTCCATAAAGAGTACCTGTCACTGCCTATTACTGTCACATTCCCCCCGATCCCTCCATAAAGAGTACCTGTCACTGCTATTACTGTCACATTCCCCCCGATCCCTCCATAAAGAGTACCTGTCACTGCTATTACTGTCACATTCCTCGCGATCCCTCCATAAAGAGTACCTGTCACTGCTATTACTGTCACATTCCCCCAATCCCTCCATAAAGAGTACCTGTCACTGCTATTACTGTCACATTCCTTGCGATCCCTCCATAAAGAGTACCTGTCACTGCCTATTACTGTCACATTCCCCCCGATCCCTCCATAAAGAGTACCTGTCACTTACTATTACTGTCACATTCCCCCCGATCCCTCCATAAAGAGTACCTGTCACTGCTATTACTGTCACATTCCTCCCGATCCCTCCATAAAGAGTACCTGTCACTGCTATTACTGTCACATTCCTCGCGATCCCTCCATAAAGTGTACCTGTCACTGCCTATTACTGTCACATTCCCCCCGATCCCTCCATAAAGAGTACCTGTCACTTACTATTACTGTCACATTCCCCCCGATCCCTCCATAAAGAGTATCTGTCACTGCCTATTACGAACACATTCCCCCTGATCCCTCCATAAAGAGTACCTGTCACTGCCTATTACTGTCACATTCCTCGCGATCCCTCCATAAAGAGTACCATTCACTGCCTATTACTGTCACATTCCCCCCGATCCCTCCATAAAGAGTACCTGTCACTGCCTATTACTGTCACATTCCCCCCGATCCCTCCATAAAGAGTACCTGTCACTTACTATTACTGTCACATTCCCCCCCGATCCCTCCATAAAGAGTACCTGTCACTGCTATTACTGTCACATTCCCCCCGATTCCTCCATAAAGAGTACCTGTCACTCCTATTACTGTCACATTCCCCCCGATCCCTCCATAAAGAGTACCTGTCACTCCTATTACTGTCACATTCCTCCCGATCCGTCCATAAAGAGTACCTATCACTGCTATTACTGTCACATTCCCCCCCCGATACCTCCATAAAGAGTACCTGTCACTCCAATTACTGTCACATTCCCCCCGATCCCTCCATAAAGAGTAACTGTCACTCCTATTACTGTCACATTCCCCCTGATCCCTCCATAAAGAGTACCTGTCACTCCTATTACTGTCACATTCCCCCCGACCCCTCCATAAAGAGTACCTGTCACTCCTATTACTGTCACATTCCCCCCCCCCCCCCGATCCCTCCATAAAGAGTACCTGTCACTCCTATTACTGTCACATTCCCCCCGATCCCTCCATAAAGAGTACCTGTCACTGCTATTACTGTCACATTCCCCCCGATCCCTCCATAAAGAGTACCTGTCACTGCTATGACTGTCACATTCCTCCCGATCCCTCCATAAAGAGTACCTGTCACTGCCTATTACTGTCACATTCCCCCCGATCCCTCCATAAAGAGTACCTGTCACTCCTATTACTGTCACATTCCTCCCGATCCCTCCATAAAGAGTACCTGTCACTGCCTATTACTGTCACATCCCTCGCGATCCCTCCATAAAGAGCACCTGTCACTGCCTATTACTGTCACATTCCCCCCGATCCCTCCATAAAGAGTACCTGTCACTTACTATTACTGTCACATTCCCCCCGATCCCTCCATAAAGAGTACCTGTCACTTACTATTACTGTCACATTCCCCCCGATCCCTCCATAAAGAGTACCTGTCACTGCCTATTACTGTCACATTCCCCCCGATCCCTCCATAAAGAGTACCTGTCACTCCTATTACTGTCACATTCCCCCCCGATCCCTCCATAAAGAGTACCTGTCACTCCTATTACTGTCACATTCCCCCCGATCCCTCCATAAAGAGTACCTGTCACTTCTATTACTGTCACATTCCCCCCGATCACTCCATAAAGAGTACCTGTCACTCCTATTACTGTCACATTCCCCCAATCCCTCCATAAAGAGTACCTGTCACTCCTATTACTGTCACATTCCCCCTGATCCCTTCATAAAGAGTACCTGTCACTCCTATTACTGTCACATTCCCCCCGATCCCTCCATAAAGAGTACCTGTCACTCCTATTACTGTCACATTCCCCCGATCCCTCCATAAAGAGTACCTGTCACTGCCTATTACTGTCACATTCCCCCCGATCCCTCCATAAAGAGTACCTGTCACTGCTATTACTGTCACATTCCCCCCGATCCCTCCATAAAGAGTACCTGTCACTCCTATTACTGTCACATTCCCCCCGATCCCTCCATAAAGAGTACCTGTCACTGCCTATTACTGTCACATTCCCCCCGATCCCTCCATAAAGAGTACCTGTCACTCCTATTACTGTCACATTCCCCCCCGATCCC
This sequence comes from Pelophylax lessonae, assembly GCF_965119305.1. NCBI lineage: Eukaryota > Metazoa > Chordata > Amphibia > Anura > Ranidae > Pelophylax > Pelophylax lessonae. The sequence goes on along the minus strand of NC_138769.1, from coordinate 3,819,966 downwards.
TCCATAAAGAGTACCTGTCACTCCTATTACTGTCACATTCCCCCCGATCCCTCCATAAAGAGTACCTGTCACTCCTATTACTGTCACATTCCCCCCGATCACTCCATAAAGAGTACCTGTCACTCCTATTACTGTCACATTCCCCCAATCCCTCCATAAAGAGTACCTGTCACTCCTATTACTGTCACATTCCCCCTGATCCCTTCATAAAGAGTACCTGTCACTCCTATTACTGTCACATTCCCCCCGATCCCTCCATAAAGAGTACCTGTCACTCCTATTACTGTCACATTCCCCCGATCCCTCCATAAAGAGTACCTGTCACTGCTATTACTGTCACATTCCCCCCGATCCCTCCATAAAGAGTACCTGTCACTCCTATTACTGTCACATTCCCCCCGATCCCTCCATAAAGAGTACCTGTCACTTACTATTACTGTCACATTCCCCCCCCCCCCCGATACCTCCATAAAGAGTACCTGTCACTCCAATTACTGTCACATTCCCCCCGATCCCTCCATAAAGAGTACCTGTCACTCCTTTTACTGTCACATTCCCCCCCCCCCCGATCCCTCCATAAAGAGTACCTGTCACTGCCTATTACTGTCACATTCCTCCCGATCCCTCCATAAAGAGTACCTGTCACTCCTATTACTGTCACATTCCCCCCGATCCCTCCATAAAGAGTACCTGTCACTGCCTATTACTGTCACATCCCCCCCGATCCCTCCATAAAGAGTACCTGTCACTGCTATTACTGTCACATTCCCCCCGATCCCTCCATAAAGAGTACCTGTCACTCCTATTACTGTCACATTCCCCCCGATCCCTCCATAAAGTGTACCTGTCACTGCCTATTACTGTCACATTCCCCACGTTCCCTCCATAAAGAGTACCTGTCACTGCTATTACTGTCACATTCCTCGCGATCCCTCCATAAAGAGTACCTGTCACTGCCTATTACTGTCACATTCCCCCCCCGATCCCTCCATAAAGAGTACCTGTCACTCCTATTACTGTCACATTCCCCCGATCCCTCCATAAAGAGTACCTGTCACTCCTATTACTGTCACATTCCTCGCGATCCCTCCATAAAGAGTACCTGTCACTGCTATTACTGTCACATTCCCCCAATCCCTCCATAAAGAGTACCTGTCACTGCTATTACTGTCACATTCCTCGCGATCCCTCCATAAAGAGTACCTGTCACTGCCTATTACTGTCACATTCCCCCCGATCCCTCCATAAAGAGTACCTGTCACTGCTATTACTGTCACATTCCTCCCGATCCCTCCATAAAGAGTACCTGTCACTGCTATTACTGTCACATTCCTCGCGATCCCTCCATAAAGAGTACCTGTCACTGCCTATTACTGTCACATTCCCCCCGATCCCTCCATAAAGAGTACCTGTCACTTACTATTACTGTCACATTCCCCCCGATCCCTCCATAAAGAGTATCTGTCACTGCCTATTACTAACACATTCCCCCCGATCCCTCCATAAAGAGTACCTGTCACTGCCTATTACTGTCACATTCCTCGCGATCCCTCCATAAAGAGTACCTGTCACTGCCTATTACTGTCACATTCCCCCCGATCCCTCCATAAAGAGTACCTGTCACTGCCTATTACTGTCACATTCCCCCCGATCCCTCCATAAAGAGTACCTGTCACTTACTATTACTGTCACATTCCCCCCCGATCCCTCCATAAAGAGTACCTGTCACTGCTATTACTGTCACATTCCCCCCGATCCCTCCATAAAGAGTACCTGTCACTCCTATTACTGTCACATTCCCCCCGATCCCTCCATAAAGAGTACCTGTCACTGTCTATTACTGTCACATTCCCCCCGATCCCTCCATAAAGAGTACCTGTCACTCCTATTACTGTCACATTCCTCCCGATCCGTCCATAAAGAGTACCTGTCACTGCTATTACTGTCACATTCCCCCCCCCCCGATACCTCCATAAAGAGTACCTGTCACTCCAATTACTGTCACATTCCCCCCGATCCCTCCATAAAGAGTACCTGTCACTGCTATTACTGTCACATTCCCCCCGATCCCTCCATAAAGAGTACCTGTCACTCCTATTACTGTCACATTCCCCCCGATCCCTCCATAAAGAGTACCTGTCACTGTCTATTACTGTCACATTCCCCCCGATCCCTCCATAAAGAGTACCTGTCACTCCTATTACTGTCACATTCCTCCCGATCCGTCCATAAAGAGTACCTGTCACTGCTATTACTGTCACATTCCCCCCCCCGATACCTCCATAAAGAGTACCTGTCACTCCAATTACTGTCACATTCCCCCCGATCCCTCCATAAAGAGTACCTGTCACTCCTTTTACTGTCACATTCCCCCCCCCCCCCCGATCCCTCCATAAAGAGTACCTGTCACTGCCTATTACTGTCACATTCCCCCCCCCGATCCCTCCATAAAGAGTACTTGTCACTGCCTATTACTGTCACATTCCCCCAATCCCTCCATAAAGAGTACCTGTCACTGCCTATTACTGTCACATCCCCCCGATCCCTCCATAAAGAGTATCTGTCACTCCTGTTACTGTTACATCCCCCCCCCGATCCCTCCATAAAGAGTACCTGTCACTGCCTATTACTGTCACATTCCCCCCCCCCCCGATCCCTCCATAAAGAGTACCTGTCACTGCCTATTACTGTCACATTCCCCCCGATCCCTCCATAAAGAGTACCTGTCACTGCCTATTACTGTCACATTCCCCCGATCCCTCCATAAAGAGTACCTGTCACTGCTATTACTGTCACATTCCCCCCGATCCCTCCATAAAGAGTACCTGTCACTGCTATTACTGTCACATTCCCCCCGATCCCTCCATAAAGAGTACCTGTCACTGCTATTACTGTCACATTCCCCCCGATCCCTCCATAAAGAGTACCTGTCACTCCTATTACTGTCACATTCCTCCCGATCCCTCCATAAAGAGTACCTGTCACTCCTATTACTGTCACATTCCCCCCGATCCCTCCATAAAGAGTACCTGTCACTCCTATTACTGTCACATTCCCCCCGATCCCTCCATAAAGAGTACCTGTCACTCCTATTACTGTCACATTCCCCCCAATCCCTCCATAAAGAGTACCTGTCACTCCTATAACTGTCACATTCCTCCCGATCCCTCCATAAAGAGTACCTGTCAATGATATTACTGTCACATTCCCCCCGATCCCTCCATAAAGAGTACCTGTCACTCCTATTACTGTCACATTCCCCCCGATCCCTCCATAAAGAGTACCTGTCACTCCTATTACTGTCACATTCCCCCTGATCCCTTCATAAAGAGGACCTGTCACTCCTATTACTGTCACATTCCCCCCGATCCCTCCATAAAGAGTACCTGTCACTCCTATTACTGTCACATTCCCCCCGATCCCTCCATAAAGAGTACCTGTCACTCCTATTACTGTCACATTCCCTCCCAGACCCTCCATAAAGAGTACCTGTCACTGCTATTACTGTCACATTCCCCCCGATCCCTCCATAAAGAGTACCTGTCACTGCCTATTACTGTCACATTCCTCCCCGATCCCTCCATAAAGAGTACCTGTCACTCCTATTACTGTCACATTCCTCCCGATCCCTCTATAAAGAGTACCTGTCACTGCCTATTACTGTCACATTCCCCCCGATCCCTCCATAAAGAGTACCTGTCACTCCTATTACTGTCACATTCCCCCCGATCCCTCCATAAAGAGTACCTGTCACTGCCTATTACTGCCACATTCCCCCCGATCCCTCCATAAAGAGTACCTGTCACTGCCTATTACTGTCACATTCCCCCCGATCCCTCCATAAAGAGTACCTGTCACTGCCTATTACTGTCACATTCCCCCCGATCCCTCCATAAAGAGTACCTGTCACTGCTATTACTGTCACATTCCCCCCGATCCCTCCATAAAGAGTACCTGTCACTCCTATTACTGTCACATTCCCCCCCGATCCCTCCATAAAGAGTACCTGTCACTGCTATTACTGTCACATTCCCCCCGATCCCTCCATAAAGAGTACATGTCACTGCCTATTACTGTCACATTCCCCCTGATCCCTCCATAAAGAGTACCTGTCACTCCTATTACTGTCACATTCCCCCCCGATCCCTCCATAAAGAGTACCTGTCACTCCTATTACTGTCACATTCCCCCCGATCCCTCCATAAAGAGTACCTGTCACTCCTATTACTGTCACATTCCCCCCGATCCCTCCATAAAGAGTACCTGTCACTCCAATTACTGTCACATTCCCCCCGATCCCTCCATAAAGAGTACCTGTCACTCCAATTACTGTCACATTCCCCCCGATCCCTCCATAAAGAGTACCTGTCACTCCTTTTACTGTCACATTCCCCCCCCCCCCGATCCCTCCATAAAGAGTACCTGTCACTCCTTTTACTGTCACATTCCCCCCCCCCCCCGATCCCTCCATAAAGAGTACCTGTCACTGCTATTACTGTCACATTCCCCCTGATCCCTCCATAAAGAGTACCTGTCACTCCTATTACTGTCACATTCCCCCCCCCCCCCGATCCCTCCATAAAGAGTACCTGTCACTGCCTATTACTGTCACATTTCCCCCGATCCCTCCATAAAGAGTACCTGTCACTGCCTATTACTGTCACATTCCCCCCGATCCCTCCTAAAGAGTACCTGTCACTGCCTATTACTGTCACATTTCCCCCGATCCCTCCATAAAGAGTACCTGTCACTGCCTATTACTGTCACATTCCCCCCAATCCCTCCATAAAGAGTACCTGTCACTCCTATTACTGTCACATTCCCCCCGTTCCCTCCATAAAGAGTACCTGTCACTACATATTGGTGTCACATTCCCCCCGACCCGCCATAAAGAGTACCTGTCACTCCTATTACTGTCACATTCCCCCCCGATCCCTCCATAAAGAGTTCCTGTCACTGCCTATTACTGTCACATTCCTCCCGATCCCTCCATAAAGAGTACCTGTCACTCCAATTACTGTCATATTCCCCCCGATCCCTCTATAAAGAGTACCTGTCACTCCTTTTACTGTCACATCCCCCCCCCCCGATCCCTCCATAAAGAGTACCTGTCACTGCCTATTACTGTCACATTCCCCCTGATCCCTCCATAAAGAGTACCTGTCACTCCTTTTACTGTCACATCCCTCCCCCCCCCGATCCCTCCATAAAGAGTACCTGTCACTGCCTATTACTGTCACATTCCCCCCGATCCCTCCTAAAGAGTACCTGTCACTGCCTATTACTGTCACATTTCCCCCGATCCCTCCATAAAGAGTACCTGTCACTGCCTATTACTGTCACATCCCCCCCCGATCCCTCCATAAAGAGTACCTGTCACTCCTATTACTGTCACATTCCCCCCAATCCCTCCATAAAGAGTACCTGTCACTCCTATTACTGTCACATTCCCCCCCCCACCCGATCCCTCCATAAAGAGTACCTGTCACTGATATTACTGTCACATTCCCCCCGATCCCTCCATAAAGAGTACCTGTCACTGCCTATTACTGTCACATTCCCCCCGATCCCTCCATAAAGAGAACCTGTCACTACATATTGGTGTCACATTCCCCCCCCGACCCGCCATAAAGAGTACCTGTCACTCCTATTACTGTCACATTCCCCCAGATCCCTCCATAAAGAGTACCTGTCACTCCTATTACTGTCACATTCCCCCCGATCCCTCCATAAAGAGTACCTGTCACTCCTATTACTGTCACATTCCCCCCGATCCCTCCATAAAGAGTACCTGTCACTGCCTATTACTGCCACATTCCCCCCGATCCCTCCATAAAGAGTACCTGTCACTGCCTATTACTGTCACATTCCCCCCGATCCCTCCATAAAGAGTACCTGTCACTGCCTATTACTGTCACATTCCCCCCGATCCCTCCATAAAGAGTACCTGTCACTGCTATTACTGTCACATTCCCCCCGATCCCTCCATAAAGAGTACCTGTCACTGCCTATTACTGTCACATTCCCCCCGACCCCTCCATAAAGAGTACCTGTCACTCCTATTACTGTCACATTCCCCCCGATCCCTCCATAAAGAGTACCTTTCACTCCTATTACTGTCACATTCCCCCCAATCCCTCCATAAAGAGTACCTGTCACTCCTATTACTGTCACATTCCCCCCCCCACACCCGATCCCTCCATAAAGAGTACCTGTCACTGCCTATTACTGTCACATTCCCCCAATCCCTCCATAAAGAGTACCTGTCACTCCTATTACTTTCACATTCCCCCCGATCCCTCCATAAAGAGTACCTGTCACTGATATTACTGTCACATTCCCCCCGATCCCTCCATAAAGAGTACCTGTCACTGCCTATTACTGTAACATTCCTCCCCCGATCCCTCCATAAAGAGTACCTGTCACTGCCTATTACTGTCACATTCCCCCCCATCCCTCCATAAAGAGTACCTGTCACTCCTATTACTGTCACATTCCCCCCCATCCCTCCATAAAGAGTACCTGTCACTCCTATTACTGTCACATTCCCCCCCCGATCCCTCCATAAAGAATACCTGTCACTGCTTATTACTGTCCCATTCCCCCCGATCCCTCCATAAAGAGTACCTGTCACTCCTATTACTGTCACATTCTCCCCGATCCCTCCATAAATAGTACCTGTCACTGCCTATTACTGTCAAATTCCCCCCGATCCCTCCATAAAGAGTACCTGTCACTGCCTATTACTGTCACATTCCCCCCGATCCCTCCATAAAGAGTACCTGTCACTGCTATTACTGTCACATTCCCCCCGATCCCTCCATAAAGAGTACCTGTCACTGCCTATTACTGTCACATTCCCCCCGACCCCTCCATAAAGAGTACCTGTCACTCCTATTACTGTCACATTCCCCCCGATCCCTCCATAAAGAGTACCTGTCACTCCTATTACTGTCACATTCCCCCCAATCCCTCCATAAAGAGTACCTGTCACTCCTATTACTGTCACATTCCCCCCCCACACCCGATCCCTCCATAAAGAGTACCTGTCACTGCCTATTACTGTCACATTCCCCCAATCCCTCCATAAAGAGTACCTGTCACTCCTATTACTGTCACATTCCCCCCGATCCCTCCATAAAGAGTACCTGTCACTGATATTACTGTCACATTCCCCCCGATCCCTCCATAAAGAGTACCTGTCACTGCCTATTACTGTAACATTCCTCCCCCGATCCCTCCATAAAGAGTACCTGTCACTGCCTATTACTGTCACATTCCCCCCCATCCCTCCATAAAGAGTACCTGTCACTCCTATTACTGTCACATTCCCCCCCATCCCTCCATAAAGAGTACCTGTCACTCCTATTACTGTCACATTCCCCCCCGATCCCTCCATAAAGAATACCTGTCACTGCTTATTACTGTCCCATTCCCCCCGATCCCTCCATAAAGAGTACCTGTCACTCCTATTACTGTCACATTCTCCCCGATCCCTCCATAAATAGTACCTGTCACTGCCTATTACTGTCAAATTCCCCCCGATCCCTCCATAAAGAGTACCTGTCACTGCTTATTACTGTCCCATTCCCCCCGATCCCTCCATAAAGAGTATCTGTCACTACATATTGGTGTCACATTCCCCCCGACCCGCCATAAAGAGTACCTGTCACTCCTATTACTGTCACATTCCCCCAGATCCCTCCATAAAGAGTACCTGTCACTCCTATTACTGTCACATTCCCCCCGATCCCTCCATAAAGAGTAACTGTCACTCCAATTACTGTCACATTCCCTCCCGATCCCTCCATAAAGTGTACCTGTCACTCCTATTACTGTCACATTCCCCCCCGATCCCTCCATAAAGAGTACCTGTCACTGCCTATTACTGTCACATTCCCCCCGATCCCTCCATAAAGAGTACCTGTCACTGCCTATTACTGTCACATTCCCCCCGATCCCTCCATAAAGAGTACCTGTCACTGCCTATTACTGTCACATCCCCCCCGATCCCTCCATAAAGAGTACCTGTCACTCCTATTACTGTCACATTTCCCCCGATCCCTCAATAAAGAGTACCTGTCACTCCTATTACTGTCACATTCCCCCCCGATCCCTCCATAAAGAGTACCTGTCACTGCCTATTACTGTCACATTCCTCCCGATCCCTCCATAAAGAGTACCTGTCACTCCTTTTACTGTCACATCCCCCCCCCCCACCCGATCCCTCCATAAAGAGTACCTGTCACTGCCTATTACTTTCACATTCCCCCAATCCCTCCATAAAGAGTACCTGTCACTCCGATTACTGTCACATTCCCCCCCCCACCCGATCCCTCCATAAAGAGTACCTGTCACTGCCTATTACTGTCACATTCCCCCCGATCCCTCCATAAAGAGTACCTGTCACTGCCTATTACTGTCACATTTCCCTCGATCCCTCCATAAAGAGTACCTGTCACTCCTATTACTGTCACATTCCCCCCGATCCCTCCATAAAGAGTACTTGTCACTGATATTACTGTCACATTCCCCCCGATCCCTCCATAAAGAGTACCTGTCACTTCTATTACTGTAACATTCCTCCCCGATCCCTCCATAAAGAGTACCTGTCACTGCCTATTACTGTCACATTCCCCCCTGATCCCTCCACAAAGAGTACCTGTCACTGCTATTACTGTCACATTTCCCCCTATCCCTCCATAAAGAGTACCTGTCACTCCTATTACTGTCACATTCCCCCCGATCCCTCCATAAAGAGTACCTGTCACTGCTATTACTGTCACATTCCCCCCGATCCCTCCATAAAGAGTACCTGTCACTCCTATTACTGTCACATTCCCCCCGATCCCTCCATAAAGAGTACCTGTCACTCCTATTACTGTCACATTCCCCCGATCCCTCCATAAAGAGTACCTGTCACTGCCTATTACTTTAACATTCCTCCCCCGATCCCTCCATAAAGAGTACCTGTCATTGCCTATTACTGTCACATTCCCCCCGATCCCTCCATAAAGAGTACCTGTCACTCCTATTACTGTCACATTCCCTCCCCCGATCCCTCCATAAAGAGTACCTGTCACTGCCTATTACTGTCACATTCCCCCAATCCCTCCATAAAGAGTACCTGTCACTGCCTATTACTGTCACATTCCCCCCCCCCGACCCCTCCATAAAGAGTACCTGTCACTGCCTATTCCTGTCACATTCCCCCCGATCCCTCCATAAAGAGTACCTGTCACTCCTATTACTGTCACATTCCCCCCGATCCCTCCATAAAGAGTACCTGTCACTGCCTATTACTGCCACATTCCCCCAATCCCTCCATAAAGAGTACCTGTCACTGCTATTACTGTCACATTCCCCCCGATCCCTCCATAAAGAGTACCTGTCACTCCTATTACTGTCACATTCCCCCCGATCCCTCCATAAAGAGTACCTGTCACTGCCTATTACTTTAACATTCCTCCCCCGATCCCTCCATAAAGAGTACCTGTCATTGCCTATTACTGTCACATTCCCCCCGATCCCTCCATAAAGAGTACCTGTCACTGCCTATTACTGTCACATTCCTCCCCGATCCCTCCATAAAGAGTACCTGTCATTGCCTATTACTGTCACATTTCCCCCCGATCCCTCCATAAAGAGTACCTCTCACTGCCTATTACTGTCACATTCCTCCCGATCCCTCCATAAAGAGTACCTGTCACTCCTATTACTGTCACATTCACCCCGATCCCTCCATAAAGAGTACCTGTCACTCCTATTACTGTCACATTCCCCCCGATCCCTCCATAGAAAAAAAAGAAAAGCGCCACTCTGAGTGCAGTAAACTCGGTACTTTATTAGCCATATACCATCATGGGTACTCACAAGATAAAAATTGTAAAAACATGATGAATTCTTCAGATGGTCGTTAGGTCCAAGGCCTCAGCGAGGGGGGGCTGTTGTGCTCCAGACAAATCCGTGGCTGACTGCAAGAGTCAGCGATATGCGGACCTAGGGGACACCAGCAGCGCCTTCGGCGGCGGACTTCCGGGTTGGGCGTGGAACGTGGGGCGTGATGACGTAGGCGACGCGTTGTCGGAGCATGCGCTCCTTCCTCAGGCCTCTGAAACCGCCATCTTAGAAAGGGGCATTAAATAGGGAAGGGACAGTCTGCTGCCGCAGGGTCCTAAGAAGAGTCTATTACAACCAATACCTAGCTAAAGACACCTGAACGGCACTAAGACCTAATAACTAATCATGGATGATGCTAAGTATATGTACATCGATGTGGTCATATATTACAATACAATTTCAATTACATACAAGTTTAATGGGGACCTACTATTGAAAAGGTACTACTAAAAAGGAAAATGTCAGAAAAAATATATATCTGGAACCGATCCTAATGATAGCAAAGAATAAAAATAAAAACAATACTGCACGTTACCCTGGGAAAAATAAGAATAAAAATGAATATGAAATAAAATTAAATAATGAAGATATATAAATTAAAAATAAAAATAAAAATAAAAAATAAAAATAAATATAGATAAAAATAAAAATAATAATGAAAATAAAAATATATAAATATATATATATATATATATATGATTGATAAACATACATATATATATAAGATTAGATGGAATTGATGGGAGTGGATCGAACGAGTGGCAAATTTGAATAAAGGAAGAAAAGGGGAGTAGTGTACATATACCGTACACTCTCGCAACCTTATCTAAAAATGAAGAAGGGGAGCTGTGTGCGTATCCACTTCTGTGCACCTGGTCTCGCAACCTTCATTCGCAACCTGGTTTAAAAGTACACAATAAAACCACACTGACGCATGTTAAAAATAAAAATAATAATAAAAGTATTGATAAAAAACTATCACGTTAACCTAAAAACATATAAGTGTGATAGTTTAATGGACCTAAATTTAAATTTAAAAAATAATTAAAATCATAAATAGGTGGTGTCCAATTCAGGGCCCAATTAAACATACAATGCCATATTAATTCGGATGAAACATCCCTCTCTCTCTCTCCCCTCGGGGAGTAACCCTATCGAGACAAATGGCTGATCTAAACCCCATGGGACAAAAGCCCTACACCAAGGAATTAGTCTCTACTTCCTCATTAAGGCCCCCAGGTACTAAAGTATCTAATGTATATATCCAAAAAGCTTCTCTTTGGCACAGCTGTTTGAAACGTTGGGCTGCTGAAGGCATAGCGGGTATTGATTCCAGAATCCAGACACGTAACCCTAGAGAAGAGTGATTGTGGTGAGTCAGGAAGTGGCGGGGGACACTGTGCTTGTCATCACCTCCTTCGACAAACCTACGGTGTTCCCCAAACCTCTTCCTGAGTGTACGAATAGTCCTCCCTACGTAGAACAAGCCACAGGGGCATGTTAAGCAGTACATCACGAACTCTGTGGAGCAGTTAAAGAATTTTTTAATAGGATAAATTTGCCCTTTGATGTTATACTCTTTTTGCCCGTGCGTGACATGTTTACATGTCAGACAAAGTTTTTTCCGACACTGGAACATACCCACTAGCGGGATAAGGTTTAAATGGGATGTAAGGGGGATGCTTTTGAGTTTGCTCGGGGCCACCAAACTCCTAATATTTCTAGCTTTCCTATAAGTGATTAAAGGCCTGGGGGGTAAATTACCCCTCAAATGTGGGTCTTCCAGAAGGATAGACCAATGTTTAGTGATCAATTTCTCCATCTTCCTGAACTTGTTGTGGAACTGTGTCACGAACCGTGGGCCTTGGGACTGTGTGTCAAATTTGTTTGTTTTCTTTGTCAGGGGGCCTTTCAGATACAGGTTCTGTGCAGTATCTACTAAAGTTTCGGGGAAGGATTTTTCAATGAATTTGGTTCTCAAATGTTTACTCTGTTCCAAATAATCTTCATTGTTCGTACAATTTCTCCTTAACCTACAGTACTGACTTTTTGGAATATTTTGAATCCACCTAGGGTGGTGACAGCTGTTGAAATGAAGGAACGAATTGCCCGCTGTCGGCTTTGTATAATTTTTGGCTTCAATTTTTCCTTCTCTGTGATACAACAACAGATCAAGGAAGGCCAATTCCGATGGACTAGAGACCGAGGTAAAGGACAAATTGTACGGATTGGAATTGCAGTGTTGAACAAAATCCAAAAACGTTGCCTGTGGGCCATCCCAAATGACTACTATGTCGTCAATGTACCTCCCATAGAATATCAAATGGGGTGTAAAGGGGTTGTTCCTGAAGACATAGTGGGATTCCCACATGCCCATAGTCAAATTGGCGTAACTAGGGGCAAAATTAGCCCCCATCGCCGTGCCATTGGTCTGCAGGTAAAAAGACCCTTCAAATTCAAAATAATTGTGTTTGAGACAAAAACACGTGGCATCCAAAATAAACTGGGCCTGTTCCGGATTGATATTGGAACTATTGTGGAGAAAGAGGGAAACTGCTTGGAGGCCAACCGAATGAGGGATACTAGTATACAAGGAGTTGACATCCAAAGATGCCCACATATAGGTGGGTTCCCAATGGTAGGGGGCCAAAAGTTCTAGAAGATGCACTCCATCCCGTATGTATGAGGGCAAGTCTTGTGCCAAAGGCTGGAGAAATTGGTCCACATACAGGGAGAAGGAATTGGTGACACTTTCCATTGACGCCACAATAGGCCTTCCAGGTGGATTCATGGGATCTTTGTGGACCTTGGGAATATGATAAAAATAGGGCAATGCGTAAAAGTCTCTAAGAAAAAACGCATATTCTGTTTTGTTAATTATTCCCTCCTCTCTAGCCTTATCTAGTAATAATTTGGCCTCCAATATGTAACCTGGCAGAGGGTCACAGATAAGTTTACAATAGGTGGTCCTATCTGATAGTAACCGCAGGGCTTCCCTAAGATAATCCTCTTTATCTTGGATGATAATGCCTCCCCCTTTGTCGGCTGTTCTGATGACCAAATTATGGCCCTTGGACAAATCTGTGAGGGCTTTCCTTTCACTGGGAGTCAAATTAAAATTATTAAACCCAGAAGACTTTTGATGTTTGTGATTATTGGCATGGCACATATTTTTTATCTCAGTAAATACCACCTGGTAGAAAGTCTGCACATAAGGCCCCTTGGACTGTACTGGATTAAATATGGATTTTGGACGTAGGTCCGTATGTTGGACAGGCGGGGATGTAGATGGGTGCTGGGTAAACAACGCCAGATCCTCATCATCATCACTGATGTAGAGTTCTTCCAGCAGCTGTTGACCAATAGCATCCAATTGGGGACATGATGGAATCTCCTCCAATGGAGGGTCTGACCGGACACCGGCATGTTCTTTTGTAGCCTGTATGCTAAAGTGACGTTTAAGGGTCAATAGACGTACGAAACTATTGAGATCCTTAAACAGTATGAACGGGTTGGGGGAGGAAGATGGAGCAAAATTAAGGCCTCTACAGAGTAAGGATGTTTCTGCTTCTGACAATACATGTGAGGAGAGATTGAATATTTTTATCGTCTCACTAGTCGTAGCCTTTTTCTGATGAGAATGTCGTCCCCCCGCTTGCCTCTACGTCTAGCTTTCGCTTGGCGTGGGCAAGCAGAGGGGTATGGCCTAAAAAATCCTGATCTAATGGGTTAGGGTCGGGACAACTGGTGGGCTGATCACTAATGGTGTGTGAGTGGAGACTAACATGATCCAGATCACTAAAGGCATCTGAACAGGGCACAGGAATGGGGGCAGACACTGGTATGGTAGCATCTCCCAAAAAAACCTGATCTATCTCCTTTTCCCTTAAAGGGGAAGGGAGAAGTGGGCAAGAATTATCTCTAATAGATGGAGAACCCGATACCGGGTTGTTGGGAGGAATAGTCTCTACCATCTTGTTGCTATTCTGGGAGGAACTAGCGATAGGGGCTCTTGGTCTCGATCTGCGTGTCCGCTGTGATTTTGGCCTAATGGAATTAGAAATAGAGGAAAAATGATCCTGAGCAGCATTCCCAAGTGTTGGGGTATGCGGGTTGGGATAGGTATGTGATCTGTTGTATTTGGACTTGGGCCCCTGATGTGGTAATAAGGAAGAGGCATGACTATTGGTTGGTTGAAAGGAAGGGACCCTCCTTGAACTAGAAGTCACTGGGATATCCAGTTCCATAAGGGATGGTATATACGGGGGAGGGTCCTTCCTTTTCTTCCAATTAAATACCCGGTCCAGATTGTAATCCTCCAGGTCCCGACATATTTTGCCTAGTTTAGTTTTTAATTCCTCATCCTCTTTTTTCTTTGTGTGCACCTTTAGGGTGCGCAACCAAGAATTGGGCAGATGCGATGATGTGGCAACTAGGGTGGATATTAATTCTTTAAGTAAACTAATGTCCTCATCATATTGGGTGTCCCTCTGTTGGATTATGAGTTGCATCCACTTGCGGGTGCAAAATTCGGACACTTGACTCCATTCTTTATTTAAGGCTGCAGAAAGGAAAGGACATGTTTTTAGAACTCTAAGTTCTCTGGGGGAAATCATATGAGCAATATATTGGTCAAGAAAAAACTTATCCCACCATTGGTGGTTGGCTGATGTGATAAGATGCTCAATTTTCCTGAACTGGGCACTACAATCCTTTAAAAGATGGGATGGAATCTTAAAATTAGGTAAAAACAAATCTGGAGGAAAAAAATCAAACAATTCGTCCAGAACCTCAAATTTGGCAGACTCCACTAAATCCAAAAATTCCATTATAAAGACACAAAAAAAAAAATAAATAAATAAATAAATTAAAAATTAATGTCTATATATATATATATATATACACACATATATATATATACATATATAAGTATGTATATACACACATACGTACACCTATATATGTAAAATCAGAAGGATCGGTCACTAGATAGAAAGCACTGTGCTATCCACTAGTGCGGCAATATCACACAAATCTAAATATGGGGGGTCAGTGAAAACATGCAACAGAAAATATATATAAACATATGAATTAAATGACCACAATAAATATCCACAATAGGTCGGCTGTGTTGTAGGTCACCTTCAATCCTATGCAGCACAGTAAAACTTCTTACAATATACAGAAACAAACATGAAAGGACTGGCGCAACCAGACTGAAAAGTAACCTCAATGGGCTCCTAATGATCAAAGGAAAACTAAACGGACCTGAAAGATGTTACAAAAGAGTCCATGGAGTCCATACATGAAACCGGTCTGTGCTCTCCTGAAGGCAGCTTAATCTCAAGTGTAGAAGAAAAGCTTGCAGGATGCTGGAAAAAAAAGGAAAAGCGCCACTCTGAGTGCAGTAAACTCGGTACTTTATTAGCCATATACCATCATGGGTACTCACAAGATAAAAATTGTAAAAACATGATGAATTCTTCAGATGGTCGTTAGGTCCAAGGCCTCAGCGAGGGGGGGCTGTTGTGCTCCAGACAAATCCGTGGCTGACTGCAAGAGTCAGCGATATGCGGACCTAGGGGACACCAGCAGCGCCTTCGGCGGCGGACTTCCGGGTTGGGCGTGGAACGTGGGGCGTGATGACGTAGGCGACGCGTTGTCGGAGCATGCACTCCTTCCTCAGGCCTCTGAAACCGCCATCTTAGAAAGGGGCATTAAATAGGGAAGGGACAGTCTGCTGCCGCAGGGTCCTAAGAAGAGTCTATTACAACCAATACCTAGCTAAAGACACCTGAACGGCACTAAGACCTAATAACTAATCATGGATGATGTTAAGTATATGTACATCGATGTGGTCATATATTACAATACAATTTCAATTACATACAAGTTTAATGGGGACCTACTATTGAAAAGGTACTACTAAAAAGGAAAATGTCAGAAAAAATATATATCTGGAACCGATCCTAATGATAGCAAAGAATAAAAATAAAAACAATACTGCACGTTACCCTGGGAAAAATAAGAATAAAAATGAATATGAAATAAAATTAAATAATGAAGATATATAAATTAAAAATAAAAATAAAAATAAAAAATAAAAATAAATATAGATAAAAATAAAAATAATAATGAAAATAAAAATATATAAATATATATATATATATATATATGATTGATAAACATACATATATATATAAGATTAGATGGAATTGATGGGAGTGGATCGAACGAGTGGCAAATTTGAATAAAGGAAGAAAAGGGGAGTAGTGTACATATACCGTACACTCTCGCAACCTTATCTAAAAATGAAGAAGGGGAGCTGTGTGCGTATCCACTTCTGTGCACCTGGTCTCGCAACCTTCATTCGCAACCTGGTTTAAAAGTACACAATAAAACCACACTGACGCATGTTAAAAATAAAAATAATAATAAAAGTATTGATAAAAAACTATCAGGTTAACCTAAAAACATATAAGTGTGATAGTTTAATGGACCTAAATTTAAATTTAAAAAATAATTAAAATCATAAATAGGTGGTGTCCAATTCAGGGCCCAATTAAACATACAATGCCATATTAATTCGGATGAAACATCCCTCTCTCTCTCTCCCCTCGGGGAGTAACCCTATCGAGACAAATGGCTGATCTAAACCCCATGGGACAAAAGCCCTACACCAAGGAGTTAGTCTCTACTTCCTCATTAAGGCCCCCAGGTACTAAAGTATCTAATGTATATATCCAAAAAGCTTCTCTTTGGCACAGCTGTTTGAAACGTTGGGCTGCTGAAGGCATAGCGGGTATTGATTCCAGAATCCAGACACGTAACCCTAGAGAAGAGTGATTGTGGTGAGTCAGGAAGTGGCGGGGGACACTGTGCTTGTCATCACCTCCTTCGACAAACCTACGGTGTTCCCCAAACCTCTTCCTGAGTGTACGAATAGTCCTCCCTACGTAGAACAAGCCACAGGGGCATGTTAAGCAGTACACCACGAACTCTGTGGAGCAGTTAAAGAATTTTTTAATAGGATAAATTTGCCCTTTGATGTTATACTCTTTTTGCCCGTGCGTGACATGTTTACATGTCAGACAAAGTTTTTTCCGACACTGGAACATACCCACTAGCGGGATAAGGTTTAAATGGGATGTAAGGGGGATGCTTTTGAGTTTGCTCGGGGCCACCAAACTCCTAATATTTCTAGCTTTCCTATAAGTGATTAAAGGCCTGGGGGGTAAATTACCCCTCAAATGTGGGTCTTCCAGAAGGATAGACCAATGTTTAGTGATCAATTTCTCCATCTTCCTGAACTTGTTGTGGAACTGTGTCACGAACCGTGGGCCTTGGGACTGTGTGTCAAATTTGTTTGTTTTCTTTGTCAGGGGGCCTTTCAGATACAGGTTCTGTGCAGTATCTACTAAAGTTTCGGGGAAGGATTTTTCAATGAATTTGGTTCTCAAATGTTTACTCTGTTCCAAATAATCTTCATTGTTCGTACAATTTCTCCTTAACCTACAGTACTGACTTTTTGGAATATTTTGAATCCACCTAGGGTGGTGACAGCTGTTGAAATGAAGGAACGAATTGCCCGCTGTCGGCTTTGTATAATTTTTGGCTTCAATTTTTCCTTCTCTGTGATACAACAACAGATCAAGGAAGGCCAATTCCGATGGACTAGAGACCGAGGTAAAGGACAAATTGTACGGATTGGAATTGCAGTGTTGAACAAAATCCAAAAACGTTGCCTGTGGGCCATCCCAAATGACTACTATGTCGTCAATGTACCTCCCATAGAATATCAAATGGGGTGTAAAGAGGTTGTTCCTGAAGACATAGTGGGATTCCCACATGCCCATAGTCAAATTGGCGTAACTAGGGGCAAAATTAGCCCCCATCGCCGTGCCATTGGTCTGCAGGTAAAAAGACCCTTCAAATTCAAAATAATTGTGTTTGAGACAAAAACACGTGGCATCCAAAATAAACTGGGCCTGTTCCGGATTGATATTGGAACTATTGTGGAGAAAGAGGGAAACTGCTTGGAGGCCAACCGAATGAGGGATACTAGTATACAAGGAGTTGACATCCAAAGATGCCCACATATAGGTGGGTTCCCAATGGTAGGGGGCCAAAAGTTCTAGAAGATGCACTCCATCCCGTATGTATGAGGGCAAGTCTTGTGCCAAAGGCTGGAGAAATTGGTCCACATACAGGGAGAAGGAATTGGTGACACTTTCCATTGACGCCACAATAGGCCTTCCAGGTGGATTCATGGGATCTTTGTGGACCTTGGGAATATGATAAAAATAGGGCAATGCGTAAAAGTCTCTAAGAAAAAACGCATATTCTGTTTTGTTAATTATTCCCTCCTCTCTAGCCTTATCTAGTAATAATTTGGCCTCCAATATGTAACCTGGCAGAGGGTCACAGATAAGTTTACAATAGGTGGTCCTATCTGATAGTAACCGCAGGGCTTCCCTAAGATAATCCTCTTTATCTTGGATGACAATGCCTCCCCCTTTGTCGGCTGTTCTGATGACCAAATTATGGCCCTTGGACAAATCTGTGAGGGCTTTCCTTTCACTGGGAGTCAAATTAAAATTATTAAACCCAGAAGACTTTTGATGTTTGTGATTATTGGCATGGCACATATTTTTTATCTCAGTAAATACCACCTGGTAGAAAGTCTGCACATAAGGCCCCTTGGACTGTACTGGATTAAATATGGACTCCATGGACTCTTTTGTAACATCTTTCAGGTCCGTTTAGTTTTCCTTTGATCATTAGGAGCCCATTGAGGTTACTTTTCAGTCTGGTTGCGCCAGTCCTTTCATGTTTGTTTCTGTATATTGTAAGAAGTTTTACTGTGCTGCATAGGATTGAAGGTGACCTACAACACAGCCGACCTATTGTGGATATTTATTGTGGTCATTTAATTCATATGTTTATATATATTTTCTGTTGCATGTTTTCACTGACCCCCCATATTTAGATTTGTGTGATATTGCCGCACTAGTGGATAGCACAGTGCTTTCTATCTAGTGACCGATCCTTCTGATTTTACATATATAGGTGTACGTATGTGTGTATATACATACTTATATATGTATATATATATATGTGTGTATATATATATATATATATATATAGACATTAATTTTTAATTTATTTTTTTTTTTTGTGTCTTTATAATGGAATTTTTGGATTTAGTGGAGTCTGCCAAATTTGAGGTTCTGGACGAATTGTTTGATTTTTTTCCTCCAGATTTGTTTTTACCTAATTTTAAGATTCCATCCCATCTTTTAAAGGATTGTAGTGCCCAGTTCAGATGCCTTTAGTGATCTGGATCATGTTAGTCTCCACTCACACACCATTAGTGATCAGCCCACCAGTTGTCCCGACCCTAACCCATTAGATCAGGATTTTTTAGGCCATACCCCTCTGCTTGCCCACGCCAAGCGAAAGCTAGACGTAGAGGCAAGCGGGGGGGACGACATTCTCATCAGAAAAAGGCTACGACTAGTGAGACGATAAAAATATTCAATCTCTCCTCACATGTATTGTCAGAAGCAGAAACATCCTTACTCTGTAGAGGCCTTAATTTTGCTCCATCTTCCTCCCCCAACCCGTTCATACTGTTTAAGGATCTCAATAGTTTCGTACGTCTATTGACCCTTAAACGTCACTTTAGCATACAGGCTACAAAAGAACATGCCGGTGTCCGGTCAGACCCTCCATTGGAGGAGATTCCATCATGTCCCCAATTGGATGCTATTGGTCAACAGCTGCTGGAAGAACTCTACATCAGTGATGATGATGAGGATCTGGCGTTGTTTACCCAGCACCCATCTACATCCCCGCCTGTCCAACATACGGACCTACGTCCAAAATCCATATTTAATCCAGTACAGTCCAAGGGGCCTTATGTGCAGACTTTCTACCAGGTGGTATTTACTGAGATAAAAAATATGTGCCATGCCAATAATCACAAACATCAAAAGTCTTCTGGGTTTAATAATTTTAATTTGACTCCCAGTGAAAGGAAAGCCCTCACAGATTTGTCCAAGGGCCATAATTTGGTCATCAGAACAGCCGACAAAGGGGGAGGCATTGTCATCCAAGATAAAGAGGATTATCTTAGGGAAGCCCTGCGGTTACTATCAGATAGGACCACCTATTGTAAACTTATCTGTGACCCTCTGCCAGGTTACATATTGGAGGCCAAATTATTACTAGATAAGGCTAGAGAGGAGGGAATAATTAACAAAACAGAATATGCGTTTTTTCTTAGAGACTTTTACGCATTGCCCTATTTTTATCATATTCCCAAGGTCCACAAAGATCCCATGAATCCACCTGGAAGGCCTATTGTGGCGTCAATGGAAAGTGTCACCAATTCCTTCTCCCTGTATGTGGACCAATTTCTCCAGCCTTTGGCACAAGACTTGCCCTCATACATACGGGATGGAGTGCATCTTCTAGAACTTTTGGCCCCCTACCATTGGGAACCCACCTATATGTGGGCATCTTTGGATGTCAACTCCTTGTATACTAGTATCCCTCATTCGGTTGGCCTCCAAGCAGTTTCCCTCTTTCTCCACAATAGTTCCAATATCAATCCGGAACAGGCCCAGTTTATTTTGGATGCCACGTGTTTTTGTCTCAAACACAATTATTTTGAATTTGAAGGGTCTTTTTACCTGCAGACCAATGGCACGGCGATGGGGGCTAATTTTGCCCCTAGTTACGCCAATTTGACTATGGGCATGTGGGAATCCCACTATGTCTTCAGGAACAACCCCTTTACACCCCATTTGATATTCTATGGGAGGTACATTGACGACATAGTAGTCATTTGGGATGGCCCACAGGCAACGTTTTTGGATTTTGTTCAACACTGCAATTCCAATCCGTACAATTTGTCCTTTACCTCGGTCTCTAGTCCATCGGAATTGGCCTTCCTTGATCTGTTGTTGTATCACAGAGAAGGAAAAATTGAAGCCAAAAATTATACAAAGCCGACAGCGGGCAATTCGTTCCTTCATTTCAACAGCTGTCACCACCCTAGGTGGATTCAAAATATTCCAAAAAGTCAGTACTGTAGGTTAAGGAGAAATTGTACGAACAATGAAGATTATTTGGAACAGAGTAAACATTTGAGAACCAAATTCATTGAAAAATCCTTCCCCGAAACTTTAGTAGATACTGCACAGAACCTGTATCTGAAAGGCCCCCTGACAAAGAAAACAAACAAATTTGACACACAGTCCCAAGGCCCACGGTTCGTGACACAGTTCCACAACAAGTTCAGGAAGATGGAGAAATTGATCACTAAACATTGGTCTATCCTTCTGGAAGACCCACATTTGAGGGGTAATTTACCCCCCAGGCCTTTAATCACTTATAGGAAAGCTAGAAATATTAGGAGTTTGGTGGCCCCGAGCAAACTCAAAAGCATCCCCCTTACATCCCATTTAAACCTTATCCCGCTAGTGGGTATGTTCCAGTGTCGGAAAAAACTTTGTCTGACATGTAAACATGTCACGCACGGGCAAAAAGAGTATAACATCAAAGGGCAAATTTATCCTATTAAAAAATTCTTTAACTGCTCCACAGAGTTCGTGATGTACTGCTTAACATGCCCCTGTGGCTTGTTCTACGTAGGGAGGACTATTCGTACACTCAGGAAGAGGTTTGGGGAACACCGTAGGTTTGTCGAAGGAGGTGATGACAAGCACAGTGTCCCCCGCCACTTCCTGACTCACCACAATCACTCTTCTCTAGGGTTACGTGTCTGGATTCTGGAATCAATACCCGCTATGCCTTCAGCAGCCCAACGTTTCAAACAGCTGTGCCAAAGAGAAGCTTTTTGGATATATACATTAGATACTTTAGTACCTGGGGGCCTTAATGAGGAAGTAGAGACTAATTCCTTGGTGTAGGGCTTTTGTCCCATGGGGTTTAGATCAGCCATTTGTCTCGATAGGGTTACTCCCCGAGGGGAGAGAGAGAGAGGGATGTTTCATCCGAATTAATTCCCCCCGATCCCTCCATAAAGAGTACCTGTCACTGCTATTACTGTAACATTCCTCCCGATCCCTCCATAAAGAGTACCTGTCACTGCCTATTCCTGTCACATTCCCCCCGATCCCTCCATAAAGAGTACCTGTCACTGCCTATTACTGTCACATTCCCCCCGATCCCTCCATAAAGAGTAGCTGTCACTGCCTATTCCTGTCACATTCCCCCCGATCCCTCCATAAAGAGTACCTGTCACTGCCTATTCCTGTCACATTCCCCCCGATCCCTCCATAAAGAGTAGCTGTCACTGCCTATTCCTGTCACATTCCCCCCGATCCCTCCATAAAGAGTACCTGTCACTGCCTATTACTGTCACATTCCCCCCGATCCCTCCATAAAGAGTAGCTGTCACTGCCTATTACTGTCACATTCCCCCCGATCCCTCCATAAAGAGTACCTGTCACTCCTATTACTGTAACATTCCTCCCCCGATCCCTCCATAAAGAGTACCTGTCACTGCTATTACTGTCACATTCCCCCCAATCCCTCCATAAAGAGTACCTGTCACTGCTATTACTGTCACATTCCCCCAATCCCTCCATAAAGAGTACCTGTCACTCCTATTACTGTCACATTCCCCCCAATCCCTCCATAAAGAGTACCTGTCACTGATATTACTGTCACATTCCCCCCGATCCCTCCATAAAGAGTACCTGTCACTGCCTATTACTGTCACATTCCCCCGATCCCTCCATAAAGAGTACCTGTCACTCCTATTACTGTCACATTCCCCCCGATCCCTCCATAAAGAGTACCTGTCACTGCCTATTACTGCCACATTCCCCCAATCCCTCCATAAAGAGTACCTGTCACTGCTATTACTGTCACATTCCCCCCGATCCCTCCATAAAGAGTACCTGTCACTCCTATTACTGTCACATTCCTCCCGATCCCTCCATAAAGAGTACCTGTCACTCCTATTACTGTCACATTCCCCCCGATCCCTCCATAAAGAGTACCTGTCACTACATATTGGTGTCACATTCCCCCCGACCCCCTATAAAGAGTACCTGTCACTGCCTATTACTGTCACATTCTCCCCGATCCCTCCATAAAGAGTACCTGTCACTGCCTATTACTGTCACATTCCCCCCGATCCCTCCATAAAGAGTACCTGTCACTCCTATTACTGTAACATTCCTCCCCCGATCCCTCCATAAAGAGTACCTGTCACTGATATTACTGTCACATTCCCCCCGATCCCTCCATAAAGAGTACCTGTCACTGCCTATTACTGTCACATTCCCCCCGATCCCTCCATAAAGAGTACCTGTCACTCCTATTACTGTAACATTCCTCCCCCGATCCCTCCATAAAGAGTACCTGTCACTGCCTATTACTGTCACATTCCCCCAATCCCTCCATAAAGAGTACCTGTCACTGCTATCACTGTCACATTCCCCCCGATCCCTCCATAAAGAGTACCTGTCACTGCCTATTACTGTCACATTCCCCCCGATCCCTCCATAAAGAGTACCTGTCACTGCCTATTCCTGTCACATTCCCCCCGATCCCTCCATAAAGAGTACCTGTCACTGCCTATTACTGTCACATTCCCCCAATCCCTCCATAAAGAGTACCTGTCACTCCTATTACTGTCACATTCCCCCCGATCCCTCCATAAAGAGTACCTGTCACTGATATTACTGTCACATTCCCCCCGATCCCTCCATAAAGAGTACCTGTCACTGATATTACTGTCACATTCCCCCCGATCCCTCCATAAAGAGTACCTGTCACTGCTATTACTGTCACATTCCCCCCGACCCTCCATAAAGAGTACCCGTCACTGCCTATTACTGTCACATCCTCCCGATCCCTCCATAAAGAGTACCTGTCACTGCCTATTACTGTCACATTCCCCCCGATCCCTCCATAAAGAGTACCTGTCACTCCTATTACTGTCACATTCCCCCCCGATCCCTCCATAAAGAGTACCTGTCACTGATATTACTGTCACATCCCCCCCGATCCCTCCATAAAGAGTACCTGTCACTGATATTACTGTCACATTCCCCCCGATCCCTCCATAAAGAGTACCTGTCACTGCTATTACTGTCACATTCCCCCCGACCCTCCATAAAGAGTACCCGTCACTGCCTATTACTGTCACATCCTCCCGATCCCTCCATAAAGAGTACCTGTCACTGCCTATTACTGTCACATTCCCCCCGATCCCTCCATAAAGAGTACCTGTCACTACATATTGGTGTCACATTCCCCCCGACCCTCCATAAAGAATACCTGTCACTCCTATTACTGTCACATTCCCCCCGATCCCTCCATAAAGAGTACCTGTCACTGCCTATTACTGTCACATTCCCCCCGATCCCTCCATAAAGAGTACCTGTCACTGCCTATTACTGTCACATTCCCCCCGATCCCTCCATAAAGAGTACCTGTCACTACATATTGGTGTCACATTCCCCCCGACCCTCCATAAAGAGTACCTGTCACTGCCTATTACTGTCACATTCCCCCCGATCCCTCCATAAAGAGTACCTGTCACTGCCTATTACTGTCACATTCCCCCCGATCCCTCCATAAAGAGTACCTGTCACTACATATTGGTGTCACATTCCCCCCGACCCTCCATAAAGAGTACCTGTCACTGCCTATTACTGTCACATTCCCCCCGATCCCTCCATAAAGAGTACCTGTCACTGCCTATTACTGTCACATTCCCCCAATCCCTCCATAAAGAGTACCTGTCACTCCTATTACTGTCACATTCCCCCCGATCCCTCCATAAAGAGTACCTGTCACTCCTATTACTGTCACATTCCCCCCGATCCCTCCATAAAGAGTACCTGTCACTGCCTATTACTGTCACATTCCCCCAATCCCTCCATAAAGAGTACCTGTCACTCCTATTACTGTCACATTCCCCCCGATCCCTCCATAAAGAGTACCTGTCACTCCTATTACTGTCACATTCCCCCCCGATCCCTCCATAAAGTGTACCTGTCACTGCCTATTACTGTCACATTCCCCCAATCCCTCCATAAAGAGTACCTGTCACTGCCTATTACTGTCACATTCCCCCCGATCCCTCCATAAAGAGTACCTGTCACTCCTATTACTGTCACATTCCCCCCGATCCCTCCATAAAGAGTACCTGTCACTGCCTATTACTGTCACATTCCCCCAATCCCTCCATAAAGAGTACCTGTCACTCCTATTACTGTCACATTCCCCCCGATCCCTCCATAAAGAGTACCTGTCACTCCTATTACTGTCACATTCCCCCCGATCCCTCCATAAAGAGTACCTGTCACTACATATTGGTGTCACATTCCCCCCGACCCCCTATAAAGAGTACCTGTCACTGCCTATTACTGTCACATTCTCCCCGATCCCTCCATAAAGAGTACCTGTCACTGCCTATTACTGTCACATTCCCCACGATCCCTCCATAAAGAGTACCTGTCACTCCTATTACTGTAACATTCCTCCCCCGATCCCTCCATAAAGAGTACCTGTCACTGATATTACTGTCACATTCCCCCCGATCCCTCCATAAAGAGTACCTGTCACTGCCTATTACTGTCACATTCCCCCCGATCCCTCCATAAAGAGTACCTGTCACTCCTATTACTGTAACATTCCTCCCCCGATCCCTCCATAAAGAGTACCTGTCACTGCCTATTACTGTCACATTCCCCCAATCCCTCCATAAAGAGTACCTGTCACTGCTATCACTGTCACATTCCCCCCGATCCCTCCATAAAGAGTACCTGTCACTGCCTATTACTGTCACATTCCCCCCGATCCCTCCATAAAGAGTACCTGTCACTGCCTATTCCTGTCACATTCCCCCCGATCCCTCCATAAAGAGTACCTGTCACTGCCTATTACTGTCACATTCCCCCAATCCCTCCATAAAGAGTACCTGTCACTCCTATTACTGTCACATTCCCCCCGATCCCTCCATAAAGAGTACCTGTCACTGATATTACTGTCACATTCCCCCCGATCCCTCCATAAAGAGTACCTGTCACTGATATTACTGTCACATTCCCCCCGATCCCTCCATAAAGAGTACCTGTCACTGCTATTACTGTCACATTCCCCCCGACCCTCCATAAAGAGTACCCGTCACTGCCTATTACTGTCACATCCTCCCGATCCCTCCATAAAGAGTACCTGTCACTGCCTATTACTGTCACATTCCCCCCGATCCCTCCATAAAGAGTACCTGTCACTCCTATTACTGTCACATTCCCCCCCGATCCCTCCATAAAGAGTACCTGTCACTGATATTACTGTCACATCCCCCCCGATCCCTCCATAAAGAGTACCTGTCACTGATATTACTGTCACATTCCCCCCGATCCCTCCATAAAGAGTACCTGTCACTGCTATTACTGTCACATTCCCCCCGACCCTCCATAAAGAGTACCCGTCACTGCCTATTACTGTCACATCCTCCCGATCCCTCCATAAAGAGTACCTGTCACTGCCTATTACTGTCACATTCCCCCCGATCCCTCCATAAAGAGTACCTGTCACTACATATTGGTGTCACATTCCCCCCGACCCTCCATAAAGAATACCTGTCACTCCTATTACTGTCACATTCCCCCCGATCCCTCCATAAAGAGTACCTGTCACTGCCTATTACTGTCACATTCCCCCCGATCCCTCCATAAAGAGTACCTGTCACTGCCTATTACTGTCACATTCCCCCAATCCCTCCATAAAGAGTACCTGTCACTCCTATTACTGTCACATTCCCCCCGATCCCTCCATAAAGAGTACCTGTCACTCCTATTACTGTCACATTCCCCCCGATCCCTCCATAAAGAGTACCTGTCACTGCCTATTACTGTCACATTCCCCCAATCCCTCCATAAAGAGTACCTGTCACTCCTATTACTGTCACATTCCCCCCGATCCCTCCATAAAGAGTACCTGTCACTCCTATTACTGTCACATTCCCCCCCGATCCCTCCATAAAGTGTACCTGTCACTGCCTATTACTGTCACATTCCCCCAATCCCTCCATAAAGAGTACCTGTCACTGCCTATTACTGTCACATTCCCCCCGATCCCTCCATAAAGAGTACCTGTCACTCCTATTACTGTCACATTCCCCCCGATCCCTCCATAAAGAGTACCTGTCACTGCCTATTACTGTCACATTCCCCCAATCCCTCCATAAAGAGTACCTGTCACTCCTATTACTGTCACATTCCCCCCGATCCCTCCATAAAGAGTACCTGTCACTCCTATTACTGTCACATTCCCCCCGATCCCTCCATAAAGAGTACCTGTCACTACATATTGGTGTCACATTCCCCCCGACCCCCTATAAAGAGTACCTGTCACTGCCTATTACTGTCACATTCTCCCCGATCCCTCCATAAAGAGTACCTGTCACTGCCTATTACTGTCACATTCCCCACGATCCCTCCATAAAGAGTACCTGTCACTCCTATTACTGTAACATTCCTCCCCCGATCCCTCCATAAAGAGTACCTGTCACTGATATTACTGTCACATTCCCCCCGATCCCTCCATAAAGAGTACCTGTCACTGCCTATTACTGTCACATTCCCCCCGATCCCTCCATAAAGAGTACCTGTCACTCCTATTACTGTAACATTCCTCCCCCGATCCCTCCATAAAGAGTACCTGTCACTGCCTATTACTGTCACATTCCCCCAATCCCTCCATAAAGAGTACCTGTCACTGCTATCACTGTCACATTCCCCCCGATCCCTCCATAAAGAGTACCTGTCACTGCCTATTACTGTCACATTCCCCCCGATCCCTCCATAAAGAGTACCTGTCACTGCCTATTCCTGTCACATTCCCCCCGATCCCTCCATAAAGAGTACCTGTCACTGCCTATTACTGTCACATTCCCCCAATCCCTCCATAAAGAGTACCTGTCACTCCTATTACTGTCACATTCCCCCCGATCCCTCCATAAAGAGTACCTGTCACTGATATTACTGTCACATTCCCCCCGATCCCTCCATAAAGAGTACCTGTCACTGATATTACTGTCACATTCCCCCCGATCCCTCCATAAAGAGTACCTGTCACTGCTATTACTGTCACATTCCCCCCGACCCTCCATAAAGAGTACCCGTCACTGCCTATTACTGTCACATCCTCCCGATCCCTCCATAAAGAGTACCTGTCACTGCCTATTACTGTCACATTCCCCCCGATCCCTCCATAAAGAGTACCTGTCACTCCTATTACTGTCACATTCCCCCCCGATCCCTCCATAAAGAGTACCTGTCACTGATATTACTGTCACATCCCCCCCGATCCCTCCATAAAGAGTACCTGTCACTGATATTACTGTCACATTCCCCCCGATCCCTCCATAAAGAGTACCTGTCACTGCTATTACTGTCACATTCCCCCCGACCCTCCATAAAGAGTACCCGTCACTGCCTATTACTGTCACATCCTCCCGATCCCTCCATAAAGAGTACCTGTCACTGCCTATTACTGTCACATTCCCCCCGATCCCTCCATAAAGAGTACCTGTCACTACATATTGGTGTCACATTCCCCCCGACCCTCCATAAAGAATACCTGTCACTCCTATTACTGTCACATTCCCCCCGATCCCTCCATAAAGAGTACCTGTCACTGCCTATTACTGTCACATTCCCCCCGATCCCTCCATAAAGAGTACCTGTCACTGCCTATTACTGTCACATTCCCCCCGATCCCTCCATAAAGAGTACCTGTCACTACATATTGGTGTCACATTCCCCCCGACCCTCCATAAAGAGTACCTGTCACTGCCTATTACTGTCACATTCCCCCCGATCCCTCCATAAAGAGTACCTGTCACTGCCTATTACTGTCACATTCCCCCCGATCCCTCCATAAAGAGTACCTGTCACTACATATTGGTGTCACATTCCCCCCGACCCTCCATAAAGAGTACCTGTCACTGCCTATTACTGTCACATTCCCCCCCGATCCCTCCATAAAGAGTACCTGTCACTGCCTATTACTGTCACATTCCCCCCGATCCCTCCATAAAGAGTACCTGTCACTGCTATTACTGTCACATTCCCCCCGATCCCTCCATAAAGAGTACCTGTCACTCCTATTACTGTCACATTCCCCCCGATCCCTCCATAAAGAGTACCTGTCACTGCCTATTACTGTCACATTCCCCCAATCCCTCCATAAAGAGTACCTGTCACTGCCTATTACTGTCACATTCCCCCCGATCCCTCCATAAAGAGTACCTGTCACTCCTATTACTGTCACATTCCCCCCGATCCCTCCATAAAGAGTACCTGTCACTGCCTATTACTGTCACATTCCCCCAATCCCTCCATAAAGAGTACCTGTCACTCCTATTACTGTCACATTCCCCCCCGATCCCTCCATAAAGTGTACCTGTCACTACATATTGGTGTCACAAGGGATGTTTACATTGCTTGTGACAGCAATAAAAGTGATCAGATTTTTCTTTTTTTAAAAAACCTGTAACAAAGTTAACAAAAAAGAAAAAATAAATAGGAAAAAAAATAAAAATTTAGCCGCCCCCGTCACCGTTAGCTGGCGCACAAAAAAAAACGTATACGGAAGTCGAGCCGCGAATGAAATCGCTGTTCAAACCACACATGTGAGGTATCGCCGCGATCGCCAGAGCGTGGGCAATAATTAACAAAAAAGAGCTACACTTTAACTCTAAACTGGTAACCGTTAAATAAATTTAAAGCGTCACAGATTGAGATCTCTATTGACCGTAGTTTTTTCGCCATCCCACGGGGGGGGGGGGGGGGCGCAATTTTAAACCGTAACATGTTGGGTATCTATTTACTCGGCATGACATCATCTTTCACAATATACAAAAAAAATGGGCTAACTTTACTTTTTAGTATTTTTTAAATGCAGTGAAATTTGATTTTTCAATTTTTTTTCCAAAAAAATGGCGTTTTAAAGACCGCTGCACAAACACCGCGTGACAAAAAATATTGCAATGACCGCCATTTTATTCTCCAGAGTCTTTGCTAAAAAAATATATATATATATAATGTTTGGGGGTTCTAAGTAGTTTTTTTCTAGGAAAAAATACTGATTTTAACTTGTGAACAAAAAGTGTCCGAAACAGGGCTGGGGCTTAAGTGGTTAAACCTGACAGGGCACACCTGGGAAGTGACAACCATTTCAGATGACTTCCTCTTGAAGTGTCACTCTACAATTCTCATAGTCATGAAAATAAAGAAAGAGTGGAAAAGAATCCGCGCTTAGGATAATATCGAAGGGAGGGGGTAGAAAAAAGCGATTGGCTGCAGCCCACTTCAGAATATAACCCACTAGAGATTATATTAGATATATAGAGGAAAAAAGAAGAAGTGCTTGGCGCTGCCAATATATGCGTTTAGAAGTGTGGAAGGTAGAAACTAGTATAGACAACACAGATGTCACAAATATTATAAATATTATGCACGTTTGAAAAAATGGATGTTAGATAAATAAGTGAGGTATTAAATGAGGTAAAAACAGGAATAAAGTGTAAGAGCATAAAACCTAAAACCCAATATTTAAATGTATAAAAGTAAATAGGTATGCAAAAAATGAATAAATAGAAGGTGACATATACATCCACAATATACTCTAGTAGAAGATATATATATATATAGTGCCCTTCAAGTGAGGGTGAAGTGGTGGTGTTAAAACAATAAATAAATATATAAATTCAAAAATGGTATTATAGTGCAGTGAATATTTGGTGATATGTAACACAGGTGTATAAGTGATAATAAAAAGGTAGAGTAGAAAAAATTAGTAAATATAAATTATTTTACAGTGACTTGAGTGACCAGAAAGTGACGTGTGCAAAAAAGGAAGAGAAACCTCAATCCCAAGCCTGGGAAGAGAGAGTGCCCAATATGGTTCCCCAAAATGACAATGGGGTGGGCCACAGATGGAGGAAAATAAATCCAAAAAATTAATAATAAAAAATGCTGAAAAAAATATAAAATGGTGGCTAGGTGATTGTTACACAAAATATCTCAAAATCAATAGTGTGCTAGTGAAAAAATGCGCAAAGAAAGTGGTCAAAAATGCATAAGAAAAAACATCCACTGAGTCCTTAAAAAGCGCATAGAGGTATAACAGTCCAAAATGGTGATGAGGTGCCAAAATCACAGGTGCGATCGGTTGGATGATTCTTAGAGTGAAGACTATGGTGCTCCCCTATTCAATGGGTCCGGTGCTCCCCTTTCTAGTAAATACCGAGCTTACCAGAAAGTACTACCCCTACAGGGGTAGAGCGCAGGTCGATATTTGTAGGGATCGCTCCCAAAGCAGAGGGGTCCGGTCACCTGGTCCACTTCTAATATTCCAATTGCCCGAGTCACAACTAGTTGGCGTGTTAGTAGGGGTGTTCCAACATTAATGCTCCAACCAAGCCATTCCAGGACATGTATATAAATAAAGAAAGATGCCTCCAAATGGTGAAATACCGCTAGACTTTTATTAAAAACATCCAAGATAAAAGCAGGTACTCACATAAAAACAATGCTAACGATCCCTCAGGACTTAGGAGCCGCAAGGTCCTCTCTGGCGGTGGGGTGATGAACGGTAAGCGTTCTCCCGACCGGAGCTGTGTCCCAAGCCGATCAATACAATGCAAGCGGAAGTGATGCGGTGCGCACTCTACATGTTTCGTCGTATGACGTCATCAGGAGTAGCCAGGCTTACCGTTCATCACCCCACCGCCAGAGAGGACCTTGCGGCTCCTAAGTCCTGAGGGATCGTTAGCATAAATCTTGGATGTTTTTAATAAAAGTCTAGCGGTATTTCACCATTTGGAGGCATCTTTCTTTATTTATATACATGTCCTGGAATGGCTTGGTTGGAGCATTAATGTTGGAACACCCCTACTAACACGCCAATTAGTTGTGACTCGGGCAATTGGAATATTAGAAGTGGACCAGGTGACCGGACCCCTCTGCTTTGGGAGCGATCCCTACAAATATCGACCTGCGCTCTACCCCTGTAGGGGTAGTACTTTCTGGTAAGCTCGGTATTTACTAGAAAGGGGAGCACCGGACCCATTGAATAGGGGAGCACCATAGTCTTCACTCTAAGAATCATCCAACCGGTCGCACCTGTGATTTTGGCACCTCATCACCATTTTGGACTGTTATACCTCTATGCGCTTTTTAAGGACTCAGTGGATGTTTTTTCTTATGCATTTTTGACCACTTTCTTTGCGCATTTTTTCACTAGCACACTATTGATTTTGAGATATTTTGTGTAACAATCACCTAGCCACCATTTTATATTTTTTTCAGCATTTTTTATTATTAATTTTTTGGATTTATTTTCCTCCATCTGTGGCCCACCCCATTGTCATTTTGGGGAACCATATTGGGCACTCTCTCTTCCCAGGCTTGGGATTGAGGTTTCTCTTCCTTTTTTGCACACGTCACTTTCTGGTCACTCAAGTCACTGTAAAATAATTTATATTTACTAATTTTTTCTACTCTACCTTTTTATTATCACTTATACACCTGTGTTACATATCACCAAATATTCACTGCACTATAATACCATTTTTGAATTTATATATTTATTTATTGTTTTAACACCACCACTTCACCCTCACTTGAAGGGCACTATATATATATATATCTTCTACTAGAGTATATTGTGGATGTATATGTCACCTTCTATTTATTCATTTTTTGCATACCTATTTACTTTTATACATTTAAATATTGGGTTTTAGGTTTTATGCTCTTACACTTTATTCCTGTTTTTACCTCATTTAATACCTCACTTATTTATCTAACATCCATTTTTTCAAACGTGCATAATATTTATAATATTTGTGACATCTGTGTTGTCTATACTAGTTTCTACCTTCCACACTTCTAAACGCATATATTGGCAGCGCCAAGCACTTCTTCTTTTTTCCTCTATATGAAAATAAAGAAAACTCTTTGAATGAGAAGGGGTGTCCAAACTTTTGGTCTGTACTGTATGTACATTCTTTCTGTGGTTGTATGTAATGCCATGACTTTATCATATATAAAGTTACACTAATCCCATGCTGGTGTGTCTGCATATCTTTACTCTTAGAAATCTATGCTGGGTGTAGTAGTTCTCCTGCTGTCAGTTAT
Organism: Pelophylax lessonae; assembly: GCF_965119305.1. Lineage (NCBI taxonomy): Eukaryota > Metazoa > Chordata > Amphibia > Anura > Ranidae > Pelophylax > Pelophylax lessonae. Next base: position 3,786,865 of record NC_138769.1, on the reverse strand, counting down.
TTTGGGTGAGTTACTACTTATTGTCCTAGAAAGGGATCCCCTCTACATAGGTTGGAGCCCTGTTCTAGGCGGGGGCACTGCCAATCATGTCTTCATAGTCCACTCTTCCTTTAGTGAAGGCTCTGGCTCAATTGGTCACCTGCGGGTTAGCGCTATCGCCTGTGTGGAGAGGAGAACTTCATATGACCCCACCCCCATAGCAGGGCTACATTGTTATTTATCATGAATGATCTATCACTGATCATTTCACATTTTATATCTTTTATTCATCAGCGCGGGGGAACACATTCATTCATTTGGCGGTAGAACTTCTAATCACATGACATCGCTGTGGGCGGGGTGAATACTGTCACTGCTGGCAGTGGGATCAGGACATGATTTCATTCATCATCACACATTTTCACTAAGAGTTCCTATTGGTGGTTAGATGTCTTTTACATACAGATTGTATTTATATCATATTATGGCGGCTTTATCCACTTCCAGGCCGGAAGGATTTACCCCCCCCCCCCCCCCCGTTTATGACCAGGCAATTTTTATGCCATACAGCACTGCATTATTTTAACTGACAATTGCGCGGTCATGCAACATTGTACCAAAATAAAATTGATGTCCATTTTTCCCCCCACAAATCGAGATTTCTATTGGTGGTATTCGATCACCTCTGCGGCTTTTATTTTTTTTTTTGCGCTATAAACCAAAAAAGAGCGAGAACAAACAATATTTTTTTTTTACTTTCTACTATATAATATTCCCAATAAAAAAATAAAAAAATATATCAATTTTTTTTCATCAGTTTGTTCCAATTTGTATTCTGCTACATATTTTTAGTAAAAAAAAAAAAAAAAAATCCCAATAAGTGTATATTGATTGGTTTGCGCAAAAGTAATTGCGTCTACAAACAATGGGATTATTTTATGGCATTTTTTTTTTTTTTTACTAGTAATGGCGGCAATCATTGATTTCAAAATCCAACCGACCAAGCCTTCAATTTCAACACGTTCCTACAGAAAATAATTTATGTGGCCGGGAATTTTCTTTTCTCTCCAGGAATTTTCTTTTCTCTCCAGGAATTTTCTTTTCTCTCCAGGAATTTTCTTTTCTCTCCAGGAATTTTTCTTTTCTCTCCAGGAATTTTCTTTTCTCTCCAGGAATTTTCTTTTCTCTCCAGGAATTTTCTTTTCTCTCCAGGAATTTTCTTTTCTTTTTTTATTATATTTCTCACATGATTCTCCCATCACTGATTGGAAAATCGTTCATTTTTCAAAACATTTCCAACCTCCCCGATCACTCAAATTCAATGGCTACATGAAAATTGGCCATTGCTGCAGCCCAATAATGGTGCGAAATTCAAATTAAAGCCCCGTACACACGTACCAATTGTCGGCCGTAAATATTCGGCCGAAGTCCGATCGGCCGATTGTAGGCTTGTTAGTATGATGCTTCCGACAGCCGACAGCGCACTTTCGGCCGAAAATAATCTGTCGTATAGGCATTAAAATTTTTGTTGGCCAACACCAGAACGGCCGATTGTTCGTCAGTCAGTACAGATTTCGGCTGACAATCAGCAGATTTGCAAGACTGGGCATGCTCAGAGAAGAAAAAAGACACGGAAAGTTACCCATCACATGACATCACTTCTGCAGTCGGCTGCTGTTGGCCGACAAAATTCCTGTGCAGTCTTTTGCAGTTTTCAACCGACAGGACAGCCCTGGACTAAAGACGGCCGATCGTTCGGCCGACGATCGGTACGTGTGTACGGGGCATTAGTTCTTTACAGGTTCAGGTAATAGAGAAGGTCAAACTTTCATGTAGAGGAGGTGATTTGTTCAAGAGCCTATGTAAAAGAGAGGTGTACTGGATATTCCATCTAGACACCCGCATTCCGAAGGGAATGAACTTTGAATGGGATGTATCCCACTACTTTGAGTGAAGTGTCTGTCCCTCATAAATATAGTCTGTCACCATATTAATCCCTCCCCGTTTTATCTGTAAAATTTTCCCTTTCTTAGGGTCTGTTTGTGGTGTTTTTGGTTGGAGTTTCGATTGGGCTTATGATTACCCCTATTTTTTATGGACCCATTCAACATTATGGGGTTCTTCATTTTGCACATAGGGTGTTTGTCCATTAGGAGAACATACACATACAATCAATCTGCTTATTTTTCTTCAGACCATAGGGGGTTAATTTTTAAGATATGTCTGACCATCTTTTTGATGGGTTCCATAATTATAGGCGGAAATGCATGGACTCCTTAGAGTCGGCTTACAACCGCTCCTATTGGTAAAAATCCACCCAACCTATTAATTAGGTACCTTTATTACTATATACAGTGCCTTGCGAAAGTATTCGCCCCCCCCCCCCCCTTGAACTTTTCAAACTTTTGCCACATTTCAGGCTTCAAACATAAAGATATAAAATTGTAATTTTTTGTGAAGAATCAACAACAAGTGGGACACAATCATGAAGTGGAATGAAATTTATTGGATATTTCAAACTTTTTTAACAAATAAAAAACTGAAAAATTGGGCGTGCAAAATTATTCAGCCCCCTTAAGTTAATACTTTGTAGCGCCACCTTTTGCTGCGATTACAGCTTCAAGTCGCTTGGGGTATGTCTCTATCAGTTTTGCACATCGAGAGACTGAAATTTTTGCCCATTCCTCCTTGCAAAACAGCTCGAGCTCAGTGAGGTTGGATGGAGAGCGTTTGTGAACAGCAGTTTTCAGTTCTTTCCACAGATTCTCGATTGGATTCAGGTCTGGACTTTGACTTGGCCATTCTAACACCTGGATATGTTTATTTGTGAACCATTCCATTGTAGATTTTGCTTTATGTTTTGGATCATTGTCTTGTTGGAAGACAAATCTCCGTCCCAGTCTCAGGTCTTTTGCAGACTCCATCAGGTTTTCTTCCAGAATGGTCCTGTATTTGGCTCCATCCATCTTCCCATCAATTTTAACCATCTTCCCTGTCCCTGCTGAAGAAAAGCAGCCCCAAACCATGATGCTGCCACCACCATGTTTGACAGTGGGGATGGTGTGTTCAGGGTGATGAGCTGTGTTGCTTTTATGCCAAACATAACGTTTTGCATTGTTGCCAAAAAGTTGGATTTTGGTTTCAACTGAGCAGAGCTCCTTCTTCCACATGTTTGGTGTCTCCCAGGTGGCTTGTGGCAAACTTTAAACGACACTTTTTATGGATATCTTTAAGAAATGGCTTTCTTCTTGCCACTCTTCCATAAAGGCCAGATTTGTGCAGTATACGACTGATTGTTGTCCTATGGACAGAGTCTCCCACCTCAGCTGTAGATCTCTGCAGTTCATCCAGAGTGATCATGGGCCTCTTGGCTGCATCTCTGATCAGTCTTCTCCTTGTATGAGCTGAAAGTTTAGAGGGACGGCCAGGTCTTCGTAGATTTGCAGTGGTCTGATACTTCTTCCATTTCAATATTATCGCTTGCACAGTGCTCCTTGGGATGTTTAAAGCTTGGGAAATCTTTTTGTATCCAAATCCGGGTTTAAACTTCTCCACAACAGTATTTCGGACCTGCCCGGTGTGTTCCTTGTTCTTCATAGTTACATAGTAGGTGAGGTTGAATAAAGACAATAGTCCATCCAGTTCCCCCTGTGTAGGTGTGTGTGGCTGTAATCATCTCTCATACCCCTGAATGTTCTGATCCTTGAGATGTAAATCTAAGAGTCTTTTGAAAGCCACCATACTTCCCGCAGAAACCACCTCTTGTGGTAGAGAATTCCACAATCTTGTAGCCCTAACAGTAAAGAACCCCCCCACGTTGCCTGAGGTTAAATCGCTTCTCCTCTAAATCGCATTGTATGTCCTCGAGTCCTCATGCAATCCCTTCGAATGAACAGCTTTTTTTCTAAGCTGAGATCCCCATTAAGATATTTATAAATTGCTATCATGTCCCCCCTCAGGCGTCTCTCTTCTCCAGGGAGAATAAATCGAGCGATTGTAGACGCTCTTCATAGTCAAGGTCCTCCAATCCCCTAATTAGTTTAGTTGCCCTTCTCTGGACTCTCTCCAGCTCCAACACATCCCTCCTGAGGACTGGCGACCAGAACTGGACAGAATACTCCAGATGCGGTCGGACCAGAGTTTTATAAAGTGGAAGGATTATAGTCTTATCTCTGGAATACATCCCTTTCTTTATACATGCTAATATTCTGCTGGCTTTGGCAGCTGCCGCTTGACATTGCATGCTATTGTCTAATCTATCATCAACCAAGACTCCCAGATCCTTCTCCATTTTTGATTCCCCCAAGGGTTCCCCTCCTAACGTGTATTGTGTTTTTATGTTTTTAGTCCCCAAGTGCAAAACCTTACACTTCTCCACGTTAAACCTCATTTGCCATGTCATTGCCCACTCTGTAATTTTGTCCAGGTCATTCTGTAGGATATCTGCTTCATGCTGTGCAGTTATTGCCCTGCCCAATTTTGTGTCATCTGCAAAAACTGATATTGAACTCCTGATGCCGTCCTCAATGCTGTTTATGAATAAATTGAACAAGGTTGGTCCCAGGACTGAGCCCTGGGGCACCCCGCTTACAACCTCAGACCAGTCTGAGTATGCGCTGTTTATTACCACCCTTTGGACACGCCCTTTTAGCCAGTTCCGTATCCAAGAGCAAACCCTGCTGTCGATACCTGCAGACCTTATTTTATAAATTAAGCGCTTGTGGGGAACTGTATCAAACGCCTTAGCGAAATCCAGGTACACCACATCCACTGGTCTGCCCCTATCTAGCTCACAGCTCACCTCCTCGTAGAATGCTAAGAGATTGGTTTGACAAGAACGCCCATTTGTAAAGCCATGCTGATTACTGCTGATGATGTTGTTGTCTTTAGCAAACTCTACGATATAGTCCCTTATCATCCCCTCCAGAAGTTTACATACTATTGATGTCAGACTGACATGCCTATAATTTCCCGGGACATGCCTCTGCCCTTTTTTGAATATCGGTATCACGTTAGCTTTCTTCCAATCCCCTGGTACATCTCCTGTCCTAATACTGTCAGCAAAGATCAGGAACAGTGGTCTAGATATAACCATACTGAGTTCCTTGAGTACTCTCGGATGTACGCCATCCGGTCCTGGTGATTTGTTTGTGTTAAGTTTATCCAGCCTTTCCCTGATTTCACCCTCTGTTAGCCATAGTGGCAAGTCCTGTGTACAGTCCATACAGTCATGGTCAGTGTACTCCTCCTTTTCCTATGTAAAGACTGACGAGAAAAAAGCGTTCAGCACAGTTGCTTTTTCAGTGTCCTCTGTAACCATCCTCCCATCATCGTTAATTATGTGTGCAATATGCTCTGCCTTAGTTTTTTTGCTGTTGATATATTTAAAGAATTTCTTTGGGTTTTTTTTACTATCCTCCGCTATTTGTCTCTCAAAGTCTATTTTAGCCATCTTGATTACTTGTTTACTTTTCTTATTTGCCTCCTTGTATTGCTGGAAGGCCGATACTGTGCCATCTGATTTATATTTCTTGAAGGCCATTTTTTTCCCCTAATAAGTTTTTTGACGCTACGGTTTAGCCAGCCAGGTTTGGCTTTGTCTCTTCTAAATTTATTTCCCATAGGAATGCACTGCAAGATGCATTTGCTTAATATGTTCCTAAAGCATTCCCATTTTTCCTCTGTGGTCAGGGATCCCAGGGTTTGGTCCCAGTTTACCCTTTCCATCATTGAGTACAATTTTGGAAAGTTTGCCCTTCTGAAGTTAAGGGTTCTTATGTTCCCCACTTGCCTTGCTATATTGTTATTTACACTAAATGTGATCATCCTGTGATCGCTAGAGCCCAGGTTGTCCTGGACTCCTACCTCCGAGATTATGTCTGGGTCATTAGTGATCAATAGATCCAGGACTGCATTTTCTCTGGTAGGGGAATCCACCAACTGTGACATGTAATTATCCAGTAAGGTTTCCGTGAATAGACGGGCCTTCTATGAGTGTGCAGTCCCTTCGTCCCAGTCAATGTCGGGATAATTGAAGTCCCCCAATATGATGACTGATCCCAATTTTGCCACTTTACCCATTAGTGCTAAAAATTCCAGCTCTACTTCCTCCCCTTGGTTAGGTGGCCTATAGCAAACCCCCACAACTACTTTTCCCTTATCTTCTTCCCTATAGAGTTCAACCCACACAGATTCTAAATCCATGCTCATCCCATCCGTAACTCCTTTCTATCACCTTTATATTGTTCTTGACATAGAGACATACCCCTCCCCCTCTTTTTCCTACCCAGTCCTTCCGGTACACCGAATACCCTTGGATATTGGCCAGCCAGTCATGTGAGGGGTCGAACCAAGTCTCTGTTATTCCCACAAGGTCTATGTCCTCCTCATGTACTAATATTTCCAACTCATCCATTTTATTAGCTAGGCTCCTGGCATTAGCATATACCCCTCTTAGTTTTACGGAAGTTAAACGTGATTGGTGGTTATGTTTATTCCTGTTTGGTCTGAGGTTTTCCCGCACAGACCTACCGATTGACATTGTGGACCTACTGTCGCTGCTGACCCTACAGCTGCCTTCAGTCCTCTGCTCCCTCCTGACTGACTCTACTTCTGAGCCCTCCCCCCCCATCTCCTAGTTTAAAAGCCCCTCCAACTTGGTGGCCATCTTTCTCCCCAAAAGAGCTGTACCATCCCCATTAAGGTGCAGCCCATCCTTACTAAAGAGCCGGTAGCCGACTGAGAAGTCAGCCCAGTTCTCCAGGAACCCAAACCCCTCCTTCCTACACCAATTCCTCAGCCACTTGTTAAGTTCCCTAATCTCCTTCTGCCTCTCCTGTGTGGCTCGAGGTACAGGCAGTATTTCAGAGAAAACCACCTTGGAGGTCCTTTTCCTCAATCTATTACCTAAGTCCCTGAAATCGTTCTTTAGGATCCTCCACCTTCCTCTTACTTTGTCATTAGTGCCCACATGCACCATGACCGCTGGGTCATCCCCAGCCCCGCCCAACAATCTGTCTGCCAGATCTGCGATGTGCCGAACGCGGGCTCCCGGTAAACAACATACTGTTCGGTTCACGAGATCTTTTTTACAGATTGCCCTCTCTGTCCTCTTGATAATTGAGTCCCCAACTACCACAACCTTTCTAACCTTTTCTGAGTCACGGCCCCCCTTCTTCCTGGAGCCGACCCCCCCCTGGCAGCTGGGGGAGGGTGCATGCTCCAGCACTGCCACCCCTGAGTTGATATCCCCCTCAACCTGCAACTCGGCAAACATGTTGGGGTCTATCAACTCAGGATTGGCCTCCCTGACACTCCTCCCCCTAACATTCCTAACGGTCACCCAGCTGCATACCTCTGCTGCTTGCGTCTCCTCTACTCCCCCCTCCTCTATGCTGACCCCTGCCAGTGACTGATGGGTAATGTCCAAGCTCCTTTCCAGGTTGTTGATGCCACGCAGTCTTGTCACTGTGTTCTCTAGATCCACGATGTGGGCTTCCAGAGCAACAAGTCGCTCACATCTTGCACAGCAGTATTCGTCCTCGATTGATTCATCAAGGAACTCATACATGCCGCAAGAAGTGCACTGAGTGGCATCCCCAATCCTGTCGGACATTATTACCCTCTACTCTATGGGGATAATATTAACTGCCTGCTCTTCCTTACCTACACTACCTCTAACTTCCCTGGTACTAAACCTGGGGTACCCACCAGTCGCTAATACCCTCACCAGTCACTAGATACTCACCAGTCGCAAAGATACTCACCAGTCGCAAAGATACTCACCAGTCGCTAATACCCTCACCAGTCGCAAGGATACTTACCCACCAGTCGCAAGATACTCACCAGACGCAAGGATACTCACCAGTCGCAAAGATACTCACCAGTCGCAAAGATACTCACCAGTCGCACGGATGCTCACCAGTCGCAAGATACTCACCAGTCGCAAAGATACTCACCGGACGCAAGATACTCACCAGTCGCACGGATGCTCACCAGTTGCAAAGATACTCACCCACTGGTCACAAGATACTCACCAGTCGCAAGGATACTCCCCAGTCGCAAAGATACTTACCAGTCGCAAGATGCTACCAGTCGCAGATACTCACCAGTCGCAAGATGGTCACCAGTCGCAGATACTCACCAGTCGCAAGATGGTCACCAGTCGCAGATACTCACCAGTCGCAGATACTCACCAGTCACAGATACTCACCAGTCACAGATACTCACCAGTCGCAGATACTCACCAGTCACAGATACTCACCAGTTGCAAGATGGTCACCAGTCGCAGATACTCACCAGTCGCAAGATACCCACCAGTCGCAAGAGCACCTCTCAGTCTATAGTAGCTACTGTACTTGTAGTCCCCCACCAGCCCACCCCCCTACCAGCAGATCAGTTGCTTCCTACTTACGCCCCTCGGTCAGGTCCAGGTCCTTGTCTTCTCCACTGCTGTTCTGTCCCCGCTCTGACGCCGCAGCTGCTCTGTCCCCGCACTGGCTCCCTGCTGGTCCGCACTGATGCCGCTGCTGCTCCTTCCCCGCACTGTCTCCATGCTGGTCCGCTCTGTCGCCGCTGCTGCTATGTCCCCCGCAGCGGTTCCCTGGTCCGCGGCTCCTGCACCCGGCCCCCGGCTTCCTAGTGCGGCTTTTCCCGCTCCCCCCCCCCCCGCATGTGCGGCTCCTCCTCTCCTCCTCCGCACAGCTCCACACAGCGCTCCTCGCTGTGTGTGTGTGCTTGGATCACTCGCAACTTCCGGCTTCCGGTTCTCTGATCTGCCTGTGAACGCAAAGCTGAAAGGAGTGAAGGACCAGTGTGGCTCTTGGCTTCCAGGCACAACAGACGCAGCACAGCATGGCAACGTCTCACCTGGCATGTGGAATAGGTTCTGGGGATCTTGGGCGGCGCAGCGGAAGAGACGGTAGCAGCGGAAAAGGAGGAGTCAGCCGAGGAGGAGAGGGAGGGTGGAGGAGGAGGAGGAGAATAAGAGGCAGGCCTGCATGCAATCCGTGGCGGTAAAACCAAATCTACATGGGTGCCACGGGTTACATGCTTGACGGCCGTCAGAAGGTTCACCCAGTGGGCAGTAAAAGTTATATACCTTCCCCGCCCGTGTTTGCTAGACCACGTGTCTGTGGTCAGATGTATCTTAGCACCGACACTGTGTGCCACAGATATATTCACTTGCCGCTTAACATAGCCATACAGCTTTGGAATGCCCTTCTGTGAGAAATATTTCCTTCCTGGGACCTTCCATTGTGGTGTTCCAATGGCCACAAATTTCCCGAAAGGCCTCCGAGTCCACCAGTTGATATGGCAGTAGTTGGCAGACTATCACTTCCGACAAGCCAGCGGTCAAACGTTGGGCAAGAGGGTTATCCGGTGTCATCATTTTTTTATGCTTCGACATTTGGGGCACAGAAGCCTGCCTTTTTCCAGAAAAACGTGAGGATGGCATGATGGAAGGTGGAGTGGAGGACAATTGTGAGGAGAGAGGAGAAGGAGAAGAGGCTGGACGATGAGAGCCTGGAGTGTGGCTTTGTGGATTCTAAAGGCGTTGCTCCCACTGGGCTAGGTGATGGGAGTTCAGGTGCCTTCTTAAGGTGGTCATCCCTAGGTGAGTGTTGGGCTTACCGCAACTTATGCGTTGACTGCAGATGGCAACACTATTGTCAGCAGCGGACACGTTAAAAAAAGCCCACACTGCGGAGCCATGTGTCGGTGTCCTGGGAGCGCCAGATGTGGCTGTACATGGTTGATGGCTCGCTCCTGATACATTAGCGGTCTGCTTTGTCCCTCCTGTGCAATGTAAGTTCCGCCTGCTTCTCCTCCCTATCTGCTGGTCCATCTTTCCCTCTGAACTCCCCTCCTCTTCCTCTTGTGGGCACCCACGTGACGTCCATAGACACGTCATCATCGACGTCACCTTCCCCACAACTAACATTAGAGATCTCGGAGTAGGCAGCGGGGACCAACCTCCTTGGCCTGATCTGGGTACTGTCGTCAGACTGCTGAGTGGCGGCTGTTGCTACCTCCTCTTCCTGATCCGATGCCAAGAATGGCTGCGCATCGCAAATGTCTTGTGATGGATCGGAAAATAATTCCAGTGACTCAAGCAGAGGTTATATGGTGGTGGTGGTGTTTGTGGTGGTGTTTTTTGGGGGTGCACACAGCAGAGAGTAAGGAGAGGGTGCAGATAGAGAGGAGGAGGAGGGTGCAGAAGAGGAAGGCTGAGTGAGCCACTCAACTAAGTCTGGTGCATCCTTTGACGTAATCGAACGCACATTCTTCAACTTCCCACTTTGGCCCTGGCCTACTGCTCCTGCCCTACCCCTACCACCCCTGTGGAAGGGCCTGCCTCTTCCTCTGCCTGTCATTTTTTAAATTACCCTGTGACAAAAGTCTCTAGAGAGGAGAGGAGTATATGTGGAAGAAGGTATATAACACCCCACTTCAATCTGTCGTTTTGGGGGGCCACTGGTCTATCACACCAGTTATAATACTTTTTTAAAATTGAATTTGTCACTCTTTGTAGTTGTAGTATTGCTGCAGAAACGCTCACCACACCAGTCACAATGCTGCACAATACAAATCTACTATAATATGCTTTCTATATTAGAAAGTATATTATAAGTGTATTACACCCCTATATAGAGCACACCAAAGAATAGTACACCTAAAAGGACTTTTGTGGACCTATTACCTAGCGATTTGAGTCACTAAAAGTCTGTCCCTGTTCCACACAGCAACCTACACTGACAAAAGACAGAATGTAAAATGGCAGCCAGCTCAGGCCTTTTTATAAGGTAAGGGGTATGTCCATGTGCTGAAATGTCTCAATTGGCTGTCCTGTACCACCTGATGGATGTGTCATGGGTAAAGTTCTTCATCATGAAAATGAATATGGCGGCCGCGAACATCCCTATATGTTTGCATGTTCGGCGAATCGCAAACAAGCAAAGTTTGCCGCGAACCGACCGCCGGGAGAACCGCAAGGCCATCTCTCCTGGCAGGAGCCGGCATAGATGAGGGTGGAGACGTGGAGACGCAGGCATCAGTGGTAGGCAGTTGGGTGACCGTTAGGAAGGGTAGAGGGAAGAGCGCTAGGGTGGCCAGTCCTGAGTTGGTACACCCCAACTAATTTGCCAAGTTGCATTTTGATGGGGATATCAGCTCAGGGGTGGTAGTGCTAGGGAAGGCGCCCTCCCCCAGCTGCCATTGGAGCGGCGGCTCCAGGAAGGAGGAGGGCCGAGACCCAGGAAAGTTAGACAGGTTGTGGTGGTGGGGGACTCAATTATCAAGAGGACAGAGAGGGCAATCCGCCAAAACAATCGTGGTAGCCGAACAGTATGTTGTTTACCGGGCACTCGAGTTCGGCACATCGCGGATCAGGTGGACAGATTATTGGGCGGGGCTGGGGATGACCCAGCGGTCATGGTGCATGTGTGCACCAACAACCAAGTAAGAGGAAGGTGGAGGATCCTAAAGAACGATTTTAGGGACTTAGGGAATTGATTGAGGAATAGGACCTCCAAGGTGGTTTTCTCTGAAATATTGCCGGTACCTCGAGCCACACAAGAGAGGCAGAAGGAGATTAGGGAACTTAACAAGTGGCTGAGGAATTGGTGTAGGTAGGAGGGGTTTGGGTTCCTGGAGAACTGGGCTGACTTCTCAGTCGGCTACCGGCTCTTTAGTAAGGATGGGCTGCACCTTAATGGGGATGGTACAGCTCTTTTGGGGAGAAAGATGGCCACTAAGTTGGAGGGGATTTTAAACTAGGAGATGGGGGGGAGGGCTCAGAGGTAGAGTCAGTCAGGAGGGAGCAAAGGACAGAAGGTATTATTGGGGTCAGCAGCGACAGTAGATCCATAACGTCAATTGGGGGGTCTGTTCGGGAAAACCTCAGACCAAGCAGGAATAAAAATAAGCACCATTCACTATCAACTTCCACAAAACTAAGAGGGGTATATGCTAATGCCAGGAGCCTAGCTAATAAAATGGATGAATTGGAAATGTTAGTACATGAGGAGGACATAGACCTTGTGGGAATAACAAAAACTTGGTTTGACCCCTCACATGACTGGCTGGCCAATATCCAAGGGTATTCTGTGTACTGGAAGGACAGGGTAGGAAAAAGAGGGGGAGGGGTATGTCTCTATGTCAAGAATAATGTAAGGGTGATAGAGAGGAGTGATATTATGGAAGGGATGAGTATGGAGTTAGAATCCGTGTGGGTAGAACTCCATAGGGAAGAAGTAACGGGGAAAGTAATTGTGGGGGTTTGTTATAAGCCACCCAACCAAAGGGAGGAGGTAGAGCTGGAATTTATATCACTGTTGGGTAACACGGCAAAGCTGGGACCAGAGAAAATGCAGTGCTGAATCTATTTGTTTCAATCATTTTTATTAGATTTAAAATGGTACAACAAGCGTTAAGCAAGCAGTCAAACAAATAATTCCGTCATGCAATAGAGGATATAGATAACATAGCGAAGTACTCATATAATAAGATATAACAAGCAGTGGTCATCATGTGACCACACAACAAAACTCATGTATAAAGGTGTTTTGACAACCGCCTAGCATGAAGGTGGACATCCCCGACCCAGGCACCCCCATGGGAACAAAACTGTGTCTCAGGGGGGGATGCCCACCTAGATATAGATACCACAATTAAACAACATGCGGGTTTCACTTGGCACGCTAGGATTACTGCAAGTAGTGAAAGGCAAGGAATGTTGAGAAATGTAGGAGGTGGAAAGGGAAGACACATGAGGATGGGGGGGCACAATAAAGTGGGTTAAGAAGCGAGGGAGTTAGAGGAAAGGACGGAGGCAAGGCGTACATCAGATGGTAACTGTACATTTAGGGTGTTGGAGCCAGATATCCCATTTCCTGCGGAAGGTCTTATTATTAGGGAGATGCGTGAAAATATGCGTTCCATATCGCATTGTTGGTTCAATGTGTCAATGGTGTCCTCTATTGAAGGGGATTTGGTGGATTTCCATAGTCTAGTTATCGTGAGTTTTGCTGCTAGGATAAGGTGGATTATTACCGGTCGATATGCGAGCCGGAAGTTGTGAATAGTAAGGTGTAAAAGGGCCAGTTCCGGATCAGGTGTCACCTGTTGGTTGCATAGTTCAGAAAGCAGGCTAAAAATCTTGTTCCAGAAGGACCTGAGTGACAAACAGGCCCACATAGTGTGGAATAGGGTACCGCAGTCCCCACATTCCCTCCAGCACGAGGTCGGATGGGAGGGATACATTTTGGATAGCCAGTATGGCGTTAGATACCAATGGTGTGTTAACTTGACATGTTGTTCCCAATGTGTAATGCATTTAGTGGCAGAGTATGTGGACGAGAATGCTTTCAACCAATGAGAAGAAGGAAATGTTTTTTGTAAAGTCTGCTTTCACTTAATCATGGTGTGTGTTTTTGAGAAGGGACCCTGTTGGGTGAGTGTTTTATAGAAGAGGGTTATGCCTTTGCAGGAACCTGGGGGTTCCTGAAGGTACTCATGAATGGAGGTAGGGAGTACAATATACTGTGGGATGGTTTGAGAGCGCAGAAAGGATCTTATTTGGAGGTAGGTATGGAATGTCTTCGGAGGTAGTTTAAATTTTTTAACTAAGTCTGCATAAGAGGAGATCGAGGTGCCCTGATAAAGGTCATGGACGTGCATTTGTGGGGAATCCTTAGGCGTCCACAATGTTAAATCTAGATTGAGGATGAAATATGACAATATGGTTAATGGAATCATAATTTTGTGGCCCCGGTCGGTGAGTGAGAGGGTGAGAGGTATCTCTTTCCAGATTTGGGACGAAATTTGTACTGAAGGGAGTAGTGAAGGTGGGGGTGTGGCTCCCAATTTGGTAGATAGTAGTAGCAGATGGAGATTCCTATGAGGGGTTGAGGCAGCTTCTACGTGTGACCAAGTTTTGTTGGATGAGGACGTCCACCAATACTTAAGTTGGTCAAGGACACAGGCTTTATAGTACGCAAGGAGATTAGGGACACCCATCCCCCCCAGGGATCTATGTCTAGACATGATGGTCAAAGAGCATCTCGAGGGTTTATGGTCCCAGATAAATTTAGTAATTATACTTTGAAGGGCCGTAAAGAAGCTGCGTGGTAGGGGAATTATTACCGTGCGGAAAAAGTAAAGGAGTTTAGGAAGGACTATCATTTTGAACGTGGCTATTCTGCCCATCACAGATAGTTCCTGCGTTTTGAGGGATGCCAATGTTCGGGGCAGAGAATCCAACAAGGGCTTGAAGTTATGGGCAAAGAGTTGGGAGGGGAGCGGGGTAAGGTGGATGCCTAGAAAACATAGGGAGCTGGTAACCCAAGTAAAGGGGAAATTGCGCGATAATGACTGGCGAAGGGCGGGGGGTATGTGTAAAGCAAGGATTTGGGATTTACTTGCATTCAATTTATGGTAGGAGACTGTAGTAAATACTTGCAAGAGATCATAGGTTGCAGGGAGAGACGAAGCTGGATTGGTCAACATGAGCAAAACATCGTCTGCGAAAAGACTGATCTTATGCTCCATGCCAGCAACGCAGGGGCCTGTGATAATAGGACAGGATCGGATTCTTTGAGCCAGGGGTTCCATAAGGAGTGTAAATATAATGGGGGAAAGGGGAAATCCTTGTTGGGTGCCATTGGTGATGTGTATTTGTTTGGATTTAATTCCCGAAGTAAGGACGACGGCGGATAGATTAGAATAAAGGGATAGAATAGCGGATTGCAGCCAATCTCGAATGCCAAATTTATCCAGGACTTGTTGTAGGTAGCCCCAATGGACCCTGTCAAACGCCTTCTCTGCATCCAGGGATAGGAGCAGAGAAGGCGTTCGAGAGGCCCCCGCACGGAAGATTAAATCAATAAGACGTCTGGTGCCATCAGGGGCCTGGCACCCAGGCACGAAGCCCACTTGGTCTGGGTGCACCAGGAGAGGGAGCACCTTCTGTAATCCAAGGGCTAAGATCTTGGCATATATTTTAATATCAACATTTAGCAGTGATATAGGCAGTGGCGGCCCGTGCATAGGGGGCGCCAGGGCGCCGCCCCCCTACCCCTAAAAAAACGGAAAAAAAAAAAAGAAAAAAAACAAAAGAACAAATAAAGTTGTATAAAAAAAAAATTGGGTTCGCCGGCCTGAACCCAAGGAACTGGTGGCTGGGGGGGGGGGGGTGGGGTTACGTCCCAGAAGAGGCGCCGATTGGCTGCCTTCTGGGGGGGTAGGGGGGTATCCTGGGCGCAAGTCTTTGCGGTTGGACACCCCCACTTTCTGATATCCTGGCTGTGATTGGTCCAGTCTACAGCCTGGACCAATCATCATCCAGGATATCGCTGACGTCGCAATGGGGGCGGTGCCGGTGCGTGCGTCAGTCACTCACCGTCACCGCCGCTCAGAGAAAAGGAGCCGGTTCCCGCCGCCGAGACGAGGGAGGAGGACCCGCCGCAGAAGAGGAGGAAGAAGCTGAGCTGCGCCGCCGCCAGGTAAGTTTGAATGGAGCAGGCCGCCCGCCGGTTCCCGCCGCCGAGATGAGGGAGAAGGACCCGCCGCAGAAGAGGAAGAAGCTGAGCCGCCCCGCCGCCAGGTAAGTTTGAATGGAGCACGCACGCTGGCACTCTGCATCGATTGGGGGAAAATGCTGTGGCGCTCTGCAATCATTGGGGGACAATGCTGGCACTCTGCAATCATTGGGGGACAATGCTGGCACTCTGCAATCATTGGGGTACAAAGCTGGCGCTCTGCAATCATTGGGGGACAATGCTGGCACTCTGCAATCATTGGGGTACAATGCTGGCACTCTGCAATCATTGGGGGACAATGCTGGCACTCTGCAATCATTGGGGTACAATGCTGGCACTCTGCATCGATTGGGGGACAATGCTGTGGCGCTCTGCAATCATTGGGGGACAATGCTGTGGCACTCTGCAATCATTGGGGTACAATGCTGGCACTCTGCAATCATTGGGGTACAATGCTGGCACTCTGCATCGATTGGGGGACAATGCTGTTGCGCTCTGCAATCATTGGGGGACAATGCTGGCGCTCTGCAATCATTGGGGTACAATGCTGGCACTCTGCAATCATTGGGGTACAAAGCTGGCGCTCTGCAATCATTGGGGGACAATGCTGGCACTCTGCAATCATTGGGGTACAATGCTGGCACTCTGCAATCATTGGGGGACAATGCTGGCACTCTGCAATCATTGGGGGACAATGCTGGCGCTCTGCAATCATTGGGGGACAATGCTGGCACTCTGCAATCATTGGGGGACAATGCTGGCACTCTGCAATCATTGGGGTACAAAGCTGGCGCTCTGCAATCATTGGGGGACAATGCTGGCACTCTGCAATCATTGGGGTACAATGCTGGCACTCTGCAATCATTGGGGTACAATGCTGGCACTCTGCAATCATTGGGGGACAATGCTGTGGCACTCTGCAATCATTGGGGGACAATGCTGGCACTCTGCAATCATTGGGGTACAATGCTGGCACTCTGCAATCATTGGGGTACAAAGCTGGCGCTCTGCAATCATTGGGGGACAATGCTGGCACTCTGCAATCATTGGGGAACAATGCTGGCACTCTGCAATCATTGGGGTACAATGCTGGCACTCTGCAATCATTGGGGGACAATGCTGTGGCACTCTGCAATCATTGGGGGACAATGCTGGCACTCTGCAATCATTGGGGGACAATGCTGGCACTCTGCAATCATTGGGGTACAAAGCTGGCGCTCTGCAATCATTGGGGGACAATGCTGGCACTCTGCAATCATTGGGGTACAATGCTGGCACTCTGCAATCATTGGGGTACAATGCTGGCACTCTGCAATCATTGGGGGACAATGCTGTGGCACTCTGCAATCATTGGGGGACAATGCTGGCACTCTGCAATCATTGGGGGACAATGCTGTGGCGCTCTGCAATCATTGGGGGACAATGCTGTGGCGCTCTGCGATCATTGGGGGACAATGCTGTGGTGCTCTGCGATCATTGGGGGACAATGCTGGCGCTCTGCAATCATTGGGGGACAATGCTGGCACTCTGCAATCATTGGGGGACAATGCTGGCACTCTGCAAACATTGGGGGACAATGCTGGCACTCTGCAATCGTTGGGGGACAATGCTGTGGCGCTCTGCAATCATTGGCGGACAATGCTGTGGCGCTCTGCAATCATTGGGGACAATGCTGTGGCGCTCTGCAATCATTGGGGGACAATGCTGTGGCGCTCTGCAATCATTGGGGGACAATGCTGGCACTCTGCAATCATTGGGGGACAATGCTGTGGCGCTCTGCAATCATTGGGGTACAATGCTGTGGCGCTTTGCAATCATTGGGGGACAATGCTGTGGCGCTCTGCAATCATTGGGGGACAATGCTGTGGCGCTCTGCAATCATTGGGGGACAATGCTGTGGCGCTCTGCAATCATTGGGGTACAATGCTGTGGCGCTCTGCAGTGATTGGGGACAATGCTGTGGCGCTCTGCAGTGATTGGGGACAATGCTGTGGCGCTCTGCAGTGATTGGGGACAATGCTGTGGCGCTCTGCATTGAAAGGGGCTCGCACGCTGAACTCTGCATTGATGGGGGCACGGAACAGTTGCATTGAAGGGGGCACGCACGCTGAACTCTGCACAGTGTTCATTGCATTGAAGGGGGCACAGCACAGTTGCATTGAAGGGGGCATGCACGCTGAACTCTGCATTGTGGGGGCACAGCACAGTGTTCATTGCATTGAAGGGGGCACAGCACAGTTGCATTGAAGGGGGCATGCACGCTGAACTCTGCATTGTTGGGGCACAGTACAGAGTTCATTGCATTGAAGGGGGCACAGCACAGTGTTTATTGCATTGAAGGGGGCACAGCACAGTGTTTATTGCATTGAAGGGGGCACAGCACAGTGTTTATTGCATTGAAGGGGGCACAGAACAGTGTTCATTGCATTGTGGGGGCACAGCACAGTGTTCATTGCATTGAAGGGGGCACAGCACAGTGTTTATTGCATTGAAGGGGGCACAGCACAGTGTTTATTGCATTGAAGGGGGCACAGCACAGTGTTTATTGCATTGAAGGGGGCACAGCACAGTGTTTATTGCATTGAAGGGGGCATGCACGCTGAACTCTGCATTGTTGGGGCACAGCACAGTGTTCATTGCATTGAAGGGGGCACAGAACAGTGTTTATTGCATTGAAGGGGGCACAGCACAGTGTTTATTGCATTGAAGGGGGTACAGCACAGTGTTTATTGCATTGAAGGGGGCACAGCACAGTGTTTATTGCATTGAAGGGGGCACAGCACATTGTTCATTGCATTGAAGGGGGCACAGCACAGTTGCATTGAAGGGGGCATGCACGCTGAACTCTGCATTGAAGGGGGCACAGCACAGTGTTTATTGCATTGAAGGGGGCATAGCACAGTGTTTATTGCATTGAAGGGGGCACAGCACAGTGTTCATTGCATTGAAGGGGGCATAGCACAGTGTTCATTGCATTGAAGTGGGCACAGCACAGTGTTTATTGCATTGAAGGGGGCACGCACGCTGAACTCTGCATTGAAGGGGGCATGTACGCTGGTCACTGCATTGAAAGGGGGCATATACCATCTCCTGTACCATGACCTGTGACATGCCTATACCATATCTGTGCCATGCCTATACCATCACCTGTGCCATGCCTGTACCATCACCTATGCCATGCCTATACCATCACCTGTGCCATGCCTGTACCATGACTTCAAAGTCACGCAATTTTTTACTGCGTTTTTTGACGCGAAGCAATACCTATTACATTTTTCTTTTTGCGCCCCCCCAAAAATTTTGAGCACCAGCCGCCACTGGATATAGGTCTATAATTTGCAGGCAATGAGGGGTCCTTATTTGGTTTCGGTATCGTAACTATAACAGCACGTAACATGTCAGGAGGGAAGGAAGCAGTGGAGGAGGCAAGAGAGAAGACGGACTGCATTGGAAAAACCGTCTTCCCCAGGCGATTTGTTGTTAGGGAGTTTGGAAATGACTGAGCAGATTTCCTGCGAGGTAATGGGCCGTGAAATAGATTGCAGTAATTCCGAAGACAGGGTAGGCAATGCTGTTTTGGAAAGGAAACTGGCAATAATCTCGGGTAGGCTGGGGCGTGGAGTTATCATTACGGAGGTCATATAATTTCTGGTAGTAGGACGCGAAGGCATCTGCTATATCTTTGGGGTTGGTCAGGATGGTCAGCTGGGGATGGATAGGTCAGGGATACAGTTTTCTGCTTAAGTCGCTTTGATTTGACCTTCCGAGCCAGCCAAGCTCCCGCCCAGTTGTTAAGAGCATAAAATTGAGCCTTCATGTACTTAAGTTGGTTTTCGTACTTATATAAGAGGAGCGACCTAAGAGCCTGCCGTTCAGATACAAGGAGTTGTGTGAGGTGAGGGGAAGGGTTCGTTTTGTTTTCCTTTTCTTTGGTTTCAATAGACAACAGTAAGTCCTGAACCTGCTTCCTCCTCTGCTTCCGTAGCTTAGAAGACATTTTAATCAGGACTCCACGCATGTAGGCCTTGTAGGTACTCCACAAGGTAAACCTGTTAACCTCAGGACCATCATTCCATTCAAAAAAATTGCTATGTTCCTTCAATATTGATTGGCACAGCTTCTCGTCCGCCAGTATTGCAGAGTTCAGTCTCTACACTGGGGGAGGGAAGTTGTGTAAATTGTCATCGAACTCCAGAACTATCGGTGCGTGGTCTGACCAAGAAATCGTGCCAATGTGAGCATTAGTCACATTCTGCAAGGATCCCTTCGTGGTGAGGAAGAGGTCTATGCGGGAGTATGAGGAATGTGGTGCAGACATAAAGGTATAATCTTTTTCGGAACCGTGAAAACATCGCCAGACATCATACAACTCATGAGTGTGCAATAGGGAAACAATGGATTGGGGTGGTCTCCTAGTTTGTGAGGTGGAGTCCATGGCAGGGACCAGGACAGTGTTAAAATCCCCCCCTATGAGGAGGGTGCCTTGCAACATCTTCATAGTCACAGAGAGTAAGGGGGTCAAAAACTTTTGTTGCCGCGTGTTCGGGGCATAGAGGTTAAGTAGGGTGAAAACAGTATTGTTGAGTTGGCAAATCAATACAATATACCTTCCTTCAGGGTCAGTAAGCGAGTCAATGTACTTAAAGGCCACTGAATCTCTGATAGCAATAAAGACGCCACACGCCTTTTTCGGAGCGTTAGCCATATAAACATGCAGGAAATGAGGGAGAGCCACTTTAGGACATTTGTGGGCAGCAAAGTGGGATTCTTGAACAAAAAGGACATCAGCTTTGTGAAGTTTGGCTTCTTTAAGCAATGCCGATCTCTTATAGGGGCTATTGAGCCCCTTCGCATTCAAGGAGACTACTCGTAAAGGCATATTGGAGAGGAAGAAGATGCAGGGGCCGTGATGACCCTACCTTCGGCAGGGCCCACTCTGGGCAGTGAACAGTACCTTAATACAGAAGTTCGCAGATAGGTAAGCATCAGCATGGGGTGAAAAAGAGCGATTGGAGCGCAGGAGGGATATCCAGTTCCAGTAGTCACCAGCAACAGCAGGCTGTTCAAGTGTGCAGGATGGGAGAGGTGCCTTGAATCCAGACAGGTGGAGGGTTGGGATGAGGGAGCTGCAAGAAAAAGGGGAGACGACAAGACAAACAAGACAGACAACATACAGCTAAGAAAAGCCTGACTGAAAAAGCAGGTATGATGGGCAGTCAAAAAGGCCACTGTGGCCGAGGGGGTTCTATACATGCTCAGCAGGTTGAATAGGGTCATACCAGGCAAAAAACATACCGGTTCCATGAAGCGGGGAAGAAAAAATAAAAACCAAAAATCAAAAATAGCAAACAGTGGAGCTCACGGCAGTTCTCCGGGTAGTTGAGGGATGACGGAGTTAGCAGGATGGAGAGCCTCTCAGCAGATCAGGTCCATTCAGCTTGTAGACGTTCCAATGGAGGGACAGTAGGTAGCGGGTCTTCATCAGGTAGCAGATGCCACTGCTTAAAAAGCTGAATTCCTTTCTCCACGCTGTAAACTGGATAGGTCTTCCCATTCCAAGTGATCAGAAGTTTTGTGGGGAAGCCCCACTTGTAGACCACCTTATTGTTGCACAACATTTTAGTAAAGGGTGAAAGCTTCTTTCGGTTAATCGCAGTTTGTTGCAAGATATCCATAAAGAGGGAGATGCCCATAAATTCTTCAGGTACAGCCGGGCTCTGTTTTGCCGCCATCATAACACGCTCTTTCACATGGTAATAATGGATGCGTGCCAGAGTGTCCCTGGGGGTCGTGTCGGGTAGAGATTTAGGCTTCGGGATACGGTGGGCCCTATCCACGCACAACTCAATGTCACTTAAGGCAGGGAGGAGGGCCTTCATCAAGCGTTGCACAAAGCGGGTCAGTTCACTATGAGGAATAGATTCGGGGATCCCCCTAAACTTAATGTTATTCCGACGAGAGCGGTCCTCTAAGTCGGCAATCTTAGTTTGGAGGCGCTGCAGTTCAGTCTCCTGGTCAGTGTAGGCATCTACCAAGTCGTTGTGTGCGGTGTAGAGATCCGCCATCTTGGTCTCTAGATGGTGAATTCTATGATCATGTGTCTGAACCCGGCCCTTTATGTCTGCAAACATATCATCAAAGTCAGCATGGAGGGTGCTCCTGAATGACAGAAGTATCCTTTTCATAGTCACTTCAGAGATAGGCTGGTCTGAGGCAGGGAATAGATCTATGGAAAGGCCTGGTGATTTGTGAGGCCGCGGAGTCTGGTCTGCTACAGGCTGCGAGAAGGGAGAAGTATCGCCGCTATTGCGGCGCTGCTTAGATTTAGCAGGGCTGGAAGTTGTGGAAGAGGAGGGGGGAGAGCTTTCCTCCAATGACCCCATGTCGTTAATGTCCTCCATGTGTGGGTCGCTTCCTCCTCTATATCTCTGAGGACTGAGTGCAGCGCCGGGGTCCGGCGCCATTTTGCTTACCCCGAGGTGGCGCCGCCGGGAAGAAGTCAGTCAGCCGTTGGGGCGGTTTGGTCGCTTTTTTCCTCTTGGACATGGCTTCCTAAGGAGGTAGGCTGCCGAGGCGGTAAGTGTAGGCGATTTCTGCACTGTCCATTTGTCGCTGAGAGTTGCTGTGTCACGGAGTATGCCGAAGCTCTCACTTCACGCGGCCATCACGCTCGCCGGCCGGACGCTGAATCTATTAATCACTAATGACCCAGATCTAATCTCGGAGGTAGGAGTCCGGGACAACCTGGGCTCTAGCGATCACAGGATGATCACATTTAGCGTAAATCACAATATAACAAGGCAAGTGGGGAACATAAGAACCCTTAACTTCAGAAGGGAAAACTTTCCCAAATTGTACTCATTGATGGAAAGGGTAAACTGGGACCAAATCCTGGGATCACTGACCACGGAGGAAAAATGGGAATGCTTTAGGAACATATTAAACAATTGTATCTCGCAGTGCATTCCTATGGGAAATAAATTTAGAAGAACCAAAGCCAAACCTGGCTGGCTAAACCGTAATGTTAAAAAACGTATTAGGGGAAAAAAATTGCCTTCAAGAAATATAAATCAGAGGGCACAGTATCAGACTTCCAGCAATACAAGGAATCAAATAAGAAATGTAAATATAAAATCAGAATAGCTAAAATCAACTTCGAGAGACAAATAGCGGGGGATAGTAAAAAGAACCCTAAGAAATTCTTTAAATATATCAACAGCAAAAAAACGAGGACAGAACATATTGCACACATAATTAACGATGATGGGAAGATGGTTACAGAGGACACTGAAAAAGCAACCACGCTGAACGCATTTTTCTCGTCAGTCTTTACTCAGGAAAAGGAGGGGTACACTGACCATGACTGTATAGGGTACACTGACCATGACTGTATGGTTAGTAGTAATACACAGGTCTTGCCGCTAGGGCTAATAGAGGGTGAAATCAGGGAAAGGCTGGATAAAATTAACACAAATAAATCACCAGGCCTGGATGGAGTACATCCGAGAGTACTCAAAGAACTCAGTAATGTTATATCTAGACCAATGTTCCTGATCTTTGCTGACAGTATTAGGACAGGAGATGTACCAGAGGATTGGAGGAAAGCTAACGTGATACTGATATTCAAAAAAGGGCAGAGGCATATCCCGGGAAATTATAGGCGGTATGTAAACTTCTGGAGGGGATGATAAGGGACTATATCCAAGAGTTTGCTAAAGTGAACAACATCATCAGCATTAATCAGCACGGGTTTACAAATGGGCGTTCTTGTCAAATCAATCTGTTAACATTCTAAGAGGAGGTGAGCCGTGAGCTAGATAGGGGGAGACCAGTGGATGTGGTGTACTTGGATTTCACTAAGGCGTTTGATACAGTTTCCCACAAACGCTTAATTTATAAAGTAAGGTCCGCAGGCATCGATCACAAGGTTTGCTCTTGTATACGGAACTGGTTAAAAGGGCGTGTCCAATGGGTAGTAATAAACAACGCATACTCAGACTGGTCTGGGGTGGTAAGTGGGGTCCCCCAAGGCTCAGTCCTAGGACCAATTTTGTTCAATTTATTCATAAACAGCATTAAGGACGGGATCAGTAGTTCTATATCAGTTTTTGCAGATGACAAAATTAAGTAGGGCAATAACTTCACATCGTGAGGCAGAAATCTTACAGAATGACCTGAAAAAAGTAAGAGAGTGGGCAACGACATGGCAAATGAGCTTTAATGTGGAGAAGTGTAAGGTATTGTACTTGGGGACTAAAAACATTAAGCACAATACACACTAGGGGTGGGGGACCTCTGGGGGAATCAAAAATGGAAAAAGATCTGGGAGTCTTAGTAGAGGATAGACTAGGCAACAGCATGCAATGTCAAGCGGCCTCTGCCAAAGCCGACAGAATATTAGAATGCATAAGGAAGAGGATGTATTGCAGAGATAAAACTTTAATCCTACCACTTTATAAAACTCTGGTCCGACCACATCTGGAGTATTCTGTCCAGTTCTAGTGGCCAGTCCTCAGAAGGGATGTGATGGAACTGGAGAGAGTCCAGAGAAGGGCAACAAAACTAATTAGGGGATTGGAGGACATTAATTATGAAGAGCGCTTACAAGCGCTTGATTTATTCTCCCTGGAGAAGAGACGCCTGAGAGGGGACATGATAGCAATTTACAAATACCTCAATGGGGATCTCAGCAGAGAAAAAAAAAACTATTCAGTCGCAAGGAATGCATGAGGACACGAGGCCATACAATGCAATTAGAGGAGAAGCGGTTTAACCTCAGGCTACACAGGGGGTTCTTTACTGTAAGGGCTACAAGATTGTGGAATTCTCTACCCTAAAAGGTAGTAACTGCGGGGAGTATGGCTACGTTTAAAAGACTCTTGGACGTACATCTCAAGGATCAGAACATTCAGGGGTATGTGAGATGATTACGGCCACACACACATACACAGGTTGAACTGGATGGACTATTGTCTTTATTCAACCTTAACTACTATGTAAATATGGAACTATGTAATGTGTGTGTGTGTGTGTGTGGGGGGGGGGTATCTGGGGGTATCAGTGAAGGCGCTTCCAGACTCAGATATATTCCCACCCACAGTCCCCCGCAACCACTGGGTCAGGGTGGTGGGCAAGAGCCCCTTGTCCTCATCAACATGGGAACAAGGTGTTTTGCCATGGGGGTCACCCCTTTCAAGACACCCCCCTGCTGAGGGCATGTGGCCTGATATTTTCAGGAAGGATTATGTGGATTATTGTCCACCTTTCCTGGCCAGCCAAGCTACATGCTCAGAAGGGTCTGGTATGGATTTTTAAGGGGGGGGGGAGCACCCTTTTTTTTGCATAGAGTGACTCCATAAAATCCATTTCAGACTTAAACCATCTGGTATGATTATTGGGGATTTATGCAATTTATTTATTCTTGCTGGAGGATGTGCTACAACAAAAGTGGTATTTACAAAGAAAAGGGATACAGTTTATAAACTGCCAGCCAATGGAATTCGGACAAATTTGGCAATTTATAACTATTTTTCCTTTGGTAATGTCAGTGCTTTACAAAACAAATCAATGCTCCCAGCTGAATAGAATTTTTAAGGACAAAATGTTGCATTGGTCCATGTTCCTCGGGGCAGTGCACCCCATGCAATTTATTGACAACCCTTTGCCTATTAGCCCTAAAAATGGACATTTTTGATTTGACAGATTCAGATCCTATTAATTTCAATGGGGTTCAGGTTTGGCTTCCAAAATTCTACAAACACTGTTAGAATCAAACCCAGGACAGGTCAGCTCATCCGTAGGTCAGCATAGACTTAAGCAAAGTATTTTCTGTATAGGTTACAGAAAGAAAGACAGGTTATTCATCAGCAAAAAGTTGGACGGGCTCTAAGTAGAGTGATCATAGACATTTATTAAAAATCTGAGGTATAATTACCATGCAAGATAACGAAAATGGTGGTTACAATCAGTGCAAAGACAAGAAACAAGACATACATAGCATATAAACAAATAGTGACAAAAACCGGCCGGCAGTTAAATAAACTTTCAAGACTCTTAAGCAGATACGTATTCAATCGATTGCAGATTTGCATTAATGATGTTCTTGAAAAGGCTCCTTTAGAGCAGTGGGACGCCAATGAGGTTGGTGGTTGAATTGTACTGTTAATGTCGGATATTCATCCGGTGATATCCCTCAGAATTAAACTATTAGCATGCCTTAGTTATAAGAAAGCCGTTAAGGTGAGACGGTATAACTGTTATAGGTGAGTTGCTGTATGGTGTTAAACGTAGGTTGGTGCGGCTTGGTGGGGACTGTACAGTGATCTGAAATTATCTAGATCGCTGACGGTGTGTGACAGTTTTTTCACCCCTCTTGGTGGCTAGGTGTCGCTTATGATTTCAGCTAATTAGCTAGTATTGGTGTTATGAGGGTATGCTTGGATGCAGGGGGCTTATCCAGAGTCAGTAAATGATTGTGTTAGACGCTTCTGATTGCCATTGACTATGAATAACATGAGTGGTTATCCTGTTTGCTCTGATGGCTAGTGGCCGTTTCTTCACCCTTGCTTAGCAGATACCTTGCTTAGCGGGGACTATGCAGAGATCTGACCACGATGTCCTGATCTCTGACGGTATGTAACCGTTTCTTCACCCCTGTTTAAAGTAAGGTGTCGCTCATCATTGTGGCCAAGTAATTGGTGTTGGTGATGTGGGGATATAGGGTGGTGCAAGGGACTTAAGTAAGAGCCGTCAATGGTCAATTTAGGTGCCTCTGTTTTCCGCTGACCGTGAGTGAGGTATGGCGGTTCAGTGTGGTGATACAGTGTTGGTCCTGCTCTGGCGGCGTGGAGCCGTTTCTTCACCCCTGCTAAGTAAATGTCAAGTACCTTATCGGCGGTTCGTTGAGCGAGTACACCTGCCTTGCCGTTGCCGATCACCGTGCGGGCTATCCTTTGCTTCCGCTCTTTATGGCGTCCGTAGTCTATGAGGAGTGATAGTAGAGTGTGCCGCCGGGCTGTGACGTTGACGCGTTTCGCTTCCTCTTGCGTAGCTTCGTCTGGACGTCCAGACATAGACTTAAGCCTCGTATACATGATCAGATTATAGAACAATCTGTCATCCGTTTTTTGTTGCATGCTAGTCTCATGTCGAAAGTTCATATGAAAATTTTCCGTACAATAGAATTCAACTTCAAAAGTGATGTCATGTGTTGAATTGTTTTCTATGTGTTCTTTCATTTCTGAGCATGCCTAGTCTTGCTCTTATGATTTTTTTTAGACGAAAATTGTACTAATTAAATTAAATTTTTTGTCGTCCAAAAATTCGTAATTGGATGTCGAAAGCACTATACTAACAATTCGAAAATCGGCAGATCGTTTGTCGGATGATATTTTACTTCCGATCTTCGTATCGTGTGTACGGGCCTTTACTGACTCCGGGGGTCAGACCAGATGAGGAGGACAGAGGGGAAAGCAAACAAAAGTACACTCCATCTCCAGGAACAAAGGACTCCTTTTTATGGTGATCAAAGCTTTATTTAACACATGTGTGAAAACAATAAAAAGAGGAAATTGTTCTGATCTTCACACTGAATGCAGATGTTTATAAGTCAAGTAAATCAGCATAGGTAATGAGATCCCATCCCAGACTGGGAGGACACAGAATACATTATACATGAAATGACCAATAGGAGGGAGATTTGTAGTCCAGAAGCTAAGCAGTTACCATTTCTTTTCAGGAATGTTATCCTAGGTGGACACCTTTTTGTGTCTTTCACTAATATCCAAAGAAGGTAAAAGGTCCATTAGTTTCATAAGTTACTGGCAGGTCTTATAGTCTTATAGTTGTTAATACGTTTTATAAAGAGAAATTATCAATATGTGCTGGGAGAAGGTTAAGCAGCGGGTAACTATATATATATAAAATGTCAGATAAATGTCTCTCACAAGATGAGGGCAAAGCCTTGCAAATCTACAAATCCAGCACAGAAGATGTTTCAGTTGCAGTAATCATAGTCAGTTGGTTCCATTTCCATCTCCGTCTGATCACTCTGATTATTCTCATTCTTCACCTTCTTCAGGTCATTGACTATAAAGAGGAGGATAAAAGGCTAAATTGCTGCGCTAAACTGATAAACATAAAACAAATAATAACAAATGGATAGCAGCCACACAGAATCTGGAATAGTAACAGATCAAGAATAAATATACATAAAACAATGTGGCGCTGCTCCTAAAAACATCTTAAAGTGACTGAAGTGAAGAAAGTCTGTAAAGTGTCCCAAACTGCCAGAAAGGTGCCAAACTGTAAATCCGGAAAGCCACCACCAGACACCCTGTTCACACTGCCACTTACCGGATAGGGATGATCCCCATGACAGAGATCCAAAGCGCCCCAATCTTATAAAAGCCCAAGGCGTTCCTCTTCCCGTACAGCAGTATCCAAACAAGCAGTCATGGATCAAATGTGAAACAGAAAACAAGGCACCATCATAGCGCAGACCGTATGATTTATTGAAGAAAATAAGGATTAAGAAGACTTACAAAATGATGAATAAAACAAGCATTTCAGTGATCTCCAGTGTATCTCTCAGCATGTCTCGGTGTGTATCCGCAGAAACCACCCAAAAGATGGCCGCCGCGTCTCCTCCTTGTGGGCGTGCGTGGCCGCAAGCACCGCCTGACGTACATTTCGTCGTGAACAGACGTCTTCAAGGGGCGTGGTCTCACGGCACTCTTCGCTATATATAGCGATGGAGAAGAGCGTCCTTGTGGTTACCCGGAAACCGGATATGGTCATATGCGCTCCACAGACCGGAAACAACAAACAACCGGAAGTGGAGCGATTAACAGGAAGTGGGAATATGAGTAACCCACCGACAAAGAATCCCTTAGAGTTATTTGTGAGGTTGAAGAACCTGATGACAGCTGAGCTCCATGCCAATTGGGATGTGGCCTTTTTTGAAAAATATTTGGCCGATGGCATGGTGCCCAGGAGTCTGAGGTGGGAAGTTTTTCCCCAAACTGATGTGGTGGATCTTGATGAATGGTTCTTATTCTTCAATAAGGCTGGTCTCAGCTTGTTGAGCTTTATGCTCACTAGAAAGAGACAAAAACTTGCCAAATAAAAATTGGAAGCTTTTAAGGGAAAAGAGGAGTATAAAAACAAATCCGACCTCCTAAAGAAACATTTAGAAAAGGAGGATTCGGATCAGAAAATTAAGAAACGCAAAAAATATGCAAGGGATTTGGGAGACTATAACACCCACAAGGTTTTCAAGTGGGAAGGTGTCAAAACTAGGACAGTTGAAAACACAGAACCCGAGCATATGGAGGTATCGACCAGTCAACCCTTCCCTGTTGGATATAGGGTTGAGACGACTGAGAGGTTACTTAATTCTCCGCTTCCCCAGCCAGCCCAATGGCAACAACAGGGACAAGGAAGAGGTAGGGGAAGAGGGAAGGGTAGGGGACGAGGTTTTCACCCCCAAACACAAGGGGGTATGGTGTATACCTCTAATAGGTTTACCCCATTTGTTAATGGAGTAACCGAACCACCCCGCTATATGGTGAACCATCCCTCTGAGGTTGAGAGATCACAAGGTCGTCAAGATGGTTGGTTGAATAACTCCAATTCAAACTTTCGGGGGCCCCCTCCCCATCAATACAACCAAGTTTATGGAGGTGCGGAGGGATATAATCGGGACCAGCAATGGGCACCCGATCAACGTTTTTTTCCTGGGGCTACCCCGAAAACAAAAAGACAAGAAAACAAAAAAGGGGGACCAGAGGGGGGAGGAGACTCCGTTACAAAAAGGAGGCGGTTTTGAAAGATGGAGGACTTTTTAATTTAAGTTCAGCAACCATCACCAATGACGAGAAGCATGTCCTTAACAGGGGTCTCAAATATGCCCCCCTAAAACCACTGGACAAGTTTAGGACCTTCATTGATCTTCAAAAGTATATTAGGAAGGTAAACATTAAAAGACATTTGGTCACCAACCCTATATTACCTAGGGTGCATTATAATATGGGGATTAAGAGTACCAACTTTTCTAACGCCTCCACATTTAATCCTCTGGCACCGTTGGCACCAACATTGTCGGTCTTTAGAGATCTTGTTGCTAAGGACATCGAGGATCTTCAAATTAGGAAATGTGGAATGGACTTAGCATTTAATAGGGGACTCAAATCTTTGAAGGAGCGAAAAGACATCATGGTAAGACCTGCAGATAAGGGCGGTGGGATTGTCATTATGGATTCCACCGCCTATGATGCAGAAATGCTTAGGCTCCTGTCAGACAGAGAAACTTATCTCCCCTTGAGAAGCGACCCAACCAGGATATATAAGAAGGAGCTTATCAAATTGGTCCAAAGTGGGTTTGATAGAAAATTGCTCACTAAAAAAGAAAAAGACTTTTTGGTACCTTCGGCTCCTAGGATTCCTGTGATATACTTTCTACTGAAAGTGCATAAGGATCCTGTCTGCCAACCTGGGAGGCCCATTATTAGTGGAATAGATTCTGTTACCTCCCGGGTGGGCAGATATATTGATCACTTTTTGCAACCGGTGGTTACCAAGTTGCCTTCCTATCTCCGCGATTCCACGCAAGTGGTCAATGAGCTTCGGAACATTGCATGGAGTGATGGGTATATAATGGTTACAGCTGATGTATCATCGCTGTATACCATTATATCTCACCAGCATGGAAGAGAAGCGGTTTCCTTTTTCTTGGAACAGGGCAGCCTGTTGAGTTTTCAAAGAGATTTTATTCTCACACTTTTGGATTTTGCCATGGCCCGGAATTATTTCTGGTTCGGTGGCCAATTCTATCTACAGAATAGGGGTGTGGCCATGGGGGCCAAATTTGCCCCTAGCATGGCTAATCTATTTATGGGTACGTGGGAAGAGGATGTCGTCTTGGGTGTGCCTAGGCCGGAGCTTGTGCTCTGGCGTAGGTACATCGATGACATCCTCTTCCTATGGAATGGCAGCCCTGATTCGTTACAAAGTTTCATGGAGGACCTCAATACCAATCAAAGAGGTATTAATTTACAGTATGAATCCAGTAGTACGGAAATACACTTCCTTGATCTGCGTATACGTGTTGGAGAGGGGCAAATCATAACCTCTACATTCTTCAAGCCAACTGACAGGAACGGATTCATTGATACCACCAGTTGTCATCATAAGGCGTGGTTAGAGTCCGTTCCTGTCAGTCAATTATTACGTTTGAAACGAAATTGCTCACGTAGGGAAGATTTCTTAAGTGAGGCAACAACGTTGAAGAACAAATTTCTAGAAAAGGGGTATGAGGAGGTGGCTCTTAACCAAGCCATTGCTCGTGCTGATATGAGAGTCAGGGATGACCTATTACAGCCTAGGGTCAGAGAGGATGGGAAAACATTTGAATTTGCTTTTTTCTCTTCCTTTTCCACGCAACACTTCTCTGTCAAAAGAATATTACGTCGCCATTGGCACATTTTACAAAATGATAGTGTATTGGGTCCTCTGCTTCCACAGCAACCACAGGTTGTGTATAGGGGAGTCCCACCCCTGAAGTTACAGGTGGCCCCGAACATCAGGGATCCCCCCAAGAAGGTTTCCTTCTTTCAACAGAAAGGGGGTTTCTATAAATGTAGAAAATGTGCGATTTGTAAGATAAATATAGAGAAGAGGAGATGTGTGGAGAATTTCAAGTCTGGTTCCACCGGTCAGGAATTCAAAATCAAACCTTTCATCTCGTGTTCCACCAAACACGTGGTATACCTGATCCGGTGTCCATGTGGCCTTGACTATGTTGGCCGCACTATCCGAGAGCTACACGTGAGGCTTAAGGAACATGTGGCCAACATAGTCAAGGGCTACCCTAAACATAGCGTATCACGTCATTATGACGAATTTCATCAAAGAGACCCTAAGGGGACAATATTTTTGGGGATTGATAGATACACAGGTAATTGGAGGGGTAGCAATATGACCTGTGGTGTATCAAAACTTGAAACCAGTTGGATATACAAGATGAGGTGCCATACCCCAAGGGGGTTGAATATAGAATGGGACCTTAACGCATTTATTAATAACTCCTAATTTGTCTAGATGTCTGCTTCCTTTTATTAGAATTTAATATTATGGTTGTTTGATGTATATTTATTCATAATGTTTTTTGGTCTATTTTAATGTTTTTAACTGTGTGCTTTTAGTCATTAAGTTGCCTCCTGATGTGTTCCGCTGTATGTCCGCTAGATGGCGCCGTTTCCTTCTAAATTGGGCGGTGTTAATAAGTCCGCAATTTGTACCTCTGATGATTGGTGAAACAAGTTTTGCCATTTTCCTTTTTTAGATTTGGCCATTTTTGCAGAATAACATCTGTGTCACCAATATTGTTTAATAATCACTAATGGATTCTTTGTCGGTGGGTTACTCATATTCCCACTTCCTGTTAATCGCTCCACTTCCGGTTGTTTGTTGTTTCCGGTCTGTGGAGCGCACATGACCATATCCGGTTTCCGGGTAACCACAAGGACTTCCGCTCTCCTCCATCGCTATATATAGCGAAGAGTGCCGTGAGACCGCGCCCCATGAAGACGTCTGTTCACGACGAAAAGTACGCTTGCGGTTACGCTCGCCCACACGGAGGAGACGCGGTGGCCATCTTTTGGGTGGTTTCTGCGGATACACAGTAAGACATGCTGAGAGATACACTGGAGATCACTGAAATGCTTGTTTTATTCATCATTTTGTAAGTGTTCTTAATCCTTATTTTCTTCAATAAATCATACGGTCTGCGCTATGATGGTGCCTTGTTTTCTGTTTCACATTTGATCCATGACTGCTTGTTTGGATACTGCTGTACGGGAAGAGGAATGCCTTGGGCTTTTATAAGATTGGGGCGCTTTGGATCTCTGTCATGGGGATCATCCCTATCCGGTAAGAGGCAATGTGAACAGGGTGTCTGGTGGTGGCTTTCCGGATTTACAGTTTGGCACCTTTCTGGCAGTTTGGGACACTTTACAGACTTTCTTCACTTCAGTCACTTTAAGATGTTTTTAGGAGCAGCGCCACATTGTTTTATGTATAAAGAGGAGGAGCACAGTGTAGAGGACAAAGACCGCACCGGATGACAGAAAGTGACCCCAACCTGATCGACCACCTAAATTGAGATAATGGGGTACAATGAGAGAGTTGTACAGAATAGCAAACCCAGTCAGATCTTCAGGAACTCACTAAACAGTACAGGTTCCCATCTCACAGGTAAGAGCTTCTCACAGTTTTCAAAAAAAAAAAACAAGTCTTGCAAACCTTTTCTTACTCTTACCAAGCAAATTCCACTCAGGATTAGCTTTCCTGAGTCCCAGGCCAGAACAACCTCTTGTTCCAGTCCTTCCTTATTTATCCCATCTGCTGCTGGCCACAAGTGGGAAGCAAAACCCGGCTCAGATCCTACACTGCCAAGGACCCAGAAAACCCGGACTGGATTCCATTTCCTACATATGAAAGCATGCTGATCTTACAATGATAAATGGTGTCTATAATGCTTCACTAGTGATGGACGAACATTGGACGGGGCAGTTCGCAAAACTTTCTCAAATGTTTGCGAACCTCAAGTTTGCGGCGGACCCCATTCACTTCAATGGCAGGTGAACATTAAAAACCTCCAGGTCATATTTGCAGCCACAAAATACTTACTAGCTGTGCACACATAGTCCCACAACATGGACACTGACATGCCAGAAGTATTGCTATTGGAAAAGTTGCCATAAAAAATAAAAATTCAGCCAAAAAATGTATTTATTTTTTTTCTAAACCAGCCAGAACTGACAGCACCCGGTAAATACATGTCAAATGCATATAGGGTCCATTCACACGTCTGTAAACTTGGTCCGCATCCGTTACACAATTTTGCGGAACTTTTACAGACCCATTGATTTTCAATGCCAGTCTGAAAAATTAGGCATTCACAGGATAAAGAAGTAAGTGTCGGCCATTAAAGGCCCAAAAAATTAGCCAACAGGCGTTCACCTGACAGCGAAGAGCTTTGTATTCTGTGGCTGGAGGTACATTAGGCATTCACAGGATACAGAAGTAAGTGTCGCCCATTCCAGGCCCCAAAAATTAGCCCACAGGCGTTGTATTCTGTGGCTGGAGATTGCTGTGTGGAGCAGGGACAGACTGTATAGTGATACAAGTCGCTAGCTAATAGGTCCCACAAAAGTTTTTTGTCAGTCTAGAGAGAGAGGTTGCTGTGTGGAGCTGGGACAGACTGTAGCAATTAGGCATTCAGCGGACATAAAAGGCCTTTTTGCCGCTATATTTACCTAAGACAGGGACCATGAATTGTTATGGGTGGATGGCGGTCTGGCGGATATTTGTGGCCTGTCATGAGGAATTTGAATCAAACATGGTCTACTGGTCACATGTGTTGAATTCCTTTGAGATCCATGCCTCATTCATTTTTAGAAATGTGAGGCAGTCAACACTGTCATGAGCTAGGCGAGTGAGCTTATCGGTCACGATCCCCCCTGCTGCGCTGAACGTCCTTTCAGACAGGACACTGGACGAGGGGCAAGCCAACAGTTCCATTGCAAATTGTGCAAGCTCTGGCCAGAGGTCAAGCCTGCCCACCCAGTAGTCCAGGGGTTCATCACTTCTCAGAGCATCCACATCGGCCGTTAACCCGATGTAGTCGGGCACCTGTCGGTCTATGCGTTCCCTGATGCTGGTGCCTTTTGCAGTCAACGCATAAGTCGCGGTAAGCCCAACACTCACCTATTGATGATCCGCTGGATGGAACATAGGGTTTCCATCCATCCAGATTTGAGGGATTGGATCGGATGTCAGCGGACATGTCTCCACTGACCTCTGATGCCCCATAGACATGCATGGGGGGACCGTTCAGATCCGCCAAAAAAAACGGACAGGCGGATATGAATGATCCACCTGTGTGAAAGGGACCTAAGAAGGCACCTGGACTCCCATCACCGAACCCAGTGGGAGCAATGCCGTCAGAACCCACAAAGCCACACTCCAGGCTCTCACTGTCCAGCCTCTTCTACTTCTCCTCTCTCCTCACAATTGTCCTCCACTCCACCTTCCATCATGCCATCCTCAAGTTTTTCTAGAAAAAGGCAGACTTCCGTGGCCGAAATGTACGAGCGTAAAAAAATGATGGCCCCGGATAACCCTCTTGCCCAACGGTTGACCGCTGGCTTGTCGGAACTGATAGCCCGCCAACTACTGATAGTGAAAAGTGCAGCGCTAAAACAATAAGACAATAAAAACATCAATGGATAAATGAAGAGTCTATGAATGGCACACAGTAGTCTTGTAAAAAAGAGGAGAAAACAGTCCAATAAGAAATCCCAATGAAAGTGCTCAGTGCTGATCAGTAAACAGGACACAAGTGCTTGTTCAGTGCAATCCTTCACCATAGGTGCTAGCCTCTCACCTGTAGGCTGTGAAAAGACAGCCTTAAAAGTACACTCCCAGCAATGTGAAAATCCTGACCAGGACAGCAATCACAGAGGGCATCTCTCCTTTTTGTAAAGGTGTTCACAACGATCCCCATGTAATAGAAAGGGGGCAGACCATAGACCATTCCGCTCTGTCTGGAGATCAGCTGGATTGCTGTACTGCTCGTTTTTGCATTACCTTGAAGTAAGAGGCTGTCCATTTGTTTTATTAATAAATTGTGGTGTTTGAAACATATTGCACTATGGTCTGCCCCCTTTCTATTACATGGGGATCGTTGTGAACACCTTTACAAAAAGGAGAGATGCCCTCTGTGATTGCTGTCCTGGTCAGGATTTTCACATTGCTGGGAGTGTACTTTTAAGGCTGTCTTTTCACAGCCTACAGGTGAGAGGCTAGCACCTCTGGTGAAGGATTGCACTGAACAAGCACTTGTGTCCTGTTTACTGATCAGCACTGAGCACTTTCATTGGGATTTCTTATTGGACTGTTTTCTCCTCTTTTTTACAAGACTACTGTGTGCCATTCATAGACTCTTCATTTATCCATTGATGTTTTTATTGTCTTATTGTTTTAGCGCTGCACTTTTCACTATCAGTTTTACATTGGGTTTTACATATTTTTTACCTTGGTGTCAGCTGCTTTTATTTATTTCCATCCATTTATTTATTCATGCTTGCGCCGATATTCCTGTTTTTTCATAGCCCGCCAACTACTGCCATATAAACTGGTGGAGTCGGAGGCCTTTCGAAAATTTGTGCCCATTGGAACACCACTATGGAAAGTCCCAGGAAGGAAATATTTCTCGCAGAAGAGCATCCCAGAGCTGTATGGCCATGTTCAGCGGCAAGTGAATGTATCTCTGGCACACAGTGTCAGTGCCAAGACCACAGACACCTGGTCTAGCAAACACGCACAGGGAAGGTATATAACTTTTACTGCCCACTGGGTGAACCTTCTGACGGCCGTCAAGCATGTAACCCGTGGCACCCGTGTAGATTTGGTTTTACCGCCACGGATTGCATGCAGGCCTGCCTCTTCTTTTCCTCCTCCTACTGCATCCTCCCTCTCCTCCTCGGCTAACTCATCCTTTTCCGCTGCTACAGTCTGTTCCGCTGCACCGCCCAAGATCCCGAGTTAATTCGGTATGATTTGTTAATTCATTAAAGGTCTAATGAAACAGCAGGTTGACTCAGAGTAAATCTTACAGCCCAATCAGCCGATTCATTTTGTGCTGAAGGTTGGATTACTAATACTGGAAAATACTGCATTCCTGAGAACTGAGTGAGAAGAGCGTTGTATTTCAGCAGAGGAAATGAGTTTTGAGAAGCAGCAGAAGAGATATTGTGTGTGTGTATTAATGGATTCAAGCTCTAAACATCAGGTTCCTCCTGGTACCAGCAGCAGTGACACAGCACAACCACTGGCAAAGTGCATTCCTGAGAAGGGGGGGTTGTATTCCATTTGGGCAGAGGAGACGAAGTTTGAGAAACAGCAGAAGAGACATTGACTTTGTGTGTGTTAATGGATTCAATAAACAAATGACTTTTCAAATTACGATTCAATTTAAAAAATATATAAATAAATAACAAATTATCCGAAAACAAAACCATTAAACAATAAAACTAATCGATTCGTTATAACGAATATCTAAACTCTAAAGTTACTGTATATACCTTCTCTGCCCGTGTTTGCTAGACCATGTGTCTGTGGTCAGATGTATCTTGGCACAGACACTGTGTGCCCCAGATATATTCACTTGCCGCTGTACATGGCCATACAGCTCTGGAATGCCCTTCTGCGAGAAATATTTCCTTCCTGGGACCTTCCATTGTGGTGTTCCAATGGCCACAAATTTTCGAAGGGCCTCCGAGTTCACCAGTTTATATGGCAGTAGTTGGCAGGCTATCCGTTCCGACAAGCCAGCGGTCAACCATTGGCAAGTGGGTTATCCGGCGTCATAATTTTTTACGCTCGCACATTTGGGCTACGGATGCCTGCCTTTTTCCAGAAAAACGTGAGGACAGCATGATGGAAGGTGGAGTGGAGGACAATTGTGAGGAGAAGGAGAAGAGGCTGGACGGTGAGAGCCTGGAGTGTGGTTTGTGGGTTCTGACAGCGTTGCTCCCACTGGGCTCGGTGATGGGAGTCCCGGTGCCTTCTTAAGGCGGTCGTCCCTAGGTGAGTGTTGGGCTTACTGCGACTTATGCATTGACTGCCTAGGCTGCAGATGGCAACACTATTATCAGCAGTGGACACGTTAAAAAAAGCCCACACTGCGGAGCCATGTGACGGCGTCCTGGGAGCGCCAGATGTGACCGTACATGGTTGATGGCTCGCTCCTGATACATTTGCAGTCTGTTATCAGACTGCTGAGTGGCGGCTGTTGCTACCTCCTCTTCCTGATCTGATGCCAAGAATGGCTGCGCATCAGAAATGTGTTGTGATGGATCGGAAAATAATTCCAGTGACTCAAGCGATGGGTGTATGGTGGTGTTGGTGGTGGTGGCAGAGAGTGAAGAGGGTGCAGATAGAGAAGATGAGGAGGGTGCATAAGAGGAAGGCTGAGTGAGCCACTCAACCAAGTCTGGTGTGTCTTTTGACGTAATCAAACGCACCTTCTGCAACTTCCCACTTTGGCTCCGGCCTGGTGCTTCTGCCCTACCCCTACCACCCCTGCGGAAGGGCCTGCCTCCTCCTCTGCCTGTCATTTTTTAAATGACCCTGTGACAAAAGTCTCTAGAGAAGTGCACTATATGTGGAAGAAGGTATACAACACCCCGCTTCAATCTGTCATTTTGGGGGGCCACTGGTATATCACACCAATTATAATACTTATAATCAGTGGCGGCCGGCCCATAGGGGGCGCAGGGGCGCCGCCCCCCCCCCCCAAAAAAAGAAAAAGAAAAAAAAAAGATTTAAAAAAAAAAAAAAAAAATTTTTGCCCACAAGGGGCGCCCGTCTCATTGGTGCCTATGGGGGTGGGGTTTTCCACCCGCAGAGGCGCCGATAGACGGCCTTCTGGGGCGTAACTGTAGCGCAGAGCTCTGCGCTCCACCACCCCTCTTTCGGCGTCCGCCGCATTGGTGCCGATGGGGGGTGGGGTTTTCCACCAGCAGAGGCGCCAATTGGCGGCCTTCTGGGGCGTAACTGTAGCGCAGAAAAATGCGCTACACCACCCCCTTTTGTGATGTCTTGGATCATGATTGGTCCAGACTCCAGCCTGGACCAATCATGATTCAGGACATCCATGGTGACCTCGTGGGGGCGGTGCCGGTGCGTGCATCAGTCACTCACCGTCACCGCCCGGTCACTTTCCCGCCGCAGCCCGCGAAGAAGAGGAGTTGCGAGGAGGGGAGAAGCCGCCGCCAGGAGCCGAGCAGAAGAGGACGGACATCAGAGTCGCGAGGAGGGGAGAAGCCGCCGCCGGGAGCCGAGCCGTCGCCAGGTAAGTGCCTATTCCACCACCTGCGCCATGCCTGTGCCATGCCTATTCCACCACCTGCGCCATGCCTGTGCCATGCCAATTCCACCACCTGCGCCATGCCTGTGCCATCTGTGCCATGCCTATTCCACCACCTGTGCCATGACCTTACCACCACCTGTGCCATGACCTTACCACCACCTGTGCCATGACCTTACCATCACCTGTGCCATGCCTGTACCATCTGTGCCATGCCTATTCCACCACCTGTGCCATGCCTGTACCATCTGTGCCATGCCTATTCCACCACCTGCGCCATGCCTGTGCCATGCCCATTCCACCACCAGCGCCATGCCTGTGCCATGCCTATTCCACCACCCGCGCCATGCCTGTGCCATGCCTATTCCACCACCTGCGCCATGCCTGTACCATCTGTGCCATGCCTATTCCACCACCTGTGCCATGACCTTACCATCACCTGTGCCATGACCTTACCATCACCTGTGCCATGCCTGTACCATCTGTGCCATGCCTATTCCACCACCTGCGCCATGCCTGTGCCATGCCTATTCCACCATCTGCGCCATGCCTGTGCCATGCCTATTCCACCACCTGCGCCATGCCGGTGCCATGCCTATTCCACCACCTGCGCCATGCCTGTACCATCTGTGCCATGCCTATTCCACCACCTGTGCCATGACCTTACCACCACCTGTGCCATGACCTTACCATCACCTGTGCCATGCCTGTACCATCTGTGCCATGCCTATTTCACCACCTGTGCCATGCCTGTACCATCTGTGCCATGCCTATTCCACCACCTGCGCCATGCCTGTGCCATGCCCATTCCACCACCAGCGCCATGCCTGTGCCATGCCTATTCCACCACCTGCGCCATGCCTATTCCACCACCTGCGCCATGCCTGTACCATCTGTGCCATGCCTATTCCACCACCTGTGCCATGACCTTACCATCACCTGTGCCATGACCTTACCATCACCTGTGCCATGCCTGTACCATCTGTGCCATGCCTATTCCACCACCTGCGCCATGCCTGTGCCATGCCTATTCCACCACCTGCGCCATGCCTGTGCCATGCCTATTCCACCACCTGCGCCATGCCTGTGCCATGCCTATTCCACCACCTGCGCCATGCCTGTACCATCTGTGCCATGCCTATTCCACCACCTGTGCCATGACCTTACCACCACCTGTGCCATGACCTTACCATCACCTGTGCCATGACCTTACCATCACCTGTGCCATGCCTGTACCATCTGTGCCATGCCTATTCCACCACCTGTGCCATGCCTGTACCATCTGTGCCATGCCTATTCCACCACCTGCGCCATGCCTGTGCCATGCCCATTCCACCACCAGCGCCATGCCTGTGCCATGCCTATTCCACCACCTGCGCCATGCCTGTGCCATGCCTATTCCACCACCTGCGCCATGCCTGTACCATCTGTGCCATGCCTATTCCACCACCTGTGCCATGACCTTACCATCACCTGTGCCAGACCTTACCATCACCTGTGCCATGCCTGTACCATCTGTGCCATGCCTATTCCACTACCTGCGCCATGCCTGTGCCATGCCTATTCCACCACCTGCGCCATGCTTGTGCCATGCCTATTCCACCACCTGCGCCATGCCTGTACCATCTGTGCCATGCCTATTCCACCACCTGTGCCATGACCTTACCATCACCTGTGCCATGACCTTACCATCACCTGTGCCATGCCTGTACCATCTGTGCCATGCCTATTCCACCACCTGCGCCATGCCTGTGCCATGCCTATTCCACCACCTGCGCCATGCCTGTGCCATGCCTATTCCACCACCTGCGCCATGCCTGTGCCATGCCTATTCCACCACCTGCGCCATGCCTGTACCATCTGTGCCATGCCTATTCCACCACCTGTGCCATGACCTTACCACCACCTGTGCCATGACCTTACCATCACCTGTGCCATGACCTTACCATCACCTGTGCCATGCCTGTACCATCTGTGCCATGCCTATTTCACCACCTGTGCCATGCCTGTACCATCTGTGCCATGCCTATTCCACCACCTGCGCCATGCCTGTGCCATGCCTATTCCACCACCTGCGCCATACCTGTGCCATGCCTATTCCACCACCTGCGCCATGCCTGTGCCATGCCTATTCCACCACCTGCGCCATGCCTGTACCATCTGTGCCATGCCTATTCCACCACCTGTGCTATGACCTTACCACCACCTGTGCCATGACCTTACCATCACCTGTGCCATGACCTTACCATCACCTGTGCCATGCCTGTACCATCTGTGCCATGCCTATTCCACCACCTGTGCCATGCCTGTACCATCTGTGCCATGCCTATTCCACCACCTGTGCCATGCCTGTGCCATGCCCATTCCACCACCAGCGCCATGCCTGTGCCATGCCTATTCCACCACCTGCGCCATGCCTGTGCCATGCCTATTCCACCACCTGCGCCATGCCTGTACCATCTGTGCCATGCCTATTCCACCACCTGTGCCATGACCTTACCATCACCTGTGCCATGACCTTACCATCACCTGTGCCATGCCTGTACCATCTGTGCCATGCCTATTCCACCACCTGCGCCATACCTGTGCCATGCCTATTCCACCACCTGCGCCATGCCTGTGCCATGCCTATTCCACCACCTGCACCATGCCTGTACCATCTGTGCCATGCCTATTCCACCACCTGTGCCATGACCTTACCATCACCTGTGCCATGACCTTACCATCACCTGTGCCATGCCTGTACCATCTGTGCCATGCCTATTCCATCACCTGCGCCATGCCTGTACCATCTGCGGCATGCCTATTCCATCACCTGTGCCATGCCTATTCCATCACCTGTGCCATGCCTATTCAATCACCTGCGCCATGCCTGTACCATCTGTGCCATGCCTATTCCACCACCTGTGCCATGACCTTACCATCACCTGTGCCATGCCTATTCCATCACCTGTGCCATGCCTGTAACATCTGTGCCATGCCTATTCCATCACCTGTGCCATGCCTGTACCATCTGCGGCATGCCTATTCCACCACCTGTGCCATGCCTGTACCATCTGTGCCATGCCTATTCCACCACCTGCGCCATGCCTGTGCCATGCCTATTCCACCACCTGCGCCATGCCTGTACCATCTGTGCCATGCCTATTCCATCACCTGTGCCATGCCTATTCCACCACCTGCGCCATGCCTGTACCATCTGTGCCATGCCTATTCCATCACCTGTGCCATGCCTATTCCACCACCTGCGCCATGCCTGTACCATCTGTGCCATGCCTATTCCACCACCTGTGCCATGACCTTACCATCACCTGTGCCATGCCTGTACCATCTGTGCCATGCCTATTCCACCACCTGTGCCATGACCTTACCATCACCTGTGCCATGCCTGTACCATCTGTGCCATGCCTATTCCACCACCTGCGCCATGCCTATTCCACCACCTGTGCCATGGCCTTACCATCACCTGTGCCATGCCTATTCCATCACCTGCCCCATGCCTGTACCATCTGTGCCATGCCTATTCCACCACCTGTGCCATGACCTTACCATCACCTGTGCCATGCCTGTACCATCTGTGCCATGCCTATTCCACCACCTGCGCCATGCCTATTCCACCACCTGTGCCATGACCTTACCATCACCTGTGCCATGCCTATTCCATCACCTGCGCCATGCCTGTACCATCTGTGCCATGCCTATTCCACCACCTGTGCCATGACCTTACCATCACCTGTGCCATGCCTATTCCATCACCTGTGCCATGCCTATTCCACCACCTGTGCCATGACCTTACCATCACCTGTGCCATGCCTATTCCATCACCTGTGCCATGCCTATTCCATCACCTGCGCCATGCCTGTACCATCTGTGCCATGCCAATTCCACCACCTGTGCCATGACCTTACCATCACCTGTGCCATGCCTATTCCATCACCTGTGCCATGCCTGTACCATCTGTTCCATGCCTATTCCATCACCTGCGCCATGCCTGTACCATCTGTGCCATGCCTATTCCACCACCTGTGCCATGACCTTACCATCACCTGTGCCATGCCTATTCCATCACCTGTGCCATGCCTGTACCATCTGTTCCATGCCTATTCCATCACCTGCGCCATGCCTGTACCATCTGTGCCATGCCTATTCCACCACCTGTGCCATGCCTGTACCATCTGTGCCATGCCTATTCCATCACCTGTGCCATGCCTATACCATCTGTGCCATGCCTATTCCACCACCTGCGCCATGCCTGTGCCATGCCTATTCCACCACCTGTGCCATGCCTATACCATCTGTGCCATGCCTATTCCATCACCTGTGCCATGCCTGTACCATCTGTGCCCTGCCTGTACCATCACCTGTGCCATGCCTGTACCATCACCTGTGCCATGCCTGTACCATCTGTGCCATGCCTATTCCATCACCTGTGCCATGCCTATACCATCTGTGCCATGCCTATTCCATCACCTGTGCCATGCCTGTACCATCACCTGTGCAATGCCTGTACCATCACCTGTGCAATGCCTATTTCATCACCTGTGCCATGCCTGTACCATCACCTGTGCCATGCCTGTACCATCTGTGCCATGCCTATTCCATCACCTGTGCCATGCCTGTACCATCACCTGTGCAATGCCTATTCCATCACCTGCGCCATGCCTATACCATCACCTGTTCCATGCCTATACCATCTGTGCCATGCCTATTCCATCACCTGTGCCATGCCTGTACCATCTGTGCCATGCCTATACCATCACATGTGCCATGCCTGTACCATGACCTCAAAGTCATGCAATTTTTTTACCTCGTTTTTTGCCGCGAAGCAATACCTATTACATTTTTGTTTTTGCGCCC
Organism: Pelophylax lessonae; assembly: GCF_965119305.1. NCBI lineage: Eukaryota > Metazoa > Chordata > Amphibia > Anura > Ranidae > Pelophylax > Pelophylax lessonae. Next base: position 3,743,557 of record NC_138769.1, on the reverse strand, counting down.
CCCCAAAAATTTTGAGCACCAGCCGCCACTGCTTATAATAATATATATATAAGTATATATAATATAATGTAGCAAGGTTCCTAGGCCTATGGCCTGATGTGGGTCTGCCATTAGTACCGGAATCCTTTCCAGCCCATGTGAGCTGAGTCCCTGGGTGTGACAACTGAAGTAGCGACAACTCCGGTATCTTTGTTTGTTTGTAGTTTTTAGCTGAAATGTCTCAATTGGCTGTCCTGTACCACCTAGTGGATGTGTCATGGGTCAAAGTTCTTCACCATGTAAAAGAATATGACGGTCGCAAATATCGCCATATGTTCGGATGTTCAGCGAACGAGCAAAGTTTGCCGCGAACCGCAAGGCCATCTCTAGTCCCTCTTCTCCTGAGGAAGAATTTTGAGATGCATCAGAAATATAGAGACACATTGGAGAGACACATTGGAGAGACACATTGGAGAGACACATTGGAGAGACACATTGGAGAGACACATTGGAGAGACACATTTTGCCTGAATGTAGACACTGCCAGTCTATTGCTTTTATATTTCTGAATATAATGAGGCCTTAATTTTTGATATGGAATAAAATGACAAGTCTCACATATATAATGTGTATGTACAGTTTTACTGCCCAAAAAGTCCCATAATATTTTCTTGACTTTTTGTTGGATATTCTTACTAGTCATTATATTGTACATTGTATTCCTGTGTTTACATTAGCAGCTATTGTGATATAAGGAATGGCGAGGTGGTTGAGGGATGCTATGGATCACCTCCCATGCTTTCATATGTAGGAAATGGAATCCAGTCTGGGCTTTCTGGGTCATTGGCATTGTAGGATCTGAGCCGGGTTTTTCTTCCCACTTGTGACCAGCAGCAGATGGGATAAATAAGGAAGGACTGGAACAAGAGGTTGCTCTGGCCTGGGACTCAGGGAAGTTAATCCTGAGAGAGCCGCATGTGGAAATCGCTCTGTAAGAGTAAGAAAAGATTTGTAACGCTTGTTTATTTTGTTGGAGATGGGAGAAGACCTTACCTGTGAGATAAGAACCTGTACTGTATAGTGAGTTCCTGGATGGCAAGGATTTATTTTCTGTTTTGTTCTGTTTGCTTTATTTGCAAACTTTTTAAATAAATCTGGCTGCAAGAAAAAACCTGCCGTTGGACTACCTGTTTCCCAGGGAAGGTGACCCCCCAAATAAACTACTAGAGAGATACTTTCCCCTGTACCCCACTGAGTAATGGGATATAGTGCAGAAACTTATAATACATATTCCTATCGCACACCTTCCTGGTATGTAGGCTCTTATGTGTTGGGTGCTGAAGCGATCACCAGTTGGCAACTGGATTAGATACAAGTAAATACATATTCGCCAGCACACCAAGGCTCTTGCAAAAGCAGTCCAAAACTTTATTGAAGTTACGATCACATCAAAAAATGGTGCAACGTTTCGGAGCCGCACAGGACCCCTTCGTCAGGCATAGTGCAGAAACTGACTGGCACTGCAGTTTGCAACCCAATATTCAGGACACTGTGATTACCAGCCTTCTGGATTTACAGAATTTCTTTGGCCTTATTTGGGTGAGCTTTTCTTCTCAGTACATTCAGGACTATACTTCTATTGAGGAGTCCCTGTTTAGTACCAGTTTTCCTTCAACTTTAAAACGGGTGCCTTAGGCGGCATGGCCGGCAGCCGAGGTAGATGGCCGCGTGAGAGTAGAGCTCCATCTCCTTTGGTTCTTCTCCTGCTTCCATAAGTGACAAGGGTAAGCGACACCAGCCCGATTACCTACCTACGCCCTCTCTCCACGCCCGGTGACCATGGGGAAGCGGAAAAATCACGGGAGACCCCGCAAACTGACTGACTTTTTTGCATCAACTAGTACGCCGCGCTCCCAAAATGGCGCGTCGGCCTGCAAGCAGCGGAGCGGGGCCTTCAAGCCTCGAGGAGGAAGCTTGGCGGGATCTCCTTCCCAGGCTCCTCCATCCCCAAGCTCCGCACACCGCTCCTCTCAGGGTCCCTCTCTGACGGACAACCCGAGGAAGGCGGCTCCACGGCGCTCTTCTGACCACCATTATGTGGGAGACAGAAATGCTACTAACATTAACGGGATCGTTGTACAGGGATCTTATGTCCTGTGTTACACATCTTAGGACCGATGTGAATGGTCTAGGAGAGCGGGTGGATCATGTGGAGGTGAAAATCACTGTGTACGCGGACCTTTCTCAATACACCATGGCTGCCCGTAAGAAGTTGGTGCCTCTAACGAAATTGTTCAGGAATAACAAGGTGGTCTACTCATGGGGTTATCCCACTAAATTGCTCATCGTCAGGGAAGGTCACACTCATGTTATCCGCACAGAGGAGGAGGGATTTCGCCTGGCCAAGACCTGGGGCCTACTGCCCGATCCGGATGCCTCTCCGACTGTGTCCAAATCTCCCTCTTACCTGGATCCGGAATGGACATTAGTGAAATAATCCTAAGTCAACCCTGTTGCCTAGAATCAGTGGCATGGATGAGGGTGATTCTACTTGCCTCTCATATGGGCTGGTGTTCTGGAGGGAATCGGAGGGTGGGAGCTGTCCCCCCCCCTTCCAACTACTTGCGATTGATTTCGCATGATGAGGTTTACCCCATACTCTACTTGTGTCAAGTTTTGTGCTGTTTTTTGGACTTGTGTTTCTGTTTTCTTTTGTTTTTTCAGCCTCTTTACAAGCTACGGTTGGACTGCGGGATATGGACTTCTCTCATGTGCTCAACTCTCTTCCCTATTAGGGATTTCTCAAGGCCCCGCTCCAGTGGACGAATTTTCTGAGTGCGGTGAGTGTACACTCAGTAATCATCTTTTTTTCATTATGTATTTTATTTTTTATGAATCCAGCCTCATCTTAGTGATGACTTTTGCTTGTTTGTTTTTTGATGCATTATGGCTATAAGATTTGTAACTTTGAATGCCCATGGCTTGAACAGCCCCTTTAAGCGGCGGTCTCTCTGGAGGGAGGCTCGCAGTCTTAGAGGGGATGTTATTTGTGTACAGGAGACCCACTTTGCGAGATCTAAACAACCTAAATGCTCAGATCGGCGATACCCTCATGTATTTACTTCCTCTGGTGTGTCCAAAAAAAAAGGGGTTCTTATAGCTATAGCTCAATCTGTGGCGTTTCATTTACATGATACGATTGTTGATGAAGCGGGCCGTTATTTGGTGCTAATCTGTGACATTAATAACGTTACGTATACCATTGTCAATGTATATGCCCCTAATCAACGCCAAATCAGATTTTTGAGATCGCTCGTTAAAAAAGTGGATCGAGTCAAGAGGGGTCTCCTTCTGTATTGTGGGGATTTCAATTGTATAACTGATGCATCTATGGATTGTTCCCCACCTCAGAAGCATGCACGTACCACACTACAGAGGTTCTTGCACTCTTCTGATCTATATGACTTGTGGAGGTGTGTGAATTCCACGGAGAGGGACTACACTTATTTTTCGGCTCCCCACCAGTCGTACTCTAGATTGGATCTCTTTATAGCAGATCTGTCTGTATTGCGCTTGGTGGAATCAGCTACTATACATACTATCTCTTGGTCTGATCATGCCCCGATCTCGGTGGTGGTCGCGGAGAAGCATAATGAGGTGCCTGTGCATCTGTGGCGCAATAACATTTGTCTTCTCTGGGACCAAGGCCATGAGGAGCGGTTGCGGGGTTAGATTCAAGACTTCTTCCATCATAATGATAGGACTGACACTGACATTTTTACCTTGTAGTGTGCGCATAAGGCGTATGTTAGGGGCCTACTCCTCCAGCTGGCCTCTAGGGTAAAAAAGGAGCGCACAAAGGCTATGTCTTCTCTTATGTCTCAACTCAAGGATCTGGAGGCTCGGCATAAGGCCACCCCTACACCTACATTGCTGCTGGAACTCAATGAGGGTAGAGCGTGGGTTAGAACTAAATTACTGGAGGACCACCAATCTTTGCTTTTTCACTCTAAAGCGCGGTTTTATGCCCAAGGGAATCGTGCGGGTAAAATGTTGGCCAATTATCTTAGGAGGAGGCAACAACAGGCTAAATTGTCCTCTTTACGGGATCCTCATACTTCTCGCACTGTCTATCATCCATCTGAAATAGCCAATGCCTTTGCTAAGTATTATGCTGATCTTTACAACTTAAAGGACGATGTGGCTACACCGCAACCATCGGTGGAGAGTATACAATGGTTCCTAGATGGTCTACGCTTGCCAACGGTCTCGGAGGAGATGTTGGCTCACTTAAATGCCCCCATAACGGAACAGGAAATTGAGCTGGCTATTGGATCTCTACCTTCTAATAAGTCGCCAGGAGCGGATGGCTTTTCAGCCGAGTACTTTAAGACCTTCAGTTCCATAGTGACGCCATACTTAGGTCGAGTGTTCAATGCGGCTATAACTAGATCATTTTTCCCAGCAGAGATGCTTCAGGCTGTTATAGTGGCATTACCTAAACCGGGGAAGCCCCCTGATGCTCCTCAGAACTTCCGCCCCATATCCTTGCTGAATTCTGATTTGAAGCTCTACGCAAAGATATGGGCGCAGAGGCTAGCAAAGATCACCCCTTCTCTAGTGTGCAGTGATCAGGTTGGATTTGTTACGGGCAGGCAGGCCCCTGATGGTACTAGACGGATGTTCAACCTCCTGTCAGTAGTGGAGAGTCGTAGGGTGCCCTCAGTGTTCCTGACGCTTGATGCGGAAAAAGCATTTGACAGGGTTCACTGGGGGTACCTAAGTGAGACGCTCTCGAAATTTGGGTTTTGGGGTCCTGTCTGCTCGGCCATATTGGCCTTGTATACCATTCCCTCAGCTAGAGTCTTTACCAGCGCAGCCATGTCCGACTCCTTTACTATTACGAATGGTACCCGCCAGGGGTGCCCTTTGTCTCCTCTGATTTTCTCCCTTGTTATGGAGCCACTGGCGGAGGCCATTCAAAGTGATCCTTCTATATCAGGTATTAGAGTGGGTGACAGGGAGCATAAAATAGGGTTATTTGCAGATGACGTAATTCTTACCCTAACTTCCCCGATCAAGTCCCTGCGAAGCCTTACTAAGGTTCTGGATGTGTTTGGCGAGGTCTCTTATTATAACTTGAACACTACTAAGTCCCAGTGCTTACCGATGTATGTACCCTCTAGAGCTCTGGAGGAAATGAGGTAGGAACATCCCTTTCAATGGGCCTCTAAATCCCTTCTATATTTGGGCATACAGTTGTCCTTTCCAATAGCCTCCACCTATTCGATCAACTATTCCGAGCTTACTAAGATAGTGCATAGGGATTTGTCTCACATTGCCCGACACGAACTCTCGTGGGTGGGCAAAGTGGCGGCACTTAAGATGCTTGTCCTGCCTAAAATTTTGAACTACTTTAGAACAATACCCTTGATCATTCCACAGTCCTTTTTCACCGATATGGACAGGCCATTTAGGAAATTCTTGTGGAATGGGAGGGTACCCAAACTTTCCTACTCTACCCTTCTTAGGCCCAGATGTTGGGGAGGCGTGGGTTTACCGGATCTTCGTAGTTACCATGCAGCGGCTCTATTAGATCAGGCAAGGGAGTGGTTTAGTCCCACCTCCGATAAGTTGTGGGTTCTCATGGAAAGGGCCTTGGTTGCCAATCGAGACCTCCCCTCCTTGCTATTGGCGGCTCAAACTGGTCGGGTTCTCCAACTCCCTGGAATCCCGTCCATTCAGGCTACGGTGATCGGGTGGGGGGCTTTGCGACAAGTATCTGGAATCCCAACCTTACCTAAGGATCTTACATTTGCCTCATATGAATTTCTCCTACCCTCGTTGCATTGTCCCCGCCGTAATATCCCGCGCTCCCTTACATATTCCCAATTCTTATCCTCTTCTTGTTCGTAAGATTTCTTTTTTTTGGCACAACTTCGTCATTACCACCTTAAATTTCCTGACCCGCGCATATTTGTGCCTCAGGAGGTTTGGGAATATCTTACCTCAGGGACCCCAAAGTCTGGCGGGCTGTCGTGGTTCTATAGATTCCTGATGCAACCCAGAGTCCAGCCCAAATTGAAGTGTATGTTAAAATGGGAAAAAGATCTCAACTCAGAATACTCTAATCTCGATTGGCAGGCAGCTATCAAATCCTACTTTCAATATACGCATTGCACTAATCATTGGAACGGGGCACTTAAACTACTTCATAGGAGCTACCTCACCCCATCCAGATTGGTCCATATGTATGAGGATTCTTCGGATGCCTGTTGGCGGGATTGTGGGGCCAGAGGTACTATACTCCACATATTTTGGGAGTGTAGATGATTGCGGAGCTACTGGGTGGCCATCTATGCTTTGGTGGCCTCAGTTATGGGTCTAAAACTGCCAATGTCACCTTCATTGGCATTACTAAATTTGGGTATCCGTACCATTCCGAAAGGGCATAGATGTATTGTCTCGCATATCTTAACGGCGGCCAGAGTTAATGTGGCGGTGGCTTGGAGATCTACCAAAATTCCCACTGTTTACGAAGTTATCAACCGAGTGAGGGTAATCCACTCATATGAAAAGCACTTTTCTGTGTAGGCTTTTAAGCCTAAGGGATCTAGTTTTACGATTGTTATTTGATTACTGTTTCGCAAAACCTGTTACACGTACTATGCATACCTGCCTATTGTTATACCCTGTTGTTTGAAAATTTTCAATAAAAAAGATTTGAAATGAAAAGCACTTTTCTGGTTCGGGAGATAATCTCCCAGCCTTCCAGCAGCAGTGGAGGGGTGGCAAACGAAATATCCTAGTTGAGCGTGAATTCATTTGATTGTAATCTGTAATTGCTGATTGTTAATTGAATACAGGAGGTTCTGTTTGTTTGGACTGTCCAGTTTATGGTCTACTGGTTTTCAACTTTGACTGTTATCTATTTTTTATTATAGCAAAGTACCTCAAGGGCCTGATCTGTTCTCTACTCTTAGCACGGTGGGAGGAGGGTGAGAAAAGTGTGGATCTATGGTCTATGGGGGGTCCGCAGACGCTCTGGGATTGGTTGGGAGGGGGGGGGGGGCCCGGGGGCAACGGCACAGTAAGCTCCCAGTGGGGTGTCAGGCCTCGTGGGTGCCCCGCCTCGGCCTTAAGTGGCACCCTGGCTATAATATTTTGGCATAATCTTGGAGCCCTCCCAGAGCTTCAGGTACTCTGTACAATTTATGGTATAAGCTATGGTTTCTCATGATTTATTATCTTGATCTATGTACTGCTAACAGAAAATATTGTTGTATGTTGAAAATCTTTAATAAAAAACTATTGAAAAGAGAACTATAAGCTGTTGGCCAAAAAAAAAAAAAGGGGGTGCCTTAACCTCGAAGGAGTAGATCAGTCTTGGCATCCTCTAATACCATTTGTTTGAAGTTTATTGGAGTATCCCAAGGCCCATCCTCACTCCCCAAAGCTCTGAGGAAGGGGGCCTGACCCCCTAAATGTGTCAGCTATCCATTGACGAACTGTATTGCGTTACAGCTGGAGCAGGTTTGTGTTGATTGATTTTTTAACTTGCATTAGAGTATTACTTGTGTATGTGGATCAAGTAAAATTTGTCTATGGTAATGCACGAGGTGGTCACACCCTTCTGTGTATTTTTTACAAGACTCACCCTCCCCCTCACCCTATCCTAGTTCTTTAACAAAATAAAACTACAAAAATATGCAGCCTGGTCTCTGACTCGAGTGACTGTAAACTACCATGTGCCTGGCTTCTGTGTGCCTATCAGGGAATGGAACCTGGGACCAAACAGCCAGACCAGTCTCGGGTCTGCGCTAAACATGGATGAGAGGCTCCTGGGTGATGTCATTTACCATACATGGACAGGACAATATTTTATCAATGCCCCCCAGGTGGGTCAGCAATCACATGGGATTCCAGTGATTGCTGACCAGCCCGGGGGATCTGACCGATGTCTGCTCTTTAATGGGGTACACCATATAATAAGGAGGATGGACATTGCTCTGGTATATTCAGAGTTAATAGACGGGAATCAGCAGGGACAGGACACACGTTACTCACCTGGACAAGTGTCATGTGTTTGATTGGTGGATCTCTCGTTGATGTCATTCTTTGCTGAACATCTGATGTTCCAGAACTCGGGGGGTGACACAGGAGGCACAGTGACACGGACGGTCCGCTCTGAGCTGGTGACATTATATACCTCCAATTCTCCACTCACAGTCAGGTAGATGGAGGGGTCAGTCCCATTCTCCACCTCGCAGGAGATCTCAGCGCTGCCATTCTGGAGACACCTCACATCCAGGACCGGATCCGATATCGGAACTGAGAGACACAGAGATGGGGAGATCTGTAACATGGCATTATAATGGAATATGATCCCCCTTATACCCACTCCACACCAATCCATTCTAGTCATAAAAAGTCTCAGAAATACTAAAATATTATCACTACAGAAACCTCCACTGCAAGATCCCACAGGGGCCAGTCATGTGATCAGGATGCCTAGGCTTTGGTTGGGTGATCTCTATAGGAGGGGAACATAAGCCAATAATCTACTCCTCCCTTTCAGACTGGGCATTGGGTCACATGACCACACTCTGGGGGATTGCACACAGTGATATCTGCAGGTATTCAGGTTTTATGTTGGCTTTTATATGTTTGATAGTGTAGCCAGGCGCTGGCTAGTCTGTCTGTGTCATCGTGGGACATTCTTTAACAAGGGCTGCCTTGAGTTTGTCTCCCTCTGGTGTTCAGCCTGGGCATTGTGACATCATTTTCTGAAGGCAGAGAGAGAGAGAGAGAGATCACTACTGAAAGCTGAGGATCGTGGGACATGTGGTCCAGAGAGTCAGGATTTGCAAGGAGCCAGTGCGGCTGCAGACTACAAGTTCCAGCCAGCTGGATAGAGAGGCATGCTGGGTGAGGACATAAATAGCCTGGTCTGGGGAGGAGCTCGCTTTCTTGAGATCATGGCCTTCAGCTGAGTGTGGAGACTTGGCCGCTCTGGTGGATGCGAGCAGGCACAGCGCCTAGACTTCATGGAGAGTCTTCAGTGAGTGAGCTATACACCTACAAGCAGATTCACAAATGCCAACTCCCTGTGGGCTGAGTGACTATCTGGGGTCACTCTCATCGTCACCATTACAGAGCCAGCTGAATCCCTGTGTCATTAGGTGCATGGCCAGGCACCCGTCACTGGTTGCAGATTCTTCAGAGCCTGTTCTGGGACATCCTATTCCCTTGATATCATCAGGATTGGTGAGCGGCAGAAGCCCACCCTGAGTAGATTTTTAGTAGACACTGCATGCAGACACCGTTACCCCACCTCTTACACAAAAGCTTCTAGCAGGAAACACTTTGTATATGCTATCCACTATTGCTGGTCGCCATTGCACAGTAACCTCTCTGGTCTCTTTTTGAGCTAGCTGAAGATTTGGAACCCCTATGCTACAAGGACTTCTCTTCTCCCCCCCCCCCCCCCCGCCGCCCCATAGGGGACTCAGTTCATAACATCTGTGTGCATTACAGGGAACTCTTACTCAGAATTTGCTTATCTCATTCTTTACATATTGTGTTCTTATACATTGTGCTGTTTACTTTCTGGGCTCATGGCATAAGGATTTGAATGGAGCAGCGAGACACAGGAAGGTCTTTCTTCTCCCTTTTGTACCTGGGGGTCATAGGATCTTCCAGGGCCTGTTGGTTATCACCGTTTGATTTATTATGATTTCCCTTGCATTGTATATTCTCTGTATACTTCCTAAGACTAAAGTTTAAGATTGGAAAGATATCTGCATTGACATTCCTTTCTCTCTTTTCACTTCAAATTTCTTAGTAAATACTTGTTTGCTTTTCTACAGTCTGGTGTCTTTTGCACTTGTATCCTTTCTATAAATGATGTCCGAACCCAGGGTGTCAGAGGTGTCAGAGGCTTGCAAGGTCAGGACAACCTTAGGGGACAATCATCTTCCAGCGGCCCTTATGGGGGTGTTGCTACCATGGTAATATTTTTATTGTTGTTCTTATTAATGGAAAGCCAGCAATCCTTCTCTCCATATACTGTATCTATCCTCCATCCTATCCAATGGAATTCATAAGGCTGCCTTTTCATGTGACAACACTGAAGAAATGAGACTTTGTTACAATGTAAAGTAGTGAGTGTACAGCTTGTATAACAGTGTAAATTTACTGTCCCCTCAAAATAACTCAACACACAGCCATTAATGTCTAAACCGCTGGCATCATTTCTTCAGTGTTGTCACATGAAAAGATAGAATAAAATATTTACAGAGATGTGAGGGGTGTACTTACTTTTGTGAGATATTGTATATATTGTATTGGCCCATGTTGAAAGGAAACATGACTCAGATCCTACAGGGCTAAATCTGGGGATAACGCAAGTTAATGGAAACTGGCAACGGATGGGAAGCAGTGAAAGAAACAAAGGATAGGACATGATGAAGGGGACACGGTGGAGGCAGGGCCAGTGCTAAACTATTTTGCACCCTAGGCAAGACCAGCAACTTGGCAACCCCTCCCCCTCAAAAAGAAAAAATATTAAATTAAAATAAAAAATTAAAACTTCTATCATTTTAAAAACAGTAGTAAATATTAAAACCTCTAAAAATTAAATATAGCAAAGAAACAGCCAAATCAAGCAAAGAAACATCAACAGAAGAGTGTGAAGGGGGGAGGGGGGAAGAGAGTGACAGGGGGGGAAGAGTGTGATGGGGGAGGGGGGAGAGTGTGACAGGAGAGGGGGAAGAGTGCGACGGGAGAGCCAGTGTGACAGGTGGTGGTGGGGGGGGGGGGGGCAGTGTGACAGGTGGTGGTGGGGGGGGGGGGCAGTGTGACAGGTGGTGGTGGGGGGCAGTATGACAGGTGGGGTGGGGGCAGTGTGACAGGTGGTGGAGGGGTCAGTGTAAAATGTTGTGGGGGGGGCAGTGTGAAATGTTGTGGGATGGGCAGTGTGAAAGGTTGTGGGGGGGCAGTTTGAAAGCTTGTGGGGGGGCAATGTGACAGGTTGATAGGGGGGGCAGTGGGACAGCTGGTGCAGGGGCAGTGTGACAGGTTGTGGGGTGATCAGTGTGACAGGTGGTGTAAGGGGGGGGGGGCAGTGTGACAGGTGGTGCGGGGGGGCAGTGTGACAGGTTGTGGGGGGGCAGTGTGACAAGTTGTTGGGGGGGCAGTGTGACAGGTTGTGGGGGGGCAGTGTGACAGGTTGTGGGGTGATCAGTGTGACAGGTGGTGTAAGGGGGGGGCAGTGTGACAGGTGGTGCGGGGGGGGCAGTGTGACAGGTGGTGCGGGGGGGGGCAGTGTGACAGGTGCCAGAACTTCACTCACAAAGTTGACCGCTCGTGCCAGCTTCTGAGGGCTGCCCTTAAAAATAAATGAGAGCTGGGGCAGGCATGTTGCATGGACCATCACAGAGTCGTGCGCTTGTTGTCCCTCGGCCAATCAATAGTAGGGCTGGGCATACCATGCGGTGACGGGCGGGGGGAATGGCTGCCTCTTTGTTGTGCTCTCCGGACTCTCAGAGCTCAGTGAGTGACAATTAGAGGCAGGAGGATGACAGCTTACAAGTGTATAAGGAGTGTGGTCACCGGTCAAGTTTTCTCTGCCATGGGGCTTGGGGAGTGAGCGAGACGGCCTCCACCCATTATCAGGAAGGGATTATCACACTTCCCTTGATCCTCCCTTTTAATAAAATCTGACAAATAGCCCAGGAAGTGAAGGCAGACTGGGGACGGGACGGGACACACACCAACACGCTGCTTTGTGTGTGTGTGATCGGAGCAGAGGTGGCTGCAGTGGTAGTGTGCTGTGTGTGCCCTCTAAACCCCAGACTATGGAGAACGAGGCACTGACAAACTCCGGATGGAGAATAGGCAAACTAGCAGTCCTCGTTGCACCATAGGCTGCAGTGCGCCCTAGGTGGCTGCCTAGTGGTAGCGCCGGCCCTGGGTGGAGGAGACATGGAGGAGGGGATGCAATGGAGAAGACAAAGTAGAGGAACATGGTGGAGGAGACACAGTGAAGGGGACACAGTGAAGGGGACATGATGGAGGGAACAAAGTGAAGAGGACATGGTAGAGGGGACACAGTGAAGGGGGCATGGTGAAGGGGACAGAATGAAGAGGACATGGTGGAGGAGACATGGTGGAGGGAACACAGTAGATGAGACTCAATTGAGGAACACTGTGGAAGAGACACAAAGAAGTAGGCATAATTAAGGACACATAGTGGAGGAGAACTATGGAAGAGGCATGGTGGAGGAGACATGATCATGGGGACATTTTAAAGTTGATATGGTGGTGGGACACAGTAGAGGAGACAAATGAAAAGAGCCGTGGTGGAGGGGACATGATGGAGGGAGCAAAGTGGAGGAGATATGATGGAGAGGACACAATGGAAGAACATGGTGGAAGAGACATGTTGAAGGAGACATGATAGAGGACACAGTGGAGAAGACACAGTTAAGGAGACACAATAGAGAGAATACAGTGGAGGAGACACTGTGAATGGGACACGGTGGAAAGGACACAGTGAAGGAGGCATAGAGGAGTTGATTTACTAAAGGAGTAGAGCATATTCACTCTGCAAATTAAACTTAAGGTTAAATTAGTTACATAGTTAGTGAGGTTGAAAAAAGACATCAGTCCATCCAGTTCAACCTATGATGTGTGCGTGTTTGCTTTTAACCGTACATTGTATACCCCTGTATGTTTGTAACGCTCTAGCGTTTGTTTAGAGAGTTGGATTTGCAGCTGCAGAATCTCCACTCAGTAGTTGTGTAGAGATGTGTTGAATCACCAGATCCAACTCTCCAGACTCATCATTGTGGCCAGCCTGCTTCAGCATACAATATACATACACTCAATAAGATGTTCCTGGAGTGATAGGTTGTATATGATAGTATAGAGGTGATGTGCTGAAAGGACATGCGTGAGTTGTGATAGCAATGATGAGTACTCAATAGTAATGTTTAGGAGAGTAGTAGATGATGGTAGATAGGTTAGCAATCATGTGCAATAACAGGTGGTAGGGGACAGCAGATGGAGTGTACAAGATAGGCTAACTTTGTGCAAGGATATAGATTGTAGTAGACTCAAGAGCTAGCAATCTATGTAACAATGCAGATGATAGAAATAGTAATGCATAGATAGTAACAGTCCTTAGTATGCAGAAGTAGATAGTGTAAGTTTGATAGGAAGGAATCCCCTGTGGGGTACTTATCACTAGTTAGATTAGTAAGCTGAAGGGTCCGGTAATGAGAGAATGATCGGGTAGCGAGATACGGGATCAATAGCGAGGTTCCGGTCTATCCAGGTATGGCAATAGCTGGAGGCTCCGGCAGCGTAAGACAAGGCTGTATACCATGCGGTTTGAACGAACAATTTGTGAGAGAGAAGCCGGCGATTGAAATAGCCGCTCAGAGCGGCGCTTAGTGATGACGTCATGCGGCTTAAAGGTATATGCGTTCCACCTAGCTGAAAAGGTGGGACGCAATATGAAGAAGGAAATGACCTATAAGGGTATCGAAGGTACCAGAATCTTACAGTACCCCCCCCCCTTAAGGCTGGCTCCGGAAGGCCTATAGCACTGGTCTCTCCGGGTATTTGGAGTGAAACCTTCGTATAAGCCTGGGCGCGTGAACGTCAGAAGTATCCAACCAGGTGTCGTCTTGGGGTCCATAGTTCTTCCATCTTATGAGATATTGGAGTTTTCCTCTGTGGATACGAGAATCCAAAATCTCCCGAATCTCAAATTCCTCTCCGCCTTCAACTTGTACTGGAGGTGGAGGCGAGATGGTAGGCCTTATTACTTGGTTGGGAACATGTGGTTTCAGTAACGACACGTGAAAGATGGGATGTATTCTAAGATCTGCCGGTAAAGTGAGTTGCACTGCAGCTCTTCCAATGAGCTTTTTAATTGGAAAAGGTCCGAGAAATAGAGGTCCAAGCTTTTTACTGGGTATCTTTAACCTCAAATTTTTTGTAGATAGCCAAACGAGGTCCCCAATAGCATATTGAGGAGAAGGTCTTCTACGGAGGTCGTAATACCTTTTTTGTTGGCTATGAACATGTGGGATGGTGGTGTTAAGTAAACCCAGAGAGTCTTTTATTTGGGTAAGATAATCTGAGGCTACTGGGTTACTTGATGGAAGGATGCGTGGTGGAAGAAGTGTTGGATGAAACCCATAGTTTAAGTAGAACGGACTCTGCTTAGTAGTACTGTGGGTTGCATTGTTATAAGCAAATTCTGCCAGAGGGAGGAGGTCCACCCAATCATCCTGTAGGTATGAGGTGTAGCAACGTAGGTATTGTTCAATGCACTGGTTGACTCTTTCAGTCTGTCAGTTGGTCTGAGGATGGTAAGGAGAAGTGAGTTTTCGCTCAATACGTAGTATATGACATAGAGCTTGCCAGAACTTGGAGATGAACTGTGAACCACGGTCGGATAAAAGAGTCTTTGGAATTCCATGTAGTTTGAACACATGTTTCACTAGTAATTCCGCTGTTTGTCTAGATGAAGGTAGTCTGCGAATAGAAATGAAATGTGCCATCTTTGTCAGATGGTCCACTGACACTAGAATGGTATTAAATCCCCTGGAAGGTGGTAATTCTACTATAAAGTCCAAGGATACAACTTCCCATGGAACCTGGGGTATTGGTAGACTGCAAAGTAGACCAGATGGTTTTGTAGTGTCAATTTTGGACCTTGCACAGATGTCACATGAGGAAACAAACTTTTGTACAGACGTTTTCATATCAGGCCACCAAAACTGCCTGGTGAGCAAATTAAATGTCTTAGTCATACCCATATGTCCTGCCATAGGTACGTCATGTGATAATTCCAAGATCTTGGTATGCATACTAGGAGGTATGTAGAGTTTGTCGTTAAAGTAGAGGAAGCCTTCTGCATCAGCACTTAGTTGTGGTGGAGGTGAATCCAGTCCTATACTGTGCAGAATCTCTTCCTTCAGGGAGCGAACAACACCAACAATACGATCATAGGGTATTATAGGAAATGAAGGGATTTCGGCGCAGTTATCTTCGGTTAATCGTGATAGCGCATCCGCTTTTTTGTTTTTTTCTGCAGGCGTGTAGGTCACTAGGAAGTTGAATCTTAGGAAGAATAGTGACCAACGTACCTGCCGGTGGGAAAGGGTCTTGTTAGTCTGAAGGTATTGGAGATTCTTATGATCTGTATATATGAGTATTGGCAATCGAGTACCTTCAAGTAGATGTCGCCAATTCTCCAGTGCCAGTTTTATGGCAAGCAACTCTTTTTCACCCACTGGGTAATTCACCTCTGGGTTGCTTAATGATTTAGAGAAGAAAGCAACTGGGTGAAGTGGTGAAGTATTTGTTGGTCGTTGGAAGAGAACTGCTCCTACTGCCATATTTGACGCATCTACCTCCAGGATATATTGGAGGGATGGGTCTGGATGGCGTAGTATGGGAGCGGAAGTGAAGCTTGATTTTAACAAGCGGAAAGCTCCATTGGCTTCTTCAGACCATTTAAATGGTTTCTTTACACTTGTAAGTTGTGTGAGAGGTCTCACAATAGCAGAGAAGTTCTTGATGAACTTCCTATAGAAGTTTGAGAATCCAAGGAATCGTTGTAATGCTTTACGAGTTGTTGGTACAGGCCAATCCAGAATACAGGATATCTTGCTCATATCCATTTTGATTCCGTTCTTAGATATGATGTATCCTAGGAATAGTACTTCTTCTTTATGAAATAGGCATTTTTTTAATTTTACGTATAAATTGTGTGCGAGTAATCTGGACAACACAAGCCGCCGTGGTCACGCTCCCGGGGAAGAAGTGGAAATCACGAAACGCGTCGGGGCGTGACCAGGCGATGTAACCAGGCTGTGTAAGAGGAGTTCGGATTACCCAGAAGGCGCGGCGTCCACGGCGTGGAGCCTGGACATCATCTCCCGAAGGGCATCCCTCCCCTATTCGTGACTGTTTTTTTGCGTTGGATGACATACAAGACATGTGAGTGTGTTACCTTATGTTTTATTTTATTTAATAAAACCCTTTCAAACGGTATCACGCTATTGGGATTATGTTCTCTCCTCCCCATATGCTGCTGAGCTTTTTTTGACTGCGCTGGTGCGATTCCTGTTGTGGATACTCTGGACCAGTGACCATCATTATAAGCCTGAATGCTCAAACACGAAAGTGGGTTGGGCCACAGCATCTGGTGAGTGGGCAATTCTCCTCCCCCCTTGGAGCACGGTGGTGGTGGTGATCCTTTTGAGAAACACGTCTTTGTACATTATCATCCCAGGAGATAGAGTGAAGGATTATGGACTGTTTGAGTCATTTCTGAACTTTTTCCTGCTGCCTATGTGACATCTATTGCATTTCGGACTTTTGTGCAGTGGGCACAGTATTTTTTTGGCACTTGCTTCTTGACAAGTTTGCGCTACTATATATATATAGGGATATTGCTGAGTATCTATCTATTATATATCTTTCTCCATATGTTTTAGTTAAGTAGCTGCATAGCCAATTTATTTATTGGTGAGTGGTCCTCATTTGAAGCGCTTGGGATAGCTTATACCTTTATTTGGTTTTCGTTGGGCATTTAAGCTGTCATATTATATACAAGTCTTACATGTTTTATATGTTCAGACAAAGATTGAGAATAAATGAGTATATCATCCAGATATACCACAACACAAACATCAAGTAAGTCTCTGAAGATGTCATTTATGAATCGCTGAAAAGCTGCGGGAGCATTACACAACCCGAAAGGCATCACAAGATATTCGAATAATCCGTATCTGGTTCTGAATGCTGTTTTCCACTCATCCCCGTCACGGATTCGGATTAGGTTGTATGCCCCTTTTAGGTCCAATTTAGAGAAGTAGGTAGCTCCGCGCACTTGTTCAATGAGTTCGGGAATGAGAGGTAAAGGATAGTGATCCTTTATCGTAATGGTATTTAATTGCCTATAGTTAATAATAGGCCTAAGACTTGAATCCTTATTGCGAACAAAGAAAAGTCCTGCAGATGTGGAAGAAGTAGAGGGTCTGATGAACCCTTTCGCTAAATTCTCATCCAAGTATTCCTTGAGATGAGAAAGTTCATCCTGAGAAAGAGGCTAAATATGACCGAAAGGTAATTTGCTATTAGGTAGTAGATCAATAGAACAATCATAGTCCCTATGGGGAGGCAACACTTGAGCGTTTTTCTCAAGGAAGACTTCTGACAGATCCTGGTAGCATGGTGGTGGTGTAATTTCATCTGACACCATGGACAGGATTTTTTTATATGATTGGAGTTTACACGTGATCTCGCAATAGTGAGAAGGGAAGGTTAGAGTCCGTGTCTTCCAATCAATGGTTGGTTGATGTATGTGTAACCAGGGAAGCCCCAAAATAATGGGAAAATGTGGTGAAGGTAATACATCAAAAGTGGTTGTCTCCGCATGAGACTCGTTAGCAGTAACAAGGAGTGCTTGTGTCTGATTGGTGATTGGACCAGAAGATAACGGGATACCGTTAATGAAACTAACAGAGACAGGTTTAGGTTTTGAAATAATAGGTATTTTATTTAAAGTAACAAAATGAGTATCGATATAGTTCCCACAAGATCCTGTGTCAATCATAGCCTTGGTGGTGATCCTAATTTGGTCCCACTGTAGTGTCAAATGAATAAAGAGATAGGGATTAGAAAAGGAAGTCGTTAAACCCCCCAGCAAGACATGTGAACACTCACCGTCTTTTTTGTGGACAAGGGGACAGACGCTTATCAAATGATCCGAGGAGGCGCAGTACATGCAGAGGTTTTCGGATCTTCTCTTGGCTCGTTCAGTAGTCGATAAAGGTGGGCGTATCGTTCCTACCTCCATAGGAGTAGGGTCAACGGGCGAAACCCGAGAAGGACTGGACAATGGCATTGCCATCTTCTCAGCCTTTCTTTCTCGCAGTCGCCTGTCAATATTGATGCTGAGCTGTATCTAAGGCATCTAAAGTGCCAGGTAAATCCGTTCGGGCGAGCTCGTCTTTAACGGCTTCTGATAACCCGAGTCTGAACTGAGTTCGCAGAGATGCATCATTCCACCCAGAATCAAGGGTCCATCTTTTGAACTCTGCTATGAAGTCTTCAACAGGTCTCCTTCCTTGTTTTAAAGCCCTCAATTGGCTATCAGCAGTACTCTGCCTATTGGGGTCTTCATATAAGCTAGCGAGTTCTGCTATGAACAAAGGATAGGAGTTGAGAAGAGGGTCCTCTTTCTCAAAGAGAGAGTCTGCCCAAGCTCGTGGATCACCCGATAAATATGAAATAGTAGTACAGACTTTAATTTGGTCTGTAGTATAAGTACGAGGTTTTAAATTAAAAAGCAATTGACATGCGTTTTTAAATTCACTAAATTTTTTCGGATCACCTGTAAACACTAGAGGAGGGTTTATTTTAGGCTCACGAGGTTGAGCAGCAGTGAGTTGTGAAACACGGGCTATCTGCTGTCTTAAAGTCTGATTTTCATTTTTTACTTCAGTAAGAGCAAGGATTAATGCATCTACCTTTTGTGTTAATTGTATCACTTGAGTGGCTAATTCTGCTGAATCCATTTTTTAAAGGTTCGTTCAATCTGTAACGCTCTAGCGTTTGTTTCGAGAGTTGGATTTGCAGCTGCAGAATCTCCACTCAGTAGTCGTGTAGAGATGTGTTGAATCACCATGTCCAACTCTCCAGACTCATAATTTTGGCCAGCCTGCTTCAGCATACAATATACATACACTCAATAAGATGTTCCTGGAGTGATAGGTTGTATATGATAGTATAGAGGTGATGTGCTGAAAGGACAGGCGTGAGTTGTGATAGCAATGATGAGTACTCAATAGTAATGTTCAGGAGAGTAGTAGATGATGTTAGATAGGTTAGCAATCATGTGCAATAACAGGTGGTAGGGGACAGCAGATGGAGTGTACAAGAGAGGCTAACTTTGTGCAAGGATATAGATGGTAGTAGACTCAAGAGCTAGCAATCTATGTAACAGTGCAGATGATAGAAATAGTAATGCATAGATAGTAACAGTCCTTAGTATGCAGAAGTAGATAGTGTAAGTTTGATAGGAAGGAATCCCCTGTGGGGTACTTATCACTAGTTAAATTAGTAAGTTGAAGGGTCCGGTAATGAGTGAATGATCGGGTAGCGAGATACGGGATCAATAGCGAGGTTCCAGTCTATCCAGGTATGGCAATAGCTGGAGGCTCCGGCAGAGTAAGACAAGGCTGTATACCATGCTGTTTGAACGAACAATTTGTGAGAGAGAAGCCGGCGATTGAAATAGCCGCTCAGAGCGGCGCTTAGTGATGACGTCATGCGGCTTAAAGGTATATGCGTTCCACCTAGCTGAAAAGGTGGGACGCAATATGAAGAAGGAAATGACCTATAAGGGTATCGAAGGTACCAGAATCTTACAATGTTGTACATTGTATACCCCCTGTATGTTGTACATTGTATACCCCCTGTATGTTGTGGTCTCCAAGGTGCCCATCTAATAGTTTTTTGAAACTATCAATGCTCCCAGCTGATACGACTGCTTGTGGAAGAGAATTCCACATCCTTACCGCTCTTACAGTGAAGAACCCCTTACGCATTTTAAGGTTAAATCGCCTTTCCTCTAGTTTTAGTGAATGGCCACGTGTCTTATTGTATCTCCTTTCTCTGAATAGTTTGTTCCTTATGCTAGGTCACCAGTACAGTATTTGTACATTGATATCATATCCCCCCTCAATCGTCTCTGCTCCAGAGAGAATAGGTTCAGTGCTTGTAGTCTTTCCTCATAGCTGATGTCCTCCATTCCCCTAATTATTTTTGTTGCCCTTCTCTGGACTCTTTCCAATTCCAGCACATCCTTCCTGAGGACCGGTGCCCAGAACTGGACAGCATACTCCAAATGTGGCCGGACCAGAGTCTTGTAGAGTGGGAGAATAATCTCTTTATTTCTGGAGTGAATCCCCTTTTTTATACATCCCAGTATTCTGTTGGCTTTGCTTGAAGCGGCTTGGCATTGCATGCCACTGCCAAGCCTGTTGTCTACCAGTACCCCCAGGTCCCTTTCCATCCTAGACTCACCCAGAGGTTCCCCCCCTAGTGAGTAGCTTGCTTTCTGGTTTCTGGCCCCCAAGTGCATTACTTTACATTTTTTAACATTAAACCTCATCTGCCATGTAGTTGCCCAACCCGTTATTTTGTTCAGGTCCGCTTGTAACGTTTCCACATCCTGCATAGAAGATATTGGCATGCCTAATTTCGTATCATCTGCAAATACTGAGATTGTACTAGATATCCCCTCCTCTAAATCATTTATGAATAAATTAAACAGGATTGGTCCCAGGACAGAACCCTGGGGGACCCCACTTTCCACACCCGCCCAATCCGAGTACTCCCCATTAATCACCACCCTCTGGACTCTCCCCTGGAGCCAGTTCTCTATCCAGGTACTCACCTTATGGTCCATACCTACCTTCCTTAGTTTGTACAGTAAGCGTTTGTGGGGAACGGTGTTAAAGGCCTTTGCAAAGTCCAGATACACCACATCCACCGGCTTACCTTTATCTAGGTGGCAGCTCACTTCATCGTGGAAGGTTAATAGATTGGTTTGGCAAGAACGGTTTTTCATGAATCCATGCTGATTACTACTAATAATACCATTTTCATTACTAAAGTCTTGTATGTGGTCCCTTAACATCCCCTCCAAAATCTTGCAGACTACAGATGTTAGGCTGACCGGCCTATAGTTACCCGGGATACATCTCGGCCCCTTTTTAAATATTG
This sequence comes from Pelophylax lessonae, assembly GCF_965119305.1. NCBI lineage: Eukaryota > Metazoa > Chordata > Amphibia > Anura > Ranidae > Pelophylax > Pelophylax lessonae. Next base: position 3,722,761 of record NC_138769.1, on the reverse strand, counting down.
GTACCACGTTGGCTTTTTTCCAATCAGCTGGCACCATACCCGTCTGTAAACTATCCTTAAAGATCAAGAATAATGGTCTGGCAATCACCTGGCTGAGCTCTTTCAGAACCCTCGGGTGCAAGCCATCCGGTCCCGGTGATTTATTTATGTTAAGTTTCTCTAGTTTAGTTTTAAGTCTATCTTCTGTTAGCCATGGCGGTATTTCCTGAGGTGTGTTGTTTAGTTTGGCCTTACAAGCTAGGTTTGTGTAGCCCCCCGATTCTTTTGTGAAGACTGAAGAGAAGAAATTATTTAACACTTCCGCCTTTTCTCTGTCCTCAGTGGCCATATTTCCTTTGTCATCTTTTATGGGGCCAATGTGTTCTGGCCTCGCTTAATTACTGTTTATATACTTAAAAAACTTCTTGGGGTTCTTTTTACTCTCCTCCGCTATATGTCTCTCGTGTTCTATTTTAGCCGCCCTGATTTCATCTTTACATTTCTTATTACACTCTTTGTAATGCTTAAATGCTGCCAATGACCCCTCAGTCTTGTATTTTTTTAATGGCCTTTTCTTTAGCACTAATATACATTTTTATGTTGGAGTTTAGCCACCCAGGGTTTAGCTTTGCTCTTTTAAATTTATTTCCCTTTGAAATGCACTGGCCAATCCCCTTGTTAAGTATGCTCTTGAAGCACTCCCATTTTTCCTCCGTGTTCTTTGTTCCCAGGGTTCTATCCCAATTGATATTTTCTAGCAGTGAGCGCAGTTTTGGGAAATTGGCTCTTTTGAAATTCAGCGTCTTAATATTACCCTTGTGCTTCCTATTACTGTAATTAATATTAAAACTTATTGACTTATGGTCACTGTTTCCTAAGTTCTCCTGTATTTCTATATCCGTGAGCAGGTCTGCATTGTTAGTAATCAGTAGGTCAAGTACCGCATTGTTTCTTGTCGGTGCATTCACTATCTGACCCATGAAATTTTCCTGCAGAACATTTAGGAACTGCCGAGCCTTGGCCGAATGCGCGGTTCCTTCTGCCCAATCTATATCAGGATAATTAAAGTCCCCCATTATAATGACATTTCCCATCCTTGCTGCCAATCCTATCTGTAAAAAGAGGTCCACCTCCCCCTCCTCCCTCTGGTGGGGGGGCCTATAGCATACGCCCAATATTACCTTCCCCGCCGTGCCTTCCCTTTGAAGCTCTACCCATAGGGATTCTGCCTCGTCCTTAGCTCCATTATTAATATCATCCCTCATATTTACCTGTATACTGTTCTTAATATACAGACATACCCCTCCCCCTTTTTTACCTTCTCTATCTCTGCGATAAAGGGAATACCCCTGAATGGTCGCCATCCAGTCATGAGAGCTGTCAAACCAAGTCTCAGTTATCCCCACAAAATCGAAGTCCTCCTCAAACATCAGCAGCTCCAGCTCTCCCATCTTTTTGGCCAGGCTTCTGGCATTGGTATACAAACCTCGTAATTTTGACCGGTTACAAATATCCTCATTTGATGTTTTTAGGCTGAATGAGGTGAAGAGAAGTGAAGATATATTTAGCCAAGAATACCCAATCATGTGCAAGGAAAAAAAAAAAATCAGGATTTTTACTCACACATGATTGGATGATGGAAGTCAGCACAGCTTCACCTCATCACTAAGATAAGTGTACATTAACTGTGTAAAGTGAGCTACTGTTCTCCTTCAGTAATCTATCCCCATGGCTCACTTTATTGAATATGATGAAACCAAAGGATTCATATATTGAGATAGATCTCTGCCGCTTTATTTCAGACATCTCTCCAGCTGCAGTCTCGGAGTTCCATCACATATAGATAGATTGTCATCTATAGACATTTCTCCACCCATCCATGACACCTCTGATCACCACTCACCTGGACAGGTGACCCCGGCTCTGCTCTCCTCTGACCGGCTGACCCCATTCTCCGCAGTACAGGTGATGTTCCAGGGCCCTGGTGGTTCCACAATAGCTGTAATGTTATTGGTGGAAGAGGAAGAGGAATAATTCCCCTCGACTCCTCCAATCACGGATAGATGGATATTCGGCATAGATCCCACCTCCACCCTGCAGGAGATCTCAGCACTGCCACTCCGAAAACATGAGACATCAAGGAGCGGAACCAATACTGGAACTGAGACAATCATTTCCATTGATAAGGTCCAATATATACACAGCATGTCCCTCCCCCATCCTTACCTATAAACAGGTGTGCAGACATCTTCCTTGAGACTGGAGGAGATAGATTGTGTCTGTGTGCACGTCTCCCCCAAACACTAAATCCCCCCACTAACATTACACCCATTTCCTTCAGTCATTTGACCCCCATACACAGAGCTATACAATCTTATCTGGATGACCGGCTGTAAGAACATTGTATATTGTACATGGCTACTGCTGTGTGAGAGATATTCTATACATTGTAATACAAAGTGGAGGAAAATTAGCAGAAAGGGGAGGGGCTGCCCAGCATGACCAATCAAAATGCTCTGTTCCTTTTTCTGAGAGCAGAGATCTGATTGGTTGCTGATGGCAGAAATTCCACCTTCCAATATGTGTGTACAGCTGCATCCCCATAGACTAACAGGCGGCTCCAGCTGTACACACAATCCATTCATTCACATTGTATGGGCCAGAGATCCTGTGTGAATGAGCCCTTCATTTTTAATTTTTTTTTTTAAATATTTGTATGGATTTTTTATTTCTGCAATGTTTGTAGGGGGGGGGGGGGGTTGGGCTTTGATAAAGTCTCATGAGTATAAATAGACCCCTGAAGTCTCACTTTTGAGACAGAGAAAGGGACTGAGGAAACACATTCTCCAGTTCCATTTTGCAGCCTCACCTGCCTCAGAATGAATGAACAGGAAGAGCTCTGCGCAGACTTCCTGCTCATTCATAATCTGAAGCATAGTAAACACACTTTAATGCGCTTCAGTTATTAATGGACACAGGAGTGATTGGTACCGATCGCTCACTGTGTTCATTCAGGAAAGGACAGAGCCGGTAAATACATATTTACTGACCCCTCCCCCACTCTGCATCCTGAAATGATCCCCCGCAGCATCAGGTGGGAGAGGGGAGGAGGGAGCTGGCAGAGCTGCAGGGAAGTGGGGGCACGGGGGGGGGGGCAGCAGGCACAGACATGTAATCATTACAGAGAGCACAGAGAGGGTGATTGATGCGGTGGGGGGGGGCAATTAGAAGAACCAATCCCCTGTATGCAGCAGCTGAAAGCAGCTGGGTGGGGGGGAGGAGAACGTGGTACAATATTGACAGTGAGAGTCCATGCAAAAAGCCCGTGCTGAAAGGTGAACACACTTTCTGGCAGGATCAACAGGTGCTCTAAGTGCTTGAATCCACCACCGAGTGAAATGGCCTCTCACCTCACGCTTATTGGACATAAGCATAAAATCAAATCAAGGTATCATGACGCGATCTTCCCCTTATCACAGGCGGTAGATGGGGTGTCCCTCCCTTGTATTCCACCAAAGAGACCTCACATTGACCAGGTAAAACGCCACAATGTTCCCAGAGCGGACCTTGCACTGATCACAGATAAGCTTCAGCCAGCAGCTCCCCTTAAACCATGAGACTCCTCTGCTGCCAATTTCAGCGATGTCTCTTCAGCGATTATCTCGGGAATAGGTTCAATAACAGACAATGCAAGTAAATTGGTGGATACCTTTTTAAAACCCTTTGTAACTGCCTTACCCTCCTTCGTGCGGGATACAATACATTTCCTGCAAAAAATACAAGATGTTATTGTTCCAGCAAACTGCCTATTAGTCACGATAGACGTCGAGGCGTTATACAGTTCTATCCCGCACGATCGAGGGCTAGCGGCAGTTAGACGCATACTAACGCGAGGATCCACCTTTGATGCATATGGGGAGTTTATCCTGTCCATCCTCCAGTTTATTTTGTTCCATAATGTTTTCACCTTCAATGGCTCCCACTACCTCCAGGTGCAAGGCTTAGCGATGGGCACCTGTTGTGCCCCATCCTACGCCAATCTGTACCTGGGGGAGTGGGAGCACGCCCTTCTTGACTGCGATGAGACTTCGATGTATATGGACCACATTATTATGTGGGTCCGATACATCGATGATATTTTCATGCTGTGGCATGGACCACGGGATCTTCTGGATAAATGGATGGACAGGATGAACAAAAACGATTTTGGTCTCAATTTTAAGATGAATTGCGATTTACAACAAGTAACCTTTCTTGATGTGGAAATCCACAAAGGCGATGATGGTGTTCTCCACAGTGGGCTGTTTCGGAAGCCCACTGCTGGAAACACCATACTCCATGCCTCGAGTTTTCATCCTCAGAATCTGGTTCGGTCAATCCCATACAGCCAATATCTCAGGGCCAGGAGGAACTGTACCGATTTGGTGCAGTTCCAAAAGGCTGCTGACGATCTACAACAGAGACTACTCAAGAGAGGGTATACAAAATCTACCCTAAAAAAAGCATACAAAAAAGCTTTGATCAGTGATAGAGCACTATTGCTGGCACCCAAAACCTCTAAACCTGCTGAAAACACTCTTAGAATCATAACAAAATATTCGGAACAACATCCCGAAATTAAAAAGATCGTCACGAGATATTGGCATATGCTCTCTCTTGACCCCATTTTGGGCAAACATGTTACAACATATCCTCAATTCACCTACAAGAAGGTCCCCGCCTTAAGGGACCAACTTGTACAAAGTGAATTCATGGCTCAAAAAGGGAAAGACCACTGCAAGGTTAAAGGAACTTATGTGCGGTACATGCAGATATTGCAGATACATGTACACGAGTAAGGACCCAATACTACCTAATGGCCAGATTTTTAGGCCGCAACATTTTGCCAACTGCCGCACCCACGGGGTGGTATACCTGCTCCTCTGTGGGTGCGTATGTTTTTATGTTGGGAAAACCAAACTCGAGTTCACAAAACGTGCCTGCAGACACATTAAAAGTATACAAACACGTAACCCAGAGCTCCCATTAGGACGCCATGCCGCCTTGGTCCATCCCGACAAATTTCCCAAAATCAAATTTCTGATATTGGATAGAATCCATCCAAACCCCAGAGGAGGGGACTGGAACAAGACCCTCCTCCAAATGGAGTTATGTTGGATCTACCGATTAAAGGCCACTGAGCCACCAGGTCTGAATGATTTAATTTCATTCAGACCGTTCCTTGAGGGTTTCACATCTGGAGGCATGGAAAGATGAGCCATGCCCCTGATTTGATTGAGAGACTCTTGCATTATGATGACCTGTTTGAGGGCGCCTTGCTGACAGGCGAACGACCGATGTTATACTTAATTAATTGAATATTTGGTATCCCTTGATGCTCTCTTTCCTGTTGATATACTAGTGACCAATATTATCATAACTATCTTGCTTCCCTTTTCCCTGTCCTGCTCCTTGTTCGTCCTTTTCCTTTCATCTATTTTTGTCATTACCTTACAATGTGATTTTGTAACCTTCCTTATATAATAGGTTGTCTTACATATATGTGTTATATAAATACCTTGCTTCCATACCTAAGCACTGTTGTATACAAATGTTTGAGCATATCCTCGAGTTGTCCAATCATTAGCTAAGTCCGTTTTCTATTAATTTATATATTTATAAAATTTCCATTTAACTAGAATTTTTACAAACTTTAAGGCAGTTCGTATGCTTGTTATATGTAAGATACGAGCTGTCCGTCTTTGTTTCAAATATTCAATTTCTCTGGTGCAGTCCTACACCAGATAATTAGGTTTCTCCTATTAGTATTCAGAGTTCAAATGCTTGAAGACAATTATTGTCTTTAGATGTGCATGTAGGAGCAGCCCGGCACGGTAAGGCGGACACCACCTAGTGGCGCCCGCACAGATAGGCGTCCATCATTCCATCTCCACCTCTATCAGAGGTCGGCGGTGCACGCCTCACACACTTGTTTGCGGCTCACGCAGATGAGCAGTGTTTCCGTGTCGGTGGAACGCACCGGCCGCTCACGCTTCCGCCGGATATCCGGCTGGGGGCGTGTCCGGCTCCTACGTTCCAGGGTACCTCGACGGCTATCAGCAGGATGCGTGTAATTCAGCTGAAATGTTTTTCAGCTGATTACTACGCTATTTAAGCCCTGTGTGCCTGGCATCAGAGCTGCTTGCTCTTTTGCCGGACACACAGGTCTTGTGAGGCGCTCTCCCCTCGGTGAATGATTTTTTGCCATATCCAAGGTAAGAAAGAAATTCTTTTTAAATTACTTCATTCAAACACTGCTGATCCTTTTCTATGAGCTCTCTTAACACCGGCTATGTATATGACGCCTAATGGAACCCTCCAGCCTCTACTATAACTAACTGGGACCTCTTATTGCCATTGATATTTCAATTGGCATTACATATATTTTTATATATATTGCCTATATTTATTTTTCATTCTGTTTTATACATCCCTATTTTGATGCCTAATTCTTCTATGTCACATTGAGAGTATATAGGGCTGGAGGCTATTTTTCTTTTTTTTTCTTTTTTGTTCCTCTTTTTCGGCGCACTATACATGCCCGGTTTTTGAATTAGTTCTTGTAATAACTATGCGATTCTCATTCAGCAGATTTGCTGTTACATGAGGTTCCAGCTGCTCCTACCCAGCCTCCAACTGAGACTGGCCAGCACACAAATTCTGAACATCAAGGATTTTGGCTTAGACCTTTACATCTCTGAAAACGGCACCCCTTATGGACAACATTGATATGCTGACCATTTGTTTTTAAATTGCCTAGGCAGGCTACGTATACTTATCACCACAGTGGACTATGTAAGTGTTACGCTGAGCGCTCCGGGCCTCCTGCTGGCCTCGGAGCGCTCACAGCGTATGCCTCCAGGCAGCACTCCAGCGTCTCGGCGTGTGCGTCCCTGCTCTCTAGGGCGCGCGCGCGCCGGGACTCTTAGATTCAAAGGGCCAGTGCACCAGTGATTGGTGCCTGGCCTAAAGTGGTTATTAAGGGTTAAGGTTTGTGAGAGGTAGTGCTGACTTAATTAGGCTTCACCTGTGCACTACCCATAAATACCTTCTCCTCCCACAGCTTCCTGCCGGATCTTTGTGCCTTGTGCCTTTGAGAAAGCGTTCCCTGCTGTGTTTGTTCGCTTTGCCTGTTGCCGAACCCGTTGCTACCGACTACTCGCCTTTGAACCTTTGCCGCCTGCCCTGACCTCTGCTACGTCCGACTACACTCTTGCCTACTCCCTGTGTACCACGCCATATCAGCTGCCAGAGGGGTCGAGTTGTTACTAGGGGACACGACCTGGTAGTTACCGCCGCAGCAAATCCATCCCGCCTTGCGGCGGGCTCTGGTGAAGACCAGTAACTGCTTAGAACCGGTCCTCTAGTACAACCCGTGCCATCGCCTCTCTGGTCCAGAGGATCCACTACCAGTCCTGCCGGTTCGTGACAGTAAGATCCGGCCATGGATCCCGCTGATGTTCCCCTGCCAAGCCTAGCGGACCTCACCACCATTGTGGCCCAGCAGGGTCAACAGCTGGCTCAGTTGACCGCTATGTTGCAGCAGCTCCTGCCTTCTCAGCAACAGCCAGCACCTCCGCCTGCAGTTGCCACCGGTTCCAGAATCTGTTTGTCCCTACCAGACAAATATGACGGAGATCCAAAGCAGTGCCGTGGGTTCCTGTCGCAGTGCTCTCTCCACCTTGAGCTACTGTCCGACCAGTTTCCTTCTGAGCGAGCCAAGGTAGCCTTTATTCTCAGTTTACTGTCCGGGAAGGCCCTGGCCTGGGCTACACCACTATGGGACCGCGCAGATCCTGCCACCGCTTCCGTCCAGAGCTTCTGCCTAGAGTTCCGGAATGTTTTTGAGGAGCCTGCCCGGGTTACCTCTGCAGAGACTGCCTTACTAAACTTGACCCAAGGAGATTCTTCCGTGGGTGACTATGCCATTCAGTTCCGCACCCTGGCCTCTGAGCTGAACTGGAACAATGAAGCCCTTTGCGCCACCTTCAAGAAGGGACTTAACAGCGAGATAAAGGACGTCCTGGCTGCACGTGAGCTTCCTTCCACCCTTAGTGACCTCATCTTGCTGGCCACTAGGATAGACAAGCGTTTCGCCGAAAGACAAGAGGAACTCCTCCTTGAAAAGGAAAAAGCTCGTCCTAGACGTTACCCTCGTCTGGCTCCCGTTTTTCTGCGTCCACCTCAACCCGCTACTGGGCCTCCCGCCATGGAGGCCATGCAGGTGGATCGGTCACGCCTGACTCCGCAAGAACGAAGCCGCCGCAGAGACGAGAACCTGTGTCTGTACTGTGCCAGTACTGAGCACTTCCTTAGAGATTGTCCTCTCCGTCCACCACGTTCGGGAAACGCTCGCACCTAGTAAACGTGGGAGAGGCGTTGCTAGGTGTGGATTCTTCCTCTCCACGTCTCATCATACCTGTGCAGTTGATCATCTCTTCCAAGTCCTCTTTCTCCGCAACCGCCTTCTTGGATTCCGGTTCAGCAGGCAACTTCATTCACGCCTCCTTGGTTGACAAATACCGTATTCCAGTAATCCGTCTACCCAAGCCGTTTTTCATCTCTACTGTTAACGGTGAGAGACTCTCTGCCACCGTGCAGTTCCGTACCCAGCCTCTGCAGATGGACATCGGAATATTTCATACCGAGACTTTAGAGTTCTTTGTCCTTCCCTTCTGTTCCTCCGAACTCCTCCTGGGTCTGCCGTGGCTTCAACGTCATAGTCCTGTCCTGAATTGGTCCACCGGTGAGATCCTGCGTTGGGGTTCCTCCTGTTCTGACCGCTGTCTCAAGCCTGCTCTGGTCAAACAGGACCCGCAAGTTTCTCCGCCTCCAGGGCTGCCCAAGCCATACCATTCCTTTGCAGATGTCTTCTGCAAGAAACAAGCTGAGGTTCTTCCTCCTCACCGACCCTATGATTGCCCGATCGACCTGATACCCGGTTCTACTCCACCTCGGGGCAGAATTTATCCTCTCTCACCTCCTGAGACTCTTGCCATGTCTGACTATATACGTGAGAACATACAGAGAGGATTCATAAGAAAATCTTCTTCTCCTGCTGGGGCCGGTTTTTTCTTCGTGACAAAAAAAGACGGCTCCCTCCGCCCCTGCATTGACTACAGAGGTCTTAATAAAATTACCATCAAGAACCGTTACCCTCTGCCTTTAATATCTGAGTTATTTGATCGTCTCCGAGGGGCAAAGATCTTCACTAAATTGGACCTTCGGGGGGCCTATAATCTGATCCGTATCCGTGAGGGAGACGAATGGAAGACCGCCTTTAACACAAGGGACGGCCATTTTGAGTATTTGGTGATGCCCTTCGGCCTCTGCAACGCACCTGCTGTCTTCCAGGAATTTGTCAATGATATTTTCAGGGACTTATTTTACACCTGCGTGGTCGTATACCTGGATGATATCCTCATCTTCTCCTCCAATTTGGACCAACACCGAGCCCATGTGCGACAAGTCCTTACTCGTCTTAGGAGGAATCGCCTGTACGCTAAACTTGAAAAATGTATTTTTGAACGGACCTCCCTGCCTTTCCTGGGATACATTATCTCAGCCCAAGGACTTCAAATGGACCCAGCCAAGCTCTCTGCGGTTCTGGATTGGCCGCGTCCCTCTGGTCTCCGAGCCATACAAAGATTTCTGGGCTTTGCGAACTACTACAGGCAATTCATCCCTCACTATTCCACTCTGGTAGCTCCTATCGTGGCTCTCACAAGAAAAGGAGCTAACCCCAAATCCTGGCCTTCCCAAGCCGAGGAAGCCTTCCAGTCCCTGAAATCCGCCTTTGCCTCTGCACCCGTTCTCTCTAGACCAGATTCCACCAAACCTTTCTCTCTTGAAGTGGATGCCTCCTCGGTGGGAGCCGGAGCTGTCCTCATCCAGAAGTCCTCCAGGGGCAAGACTTCAACTTGTGGCTTCTTTTCAAAGACATTCTCTCCCGCAGAGAGAAATTACTCCATTGGGGACAGAGAACTGCTTGCTATTAAATTGGCACTGGAGGAATGGAGACATTTACTCGAGGGCGCCACACATCCTGTGTACATCTTCACAGACCACAAGAACCTGGCTTATCTCCAGTCTGCTCAGAGACTAAATCCCCGTCAGGCCCGTTGGTCTCTGTTCTTCGCCCGCTTTAATTTTGAGATCCATTTCCGTCCGGCTTGTAAGAACATTAGGGCAGATGCTCTGTCTCGCTCCTCTGATGTGGTGGGCGACGAGTTAACACCTCAATATATTATCCCTCCAGAACGCCTTATTACAGTCGCTCCCGTGGACCTGCGCCTTCTTCCTCCTGGCAAATCCTACGTACCTCCACGTCAGCGGTTGCGAATTCTCAAGTGGGGCCACGCCTCCCATTTTGCCGGTCATCCAGGGGTGCTAAAATCTCTCCAACTAATCTCCCAAAGGTACTGGTGGCCTTCTTTGGAGAAAGATGTCTCGGACTTCGTCCAGGCCTGTATGATTTGCGCCCGGGATAAAGCACCTCGCCAGAAACCAACGGGTCTCCTCTTGCCTTTACCTGTTCCTGAAGTTCCCTGGTCTCACATCGCTATGGACTTTATTACAGATCTTCCCTCCTCCCATGGCAAGTCCGTTATTTGGGTCGTGGTGGATCGCTTCTCCAAGATGGCTCACTTTGTACCCCTGCCCGGTCTACCCTCTGCACCCATGTTGGCCAAACAATTTTTCCAGCACATCTTCCGTCTCCATGGCCTTCCCGAACATATTGTCTCGGATCGTGGGGTACAATTCGTCTCCAAATTCTGGAGGGCTCTATGTGCTCAGCTCGGGATCAAATTGGACTTCTCTTCTTCTTACCATCCTCAGTCTAACGGCCAAGTAGAACGGGTGAACCAAATTTTGGGTGACTATCTGCGTCACTTTGTGTCCTCACGCCATGACGACTGGGCTGATCTACTTCCCTGGGCGGAGTTCTCCTACAACTACAAACAATCCTCTGCTTCTAACAAGTCTCCTTTCTTTGTAGTTTTTGGCCGTCATCCTCTTCCACCTCTGCCACAGTCTCCCACCCCTGTCACCGGTACCTCCGATATATTCTCTGTCAAGGAGATCTTGGCGACCAAGATCTCCCGGGGGAAAAAAATTTTTTTGGTCGACTGGGAGGGCTGCGGTCCTGAGGAGAGGTCATGGGAGCCGGAGGAGAACATCCTGGACCACAGTCTCATCCTCAAGTTCCTCGGTACCAAAAGGAGAGGGAGACCAAAGGGGGGGGTACTGTTACGCTGAGCGCTCCGGGCCTCCTGCTGGCCTCGGAGCGCTCACAGCGTATGCCTCCAGGCAGCACTCCAGCGTCTCGGCGTGTGCGTCCCTGCTCTCTAGGGCGCGCGCGCGCCGGGACTCTTAGATTCAAAGGGCCAGTGCACCAGTGATTGGTGCCTGGCCTAAAGTGGTTATTAAGGGTTAAGGTTTGTGAGAGGTAGTGCTGACTTAATTAGGCTTCACCTGTGCACTACCCATAAATACCTTCTCCTCCCACAGCTTCCTGCCGGATCTTTGTGCCTTGTGCCTTTGAGAAAGCGTTCCCTGCTGCGTTTGTTCGCTTTGCCTGTTGCCAAACCCGTTGCTACCGACTACTCGCCTTTGAACCTTTGCCGCCTGCCCTGACCTCTGCTACGTCCGACTACGCTCTTGCCTACTCCCTGTGTACCACGCCATATCAGCTGCCAGAGGGGTCGAGTTGTTACTAGGGGACACGACCTGGTAGTTACCGCCGCAGCAAATCCATCCCGCCTTGCGGCGGGCTCTGGTGAAGACCAGTAACTGCTTAGAACCGGTCCTCTAGTACAACCCGTGCCATCGCCTCTCTGGTCCAGAGGATCCACTACCAGTCCTGCCGGTTCGTGACAGTAAGTTACTGTTAAAAATCTTTTTCAATGTAATAAATAAATGCATATGTTAAATGTTGAAACTAATTTGTTCTGTATTGATCAACCACAGACCACCCTCCAAGGGTACCCCTGAGGAAGGAGTTCCAAGAGACTCCGAAACGCGTCGGGTTTTAACCCAGGGGTCGTGTGGTCTCTAGTTCGACTGTTAGTTGTAAAGTATTTTATAGCTTGCCTTATGTTTTTACTATTTCTTCTGTATGATTAAATAAAGTATCGCCTTTTTATACAATTGGTTGTTTTTTATCTTGGTGCCTAAAAAGTCCCACCCCCAGGGGAATTTCCTTTTTTGGTTGTGCTCTTGTACAATGCAAGTTCTGCCTGCCTCTCCTCCCTATCTGCCGGTCCGTCAGTCCCCCAGTTCTACAAATAATTGGCCAGTAACTGTTGTCACTGTGTGTAGCACAGTTAACACAGCAAAAGAGGCCAAATTTTTGCAAGACTAAAATACAATCTTAGAAAATTATACTGTTAAATAACACCCTGCTTCAATATGTGGTATTGGGGGGCCACTGGTCTATCACACCAGTTGTTCAAAAAATTGGCCAGTGAGTTTGGCACTGTGTGTACCAGACTTAACTCAGCAGAAGAGGCAATATTGTTGCAGGACACAAATACACTTGTAAAGGAATACTCAGATAACACCCCACTTCAATATGTCAATATGTGGTATTGGGGGGGGGGCACTGGTCTATCACACCAGTTGTTCCAAAAATTTGCCAGGGAGTTTGGCACTGTTTGTAGTATTGCTGCAGCAACGCTCAGTCACCACACCTGTCACAATGCTGCACAGTGCACAATACTACTAATCCACTATAATATGCTTTCTACAAAGTATATTATACTGTAGATTACCCCCCTCCCCCCCCCCCCCCATATAGTGCACTGACTGCACAACAATGCCAAAAAAATTGCAGCCCTTTAAATTACTTTTGTGGACATAAACAGAGCGATTTGTGTCACTGCAGATGCCGATTTCTAACTGCCCCTAAGGCACAGACTGGATACCTTTTCCCATTCTGAAGAGAGACTGGACCTATACCGAAATACCAGCCCTGAAAAGGACTTTTGTGGACATTAACAGAGCGATTTGTGTGACTGCTGTCGATCTCTAACTGACCCTAAAGCACCGACTGGATACCTGCCCCTAACCTGAAAAGATACTGTAGTAGACCTATACCGAAAATACCAGCCCTGAAAAGGACTTTTGTAAATCTTAACAGAGCTATTTGTGTCTGGCAATCTCTCCCTGATGCGTCAATCCTTGTGTAGTGATGACTGTGCTCGTGCGCACGTTTGGGAGATTGCATGCGATGGCGGTTTTTCAAAGCCTATGGTCGTGCTTTCAGTGACAGCTAAGTGACCCACAAAACAATGATTCTGCAGTAGTTTAATCTCTGTTTTGTCCCCTATCAGGGGCCGGTATATGGAATAGATTTTAGGAACTGGGAGATGGAAAAAGATGGTTGGTCGGTCCTCTTACTTCCAATTTGGGGCACTGCGCGTGCGCCGTGCAATGTACTGTGCCACACTATATGAGTGGCGGGCAGTGGGCACAGTACAGCCTGTGGGCCTGACACTCACTGGCAGGCAACTGCAATTATATTACAGAGGAAAAATTTAATACATTTTTATCTGCAAGGTACTGTGCCACCCGATATGAGTGGTGTGCACACAGTGCAGTCTGTGGGCCTGTGGCCTCTCACACATGGGCAGGCAACTGCAATATATATATATATATATATATATATATATATATATATATATATATATATATATATAATAAATAAAAGCAGACTGATGTACCAGCCCTAAAAAAGGGGCTTTTTGGGGTGCTGTCAGGACGCTGTCCTTACAGGAGATGAGTCTTTGAGGACTGGAGTGGACACAGAACAGGCCAGCTAACTATTTCCCAATCCCTATTAATTCAGCAGCAGCAGCACTCTCCCTGCTCTAACTAACACTGCAGCTTCAGAATGAATCTAAGATGGATGCTGTCCTTGCTTTTTTAATAGGAGGTGGGAGGGTCTGGGAGGGAGGGTATGCCGATTGGCTGGAATGTGTCTGCTGACTGAGGTACAGGGTCAAAGTTTGCTCAATGATGATGTATAGGGGGCGGACCGAACATTGCATATGTTCGCCCACCGCAGCGAACGCGAACAAGTGATGTTCGCCGGGAACTGTTCGCCGGCGAATAGTTCGGGACATCTCTACACACCTGGGGGCGGCTGAGGTGGTTTGCTAAGACATTCTGAGACCCCTTCAGATGAATAGCTGAAATGGAGGCAAGATTTTATCTCGGCCCAAGAGAATATTTTCTGGGCTATGAACTGCAATCCCCGACTTCGTGTACCTCCCTGTTTGTTTAGGTACGCCACCGTTGCTATGTTGTCGGATCGAATCTGCAGATGACTTCCCTTTATGCCTATCTGAAAGACCTCTAAGGATTTTTGTACTGCCATGAGCTCTTTCTGATTTGACAAGGTCTGTGCTTCTAGCGGGACTATTCTCCTTGTGCTAATTGGCTCTGGTGATGTGCCCCCCACCCGGAAGAGCTTGCGTCTGTGGTTATTCTTTGAGATACTTGAATAACCCAGTTCAACCCCCTTCGTAAGGTGAAGTGGCAATCTCCACCACCATAGGGTTCTTTTTACCCTGGGGGGAACTTTCACCTTCAGTTCCATGGAGTCTGGAAATCCGTCCCAGTTTAACAGGAACCATTGGAGGGGACGCTGTTGATACCGTGCCCAAGGGACAGTTGAAAAACAGGAGGTCATGAGGCCTATGACTCTTGTGATGTCCCTGAATGAGACCCACTGGTTAGTTTGTAAAGAAGCCACCATTTGAAACATCTTGAAAACCTTGAGTTTTGGGAGAAAAATCTTCTGATCCAGAGAGGAGATCTCGTATCCGAGATAGGTCACTCTCTGGGAGGGTGTTAGGCAAGATTTCTGTTTGTTGATCATCCAGCCCAGTGACCCAAGGAACTCCTGAACTGTCTGTCTCCAGTTTCTGACCTAAATCCGCCACTACTAGGAGGTCGTCCAGGTAGGGGATGATCATAATGGACTTCTGTCTCAGCAGGGCTAAAACTTCCCCCAGGACTTTGGTGAAAATACGAGGGGCTGAGGATAACCCGAAGGGCAGCGCCTGAAATTTATAGTGTCTGATTTCCGGCCCTAGCTTCACTGCTAGTAACTTCTGGTAAGCCAGGTAAATGGGGAGTGAAAATAAGCATCCTTTAAGTTCAGTGTTGCCATGAAACATTTCGGATACAGCAGGCTTCCTATGGAATGCATCCTATCAATGGTCAATGAAAATGCTTGTACCTTATCAAGAGATTTAAAATCAATCGATAACTCCCCGAGGGTTTTCTCATCACAAAAATGTGGGAGGAAAACCCTTTGCCCTGTTCCTACTTTGGAAGAGGTATTAATACCTTTTGATCTACTAACTCTCTGATCTGGAGACTTAGAGCAGCTGCTTTGGCTCGATCCCTGGGTAGACTGGTAATTAGAGTTGAGCGGACACCTGGATGTCCGTGTTCGGCGGGTTCGGCCGAACTTAAAAAAAAAGTCCGGGTCCGTGTCCCGGACTTTTGCCGAACTTTTCCCGGACACCGAACCCCATTGAAGTCAATGGGGACCCGAACTTTCAGGCACTAAAATGGCTCTAAAACACCAATGGAAAGGGCTAGAGTGCTGCAAATGGCAGCAAAACGTAGTTAAGAGCATGGCAAGTGCTCTGCAAACAAATGTGGATAGGGAAATAACTTAAAACAACAAAAAAAAAAACAGAAAAATAAAACAATGTTCTTCATCTCTGAAGGACGAGGCCCATATGGAGTAGGAGGGAGGTTGAGGTGGTGGTGGATGTGGCGGTGTCATAGGCGTGCGCACAGGGTGTGCCGGGTGTACCTGGGCACACCCTAATCACCTAGGGCACATAGCATTATCGCTCTGTTTGCCAGTGAGGAGATGGGAAAGATCTCCCTCGGACCTGCTCTGCTCTATTTCTCTTTGCCAGCAGGGCAAATGTATCAGGGCCATGTAGGCAAACACATGCATGTGTATTTAAACTTTGGGGTGCACACCCTAATGCAATAGGCTGCGCACACCTATGGGCGGTGGAGGTGGAAGCGGCGGTGGAGGAGGACCAGGGCCGGATTAAGAGCATCATGGGCTTGGTGCTGAGGATTTTGAAGGGCCTTAAGGGCCGTGGCTTGGCATGCACCCAGAGGAGGAAGGGTGCAGCCATGCATGCCTAAATCAACATGGGATGCTGTCTCTGAAGCCCATAAACACATTCATGCATCGGCAACTGTCACTCCTTGTCCAGCCTTCGTACTGTGTGGGGAGGTTCTGAGGGAGCTGCCTGGGGAAGCGAGCATAGAAGCCAGACTTCTGTGTTTACAAGTGACAGAAGAGCGGTAACAGTGAATATGGCCAACCCGGGGCCTATATTAAGGTAGGGGCCTGGAGCTGCAGCTCCAATAGCCCCTATGTTAATCTGGCCCTGAGGAGGACTAGGTAGCCAACACTGCTTTTTTTCAGAAATTTTAAATGAGGGTACACCCCAAAAGAGTGAGAAAGAGCAAAAATATAACAATGGCTGGGTAAGGTTGGTATCCATCGCTATTCTGCACAAGGTACGGAAAAGTCCCGTGGGGTCCATGCCTGGTTAATTTTAATGAACGTGAGCTTGTCCACATTGTCTCTGGACAGGCGGCTGCGCTTGTCTGTAATAATGCCCCAGCCGTGCTAAATACCCGTTCAGATAATACACTGGCTGCAGGACACGCCAGCACCTCCAAGGCGTAAAGGGCAAGCTCAGGCCATGTGCCCAATTTGGAGACCCAGAAGTTGAAGGGGGCAGACCCGTTATTCAGTACGTCTAGGCGTGTGCACACATACTGCTCCACCATGTTGGTGAAATGCTGCCTCCTGCTAAGACGTTCCATATGAGCTGCTGGTGCTGCTGTTTGTTGTGGCGTGCTGACAAAGCTTTTCCACATTTCGGCCATGCTAACCCTGCCTTCTGAGGTGCTGGCGGTGCCCTGGTTGTGTTGGCGACCTCTTCCTCCTCCACATCCTCCTCTGCCTTGTGCTTCCACTGTGGCCCCGCTGTCAGATGGGAATGGCAGCAGCATCGCGTCTACCAGTGTGCGCTTGTACTCGAGCATCTTGCGATTGCGCTCCAGTGAGTGAATTAAGGACGGTACGTTGTCCTTGTAACGGGGATCCAGCAGAGTGGCCACCCAGTAATCAGCACAAGTTAGAATGTGGGCAACTCGGCGGTCATTGTGGAGACACTGCAGCATGCAATCGCTCATGTGTGCCAGGCTGCCCAGAGGCAACAAAAGGCTGTCCTCTGTGGGAGGTGTATCGTCTGTGTCCTCTGTATCCCCCCAGCCACGCACCAGTGATGGCCATGAGCTGGCCTGGGTGCCACCCTGCTGTGAACATGGTTCCATCTCCTCCTCCAGCTCCTCCTCCTCATCCTCCAGAACTGTGCCCCTGCTGGACAATTGTGTCCCTGGCGTTTGTGTGTGCAGGAACCCACCCTCGGAGCCCCTTGTGAATGACTGCCCTGAAAGCCTTGGAAATGTTACCTCTTCATCCTCCTCCTCCTCATCCTGTGCCACATCCTCTTCCATCATCGCCCGAATTGTTTTTTGAAGGAGGCATAGAAGTGGGATAGTTAAGCTGAGAACGGCGTCATCGGCACTGGCCATGTTGGTGGAGTACTCAAAACAGCGCAACAAGGCACACAGGTCTCGCATGGAGGCCCAGTTATTGGTGGTGAAGTGGTGCTGTTCCGCAGAGCGACTCACGCGTGCGTGCTGCAGCTGAAACTCCACTATGGCCTGCTGCTGCTCGCACGGTCTTTCCAGCATATGCAAGGTGGAGTTCCACCTTGTGGGCACGTCACATATGAGGCGGTGAGCGGGAAGGCCGAAGTTACGCTGCAGCGCTGACAGGCGAGCAGCAGCAGGGTGAGAACGCCGAAAGTGCGCACAGGCGGCCCGCACTTTCTGCAGCAGCTCTGACATATCGGGGTAATTTTTAAGGAACCTCTGCACCACCAAAATCAGCACATGCGCCAGGCAAGGGATGTGCGTCAAACCGGCTAGGCCCAGAGCTGCTATGAGATTTCGCCCATTATCGCACACCACCAGGCCAGGCTTGAGGCTCGCTGGCAGCAACCACTCATTTGTCTGCTGTTCCATGCTCCTCCACAACTCCTGCGCGGTGTGTGTTTTTTTCCCCCAAACAGGCAAGTTTTAAAACTGCCTGCTGTCGTTTACCCCTGGCCGTGCTGAAGTTGGTGGTGAAGGTGTTACGCTGTCCGGATGAGGAGGCGGTAGAGGATGAGGAAGCGGAGTAGGAGGAGTTAGGAACAGGAGGCAAACTGAAGCGCCCTGCAGACCTCGGTGATGGAAGGACATGCGCCAAATTGCTATCCGCCTCAGGCCCATCCGCCACTGCATTTACCCAGTGTGCCGTTAGGGAGATATAACGCCCCTGACCGTGCTTACTGGTCCACGTATCGGTAGTTAGGTGGACCTTGGCACAGATGGCGTTGCGCAGTGCACACCTGATTTTTTCCCCCACTTGGTTGTGCAGGGAAGGGATGGCTTGCCTGGAAAAGTAGTGGCGGTTGGGCACGATGTACTGTGGGACAGCCACCGACATAAGGTTTTTAAAACTGTGCGTCTCCACCAGACGAAATGACAGCATTTCAAAGGCCAAGAATTTTAAAATGCTGGCATTCAGGCCCAGGGATCTCGGGTGGGTAGGGGGGTACTTCCTCTTCCTCTCAAGTGTTTGGGAGATGGAAAGCTGAACGCTTCCACGGGACATTGTGGAGATGGTTGGTGACCCAGGTGGTGGTGTTGCTGACAGATCGTCTGTTTGCGGGGTGGCAGGTGCCGGTATCACTACAGATGTGGCTGGAGCGGCCGAGACTGCAGCAGAAGAGGAAGCAGGATGAGCCAGAGACGTTTCTTGGTTTTGAAGGTGTCTACTCCACTGCAGCTCGTGCTTTGCACTTAGATGCCTGATCATGCAGGTTGTGCTCAGGTTGAGAAGGTTTATGCCTCGCTTCAGGCTCTGATTGCACAGGGTGCAAACCACTCGTGTCCTGTCATCAGCACATTTTCTAAAGAACTTCCACGCTAGAGAACTCCTTTGAGCTGGCTTTGCTGCGCTCGTTCCCTTGCTGCGCTGGGCAGTAGCAGGCGTAGTGTCTAGGGCATGGCCGCTCCGCTTCTGCACCCTGCTCCCTCTTCTGCTGTGCTGGTGGCTCTGTGCGACCACCGCCTCTTCCTCCAAACTACTCAGGTCACCTGCATGACCTTCATTCCATGTGGGGTCGAGGACCTCATCGTCCGCCATATCATCTTCCACCCAGTGTTCACCCCTGCCCTCCTTGTCGGTCTCCACAATTCTGAATGCCGCAGCAGTTGGCACCTGCGTTTCGTCATCATCGGAGACGTGCTGCGATGGTCCTTGCATGTACTCATCTTGAGACATAAGTGGTTGGGCATCGCTGCACTCAATCTCTTCCACTTCTGGGGCAGGGCTAGGTGGATGGCCCTGGGAAACCCTGCTGACAGAGTCCTCAAAAAGAAGAAGAGACTGCTGTATGGCTTGGGGCTCAGACTGCTTGCCTGATTTGCAAGGGGGTGAGGTGAATGACGGTTGGACATCGGCTGCAGGTGCCAACTCTGACCTTTCTGCAGTAGACTGGGTGGGAGACAATGTGAAGGAACTGGAGGCACTGTCAGCAGCAAACCAATCTACTATCGCCTCTACGTGTTCTGGCATCATCGCTTCTAGAGGCGTATGATGCCCTACCAAATACTGATGCAGGTTCTGTTGCCTACTAACACTTGAGGAAGGTGTTTCACTTGTGCGTGTAGCTGGCACAGATCGACCACGTCCTCTCCTTGCAACAGGAGCTCTACCAGCAGCACCACGACCCAGGCCACGGCCCCTATTTGACGCTCTCCTCATATTTCTGTAATTTAAGATCTTGCCCTAGAAAGGTGTTTATTGAATAGCGGAACAAAACAACAACAGTATCGCACGGGTGCATCTCACAGTCAAATATGCAAACTATGCCTCAATTTAATGTTTTTTACCCCAAAAGGGTGTATATTGAATAGCAGAATAGGAAAAAGGATAAAAAACGGTGTATCTCACACATACAAACACAGACTAGGCCCCGATTAAAAAATTTTGTACCCTAAAGGGAGGATGAGGAAGAGGAGTAGGAGGAGTTGGGAACAGGAGGCAAACTGAAGCGCCCTGCAATCCTTGGCGGTGGAAGGAGATGTGCCAAACAAATTTAAAAGGTGTATCTCACACGTACCGACACAGACTATCCAGCAATTTAATTTTTTACACTCCAAAAGGGTGTATATTGAATAGCGGAATAGGAAAAATGTTATAATACGGTGTATCTCACACATACAAACACAGACTAGGCCCCGATTACAATTTTTTGTACCCTAAAGGCAGGATGAGGAAGAGGAGTAGGAGGAGTTGGGAACAGGAGGCAAACTGAAGCGCCCTGCAATCCTCGGCGGTAGAAGGAGATGCGCCAAACAAATTTAAAAAGGTGTATCTCACATGTACCGATACAGACTATCCCGCAATTTAATTTTTTACACTCAAACAGGGTGTATATTGAATAGCGGAATAGGACAAATTTTACAAAACGGTGTATCTCACATGTACAAACACAAACTAGGTCCCGATTACAATTTTTTGTACCCTAAAGGCAGGATGAGGAAGAGGAGTAGGAGGAGTTGGGAACAGGAGGCACACTGAAGCACCCTGCAATCCTCGGCGCTAGAAGGAGATGTGCCAAACAAATTTAAAAAGGTGTATCTCACATGTACCGATACAGACAATCCCGCAATTTAATTTTTTACACTCAAACAGGGTGTATATTGAATAGCGGAATAGGACAAATTTTACAAAACGGTGTATCTCACACGTACAAACACAATCTAGGCCCCGATTACAATTTTTTGTACCCTAAAGGCAGGATGAGGAGTAGGAGGAGTTCGGAACAGGCAGGAGGCAGACTGAAGCACCCTCAAATCCTCGGCAGTAGGAGATGCGCCCCAAAAATTGGAAAGGTGTATCTAACACGTACCGACACAGACTATCCACGCAATTTAATTGTTTTTACCCAAAGGTGTAGATTAAATAGCGGAATAGAAAATATTATCAAAAAAAGGTGTATGTATCTCACACGTACACAACCTGACTAGACCCCAATTACTATTTTTTGTACCCCCAAAGGCAGGATGAGGCGTAGGAGGAGTTCGGAACAGGCAGCACCCGCAAATCCTCAGAAGTATGAGATGCACCCCAAAAATTGGAAAGGTGTATCTCACAGGTACCAACACAGACTATCCCGCGATTTAATTGTTTATACCCAAAGGTTTTTATTGAATAGCGGAATAGAAAATATGATATAAAATTGGTGTGATTTATCAATAGCACATGTGAACAGCAGTGTCTTATATCATTCAGCTCTGCTGCAGGCTATGGAGGGAAAAAAAAAATTCCCCTTTTAAGTGTAATTTTTAACTAGATTAGTACAGACTATGCCTCAATTTAATTTTTTTAACCCAAGGGTGTATATTGAATAGTGGAATAGAAAAAAGTGTATGATTTTTGAAACCACTCAATAATAGCACATGTGAACACACACAGCAGTGTATGATCAGAGTCAGCACAGCAGCACTGAAGGAAAAACGCTGCACACAGTGACTGATAGAAAAAGACTTTTCTCCCTCCTCCTCAGTGGGCAAAAAAGATTGTTTTCACTGCACCCCACACACAGCAAAATCGATGTGGACCAGCTCTGCTGCAGGCTATGGAGGGAAAAAAAAATTCCCCTTTTTAAGTTTTTAATTTTTAACTAGATTAGTACAGACTATGCCACAATTTAATTTTTTTAACCCAAGGGTGTATATTGAATAGTGGAATAGAAAAAAGTGTATAACTTTTGAAATCTCTCAATAATAGCACATGTGAACACTGAACACAGCAGTGTATGATCACAGTCAGCACAGCACAGCACTGAAGGTCGGAAAAACGCTGCACACAGTGACTGATAGAAAAAGACTTTTCTCCCTCCTCCTCAGTGGGCAAAAAAGATTGTGTTCACTGCACCCCACACACAGCAAAATCGATGTGGACCACTGACACGTGCCTATCTCCAGCCTCTCCCTAAAAGGATTGATAAGATCGGTCACTGCAAACCCCCCCCCCCACACAGCAATATCGGTTGTAGAACACTGACCTTAAAAATCAGCAGCCTCGCCCTAAAATGCCCTACAACTCGCCCTGCCTAACACACTCCGACCTGTCCCTCAATTCTATCCAGACACAAATGGTTTTTTCCTGTCTGTCCCTAATCAGCAGCCAGCACGTATGATGTGTGCTCTGTCCCTGAACAAACACAGCAGAATGACGCAGCGGTGCTGGCTTGAACTTATAAAGACTTGGTCACATGCTTCAGATGGCCAATCACAGCTACTAATACATTTGTAGGCATGGCTGGGATGGCTTAAGGCCCACCAGTTAAACGCTTGTTAATTGGCTGTTGAAAGCCCGCCATGAAAAGCGCGCCAATGCATACAAAACCTGGAAATAAAATGACCGAACACGGATTTTTACCCGAATATACAGTAAAGTTTTCGGGTCCGTGTTCGGGTAACAAAAATCCAATTATTCGGTACGAACACGAACAATACAGTCTGTGTTCGCTCAACCCTACTGGTAATTAATAGCCTCTCTGAGGGTTGGGAATTGAATTCCAGTCTGTACCCTGGGGACACTAGGTCCAAAATGAAAGGGCTTGATGTAATTTCCTTCCACTGTGGGAGGAAGGCCCTTAATCTTCCGCCCACTCTGTGAAAGGAGTCATTGCGGTTTGGCGGGGTATTGATGAGGGTTAAACAAGATGCTCCCCCTATCCCTACCTTTGTGGCCAGTCCAGTGTTTCTTGGACCCGGCCCTTTCTGTCTGCCCCTGCCCTGAAAAAACCTCCGGGTATATGGGGGATTTTTATTTTCTGGAAATTACTTCTGTCAGCAGTACGTTCCAGAGCTTCTGTCAGCCCAGGGCTGGGATTGGAAGCACAGTCACCAGACCATGATTTGAGCCAGAGACTTCTACTGGCCGAATTTGCCAAAGCTGAGGTTCTGGCTGTCATTCTAACTGACTCAGTGGATGAATCAGCCAAAAAAACCAACTGCCTTGTCACTTCCTAGGGCCAGAGTGGAACACAGGAGTTCCGCCCTCTCCGTTCGTGGCGCCGGATTCAAATCTGCAGGCCGCTCTCCCTGCTCTGAATCGGCGGTGTCACGGGTACACAGCTCCCCGCTGCTCCAAGGATGCCACCAGGAACGGAAGAGGACTCCCCCTGCAATCCTTAACGACATCCACGGTCCTGTCTTCCCCAGATCAATGCGATACAGGAGACAAAGCGTTCACCCCTATGCCAGTAAGTAGGAGTACTGCACTTGGGCAGGAGAAGATGCATCTTTTTCCCAGTCTTCAAGGACAGTCCATGAGACCAGGAGTAGTTCCAGGAACATGTTACCCCCTGTCGGGAGGAAACACTAATACTGAATGTAAGGACCAGAGGGCTGCCTTTTATCTGATTGGATTTAATGTGTTTCCTGTCCTGGTAGGAGGAGCCCTAGGTCTCATGGGCTGTCCTAGAGGACGACTTGAGAAATTACAATTAAAATCGTTACCCAATCCCTCTTGTTCCTAAACTTTTCCAGAGATTGCAGTCCGCCCAAATCTTTACTAAGCTTGATTTGCACGGTGCCTACAATCTAGTGCGCATCCACGAGGGAGATTAGTGAAAGACAGCTTTTCGGACCCATTTTGGGCACTTTGAATATCTAGTCATGCCCTTCGGACTATGTAATGCACCAGCCACTTTCCAACATTTTGTGAATTACATTTTCTGAGAGTTCCTAGATCATTTTGTGATAGTGTATCTGGATGACATTCTCATTTTTAGAGATGGCCTTGCGGTTCGTCTGGCGGTTGGTCCTCGGCGAATTTTGCTTGTTCGCTACCCGCCAATTTTGCGAACACATGGCGTTGTTCGCAGCGGCCATATTAGTTTACATTGGGGAGAACTTAGACCCATGACACAGCCGTCAGGTGGAACGGGAAAGCCAATTGAAACATTTCAGCAAATGGACATGCCCCCTACCTTATAAATAGACCAGAGCAGGCGGCCATTTCACATTCTGCTTTTTGCCAGTGTAGGGAAAGGTCTGCTGTATGCATCAGGGACAGTTTGCCAGACACAAATAACTTTGTTAAGATCCACAAAAGTCCTTTTCAGGGCTGGTATTTCGGTATAGGTCTACTACAGTCTCTTTTCAGGTTAGGGACAGGTATCCTGTGGTTGTTTTAGGGGCAGTTAGAGATCGGCTGCAGTCACAAATCGCTCTGTTAATGTCCACAAAAGTCATTAAAAGGGCTGGTATTTATTTGATATAGGTGTACAATTTCTGTTCAGTTTAGGGACAGGTATCCAGTGTGCTCTAGGGACAGATCTGCAGTGACACAAATCGCTCTGTTAATGTCCACAAAAGTCATTTAAAGGGCTGCAATTTCTTTGGTATTGGTGTGCAGTGCACTATATAGGGGTGTAATCCATGGTATAATATACTTTGTAATGTAGAAAGCATATTATAGTGGATTTGTATTGTGCACTGTGCAGCATTGTGACTGGTGTGGTGACTGAGCATTGCTGCAGCAATACTACAAACACTGACAAAAGCACTTTTAATGTATTATAACTGGTGTGATAAACCAGTGGCCCTCCAATACCACATATTGAAGTGGGGTGTTATTTAACAGTATACTTTTCTAAGAGTGTATTATAGTCCTGCAAAATTTTGACTTCTTTTGCTGTGTTTACTGTGCTACACACAGTGACAACAGTTACTGGCCAATTATTTGTAGATGTGGTGTGATAAACCTGTTGCCCCCCAATACCACAGATTGAAGCGGGGTGTTATATACCTTTTTCCAGATATACTGCGATTCTCTAGAGACTTTTGTCACACGGTAATTTAAAAACATGACAGGCAGAGAAAGAGGCAGACACTTACGCAGGGGTGGTAGGGGTAGGGCAGGAGCAGTAGGCCGGAGCCAAAGTGTGAAGTTTCAGAAGGCGCGTTCGATTACGTCAAAGGACGCACCAGACTTAGTTGAGTGGCTCACTCAGCCTTCCTCTTCTGCACCCTCCTCATCCTCTCTATCTGCACCCTCTTAATTCTCTGCTGTGCGCACCCCCAAAGACACCACCACAAACACCACCACCACATACCCTCCGCTTGAGTCACTGGAATTATTTTCTGATCCATCACAAGACATTTGCGATGCGCAGCCATTGTTGGCATCGGATCAGGAAGAGGAGGTAGCAACAGCCGCCACTCAGCAGTCTGACGACAGTACCCAGATCAGCCCAAGGAGGTTGGTCCCTGCTGTTGCTGCCTACTCCGAGATCTCGATTGTTAGTGGTGGGGAAGGTGACGTGGATGAGGACGTGTCTATGGACGTCACATGGGTGCCCATAAGAGAGGAAGAGGAGGGGAGTTCATAGAGAGAGACGGACCTGCAGATAGGGAGGAGAGGCAGGCAGAACTCGCATTGCACAAGAGGTACAAAGCACACTGCAAATGTATCAAGAGCGAGCCATCAACCATGTACAGTCACATCTGGCGCTACCAGGACGCCGGCACATGGCTCCGCAGTGTGGGCATTTTGTAATGTATCCGTTGCTGACAACAGTGTTGCCATCTGCAGCCTTTGCAGTCAACGCATAAGTCGCTGTAAGCCCAACACTCACCCAGGGACATCCGCCTTAAGGCACCTGAACTCCCATCATCGAGCCCAGTGGGAGCAACACCATCAGAACTCACACTCCAGGCTCTCACCGTCCAGCCTCTTCTCCTTCTCCTCACATTTGTCCTCCACTCCACCTTCCATGATGCCGTTGTCACGTTCTGGAAAAAGGCAGGCTTCTGTGGCCCAAATGTTGGAGCGTAAAAAATGATGACGCCGGATAACCCTCTAGCCCAACGTTTGACTGCTGGCTTGCCGGAACTGATAGCCCACCAACTACTGCCATATCAACTGGTGGACTCGGAGGCCTTTCGTAAATTTGTGGCCATTGGAACACCACAATGGAAGGTCCCAGGCAGGAAATATTTCTTGCGGAAGGATATTCCAGAGCTGTATGGCCATGTTCAGCGGCAAGTGAATATATCTCTGGCACACAGTGTTGGTGCCAAGATACATCTGACTACAGACACATGGTCTAGCAAACACGGGCAGGGAAGGTATCACTTTTACTGCCCACTGGGTGAACCTTCTGACGGCCGTCAAGCATGTAACCCGTGGCACCCGTGTAGATTTGGTTGTACCGCCATGGATTGCATGCAGGCCTGCCTCTTCTCCTCCTCCTCCATCCTCCCTCTCCTCCTCGGCTGACTCCTCCTTTTCCCGCTGCTACTGTCTCTTCCGCTGCGCCGCCCAAGATCCCCAGAACCTATTCCACATGCCAGGTGAGACGTTTCCATGCTGTGCTGCATCTGTTTTGCCTGGAAGCCAAGAGCCACACTGGTCCTGCACTCCTTTCAGCTTTGCGTACACAGGCAGATTAGTGGCCGACACCGCTGAATTTGACAGTTGGTAAAGTGGTGTGCGACAACGGTGCCAATCTGCTGAGCGCGCTGAAACAGGGCAAAATAACACACGTGCCATGCATGGCACACGTCCTGAACTTGGTGGTGCAGCGATTTGTTGCCAAATACCCTGGGGTCCAGGACGTCTTGCGGCAGGCCAGGAAAATCTGGGACCATTTCAGAAGATCTTACACAGCCATGGCTCACCTTGCTGACATTCAGCGGCGACCCAACCTGCCCATCAGGAGTCTTATTTGTGACTGCCCGAAACGATGGACCTCAACATTGCATATGCTTGATAGGCTGCTCCAGCAGAAACGTGCATTTAACGACTACCTGTACGAACTCTGCGGCAGGACAGGTTCTGGGGAGCTTGGGTTTTATTCACCTCGCCAGTGGCTGCTCATGCGGGACACATGCAGACTTCTGCGCCCATTCGATGAGATCACCAAACTGGTCAGTCACAGCCAGGGTGCCATAAGTGACATTGTACCTTACGCCTTCTTTTTGGAGCGTGCATTGCAACGTTTCATTGATCAAGCCGTTGAGGAGCAGGAGCAGGAAGATGAGGAAGTCGCAATGTTGGATGAATTCCCAGTGGCTGCTACTCCATCTAAGACAAATCAACAGCAGGAGTCTGAAGAGGAGTCAGAGGATGATGGTGCTGGGTGTGGCAGGCGCAGCACTACAAAGTGCCTCATGCGCTGTGGCATCAGAAGAATTGGATCTCTCTGACTTCAGTCTAACCAGACTGTCTGTTACTCTATAAATTCCTCTAATACCGTTCTATGGAAAGCAGTAGGTTTAAAGAGCACACCAAACGCTTAAGATATCTTCTTTATTAACTTCAACTTTTCTTCATAGATAACAGTGACACTTTTGCAGCAGACAGTCCATGTACAACATGTGCTGAATACAGTATAACAATTGGTGGATATATTTCTCTCTCTATTGCTGTTTGCTGTTTGAGTTTGTTTGCTTGGGTTTGGTTTTGAGTTGTTAGAGTTGTTTGGGTTTGTTCGATAGTTTGAATTCAATAGTTTGTTTGTTTGTTTGATTTCATGTTCGAGTTTGGTGGAACTACAAGTGAACACATAACTAGTTCAGTATACAGCTCTAATCACATTACTAACAATAGGAACATTTATAACTGTTAATTACCTATTTTTGGAAACTTGCTTCCATAAAACTGCTCTGTGGATCTGTGTGTCTATTCAGCTCTCTTCTGTAGTGGAAAATGAGAAGGCTGGCTGAAGCATGAGGCTTCAGAGAAAAAATGGGTGTAAGGCTGGCTGTGATTGGCCAAGACTGTTGCTGAGTGTGAGATTGGCTGTGATTGGCCACAAACTCCTTATGGGTAATAAAGTTTAACTCTGTGCTTTCTGGTTTAAATTCTGCTGTGTCTGAGCTTACCTTACATGCATATAAATGAATCTTACAGGCAAATTTCCTTTTGCTTCTGTGAACACAACATACAACTGTTATGTGACATCCAAACATGAAATC
This sequence comes from Pelophylax lessonae, assembly GCF_965119305.1. Taxonomy (NCBI): domain Eukaryota; kingdom Metazoa; phylum Chordata; class Amphibia; order Anura; family Ranidae; genus Pelophylax; species Pelophylax lessonae. The sequence goes on along the minus strand of NC_138769.1, from coordinate 3,694,570 downwards.
ACAGTAAATAACTCTGCTTTTGTCTCTCACATATAAACATATGCACTGTATTGAGGTTATTAGCAGGTCTAGCTGTATATGCATGTAGGTCATATTAGCAACCTAGGACAGGTTCTAGCTGGCCAGCTACACTGGGGGGGGGGGCGGATGAGGAGGAGCAAGAAGAGCATGCTTTAAATCTTTCTGGGATCCCTGGTGTTATCCGTGGATGGGGGGAGGAGAACGAGTACGACATTATCCTGGATGATGAGCTGGAAGCAGGCCACTACACCGCTTCCAGTTTAGTGCGAATGGGGGCCTTCATGCTCCAGTGTTTTAAGGGAGACCGCCGTATAAAAAGCATAAAGGCCAAGGATCGGTACTGGGTGGCAACGTATTTAAACCCCCGGTACAAACAAAAAATGGCGGAAACGTTACCACAATCACAGAGGGCGGTCAGAATGCCGCACTTCCAGGCCTTGCTGAGGGAAGTGCTGCCAGAGGAATTTCCAGTCACAGAGAGACAGTTGCGGGTAACAATCCAACAGCGCCTGCAAGAAGAGGGTGGTTTGAAGATGTCTGGTCACTTCAGATATGAGATCCTTCTTTAAGCCGAACCATCAACAGCTGTACTCCGGATCCAGCATCAGGGAAGGCCTAGAGCGACAGGTGTCCGACTACATCGATGAACCTCTAGACTACTGGGTGGGCAGGCTTGACCTCTGGCCAGAGCTTGCACGATTTGCAATGGAAATGTGTGCTTGCCCCCCATCCAGTGTCCTGTCCAGGAGGACGTTCAGCGCTGCAGGGGGGATCGTGACCGATAAGCGCACTCGCCTAGCTCATGAAAATGTAGACTTCCTCACATTTATAAAAATGAATGAGGTATGGATCTCTGAGGAATTCAACACATGTGAACAGTAGACCATGTTTCATTGAAATTCCTCATGCCAGGCCACAAATATCCGCCAGACCGCCATCCACCCACAACAATTCCTGGTCCTTGGCTTTGCTACATACAGCAGCATAAAAGGCATTTCATGTCCATGGAATGGCAAATTTTTGCGGCCTTTCAGGGCCGACAATTATTTTTTCTGTGAATGCCTAATGTACCTCCAGCCATAGAATACAACGTTCTTAGCTGTCAGGTAAACCCATGTGGGCTAATTTTTGGGGCCTATACAGGCCGACACATACTTCTGTATCCTGTGAATGCCTAATGAACCTTCAGCCACAGAATACAACGTTCTTAGCTGTCAGTTAAACCCATGTGGGCTAATTTTCGGGGCCAATACTGGCCGACACTTACTTCTTTATCCTGTGAATGCCTAATGTACCTCCAGCCACCAAATACAACGTTCTTAGCTGTCAGGTAAACCATTGTGGGCTATTTTTTGAGACCAATACTGGCCGACACTTACTTCTGTATTCTGTGAATGCCTAATGTACCTCCAGCCATCAATTACTACGTTCTTAGCTGTCAGGTAAACGCATGTGGGCTAATTTTTGGGGCCTAGAACGGCCAACACTTGCTTCTTTATCCTGTGCATGCCTAATTTTTCAGGAATTGAAAAACAATGGGTCTGTAAAGGTTTTGCCAAATTGTGGAATGGATGCGGACCAATTTTACAGATGTGTGAATGGACCCTATATGTATTAGACATGTATTTACCGGCTGCTGTCAGTTCTGGCTGATTTATGAAAAAAAAATAAAAAATTTAGGGCAACTTTTCCAATTGCAATACTTCTGTTATGACATTGTCCATGTGGTGGGACCATTTGTGCACAGCTAGTACGTCTTTTGTGGCTGCTAATATGATCTAAAAGGTTTTTAAAGTTCGCCTCCCATTAAAGTCAATAGGGCCGCCGCGAACTTGCGATTTGCTGACTTTTGAGAAAATTTGCAGCTGACGGTCGCGAACCGCCCCGGCCGATGTTCGTCCATCACTAAATGACGCGCCTGCACCGGAAGTGACGAGCGGGGCCTATGCAGGCGCATTGATTCCTGGGAGCGATGATGTTCAGCTCCCAGGAATCAATGCAAGAAGGAAGTGATGGCGCGGGCCGTGGCCGCGGAGGGAGGAAGTGGAAGGAAGGTGAGTATATTTTCTTCAATAACAAGGTAAGTAAGCAAAAAAAAAATCATGACTATCCATTTCTTTTACAGGTGACACTCAGCAAGCGGATGGCCCAAAGTGCATTTTGTGGCCGGAACTCCGCTTTAATTAAGTGATTCGAGCTCCAAATGCCGACAAAGAACCGCAAGGCCTTGCTAGGGTAGTGACTCCATTGATTAATTCTTAAAGGGGGCCCCCAGACTTCAAAGTGATTATGCCAGTTATGTAGATTTAGTCTTTTTGTTGGGGAGAACATAACAGTTATTGCTGAGTATATTTGGCTCAAGTTGCTTTATAGTGAATGATACATTATTGCATCATAGTCACTCTGACTTATTACAAATATATAATACAATATCTATTGATAAGTATCTGATCTAAGTTGGAGTTTGTGCCTCAAGTCTCATATCTATTATTGGGAGTTGGGGGATCAAACTCTAATTCCTGATTGTATATTTGTTGGGTTGATTCTGTATCCAATGCATTCAATGTAATCCAGTAAACAGTTACACCGGTATATAAATGTCAGAGTATTTCTAATCTAATATGTCTGAACCTGTAGTGCCCAGCGGGTCGGAGATTCCTCAGGGTCCAGGGAGTGCAGAGGAGGTGCTATCACCAAGCAGCCCCCATGGGGGTCGTGCTACAACTGTCAACCAGGAGATCATCCATTGTGTGCAGGGTGGGTCCCAGTGCCCCCCCCTCCCCCTCAGGGGCTCATGCACAGGGAACACCCTGCACACATGGATGATACGCCACTGTCACTCCTGGGCAGTGGTGTCACTTCAGGGGGACAATTGCCCCAGCTAAATTATTCCTTCCCACAAGTGGACTGACCATTCAGAAACTCAGAGTCCCGCAGCCAATAGCGCTGCTTATTGGAGTATATGGGAGGACTTGTGCCTCCTCCCACCCATCGTCAGCCAGTCAGCAGGCACTGTGCCCCTCCCCCCTCCAGCCTGCCACATATGACTGTAAACAGATGCAGGAGACTGGAGCGAGGTGGAATGGGAGTGTCGGGAGGGAGAAACACACAGTACCTGAACCAGGGAGATACAAGATGGTACGACCACAACTACAGCACAACAAAGCATGCCGCACAGAGCAAACATAGCTGAATGGAAACAACTGAAGATCATCAGAAGCAATGTCACATGTAATGCTGGCCGGCTGCAGAGTCTTCCAGAAATCTCTGTGTTCAGGCAGTGTGCAGGTCAGACAATATACATACCGAACTACAAAACACCTCCCCCTCTTCTCTCACTGACCGTCTCCTGTACTATGTCTTCAGACTCTGACCATCTCTTGTACTATGTCTGCAGTCTCTGACCGTCTCCTGTAATATGTCTGCAGTCTGACCATCTCCTGTACTATGTCTGCAGTCTCTGACCGTCTCCTGTAGTTTGTCTGCACAGTTCAGGTCACAGCAACTTCAGGAGGGCTGAGCACTGCGGATGTGAACCCACAGGGAATGGTGGGGGTGGGGCAGTAAGCAGAGGACATTGTACATACGTCTCTCCCAGATCTTCTACTATATAATGTATGGATATAAAGACAGGGAGCGGGGAGGACACTGCTAGGACTGGAGGTGGGGATTGGATGGGACTTACCTTCTACATGGACGGTGTACTCATCTCTCTGTATAATGTATCCTGTAGAGTTGTATATATTCACATTGTATCTCCCGTCATTGTACAGAGTCACATTGGATATGATCAGACTTCCATTCTCTGATATCCTTGTATTGGGGAAATATCTGAGATAAGTCAGATCACATTTCCTGTGCTCAGCTATTCCTTTCCAGTATCCAGGAGATTTCTGATAGTCCCAGATAATCCAGTCACATCTCTCTGTATCTGTATGGTTGAGGGTGAGATGGAGTCTGATGGGGAGGAGAAGGTCAGATCCCGGCCGGGTGAATATTTCCTCCTGAACATCATTTCCTGCACAGACAGAATACAGATCCCAGTCAGGTCACAGTGTACACTCCCCTCCCCCCTCATATAACACACATTGATGGAGAACCATCTGGAATCCCATGAGACTAATGAATAAAAAATCCAACCCTATCCAAGATGTCCATGTGACAAACGTGGGTCAGACCTCTGTCACCTTCACCAACTTGTGACAAATGACAGGTCCTCCTCACACCGCGCTGTCACTGATACCCAACAACGCCGCTCTCAGCCTCACCCGGCACAAAGATTTTCCAGCTTGCGGGACACAATCTAATTGGCAGCAGACTGAGAGCGATTGTCGCTGGGATTGGATAACTAAGCAATAAACTCTTTAAACTTCCACCAACTATCTTTGAATGCCAACATGTTTCAGTCTAAACCACTTGCTGACCGCCCACAGTATACGGTATATACCTCATTACTTTGACATTTAATACCGGCGTTATGGGAGGAGCTAGCTGCTATCATCCCGCATCATTTTTTTCTGTGTGCTATTCTACGTCTAATAAAAGTGATCCCAGCAATGGATTCCCCGCAGGATCACATTTAGAGGTGGCGGGAGAGGTCTCCCCCGGTGCTGATCCAGGTGATGGATAGGCAGGAAGTCAATGAGGGTAAGATGGCCGCCACTCGGCTCCATGGAGAGACCTCTGATGTCACTTCCTGTTCTCGGGAATAAAGACTTTTTTTTTAAAGTCAAAGTGCCAAAAAAATGGATTTTGAAAACAACTTACCTGTAAGCTCCATTTCTTTTTTTTTTTTTTTTTCCAAAATTTAAAGAATTAAAGATTTTAACATGACATAAAAAAAAAAAAATTACACAATGCAACACGGACATGATCATCCCATAGGGTTACAGAGAATTCATAGATTTAAGAAAATGGAGTACATACATCACAGGTTAATTAGGCAAGCATTACAGCACTTGTCTAGAGTGTGAATGGGTAGAGGTAATTAGTGCCGGTCTAGGGAGATGAAAGGAGATTGGTAGGGGGGTTATAGAAGGGTTGAGGGGAGGGTAGAGTGGAGGAGGTAGGGAGGGGAAGGGGAGAAGGAGGAGAAGCAGAGGCTAGAGAGGAAAGAAGGACAAGGAAGAGGAAGGGGAGAAGGAAAATGAGGAGGAGAGGAAGAAGAAGGGGGAGGAAGGGGAAGAGGAGGAAGGGGAAGAGGAGGAAGGGGGGGGGGAGAAAGGAGAAGTAAGGGAGGGAGAATGAAGGGTAGAACTCGAGGAAGAGAAGAGTGAGGAAGAAGAGAAGGAAGAGGAGGGGGAAGAGAGGGGAGGGAAAGAGAGAGAAGGGAGGGGGAAGAGAAGGAGGAGGAGGCAAAGGAGGGGGGGAGGGAGGAGGAGAAAGAAGGGAGGAGGAGGAGGGGGAAGAGTGGGAAGGGAAGGGAAGAAGAGATAGAGGGAGAGAAAAGAAAGGCAAGGAGAGACCAGAGTAGCAGTGTAAAATATGTAGATAGCATGGTTACACAGTGGCAAATTGTATCACAATATATTACAACCCCAGGGAGCCATATCCAGCAATAAAACAAAGAAATTTAAGAAACTATAAGTAACGAGTAGAGTTGACCGGACACCTGGATGTCCGCGTTCGGCGGGTTCGGCCGAACTTGAAAAAAAAGTTCGGGTCCGTGTCCCGGACTTTTTCCGAACACAGGGCCGGTGCAAGGATTTTTGTCTACACAGGCGAAGGTGCATTTTGGTGCCCCCCTCACCTGCCACCTGCATTCCTTATAACTTTTATACTTCAGAATGAGGGACACTTGAGGGAGGAAGTGACCTGTGGTGCACGTAGCTTAAAGTAGAGTTCTGCCTGGGGAAAAAAATGAAAAATCAGAAGCTACAAATACTGTAGCTGCTGACTTTTAATATATAGACTCTTACCTGTCCAGGAAACCTGCGATGTGGGCACCCCAGACGATTTTCGGGAACGGTTGTCAGGTGCTGCCGCCGCCATTTTTCATAAGGGAAACTGGCAGTGAAGCCTTTCGGCTTCACTGCCAGTTCCCTACTGCACATGCGTAAAGCGCGCCGTGCTTTGAATTTGTCCCGGTGTAGGGGGAAGGAGAAGGGGGGCTGAACTTCCGAGGGATGGCGCTGCAGTGCTGTCTCCCCGGAAGTGGGGAGGGGTACCTGTCAAAAAAGGTACCCGTTCCCCCCTCACCCCTGAAAGGTGCCAAATGTGTCACTGGAGGGGGGGGGATGCAAACAGATCAGCGTAAGTTCCACTTTTGGGTGGAACTCCGCTTTAAGAGTGTGGTTAAACAAAAGCCGGGTTTCCTTGTACCCAAAAAATATGCTTTTACTGCTATGCTACAAGCAAGAATCTCACAAATACTTATAAACCCCAGCACAATCATCACAAATAAAAAGAATGCAAAGCTTCCATTGCATATGGTTTTGCAGACAATGAAAATATACAGAGAGCTTACACTTTATCTGAGCCTACCTTAAAGAAGACCTTCTTTAAAATAGTCAGGGACCCCATAGTAACCACTAACTGTTGAGATAATGAAGACTTTGGTGAGAAGTATATAATGTACAGTATTGTGTTTATAGTGCAGGAGTGTGTAATGTACAGTATTGTGTATATAGTGTAGGAGTATGTAAGGCAAGGGGTCAACCATGTGCAATGCAAAGGAGGCATAACGCAGACTGCAGGGGTCCAGGGTGTGTAATACAATATGTAACACACAGAAAGCTGTAGTCAGTGCTGGGTTTAAGAATACATGACACACAGAGAACAGGGTAAAGGAGAACATTATGTACAGAATGCCGGGGACAGGAGTATGTGATTCACAGAATGCCCCCAGTGTCATCTATATTGTCCCCCCTCCAGTGTCATCTATATTATTCCCCTCCAGTGTCATCTATATTGTCCCCCTCCAGTGTCATCTATATTATTCCCCTCCAGTGTCATCTATATTGTCCCCCTCCAGTGTCATCTATATTGTCCCCCTCCAGTGTCATCTATATTGTCCCCCCCCACTGTCATCTATATTGTCCCCCCCACTGTCATCTATATTGTCCCCCCTCCAGTGTCATCTATATTATTCCCCTCCGTGTAATCTATATTGCCCCCCCCCACAGTCATCTATATTGTCCCCCACCAGTGTCATCTATATTGTCCCCCCCAGTGTCATCTATATTGTCCCCCCCCACAGTCATCTATATTGTCCCCCACCAGTGTCATCTATATTGTCCCCCCCAGTGTCATCTATATTGTCCCCCCCCAGTGTCATCTATATTGTCTCCCCCCAATGTCATCTATATTGTCCCCCCATGTCATCTATATTGTCCCCCCCCAGTGTCATCTATATTGTAAACCCCCCCCCCAGTGTCACCTATATTGTCCATCCATCCCCCCAGTGTCATCAGTGTCATCTATACTGTCCATCCGTCCCCCCAGTGTCATCTATATTGTCCATCCATCCCCCCAGTGTCATCTATATTGTAACCCCCCCCCCCCCTCGTCATCTATATTGTCCATCCATCCCCCCAGTGTCATCTATATTGTCCATCCGTCCCCCCCAGTGTCATCTATATTGTCCATCCGCCCCCCCAGTGTCATCTATATTGTCCATCCATCCATCCATCCCCCCAGACCCCAGTGTCATCTATATTGTCCATCCGTCCCCCCAGACCCCAGTGTCATCTATAGTGTAAACCCCCCCCGTCATCTATATTGTCCATCCGTCCCCCCCAGTGTCATCTATATTGTCCATCCGTCCCCCCAGTCCCCAGTGTCATCTATATTGTCCATCCATCCCCCCAGTGTCATCTATATTGTCCATCCGTCCCCCCAGACCCCAGTGTCATCTATATTGTCCATCCATCCCCCCAGTATCATCTATATTGCCCATCCGTCCCCCCAGACCTGTGTCATCTAAATTGTCCATCCGTCCCCCCAGACCCCAGTGTCATCTATATTGTCCATCCGTCCCCCCAGACCCCAGTGTCATCTATATTGTCCATCCGTCCCCCCAGTGTCATCTATATTGTCCATCCGTCCCCCCAGACCCCAGTGTCATCTATATTGTCCATCCATCCCCCCAGTATCATCTATATTGTCCATCCGTCCCCCCAGACCTGTGTCATCTAAATTGTCCATCCGTCCCCCCAGACCCCAGTGTCATCTATATTGTCCATCCGTCCCCCCAGACCCCAGTGTCATCTATATTGTCCATCCGTCCCCCCAGTGTCATCTATATTGTCCATCCGTCCCCCCAGACCCCAGTGTCATCTATATTGTCCATCTGCCCCCCCCAGTGTCATCTATATTGTCCATCCGTCCCCCCAGACCCCAGTGTCATCTATATTGTCCATCCGTCCCCCCAGTATCATCTATATTGTCCATCCGTCCCCCCAGACCCCAGTGTCATCTATATTGTAAACCACCCCCCCGTCCTCTATATTGTCCATCCATCCCCCCCAGTCATCTATATTGTCCATCTGTGCCCCCAGTGTCATCTATGTTGTCCATCCATCCCCCCAGTGTCATCTATATTGTCCATCCGTCCCCCCAGTGTCATCTATATTGCCCCCCCAGTGTCATCTGAATTGTAGTAATCACAGACCTCAGATCAGCGCGGAGCATGGCATGATTTCCCTCCTCCGGCTCCTCCCCGACTCCTCCTGTCTGTGTACAGCGGGGATACATCAGAGCCGTGGGAGGAGGAGAGGGCGGCTTCAGTCCGCTCTCTGAAAGGCGCAGCGGCTGTGGGCGGGGAGAGTGTGGAGCCGAGCGGAGATCGTAATCATCGTATGTCACGGGGAGGGGAGGGAGAGAAACTGGTGCTGCCTGGTGCCCATATTAGCGCGCCCCTCCCGGGCAGATGACTGGGGCCAAGTCCTGGAACTTGCTCTGCTCTGCTCCAGGATTCGCGGGGACTCCAGGACCAGGAGGAATGCAAATTTACCGTCCCTACCACCCTGGCGCCCTCAGGCGGCTGCTTGAGCTGCCTTATGGGTCGCGCCGGCCCTGCCCGGACACCGAACCCCATTGAAGTCAATGGGGACCCGAACTTTCAGGCACTAAAATGGCTCTAAAACACCAATGGAAAGGGCTAGAGTGCTGCAAATGGCAGAAAAATGTAGTTAAGAGCATGGCAAGTGCTCTGCAAACAAATGTGGATAGGGAAATAACTTAAAACAACAAAAAAAACAGAAAAATAAAACAATTTTCTTCATCTGTGAAGGATGAGGCCCATATGGAGTAGGAGGGAGGTTGAGGTGGTGGTGGAAGCGGCGGTGGAGGGGGACGAGGTAGCCAACACTGCTTTTTTTCAGTCATTTTAAATGAGGGTACACCCCAAAAGAGTGAGAAAGATCAAAAATAGAACAATGGGTGGGTAAGGTCGGTATCCATCTCTATTCTGCACAAGGTACGGAAAAGTCCCGTGGGATCCATGCCTGGTTCATTTTAATGAACGTGAGCTTGTCCACATTGTCTCTGGACAGGCGGCTGCGCTTGTCTGTGATAATGCCCCCAGCCGTGCTAAATACACGTTCAGATAATACACTGGCTGCAGGGCACGCCAGCACCTCCAAGGCGTAAAGGGCAAGCTCAGGCCATGTGCCCAATTTAGAGACCCAGAAGTTGAAGGGGGCAGACCCGTCATTCACTACATGTAGGCGTGTACACACATACTGCTCCACCATGTTGGTGAAATGCTGCCTCCTGCTAAGACGTTCCATATGAGCTGCTGGTGCTGCTGTTTGTTGTGGCGTGCTGACAAAGCTTTTCCACATTTCGGCCATGCTAACCCTGCCTTCTGAGGTGCTGGCGGTGCCCTGGTTGCATTGGCGACCTCTTCCTCCTCCTCCTCCTCCTCCTCTGCCTTGGCCTTGTGCTTCCACTGTGGCCCCGCTGTCAGGTGGGAATGCCAGCAGCATCGCGTCTACCAGCGTGCGCCTGTACTCACGCATCTTGCGATCGCGCTCCAGTGAGTGAATTAAGGACGGTACGTTGTCCTTGTAACGGGGATCCAGCAGTGTGGCCACCCAGTAATCAGCACAAGTTAGAATGTGGGCAGCTCGTCGGTCGTTGTGGAGACACTGCAGCATGTAATCGCTCATGTGTGCCAGGCTGACCAGAGGCAACGAAAGGCTGTGCTCTGTGTGAGGTGTATCGTCTGTGTCCTCTGTATCCCCCCAGCCACGCACCAGTGATGGCCATGAGCTGGCCTGGGTGCCACCCTGCTGTGAACATGGTTCCATCTCCTCCTCCATCTTATCCTCCTCATCCTCCAGAACTGTGCCCCTGCTGGACAATTGTGTACCTGGCGTTTGTGTGTGCAGGAACCCACCCTCGGAGCCACTTGTGAATGACTGCCCTGAAAGCCTTGGAAATAATCCCTCTCCTCCTCCTCCTCCTGTGCCACATCCTCTTCCATCATCGCCCGAATCGTTTTTTGAAGGAAGCATAGAAGTGGGATAGTTAAGCTGGCAATGGTGTCATCGGCACTGTCCATGTTGGTGGAGTACTCAAAACAGCGCAACAAGGCACACAGGTCTCGCATGGAGGCCCAGTTATTGGTGGTGAAGTGGTGCTGTTCCGCAGAGCGACTCACGCGTGCGTGCTGCAGCTGAAACTCCACTATGGCCTGCTGCTGCTCGCACAGTCTTTCCAGCATGTGCAAGGTGGAGTTCCACCTTGTGGGCACGTCACATATGAGGCGGTGAGCGGGAAGGCCGAAGTTACCCTGCAGCGCTGACAGGCGAGCAGCAGCAGGGTGAGAACGCCGAAAGTGCGCACATACGGCCCGCACTTTCTGCATCAACTCTGAGATATCGGGGTAATTTTTAAGGAACCTCTGCACCACCAAATTCAGCACATGCGCCAGGCAAGGGATGTGCGTCAAACCGGCTAGGCCCAGAGCTGCTATGAGATTTCGCCCATTATCGCACACCACCAGGCCGGGCTTGAGGCACGCTGGCAGCAACCACTCATCGGTCTGCTGTTCCATGCTCCTCCACAACTCCTGCGCGGTGTGTGGTATTTCCTCCAAACAGGCAAGTTTTAAAACTGCCTGCTGTCGTTTACCCCTGGCTGTGCTGAAGTTGGTGGTGAAGGTGTTACGCTGACCGGATGAGGAGACGGTAGAGGATGAGGAAGCGGAGTAGGAGGAGTTAGGAACAGGAGGCAAACTGAAGCGCCCTGCAATCCTCGGTGGTGGAAGGACATGCGCCAAATTGCTATCCGCCTCAGGCACATCCGCCACTGCATTTACCCAGTGTTACTGGTCCATGTATCGGTAGTTAGGTGGACCTTGCCACAGATGGCGTTGCCCAGTGCACACCTGATTTTTTCCCCCACTTGGTTGTGCAGGGAAGGGATGGCTTTCCTGGAAAAGTAGTGGCGGCTGGGCACGACGTACTGTGGGACAGCCACCGAAATAAGGCTTTTAAAACTGTGCGTCTCCACCAGACGGAATGACAGCATTTCAAAGGCCAAGAATTTTGAAATGCTGGCATTCAGGGCAAGGGATCGCGGCTGGGTAGGGGGGTACTTCCTCTGAAGTGTTTGGGAGATGGAAAGCTGAACGCTTCCACGGGACATTGTGGAGATGGTTGGTGACCCAGGTGGTGGTGTTGCTGACAGATCGTCTGTTTGCGGGGTGGCAGGTGCCGGTATCACTACAGATGGAGGTGGATGGAGAGGCCGAGACTGCAGCAGAAGAGGAAGCAGGAGGAGCCAGAGACGTTTCTTGGTTTTGAAGGTGTGTACTCCACTGCAGCTCGTGCTTTGCACTTAGATGCCTGATCATGCAGGTTGTGCTCAGGTTGAGAAGGTTTATGCCTCGCTTCAGGCTCTGATTGCACAGGGTGCAAACCACTCGTGTCCTGTCATCAGCACATTTTCTGAAGAACTTCCACGCTAGAGAACTCCTTTGAGCTGGCTTTGGTGCGCTCGGTCCCTTGCTGCGTTGGGCAGTAGCAGGCGTAGTGTCTAGGGCATGGGCGCTCCGCTTCTGCACCCTGCTCCCTCTTCTGCTGTGCTGGTGGCTCTGTGCGACCACCGCCTCTTCCTCCAAACTACTCAGGTCACCTGCATGACCTTCATTCCATGTGGGGTCGAGGACCTCATCGTCCTCCACATCATCTTCCACCCAGTCTTCACCCCTGCCCTCCTTGTCGGTCTCCACAATTCTGAGTGCCACAGCAGTTGGCACCTACGTTTCGTCATCATCGGAGACGTGCTGCAATGGTCCTTCCATGTACTCATCTTGAGAAATAAGTGGTTGGGCATCGCTGCACTCAATCTCTTCCACTTCTGGGGCAGGGCTAGGTGGATGGCCCTGGGAAACCCTACTGACAGAGTCATCAAAAAGAAGAAGAGACTGCTGCATGACTTGGGGCTCAGACTGCTTGCCTGATTTGCAAGGGGGTGAGGTGAAAGACGGTTGGACATCGGCTGCAGGTGCCAACTCTGACGTTTCTGCAGTAGACTGGGTGGGAGACAATGTGAAGGAACTGGAGGCACTGTCAGCAGCAAACCAATCTACTATCGCCTCTACTTGTTCTGGCCTTAAACACTTGTAGAGGCGCATGATGCCCTACCAAATACTGCTGCAGGATCTGTCGCCTACTCACACTTGAGGAAGGCGTTTCACTTGTGCGTGTAGCTGGCACAGATCGACCACGTCCTCTCCTTGCAACAGGAGCTCTACCAGCAGCACCACGACCCAGGCCACGGCCCCTATTTGACGGTCTCCTCATATTTCTGTAATTTATGATCTTGCCCTAGAAAGGTGTTTATTGAATAGCCGAACAAAACAACAACAGTATCGCATGGGTGTATCTCACAGTCAAATATGCAAACTATGCCGTAATTTAATTTTTTTTACCCCAAAAGGGTGTTTATTAAATAGCGGAATAGAAAAACAGTATACAAATACAACGGGTGTATCTCACAGTCAAATATGCAAATTATGCCGCAATTTAATTTTTTTTCACCCCAAAAGGGTGTATATTGAATAGCGGAATAGAAAAAAGGATATAAAACGGTGTATCTAACACGTACAAACACAGACTAGGCCCCGATTACAATTTTTTGTACCCTAAAGGGAGGATGAGGAAGAGGAGTTCGGAACAGGAGGCAAACTGAAGCGCCCTGCAATCCTTGGCGGTGGAAGGAGATGCGCCAAACAAATTTAAAAGGTGTATCTCACACATATCGATACAGACTATGCCGTAATTTAATTTTTTTACACTCCAAAAAGGGTGTATGTTGAATAGCGGAATAGAATTTTTTTTATAAAACGGTGTATCTCACACGTACAAACACAGACTAGGCCCCGATTACAATTTTTTGTACCCTAAAGGCAGGATGAGGAGTAGGAGGAGTTCGGAACAGGAGGCAAACTGAAGCACCCTGCAATCCTCGGCGGTGTAAGATGCGCCCAAAAAAATTGGAAAGGTGTATCTCACACGTACCGATACAGACTATGCCGCAATTTAATTTTTTTTACCCCAAAAGGGTGTAGATTGAATAGCGGAATAGAAAAAAGTATATAAAATTGGTGTATCTCACACGTACAAACACAGACTAGGCCCCGATTACAATTTTTTGTACCCTAAAAGCAGGATGAGGATGAGGAAGAGGAGTAGGAGGAGTTCGGAACAGGAGGCAAACTGAAGCGCCCTGCAATCCTTGGCGGTGGAAGGAGATGCGCCAAACAAATTTAAAAGGAGTATCTCACACGTACCGATACAGACTATGCCGTAATTAAATTTTTTACACTCCAAAAGGGTGTAGATTGAATAGCGGAATAGAAAAAAGTATATAAAATTGGTGATTTTTCAATAGCACATGTGAACACAGCAGTGTCTTATGTTTTATGTCACCGTCAGCTCAGCAGCAGGCTATGAAGGGGAAAAAAAAATCCCCTTTAACTTTGTAATTTTTAAATAGCAGATTAGTACAGACTATGCCACAATTAAATTTTTTTTAACCCAAAAGGGTGTATATTGAATAGTGGAATAGAAAAAAGTATATAAAATTGAAAATCACTCAATGGCACATGTGAACACAGCAGTGTCTTATGTTTTATGTCACGGTCAGCTCTGCAGCAGGCTATGAAGGGAAAAAAAAAAATTCCCCTTTAACTTTGTAATTTTTAAATAGCAGATTAGAACAGTAATCTGTAGTAAAATATAGCTGAATGCTGCACACAACAGACTGATAAAAATATATTTTTTTCTCCCTCCTCCTCCTCCTCAGTGGGCTCAAGTGAGGGCAAAAAGATCGTTCACTGCACCACCCCCCACACAGCAAAATCGATGTAGATCGCTAACGGACGATTGTTCTGTCCCTGCCTAAATTCTCCAGCCTGTCCCTAAAATGCACAAATATCTGTCCCTGCCTACACTCCGACCTGTCCCTGCATTGTTTTCGGGCACAATTTTTCACTGTCTGTCCCTACTCAGCAGCAGCCAGCACGTATGATGTGTGCTCTCTCCCTACACTACAGCAGAATGACGCACCGCGCTGTGTCTCACTTATAAAGACATGGGTCACATGCTTCAGATGGCCAATCACAGCTACTAATACATTTGTAGGCATGGCTGGGATGGCTTAAGGCACACCAGTTAAACGCTTGTTGATTGGCTGTTGAAAGCCCGCCATTAAAAGCGCGCCATTACATACAAAACAGGAAATAAAATTACCGAACATGGATTTTAAACCCGAACATACAGTAAAGTTTTCGGGTCCGTGTCCGGGTAGCAAAAATCCAATTATCCGGTATGGACCCCGAATAATACAGTCCGTGTTCGCTCAACACTATTAACGAGTAAACAACAACAATAGGTCAGCAGAACAGTAAAATAATCAAACATTGTTCAGCAGGTTAGCAATTCAGCATTTACCCGAAATCCAAGAGGACCACAAGGACCAAGCTTGGTTGAACCTGGCGCCATGGCTGGATTTGTGGGCAAGAAGATTTTCATAGGTGTAGTTGGTTTTGACTAGGGCAAGGACCTCTGAGGCGTTGGGCAGAACATTGGACTTCCACTTCCTAGTAATGAGGCTGCGAGCTGCCAACAGTACGTGAGTAACTATGGAGCTGCAGTCATTGGGAAATTTATCAATCCCTATATTCAATATTGCCAGTGCTGGAGAGGGGCAGGTCAGCACTCCAGTGATATCTGAGATTGTAGAGAAAATGTTATTCCAAAAACTAGTTAGATGTCTACAAGACCAAAATACATGGGTGAGATGGGCTATCTTGCCGCAACCTCTCCAGCACAGGGGTGAATAGTTGGGTACAAATTTAGACAAGCGGTATGGCGTGAGATACCAGCGCAGACTAATCTTTTGAGACAATTTCCAGTGGTTAGTGCAAGAGGAAGACTGTCTAACGGAGCAAAAGGCTGCTTGCCATTGTTGATCAGTAAATGACTCCTCCAGATCCGCCTCCCATTTCACAAAGGGGACAGTTTTACAATAGTCCAACTTGCGCTGGAGAAAGTTGTAAAAGAGGGAGGTTCCCTTAACTGAGCGTAAACTGCCCAGCAAGAACAACCACCCCTGTGAGGGCAAGTAGATATGTGGGGGATGTCCAGGACAGAAGAAAATGTGAGACTTGTAGGTACAGATATTGATCGGTAGAAGGGAGTGAGTAGTCTTCCTGTAGGCGATTAAATTATTTCAAGACATCACCAAGTAGTATATGATCTACAGTGGTTATGCCCTTGTCAGCCCAGCCTTTAAAAGAGGTATGGGGTATAACAAGTTCCAGCACACTGATAGGGATAGGTACCCATACCTTCAAGGGAGGTTGGAGCACAGGAGCCGTGAACTCGCGCCATGCCAAAAGTGAGGCTTGGACCAAGATAGGAGGTTTCTTTAATGGCATAGGGCGCCACACATCTGCCAAAAGCACTGCCCACAAGGGGAGGGGAGAGCAAAATTCCGTCTCCATGGCACTCCATACCGTATGGGACCCTGGGGCTACCCAGTGTTTCAACTGGGCCAAATGTGAAGCAAGGAGATAGTGACGTCAATCATACCCATACCCCCTGCAGACCAGTGCTTAACGAGGAAGGAGTGGGCACTTCTCAGTCTTTTACCCTTCTATACCAACCCTTTAAGTGCAGTTTGCAATGAGGCAAGAATTTTACGGGGAACTGGGATCACCAGAGTCCAAAATATGTAAAGAATCTGGGGCAAAAGGAGCATTTTGAAAGAGGCAAGGTGTCCAGACCAGGTAAGTTCTGTTTGAGATTCTGTGACACGCTTGCGTTATTTTAGTTATCAAAGGAGGAAAAATTGGCGTCAGCCAGTAGGTCCACCTTAGGGGTCAGTTGAATACCCAAATATGGTATACTGTGTTGCTTCCAGGAATAGGGATAGGAATTTTGTAACTTACGACAAAGTTTTTGGGACATACCCAAGGGAAGGATCAATGATTTTGTAAAGTAAGGGAGGGAGAAGGAAGGGGAGAGGGGAAGGGGGGGGGGGTAGAACTCGAGGAACTTTGTAGTAAGAGGCCAGGCTAAATTCTTGCAACAATGAATGTGTGGCTGCTAGGGATTTTTCAGGGTCTGTCATGAAGATGATGACGTCGTCTGCGAACAGATTTATAACGTGTGATTGTGATGGGGTAGTAAGGCCCTTGATGTGTGTGGAGGACCTGACTGCTTCTGCCAAAGGTTCAATAAGTTAAAAATGTAAGGCGACAAAGGGCAGCCTTGCCTTGTTCCGTTTGTAATAGGGAATGCCCGCGAGAGCATATTAGATGTATACACCTTCGCTGAAGGGTTATTGTACACGCCAAGATTGCACGTAGGATAGGACCAGTGAAGCCAAATTTTTGTAACACCCTTGTCATATAAGTCCAGTGGACCCGGTCGAATGCCTTCTCCGCATCCAGAGAGAGCAGCAGAGAAGGCACCCAACCGGACCCAGCTCTGTCTATAAGCCCTATAACCCTTCTAGTAGCTTCCGAAGTCTGACGGCCCCTGACAAACCCTGATTGGTCCGGGTTAATAAGATCTGGTAAGATAGGGTAAACTGCGCTATCCCTTTCATATATATCAACCAATGTTATAGATGCAACTCCCTCGCTGCTCACCGCTGGTGCTCAGGTGGTAAGAAAACTCACTTACCACCTGAGCACCAGCGGTGATCAGAGAGGGAGCACAGTACAGTCACTAATATACAGAGAGTTTCTTTGCACCATTGTGTTGCACTATTGCACTTTGTTCAGAGACTCTTCCAGCACTATTGCACTAAAGTTTTCCTCTTCCATTTTAATAATATTATAATAAGATTTAAGATTTGAATATTTATAGAATTGGAACTGTAATTGCTTATTTATTATCAGAACTCTTTTATACATGCTGATAGTGTTTTGGGCAACTTTTACTGCTATCATTTACTGGCTAAAGGCGATATAGTGGTTAAGCAATTCCCGCACTATATATGATACCGGTTTTTAAAATATTTATTTATATAATAGTTGCATCTATAACATTGGTTGATATATATGAAAGGGATAGCGCAGTTTTTCTAAAAATGTAATGCTTGTCATAACTATTCATAGTTATTCAAACGTGCAGCTTACCACATAATACATATACCATAGGCGCGCAGTTATTTTCACTATTATAAGATAGGGTAAAGTCTGAGGGCCAGAACCTTAGCATACAGTTTTACATCAGTGTTCAACAATGATATTGGCCTAAAATTAGGAGGAGACGTAGTCTCCTTCCCAGGTTTAGGTAAGGTAACAACATATGCTTGAAGCAATTCACTGGGCAAAGAGGCAGAGGACACCGCAGCTGCATACATCAAGACTAAGTGTGGGCTGAGGACTGGTACAAACTTTTTATAGTATTGATTGGGCAGGCCATCGGGTCCAGGAGATTTCCCCGATGGCAGTGTACGGATGGCCTGTTCCACCTCTGTGTGTGAGATTGGGGCATTGAGAGCTCGTAATTGAGAAGGGGTGAGAGTAGGTAGGTTGATGGAATCTAAGAAAGTTGAAATAACTTGTTCAGTTGGCTGGGGAGTAGTGGGGTCGTTTTTCAGATTATACAAGGATTCATAGTAACTGGCAAAAGAGTCAGCTATTTCTTGAGGGTTCATGATTTTGGTGTTGGTAACAGGGTTTAAAAGATATGCTATCCTGTTCTTGATTCACCTGGCTTTCAGTTTATTTGCTAGTAGTTTCCCGGCTTTGTTACCAGCGAAGTAGTGGGATAACTTGAGGGCCCTAAGATATTTGTCCTGCCGTTCCACTAAGAGGTCTCTCAAGTCTGATCTAAGCTTACATAACTGTTGGGCTAAATGGGAGGATGGAGCGGTTTTATTCAGGGGTTCCAAGCGGTTAATCTCAGCCAAGAGTTGGTCCAGCCGCCGTGCCCTCTGCCTCCGGAGCCGTGCACACATTTTGATAAGAATCCCACGTATAAAGGCCTTATGGGCACACCAAACTATAGTCTGGTCAGAGACCGAGTGCGCATTGTGTGTGAATTATTCCTTAAGATGCATCTCTATTTGAGAAGCAAATTGAGGAGAGTCCAAGACCTGGCTGTTTGCCCCCCATAGATATGCAGGGCCTAGAGAGCAGGCGTCTTGTATAGTTATGGATACTGGCGCGTGGTCAGACCAGGTGATATTGTGGATATCCGAATTCTGGGTTATTTGTAATAGACGTTTGTCAGCTAGGATCATATCAATGCGAGAATAAGTGTTATGGCGTTGGGAGTGGAAGGAGTAGTCACGTTCTCCCGGGTGGTGGCATCGCCAAGTATCGAACTCCACTTCATGAAAAAGGGATTGTAATGCAGGAGGGGAGTGTTTGGGTGAAGAGGAGACGTCTAATTTGGGGTCAGTCGTCAAGTTAGTCTCCACAAATCACTACAGAGCCATGTTTGTATTTATCCAACATGCGAAACATTCTCCTCCAAAAGCGTATTTGATGCGTATTAGGGGCGTACGCATTAAGGACCGTGAAAGGGGCATTGTTCAGTTCACATTGCATGACTAGGTAACGTCCATGTGGGTCTGCTATAAGTTTGTTTAAGGAGAAAGCAACTGAGTCTCTAATCGCTATTAGTACTCCTTTGCGTTTACGGCTAGCTGAAGCTGTAAAGATGTGCGGGAAACCGCCGTGAGACAAGGTAAGGGCAGGAGTTTGTTGAAGGTGAGTCTCCTGTGCACAAAGGAGATCACTTTTGAGCTTTAAGGCCTCACGCCACATGGATGCTCTCTTGGCAGGGTGGTTGAGACCATGTACATTAAAGGAGGTGATTGTAATGGTCATAGTGCAGGTGTGTGGAAGATGATGACTTTACCTGGACCAATGTGCTGTTGGAAAGGTATCAGAGACGTCCACCAGAAGAGCGGCAGTTGAGGAGGATAGGATTCCGTGGCAACCAGGTACTGTGCGACAGAAGTTGGGGTTCGTAGTACAATTCTGCTGACCAACAAAGGAGTAGAAAAAAAAAAAAAAAGACAACAAAACAAAAACAAACTCGATAAGTACGAGCTACGGATAAAAAATTGAGAACTAACTCATGAGCAGGTATACTGCACATAATCTTGAGGGTAAAAGGTGGTCTTAATGGCCAGACTCAGGGAGAGGGTCTGTGATTAAGAGCTTGAGGTGGCGACCCCTTGGATGATTTTTTCCCCTTTTTCCTGTGGGTAACTGTTTGCCAGTCCTCAGATACCGGTGAAATGCACCCAGAGGGTTCTGAAGGAGTAGACTCTTGGTCGGGGAGGATGCCCCAGGATTGCAGAAGGTTCAAGCCATCTTGCAAGGAGGTGACAACATGGGCCTTATTGTTGTATGTTATAGTAAGCTTCACAGGGAACCCCCATCTATAGACAATAGAGTGGTTTCTGAGGATTTTAGTGAGTGGGTGAAGAGCCCTCCTTTTCTGTAGTGTGTGCTGCGATAAATCCACAAACAGTTGGAGCCTAGAGTATTTATCAGGAACTGGAGTCTGTTTCCAAAACGCAGACATGAGGTTGTCTTTAACATGGTAGAAGTGGACCCTCATAATGACATCTCGGGGAACCTCATCAGGTAGATAGGAGGGCTTAGGGAGACGATGAATCCTGTCAATCACAAGTTCATACATGGGGGTAGCGGGGAGGACCGCCACAATAAGGTCACGAGCGCACTGATCTAGATCACTGGTGTGCACGGACTCAGGGACCCCCCTGATTTTGACATTATTCCACCTGGAGCGATCCTCCATGTCAGCAATTTTGGATTTGAGCTTTTCAATCTCCTCTTCATGAGTGTAGTGAGAGTCAGTCAGCTCATTGTGGGAAGCAGCAAACTCTCCCATCTTAGTTTCAACTCTGTCCATGCGTTCCCCCTAGGACTGCACCTCCACCTTAAAGAAGCTTACACACTCAATGAGATCTGCATGCATAGAAGCCTGCAGGGGACATCATCATGTCTTTAAGCTTGGTTTCAGAAACCGGTTGCTCACTTGCTGGAAAAGTATTGATATTTGGGGACAATTCCCTAGTAGAGTTCATAGATGAGAAATCCCCCTGGCTTACCTCCACAGCATGCGTGTCCTCCGACAGCCTGGGCTTGCTCTTTACAGGGCTTCTGGATAGTGGGGTAGAGGCCGCATTGGACTGTGGTTGTCCTGCTTTCTGTGCTGAGGGAGGTGGAGGGCTGGATGAGGAATGAGACGCCCCGCTGGACGAGGCCGGAGATCTGCCGCCATCTTGGCTGCGCTGCTTGTCCTGGGCCATACAGAAATGTTGGAGCTGCCGTGGCTGGCCGGTCTCCTTTTTGGCCATCTGTGGTGAAGGTAGGGACTTCCAGCAGTCGATCGGTGGGGGAACAGGCTGCGTTACGGAATGCAGGGGCGCCGATGGATGCCGATTTTCTCCCTGGTCTGGCGGAGCTGTGAGCTCAGACGTCCATGCTGCTGCGCGACGACCACGCCCCCTGACAGATCCATTTCTTGAAGTACATGATGGGACACAGAACCATAATCATAACATATTGGTTATATAGGCCACTTACAGGTGAAGGACACTGGCAACCAATCAGAATTGATGACCCCCTATATAGCCCCTCCCACACAGGAAGTACCTCAGTTTTGTAGCAAGCAATAAAAGACCCCATACAAGTGGGGAGGGACCTCTGTGTCCCGTGATGTACTTCAAGAAATGGATTTTACAGATAAGTTGTATTAAAATCCATTTTTCTTTTCGTACATCACAGGACACAGAGCCATAATCATAACATATGGGACGTCCCAAATCAATGCATCTGAGGGGAGAGGGACATCAAAACAATACCGCCATCTGACCCTTAACCGAAGGATTACACCACTGCCTGCAGTACACTGCGACCAAAAGCAGACTCCTCCTGGGTCCCAACATCCACTCTATACTGTAGAAACGAGTCAACGTATGCACTGACGACCAGGTCGCGGCCTTGCAAATTTGAACCATAGAGGCTTGGTGGCGATGTGCCCAAGAGGCACCTACTCCTCTGGTAGAATGTGCCTTTACAGGAACCTACTAAACCATACGCCTGGGTAATAACCTGGCAAATCCAACAGGAAATCATAGATTTAGATGTTGCCAACCCCTTCCTGGGGCCTTCTGGCAGCACAAACAAGCTCTCGGTTTTACGAATATGAGCTGTTTCCTGTAAATAAATTTTAAATGCACGCATTACATCAAGGGAATGCAATAACTTTTCCTCTTCTAAGTGAAGATCTGGAAAAAATTAAGGTAGTATAATGTCCTGATTTAAATGAAAGGCGGACACTACCTTGGGCAAAAAAATCTGGGTGAGGACGTAAAATCACCCGTTCTTGATAAAATATCAAGAATGACTCTTTACAATAAAGAGCTGCTAGTTCCAATACCCTTCTGCTGAAGTTATCGCAATCAAAAAGACCAATTTCTTGGTCAAAAGAACCAGGGGAACCTGCCCCAGAGGTTCAAAAAGGCTGTTTTTGCAAAACTGCCAGTACCAAATTTAAGTCCCAAGGACACAATGGTGGCTTCACTGGAGGAAGCAAATGCAATATTCCCCGGACGAAGGTTTGAACCAACGAATGGGAAGCGATCAGTTCCTGGAAAAAAAAAATGATAAAGCTGAAATATGCCCCTTAATTGTGCTCAGGGCTAATTTCATATCTACCCCTGCTTGCAGGAAGGACAGAATTCTCCCAATTATATATGTGCGGGGATGCCATTTCCTGGCTTCACACCAGCCAATGTAGGACTTCCAGACCCTGTAATAAATATTTCTAGAGCCTGGCTTCCTGGCGTTTATCAATGTATGAACTGCGGGGCCAGACACACCCTGCTCCTTCAAGATTAAGGCTTCAATAGCCAAGCCGTCAAATTTAGCGACTGTACAGCAGGGTGGAATATTGAGCCTTCGGAAAGCAAGTCCGGACACAGTGGAAGGACCCAGGGCCTCATCACTGCCATCTTCTGGATTTGTGCATACCAAATTCTCCTCGGCCAAGCCGGGGCTATCAGAATTACTGGTTTCCCCTTCCGCTGGATCCTGCGCAACAGATGTGATATCAGCTATACCCGAGGAAAGGCATAGATCAGGGAATACTCCTTCCAAGGAGTCACCAAAGCATCCACTCCGACTGCGAGTGGATCCATGGTCCTGGACACAAATCTCTCCAATTTGTTGTTGAACCTGGATGCCAACATATCTATGTCTGGGACCCCCCAGCGTAGGCACATCAATTGAAAAATTTTGGGATGTAAGGACCATTCCCCCGGAGACATCTGTTGACAGCTCAAGTAATCTGCCTGCCAGTTCTCTATTCCCGGAATGAAAACTGCTGTCAGGCATGGCACAAACTTCTCTGCCCAGGACAGGATGATTTCAACCTCTTTCTGGGCTGAAAGACTCCTTGTGCCTCCTTGATGGTTGACATAAGCCACGGCCGTGGCATTGTCAGATTGCACCCTGACAGGGTGACCCTGAATTCTGGGCGTCCAGAATTTCAGCACCCAACTGACTGCCCGAATTTCCAAAATGTTGATGAGGAGAGGACTCTCTACCCAAGACCACTTCCCTTGGACAAAGGCTTCCTCTAGGACTGCTCCCCAGCCAGAGAGACTGGCGTCCATAGTCACCACTTTCCAGGTCACTGGAAGAAAGGATTTCCCCTTTTCCAAATTTCTGGTCAACAACCACCAATACAGGCTCTGTCGTACTCTCGAAAGCAGACATATGAAGCGGTCCAAAGATTGAATTTTTCCATTCCATGCAGATAGAATGTTGTTCTGCAGAGGTCTGGCATGGAATTGAGCATAGGGAATTGCCTCGAATGTGGACACCATTTTCCCCAGTAACGTCAAGCAAAGACTTATAGACGGATATCTCAGTCTCATTATAGACCGAACCTGATTCTTCATGTCTGAGACCCTTCTTGCTGGCAAGAATATCTTTGCCTTTACCGTGTGGACAAGAAGCCCCAGGTATTCCAGACGCTGGACTGGCTGTAATGCTGACTTTGCTATGTTCAGTATCCAACCCAGACGTTTCAAAAAATGTACAGTCTGAAGGATGTTTTGGCTTAGAGCTGACACTGATCGATCTATTAGCAACAGATCATCCAGATATCCTATAATTGATATCCCTTGGGATCTTAGAACAGCCAATTCCGGAGCCAGGATCTTTGTGAACACTCTTGGTGCTGTGGCTAACCCAAAGGGCAGGGCCACAAAATGAAAATGATGGGTTCCATTTGCAAAACGCAGGAACCTTTGATGGGTCTGAAATATTGTCACATGAAGATATGCATCTTTGATGTCTATGGATGCCAGGAATTCCCCTCCCTGCAGGGAGGTTACGACTGAACGAATTGATTCCATGCGGAATGAACGAACATTCAGAAACTGATTCAGTGCCTTGAGATCCAAATAGGTCTCACATCCCCGTTTGGTTTGGGGACGATGAATAGGTTTGAGTAAAAACCCTGAAACCTTTCGTTCTCTGGAACCTCGGTTATCACCCTCTGAGCTCTCAGCTGGTCCAATGCCTGAAAGAGCGCTTTCCATTAGGGGATTTGTTGGTATATTCGACCTTAAAAACTGAGGATGCGGGAACACCCGGAATTCCAGCTTGTACCCCTGTGAGATGGTGGAGACAACCCAGTTGTCTTGGATAAACTCCACCCATGCCCTTGAAAACCACCGGAGTCTCGAGGCAAGTGGGGGTGCCCCTTCATTGAGTGGGCTTAAAGGAAGACTTAGCCGCTCTCTGGGCCCAGGGTTTTGTCTGACCTTGCCCTGAGGACTTGGTTTGGATGCAGGTGGCTGAGGCCATAGCCACTGCCTGGAACTGCCAGCACTGGTATTATGTGTGCTGGGGATCTTAAAGGAAGGGTGCCTGCTCTTTTTTGCATGTAGCAGCGTACTCTTCCCTCCCGAGATCTTTTGGATAAATCTATCCAGATAATCACCAAAAAGGCGTTCTCCCTTGAAGGGGAAGCTAGCTAGTAATTTTTTACATGGCAATTCTCAGCTCTTTAACCATAGGATTCTGCGCATATGGACTGTCATCAGCGCAAACCGTGACATTTGCCTTATGGAGTTCATAAGAGCATATACTGCGAAACACAAAGTGCGAGGTAGATCTGACAGATCTTCCACAGACTCCCCTTGAAAGGGAACTGTCTTGGATACTCGCTTTATGCGGTCTTTCAAAGACTGAAACACTCCTATGGCTGCTACTGCTGGTTGTACTGCAGAATCTGCAACCGCAAAGGAGGCTTTCAATAAAGATTCCAGCTTTTTATCTACTGGATCTTTAAAAACCTAGGCATTATCCACAGGACAGGTTCAATTCTTGTTAACCGAAGAAATGGCTGCATGCACAGAGGGAATATTCCATTTCTTAGAAAACTTATCCTCCATAGGATACAAAAATGAAAACCTTTTAGGAGGAAAAAACATCCGGATCTGGATGATCCCAGTCACTATACACTTCTTGTTCCAAGACCTCGGACTCTGAGGAGGGCGCAGTGAGCCAAGGGAGGAAAAGGAGCTCTCAGTGGACTCCAGGGGTGGGAGTTTAAACTCAGCCCGGACCATCTCAGCAAGAGACTGGATAAACAATCTTTGGGATTGAGAGGCTGATAGAGATTCTTCTGATTCGGACTCCCCAGAAGTGGAAATTTCAGCTTGACTATCTATAGGGTCACCTTCAGCTACATCTTCCACATCCTCCACAGTCTCTGCCTAATCCTGAAATGATTCAGGAGGCGGCTCAGGAGAGAGGGATCTAACCCACTTCTTTCCTCCATGAGGTGCTGCAAGCAGGTCAGCAATCCTACCCTCTAGGCTGGCTAATGCCCATGCCAAATCATCCTTGGTAACACAGGCTGTGGCAGAAGTACATGGAGTAGCTACTATGCCTGACAACCATGATGACTCAGTGTGGCTATTTGCCTCTGACCTACCAGGAGGAGTAGACACAGTGGAAGCACGACTAGGACCTTCAGGGCCTGACGGAGGCATTACAGTGCCCTTTCCAACTGTGCTCCCTCCAGCCCTTTTTTGGGCAGACATTGCTTTATAGCAAGACAATACTTGAGGTACTACCTTTGAAGTGTACTCAAGGTTTGTGCTAAGCTTATTCAGCCTAATGCACACAACACTGATTATCCCAAGATACAGGACCTATTAATGCCAGTAACATACACCCACAGTGACTCACGAACCCCAGCTGCTGCTGCTCTTTGTCCCCTTACAGCGTGCAGAGGCTAATGTGTTGGAAACCGTTCCTTGCAGAATGTGCCTTTTTATGCATGTGTGGCATTCGCACGCACGCCAAACCGCAATCAGACCACGCCTATCACGTGGCAAACGTTTATATTTAAATGTGGGATTTTTCACATGCGCTCTAACGCGCTAACGCCATGGACACGTGGCATGCGATGCAGCTGAGTCTACCATGCGAATGCATATGCGCCAGGACTAACCCAAATGAATGGGGAAAGAGAGCAGTTTAGGCTGATTCCGTTTTCCACAGCTGAAAGCACAGGGTAAGAACATAGAGTAACAATATGCTTTAAACATAGTTTCAAGCCTTCCCTGTAAAAATCTGCTACAAGGTCTAGCAGCTTTTAAGATGATCAGCACAAAGCAACACACATAGAGTAATAATATGGTTTAAACATATTTAAACAGCTTCTGCATAAATCTGCTATAATGTCAGCGGTTTACCAGAAAAAACAGCACATAGTAAGCACATAAGTAATACAATGCTTTAAACATAATTTGCACCCACCTGCCTCAATGTCCTGCAAAGGCAACCATGCAAACGCTTATGTGTTGAGCGAACACGGACTGTATTATTCGGGTTCGTACCGAATAATTGGATTTTTGCTACCCGGACACGGACCCGAAAACTTTACTGTATGTTCGGGTTTAAAATCCGTGTTCGGTAATTTTATTTCCTGCTTTGTATGTAACGGCGCGCTTTTCATGGCGGGCTTTCAACAGCCAATCAACAAGCGTTTAACTGGTGTGCCTTAAGCCATCCCAGCCATGCCTACTAATGTATTAGTAGCTGTGATTGGCCATCTGAAGTATGTGACCAAGTCTTTATAAGTCCGAGAGGCACAGCGCGGTGCGTTATTCTGCTGTAGTGTAGGGACAGAGCACACAACATACGTGCTGGCTGCTGCTGATTAGGGACAGACAGTGAAAAATTGTGCCTGAAAAGAATGCAGGGACAGGTCAGAGTGTAGGCAGGGAAAGTTATTTGAGCATTTTAGGGACAGGCTGGAGAGATTAGGCAGGGACAGTCTACATCGATTTTGCTGTGTGGGGGGTGGTGCAGTGAACGATCTTTTTGCCCTCACTTGAGCCCACTGAGGAGGAGGAGGGAGAAAAAAATCTATTTTTATCAGTCTGTTGTGTGCAGCGTTCAGCTATATTTTACTACAGATTGCTGTTCTAATCTGCTATTTAAAAATTAAGTTAAAGGGGGAATTTTTTTTTCCCCTTTATAGCCTGCTTGCTGCTGAGCTGACCGTGACATAAGACACTGCTGTGTTCACATGTGCTATTGAGTGATTTTCAATTTTATATACTTTTTTCTATTCCTCTATTCAATATACACCCTTTTGGGTTAAAAAAATTAAATTGTGGCATAGTCTGTACTAATCAGCTATTTAAAAATTACAAAGTTAAAGGGGATTTTTTTTTTCCCTTCATAGCCTGCTGCAGAGCTGACTGTGACATAAAACATAAGACACTGCTGTGTTCACATGTGCTATTGAAAAATCACCAATTTTATATCATATTTTCTATTCCGCTATTCAATCTACACCCTTTGGGGTAAAAAGAATTAAATTGCGGCATAGTCTGTATCGGTACGTGTGAGATACACCTTCCAAATTTTTGGGGCGCATCTTCCACCGCCGAGGATTGCAGGGTGCTTCAGTTTGCCTCCTGTTTCAAACTCCTCCTACTCCTCATCCTGCCTTTAGGGTACAAAAAATTGTAATCGGGGCCTAGTCTGGGTCTGTACGTGTGAGATACACCTTTTGATATCATATTTTCTATTCCGGTATTCAATCTACACCCTTTGGGGTAAAAAGAATTCAATTGCGGCATAGTCTGTATCGGTACGTGTGAGATACACCTTCCAAATTTTTGGGGCGCATCTTCCACCGCCGAGGATTGCAGGGTGCTTCAGTTTGCCTCCTGTTCCGAACTCCTCCTACTCCTCATCCTGCCTGTAGGGTACAAAAAATTGTAATCGGGGCCTAGTCTGTGTTTGTACGTGTGAGATACACCTTCCAAAGTTTTGGGCGCATCTTACACCCCCGAGGATTGCAGGGTGCTTCAGTTTGCCTCCTGCCTGTTCCGAACTCCTCCTACTCCTCATCCTCATCCTGCCTTTAGGGTACAAAAAATTGTAATCGCGGCCTAGTCTGGGTCTGTACGTGTGAGATACACCTTTTGATATCATATTTTCTATTCCGCTATTCAATCTAGACCCTTTGGGGTAAAAATAATTAAATTGCGGCATAGTCTGTATCGGTACGTGTGAGATACACCTTCCAAATTTTTGGGGCGCATCTTCCACCGCCGAGGATTGCAGGGTGCTTCAGTTTGCCTCCTGTTCCGAATTCCTCCTACTCCTCATCCTGCCTTTCGGGTACAAAAAATTGTAATCGGGGCCTAGTCTGGGTCTGTACGTGTGAGATACACCTTTTGATATCATATTTTCTATTCCGCTATTCAATCTACACCCTTTGGGGTAAAAAGAATTAAATTGTGGCATAGTCTGTATCGGTACGTGTGAGATACACCTTCCAAATTTTTGGGGCGCATCTTCCACCGCAGAGGATTGCAGGGTGCTTCAGTTTGCCTCCTGTTCTGAACTCCTCCTACTCCTCATCCTGCCTGTAGGGTACAAAAAATTGTAATCGGGGCCTAGTCTGTGTTTCTACGTGTGAGATACACCTTTTTATATCATATTTTCTATTCCGCTATTCAATCTACACCCTTTGGGGTAAAAAGAATTAAATTGCGGCATAGTCTTTATCGGTACGTGTTAGATACACCTTCCAAATTTTTGGTACGCATCTTCCACCGCCGAGGATTGCAGGGTGCTTCAGTTTGCCTCCTGTTCCGAACTCCTCCTACTCCTCATCCAGCCTGTAGGGTAAAAAAAATTGTAATCTGTGTCTAGTCTGTGTTTGTACGTGTGAGATACACCGTTTTATAATTTTTTTTCTATTCCGCTATTCAATCTACACCCTTTGGGGTAAAAGTAATTAAATTGCGGCATAGTCTGTATCGGTACGTGTGAGATACACCTTCCAAATTTTTGGGGCGCATCTTCCACCGCCAAGGATTGCAGGGTGCTTCAGTTTGCCTCCTGTTCCGAACTCCTCCTACTCCTCATCCTGCCTGTAGGGTACAAAAAATTGTAATTGGGGCCTAGTCTGTGTTTGTACGTGTGAGATACACCTTCCAAAGTTTTGGGCGCATCTTACACCCCCGAGGATTGCAGGGTGCTTCAGTTTGCCTCCTGCCTGTTCCGAACTCCTCCTACTCCTCATCCTCATCCTGCCTTTAGGGTACAAAAAATTGTAATCGCGGCCTAGTCTGGGTCTGTACGTGTGAGATACACCTTTTGATATCATATTTTCTATTCCGCTATTCAATCTACACCCTTTGGGGTAAAAATAATTAAATTGCGGCATAGTCTGTATCGGTACGTGTGAGATACACCTTTCAAATTTTTGGGGCGCATCTTCCACCACCGAGGATTGCAGGGTGCTTCAGTTTGCCTCCTGTTCCGAATTCCTCCTACTCCTCATCCTTCCTTTCGGGTACAAAAAATTGTAATCGGGGCCTAGTCTGGGTCTGTACGTGTGAGATACACCTTTTGATATCATATTTTCTATTCCGCTATTCAATCTACACCCTTTGGAGTAAAAAGAATTAAATTGTGGCATAGTCTGTATCGGTACGTGTGAGATACAGCTTCCAAATTTTTGGGGCGCATCTTCCACCGCCGAGGATTGCAGGGTGCTTCAGTTTGCCTCCTGTTCTGAACTCCTCCTACTCCTCATCCTGCCTGTAGGGTACAAAAAATTGTAATCGGGGCCTAGTCTGTGTTTCTACGTGTGAGATACACCTTTTTATATCATATTTTCTATTCCGCTATTCAATCTACACCCTTTGGGGTAAAAAGAATTAAATTGCGGCATAGTCTTTATCGGTACGTGTTAGATACACCTTCCAAATTTTTGGTACGCATCTTCCACCGCCGAGGATTGCAGGGTGCTTCAGTTTGCCTCCTGTTCCGAACTCCTCCTACTCCTCATCCAGCCTGTAGGGTAAAAAAAATCGTAATCTGTGTCTAGTCTGTGTTTGTACGTGTGAGATACACCGTTTTATAAATTTTTTTCTATTCCGCTATTCAATCTACACCCTTTGGGGTAAAAATAATTAAATTGCGGCATAGTCTGTATCGGTACGTGTGAGATACACCTTCCAAATTTTTGGGGCGCATCTTCCACCGCCGTGGATTGCAGGGTGCTTCAGTTTGCCTCCTACTCCTCATCCTGCCTTTAGGGTACAAAAAATTGTAATCGGGGCCTAGTCTGTGTTTGTACGTGTGAGATACATCTTTTGATATCATATTTTCTATTCCGCTATTCAATCTACACCCTTTGGGGTAAAAAGAATTAAATTGCAGCATAGTCTGTATCGGTACGTGTGAGATACACCTTTCCAATTTTTTGGGCGCATCTTACACCGCCGAGGATTGCAGGGTGCTTCAGTTTGCCTCCTGCCTGTTCCGAACTCTTCCTACTCCTCATCCTCATCCTGCCTTTAGGGTACAAAAAATTGTAATCGGGGCCTAGTCTGTGCTTGTACGTGTGAGATACACCGTTTTATATCCTTTTTTCTATTCCGCTATTCAATATACACCTTTTTGGGGTGAAAAAAATGAAATTGCGGCATACTTTGCATATTTGACTGTGAGATACACCCGTTTTATTTGTATACTGTTTTTCTATTCCGCTATTTAATAAACACCCTTTTGGGGTAAAAAAAAATTAAATTGCGGCATAGTTTGCATATTTGACTGTGAGATACACCCGTGCAATACTGTTGTTGTTTTGTTCCGCTATTCAATAAACACCTTTCTAGGGCAAGATCATAAATTACAGAAATATGAGGAGACCGTCAAATAAGGGCCGTGGCCTGGGTCGTGGTGCTGCTGGTTGAGCTCCTGTTGAAAGGAGAGGACGTGGTCGATCTGTGCCAGCTACACGCACAAGTGAAACACCTTCCTCAAGTGTGAGTAGGCGACAGAACCTGCAGCAGTATTTGGTAAGGAATCATGCGCCTCTACAAGTGTTGAGGCCAGAACAAGTAGAGGCGATAGTAGATTGGTTTGCTGCTGACAGTGTCTCCAGTTCCTTCACATTGTCTCCCACCCAGTCTACTGCAGAAAGGTCAGAGTTGGCACTTGCAGCCGATATCCAACCATCTTTCACCTCACCCCCTTGCAAATCAGGCAAGCAGTCTGAGCCCCAAGTAATGCAGAAGTCTCTTCTTCTTTTTGATGACTCTGTCAGCAGGGTTTCCCAGGGCCATCCACCTAGCCCTGCCCCAGAAGTGGAAGAGATTGAGTGCAGCGATGCCCAACCACTTATTTCGCAAGATGAGTACATGGAAGGACCATCGCAGTACGTCTCCGATGATGATGAAACGCAGGTGCCAACTGCTGCGGCGTTCAGAATTGTGGAGACCGACAAGGAGGGCAGGGGTGAAGACTGGGTGGAATATGATGTGGAGGACGATGAGGTCCTCGACCCCACATGGAATGAAGGTCATGCAGGTGACCTGAGTAGTTTGGAGGAAGAGGCGGTGGTCGCACAGAGCCACCAGCACAGCAGAAGAGGGAGCAGGGTGCAGAAGCGGAGTGGCCGTGCCCTAGACACTACGCCTGCTACTGCCCAACGCAGCAAGGGACCGAGCGCACCAAAGCCAGCGCAAAGGAGTTCTCTAGCGTGGAAGTTCTTCAGAAAATGTGCTGATGACAGGACACGAGTGGTTTGCACCCTGTGCAATCAGAGCCTGAAGCGAGGCATAAACCTTCTAAACCTGAGCACAACCTGCATGATCAGGCATCTAAGTGCAAAGCACAAGCTGCAGTGGAGTAGACACCTTCAAAACCAAGAAACGTCTCTGGCTCCTCCTGCTTCCTCTTCTGCTGCAGTCTCGGCCTCTTCATCCACCTCTGTAGTGATACCGGCACCTGCCACCCCGCAAACAGACGATCTGTCAGCAACACCACCACCTGGGTCACCAACCATCTCCAAAATGTCCCGTGGAAGCGTTCAGCTTTCCATCTCCCAAACACTTCAGAGGAAGAGGAAATACCCCCCCCTACCCAGCCACGATCCCTGGCCCTGAATGCCAGCATTTCAAAATTCTTGGCCTTTGAAATGCTGTCATTCCGTCTGGTGGAAACGCACAGTTTTAAAAACCTTATGTCGGTGGCTGTCCCACAGTACGTCGTGCCCAGCCACCACTACTTTTCCAGGCAAGTCATCCCTTCCCTGCACAACCAAGTGGGGGAAAAAATCAGGTGTGCACTGCACAACGCCATCTGTGGCAAGGTCCACCTAACTACTAATACGTGGACCAGTAAGCACGGTCAGGGGCGTTATATCTCCCTAACGGCACACTGGGTAAATGCAGTGGCGGATGGGCCTGAGGCGGATAGCAATTTGGCGCATGTCCTTCCACCACCGAGGATTGCAGGGCGCTTCAGTTTGCCTCCTGTTCCTAACTCCTCCTACTCCGCTTCCTCATCCTCTACCGCCTCCTCATCCGGTCAGCGTAACACCTTCACCACCAACTTCAGCACAGCCAGGGGTAAACGACAGCAGGCAGTTTTAAAACTTGCCTGTTTGGGGGAAAAAACCACACACCGCGCAGGAGTTGTGGAGGAGCATGGAACAGCAGACAAATGAGTGGTTGCTGCCAGCGAGCCTCAAGCCCAGCCTGGTGGTGTGCGATAACGGGCGAAATCTCATAGCAGCTCTGGGCTTAGCCGGTTTGACACACATCCCTTGCCTGGCGCATATGCTGAATTTGGTGGTGCAGAGGTTCCTTAAAAATTACCCCGATATGTCAGAGCTGCTGCAGAAAGTGAGGGCCGTCTGTGCGCACTTTCGGCGTTCTCACCCTGCTGCTGCTCGCCTGTCAGCGCTGCAGCGTAACTTCGGCCTTCCCGCTCACCGCCTCATATGTGACGTGCCCACAAGGTGGAACTCTACCTTGCACATGCTGGAAAGACTGTGCAAGCAGCAGCAGGCCATAGTGGAGCTTCAGCTGCAGCACGCACGCGTGAGTCGCTCGGCGGAACAGCATCACTTCACCACCAATAACTGGGCCTCCATGCGAGACCTGTGTGCCTTGTTGAGCTGTTTTGAGTACTCCACCAACATGGCCAGTGCCGATGACGCCGTTGTCAGCTTAACCATCCCACTTCTATGCCTCCTTCAAAAAACAATTAGGGCAATGATGGAAGAGGATGTGGCACAGGATGAGGAGGAGGAGGAGGAGGAGGATGAAGAGGTAACATTTCCAAGGCTTTCAGGGCAGTCATTCGCAAGTGGCTCCGAGGGTGGGTTCCTGCACACACAAACGCCAGGTACACAATTGTCCAGCAGGGGCACAGTTCTGGAGGATGAGGAGGAGGAGATGGAGGAGGAGATGGAACCATGTTCACAGCAGGGTGGCACCCAGGCCAGCTCATGGCCATCACGGGTGCGTGGCTGGGGGGATACAGAGGACACAGACGATACACCTCCCACAGAGGACAGCCTTTCGTTGCCTCTGGGCAGCCTGGCACACATGACCGATTACATGCTGCAGTGTCTCCACAATGACCGCCGAGTTGCCCACATTCTAACTTGTGCTGATTACTGGGTGACCACGCTGCTGGATCCCAGTTACAAGGACAATGTACCGTCCTTAATTTACTCACTGAAATATATTGGACTAGGTGGGACTTTAAATGAGACCCAAGCTGGTGTTGCCCGGCGTCTCCATCCCTATAACAAAACACAAAATTAGTTTGAAGGATTGTAAGAGGTGCCTTAGTGTTTTCCGTATACAGGGATGGAGACCAATAGCATGTCCTGCTCATCTCACATAAAGTCCCAAAGAGGAAATTAGGGATTTCAAAGGCAGTGAGCTTTACAGGCCATGCCCCATACATAAAATCCCTTTCTATCTATATACTGCATCCACCAAGGGGATGGAGGTGTAATGCTTTTCAGCTGGTCTCTTCCAGTTTGCACCATGGTTATAACCTAATTATTTGAGTCTTTGAGACAACAGCCAGTCGTGGATGAGGGTGGGTTTGGGGAGGTTGGGCTGTCTCCCTCTCACCTGTTCCCCCATCCATCCATTAGCGGCCATGTGCCTCCAGTGTGAAGACACTAAATTAAGAGTGTAGGACTGCAGATTTAACAGGGTGCCGTGAAGTGGCTCTGCGGCTTTCACATGCGTTTGCAAATGTGTGTCAACTAAACCCCTGTTCTTTGTACCAAGAGACAGGTTTTATTTGGTTGGTGACAGACTGGAGGGTGAGAACATCAGACTGGGGGCTGGCTGACTTTCATGCACCTCTTACAATCCTTCAACCTCATTTTGTGTTTTGTTATAGGGATGGAGACGCCGGGCAACACCAGCTTGGGTCTCATTTAAAGTCCCACCTAGTCCAATATGTTTAAGCAACCAGGGATGGAGACGCCTTGCTTACAGCTTGGTGCCTCATATAAAGTCCCACCGTGCGATTTTCGTGCGTTTGTGGTGGATGCAGTTTTGATTTGACCTTAGTGTTTTCCGTATACAGGGATGGAGACCAATAGCATGTCCTGCTTGTCTCACATAAAGTCCCAAAGAGGAAATTAGGGATTTCAAAGGCAGTGAGCTTTACAGGCCATGCCCCATACATAAAATCCCTTTCTATCTATATACTGCATCCACCAAGGGGATGGAGGTGTAATGCTTTTCAGCTTGTCTCTTCCAGTTTGCACCATAATTATAACCTAATTATTTGAGTCTTTGAGACAACAGCCAGTCGTGGATGAGGGTGGGTTGGGGGAGGTTGGGCTGTCTCCCTCTCACCTGTTCCCCCATCCACCCATTAGCGGCCATGTGCCTCCAGTGTGAGGACACTAAATTAAGAGTTTAGGACTACAGATTTAACAGGGTGCTGTGAAGTGGCTCTGCAGCTTTCACATGCGTTTGCAAATGTGTGTCAACTAAACCCCTGTTCTTTGTACCAAGAGACAGGTTTTATTTGGTTGGTGACAGACTGGAGGGTGAGTACATCAGACTGGGGGCTGGCTGACTTACAATCCTTCAACCTCATTTTGTGGTTAATTTACTCACTGGAGCGCGATCGCAAGATGCGCGAGTACAAGCGCATGCTGGTAGACGCGATGCTGCTGGCATTCCCACCTGACAGCGGGGCCACAGTGGAAGCACAAGGCCAAGGCAGAGGAGGAGGAGGAAGAGGTCGCCAACACAACCAGGGCATCGCCAGCACCTCAGAAGGCAGGGTTAACATGGCTGAAATGTGGAAAAGCTTTGTCAGCACGCCACAACAAACAGCAGCACCAGCAGCTCATATGGAACGTCTTAGCAGGAGGCAGCATTTCACCAACATGGTGGAGCAGTATGTGTGCACACGCCTACATGTAGTGAATGACGGGTCTGCCCCCTTCAACTTCTGGGTCTCCAAATTGGGCACATGGCCTGAGCTTGCCCTTTACGCCTTGGAGGTGGTGGCGTGCCCTGCAGCCAGTGTATTATCTGAACGTGTATTTAGCACGGCTGGGGCGTTATCACAGACAAGCGCAGCCGCCTGTCCAGAGACAATGTGGACAAGCTCACGTTCATTAAAATGAACCAGGCATGGATCCCACGGGACTTTTCCGTACCTTGTGCAGAATAGAGATGGATACCGACCTTACCCAGCCATTGTTCTATTTTTGATCTTTCTCACTCTTTTGGGGTGTACCCTAATTTAAAATGACTTAAAAAAAGCAGTGTTGGCTACCTCGTCCCCCTCCACCGCCGCTTCCACCTACACCGCCACATCCACCACCACCTCTACCTCCCTCCTACTCCATATGGGCCTCGTCCTTCACAGATGAAGAAAATTGTTTTATTTTTCTGTTTTTTTTTGTTGTTTTAAGTTATTTCCATATCCACAT
This sequence comes from Pelophylax lessonae, assembly GCF_965119305.1. Classification (NCBI taxonomy): domain Eukaryota; kingdom Metazoa; phylum Chordata; class Amphibia; order Anura; family Ranidae; genus Pelophylax; species Pelophylax lessonae. Next base: position 3,658,757 of record NC_138769.1, on the reverse strand, counting down.
TTGTTTGCAGAGCACTTGCCATGCTCTTAACTACGTTTTGATGCCATTTGCAGCACTCTAGCCCTTTCCATTGGTGTTTTAGAGCCATTTTAGTGCCTGAAAGTTCGGGTCCCATTGACTTCAATGGGGTTCGTGTCCGGGTAAAGTTCGAAAAAAGTCCGGGACACGGACCCGGACTTTTTTTTCAAGTTTGGCCGAACACGGACATCCAGGTGTCAGCTCAACTCTACTTATGTGCCATAACACACAGAGGAGCAAACAGCATGCTGAGTCTTGTTAGTCACAGCTGAAGTTTAATTAGCTAATCAGCTTCAGGGTAGAAACAACACAGTGTAATCATATGGTATAAGCAAGTTTTACTTTGCATAATCTGCTGCAATGTGAATACAAGCAGTAATACACTGGGCACAAGTCTCTGTAATCTTAACCCCTTCCATACCGCGCCATAATAAAATGACGGCGGCAGGAAGTCTTTCTCGATCCGGGCGGACGCCGTATGACGGCGCCCGGATCTCCCCGCTACTGCTGCGATCGGGGGTGAGGCTCGTCCCTTGGACTGAGCCCAACCCCGATCACGGTAAACAGCCAATGAAATTGGCTGTTTACGACGTGATCGGCTGTGTCAATCACAGCCGATCACATGAGCAGCTCCAGCGCGAGCCGCTCATTCCCTCCTCAATGCGCGCCCCCCAGGGGCGCGCAGCACGCCGATCGGGGACGAGGCTCGTCCCTCGGACAGAGCCCATCCCCGATCTAGGTGAAGAGCCAATGAAATTGGCTTTTTACCACGTGACCGGCTGTGTCCAATCACAGCCGGTCACAAATGTCAACAGAGAACACTGTAACTAGCTGTCACCGTGTTCTCCTCCTCACACACTGATCCTGTGTGAGGAGGAGATTGTGGTAACAGCTAGTTACCAATTACAGTGCACCCCAAACACACTGATTGCCCCCCCCCCTCAAAAAAAAGAGCACCTGTCACTAGCCCATCAAAGTACCTGTCACTAGCCCATCAAAGTACCCGAGTACCTGTCACCAGCCCATCAGGTACTCTGACAGGTACTCGGGTACTCTGATGGGCTGGTGACAGGTACTCGGGTACTCTGAGGGGCTGGTGACAGGTACTCGGGTAATCTGATGGGCTGGTGACAGGTACTCGGGTAATCTGATGGGTAGGTGACAGGTACTCGGGTACTCTGATGGGATACAGAGAGGTACTCGGGTACTCTGATGGGCTGGTGACAGGTATTCGGGTACTCTGATGAAGGGTACTCGGGTACTCTGATGGCGGGTATTCGGGTACTCTGATGGCGGGTATTCAGATACTCTGATGACGGGTACTCTGATGAAGGGTACTCGGGTACTTTGAGTACCTGTCATCGGAGTACCCGAGTACCCGTCATCGGAGTACTCGATTACCCGTCATCGGAGTACCCGAGTACCTGTCACCTACACATCAGAGTACCCAAGTACCTTCCACCTGCTCATCAGAGTACCTGACACCTGAAGTACCTGAGTACTTGCCACCTGCTCATCAGTACCCATCACTACTCATCAGTACTCATCAGTACCTATCACCTATCAGTATCAGTACTGATCATCCGTACCCATCAGTACAGTATCAGTATCACCTATCAGTATAAGTACTACTCATCAGTACCCATCACCTGCCTGTCACCTGCCCATCAGAGTACCCGAGTACCTGTCACCTGCCTATCGGAGTACTCGAGTACCTGTCACCTGCCCAGCAAAGTACCCGAGTACCTGTCACCCTTCATACAGCCACCATGTCCAAGTCCGAAAAGGTTTATATACGTCCTCCGTTTAAACCTAAATACCGGTGTTATGGCAGCAGATAGCTGCCATAACCCTGGTATTTTTTTAAACGGTGGACGGTTGACTTTCCAATAAGGGTGGTCCCAGCGGCGGATTCGCCGCGGGATCACCCTTCCGGGATGGCGAAAGAGGTGCCCCCCCCCCCTCCCGCCGCATTCCGGTCCTTCTCCCCGCTTACCGGACCTGCCGGCAGCGGGGAAAATGATCCGGTCCCGGATCCTCACAGACAGGATGTCGAGTGAGGGCAAGCTTGCCCTCACTCGACTCTATGGTCTTGGTGGACCAGAGCTATGGCAAATGTCGTTGCCTAGCAACCGGTTTAAAGGTCCCTTTTTTTTTTTTCATTTTATTTTATTATTATTTTTTTTTTTCCTATCTTTTAGAGTACTTGTGAGATCTGAGGACTTTTTGACCCCAGAACTCACAAAAAAGTGGTCCTGTCGTGCCTTTTTCTATTACAAGAAATGTTTACATTCCTTGTAATAGAAATAAAAATTATCATTTTTTTTTTTTTTTAAACAGTGTAAAAATAAAAAATAATAAATAAAACAAATAGTAAAAAAAAAAAAAAAAACATTAAAGCGCCCTGTCCCCGTGAGCTCGCGCGCAGAAGCGAACGCATACGGAAACCCCGCCCACATATGTAAATGGTGTTCAAACCACACATATGAGGTATCGCCACAATCGTTAGAGCAAGAGAAATAATTTGAGCCCTGGACCTCCTCTGTCACTCTAAGATGGCAACCTGTAGAAATTTTTAAAGTGTCGCCTATGGGGATTTCTAAGTACCAAAGTTTGTCACCATTCCATGAGCGTGGGCAATTTTGAAACATGACATGTTGGGTATCTATTTACTCAGCGTAACATTATCTTTCACATTATGGAAAAAAATTGGGCTAACTTTACTGGTTTCTTATTTTTTAATTAAAAAAAGTGAATTTTTTCCAAAAAAATTGGGTTTGGAAGACCGCTGCGCAAATACGGTGTGATAAAAAATATTGCAATAATCTCCATTTTATTCTCTAGGGTCTCTGCTAAAAAAAATATATAATGTTTTGGGGTTCTAAGTAGTTTTCTAGCAAAAACAACTGATTTTAGCTTGTAAACACCAAATGTCAAAAATAGGCCTAGGCAAGTGGCTAGGATGCATGATGGTGCTCCTTGGATGTTGGGCCCCTCTATATGGCTAGGCTGTGAAAAAGTTTCACACATGTGGTATTGCCATACTCAGGAGGAGTGGCAGAATGTATTTTGGGGTGTCATTTTTGCTGTGTACATGCTATGTGTTAGGAATATCATATAAATTTACAACTTTGTGTAAAAAAAAAAAGTTTTTATTTTTTTCCAACATTTTCCAAAAACTTGTGGAAAAAAATGACACGTTCAAACGACCCATAATGCCTCATAGAATATACGTTGGAGTGTTTGCTTTCCAAAATTGGGTCATTTTGTGGACTTTTCCATTGTATTGGTGCTCTAGGGCCTTCAAAAGTGTGATAGGTAGTAAGAAAGTTTTATGTGTATTTATGCTCCTAGAACGCCTGAAGGTGCTACTTGGATGTGGAGGCTCTTTTTGTGGCCAGGCTGGGTAAAAGTCTCACACATGTGTTATAACCATACTCAGGAGGAGTAGTAGAATGTATTTTGGGGTGTCATTTTTGCTGTGTACATTCTATGTGTTAGAAATAGCTTATAAATTGACAATTTTGTGGGGAAAAAAAGAAAACAAATGTCTTCATTTTCACAAAAATTGTGGGAAAAAATTATAACTTCAAAAAACTCACCATGCCTCTTACTAAATACCTTGGACTGTCTACTTTACAAAAAGGGGTCATTTGGGGGGTATTTGTACTGTCCTGACATTTCAGGGCCTCAAGAAAGGAGATAGGCCGTCAGTACATCAGGTGTGATCAATTTTCAGTAATTGGTACCATAGCTTCTAGACTCAAAAACTTTCACACAGACTAAATAATATACACTAATTTGGGTTAATTTTACCAGAGATATGTAGCAGTATAAATTTTGGCCAAAATGTATGAAGAAAAATTAATTTTTTGCTAAATTTTATAATAGAAACTAAAAAAAGTGTTTTTTTTTTTCAAAATTTTTGCTCTTTTTTTGCTTATATCACGAAAAAAAACCCAGTTGTGATCCAATACCACCAAAAGAAAGCTCTATTTGTGTGAAAAAAATGATAAAAATTTTGTTTGTTTACAGTGTAGCAGGACCGAACAATTGTCATTCAAAGTGTGAGAGCGCTGAAAGCTGAAAATTGGTCTGGGCAGGAAGGGGGTCTAACTGCTCTGTATGGAAGCAGTTAATAAGGGTAACAGTGCATAAAATATTTACATTTTTGCAATTTCTAACCATTAATGGTTTTTTGTTTGCTGTGTAAATATTTAAAATGGACTCACCAGTCCTTGCTGCAGGAAACTGTTAAAACAAGTTTCCAATCTTCACTACTCACGGTGAGCATAGCCTTAAAGACCTTCAAAGACAGGGTCCCCTATATTTGAGGGGCCATGGCCTTGGACCTGTAGAGTACCCTGCATGGAGCTCCTTTGGGGTTTGGTATTCCAAGGGTCCGGATCCCAAGCTCCAGTGCCTAAAAAGGACAGCATTACAGGAAAAACCACGTATCTGCTTCCCGAGGCTCGGGTACCATCTTTTTAGTCCAATGACTGTTATTCGATGGATCCGATAGCTAACCCCTTAGATTCAGTGATCTTTGATTGGGGTATCATAGCATAATCTTCTTTCTTCTTCTTTGAAATATAACAAACATGTGGCGCTCCTCTCCACAGCGACCTTTTAGACACTGGCGAAAAAAACCGAGGTACTTCCTGTGTGGGAGGGGCTATATAGGGGGTCATCAATTCTGATTGGTTGCCAGTGTCCTTCACCTGTAGGTGGCCTATATAACCCATATGTTATGATTATGGCTCTGTGTCCCGTGATGTACGAAAATAAACATTTTTTTTTCTTTTTCTTTTAAAGGTAGAGAAGAGATTTGGGGTCTCTCCATAAAGAGGACCTGTCATGGTTATTTCTCTTACAAGAGATGTTTACTTTCATTATAATTAGAATAAGGCCCCTTTCACACATGGAGTCCATTCAGATCCGCCTGTCGTTTTTTTTGGCGGATCTGAACGGATTCCCCATGCATCTCTATGGGGGATCGGATGTCAGCGGAGACAAGTCCACTGACATCTGATCCGATCCGTTAATCTGGACAGATGGAAACCCTATTTTCCATTCGTCCAGCAGATCGGATGAGAATGGACAGACGGTCCGTTCCCATCCGATTCCCCCATAGAGAAGAATGGGGACCTGATAGCTCTGTCTCTGCACACAGCGCAGAGATAAAGCTGTCATCCTTGTACTCAGCGGGGGATCGGTGGACTCCATGTGTGAAATGGGCCTAAGGGCTCTTTCACAAGAGCTCTCCAGTAAGATCTGCCTGTCAGTTTTTTAGGCGGATCTGAACGGGTCCCCCATGCATCTCTATGGGGCAGCGGATGTCAGCGGAGACATGTTCGCTGACATCCAATCCACATCCGACAGGCGGTCCGCTCTCATCCGATTCCCCCATAGAGATGCATGGGGCTCTGACATCTCCCTCTCCGCACACAGAGCGGATAGGGAGATGTCACCTTCCTGCTCAGTGGGGATCTGTGTTTACAATCCCCTGCAGAGCAGCACGGCTCCACCTACGGAGGCGGACCTTGTGAAAGGGGCCTAAAGGTGATCAATAAATAAATAAAGGGACTGTGTAAAATTAAAAATAATACATAAAATAAATAAATAAAAAAAATGAAAGCTCCCCATTCCTCTGTGGTCGCACAGAAACAAACTCATACGTAAGTCACGCCCACATATGTAAACGGTGGATAAATCACACACGCCGCAATCGTTAGAGTGAGAGCAATAATTAGAGCGCCAGACCTCCTCTGTAACTCTAAACTGGTAACCAGTAATATTTTATAAAGCGTCTCCTATGGAAATGTTTAAGTATCGTAGTTTGTCACCATTCCATGAGTGTGCGCAATGTTACAGTGTGACATGTTAGGTATCTATTTACTCCGCATAACATCATCTCTCACATTATACAAAGAATTGTGCTAAATATTCTTCATTTTTTAAAATTCATTAAATTATATTTTTTTTACACAAAAATTGTGTTTGAAAGACCGCTGTACAAATGTAGTGTGACATAAAATATTGTAACAACCGTCATTTTATTCTCTAGGATCTCTGCTATTAAAATATCTGCAGTCTTCGACCATCTCCTGTACTATGTCTGCAGTCTCTGACCGTCTCCTGTACCATGTCTGCAGTCTCTGACCATCTCCTGTAGTATGTCTGCAGTCTCTGACCGTCTCCTCTACTATGTCTGCAGTCTCTGACCATCTCCTGTACCATGTCTGCAGTCTCTGACCATCTCCTGTACTATGTCTGCAGTCTCTGACCGTCTCCTCTACTATGTCTGCAGTCTCTGACCGTCTCCTGTACCATGTCTGCAGTCTCTGACCATCTCCTGTAGAATGTCTGCACAGTTCAGGTCACAGCAATTTCAAAGCAGAGGACATTGTACATACGTCTCTCCCAGATCTTCTACTATATAATGTATGGATATAAAGACACGGAGCGGGGAGGACACTGCTAGGACTGGAGGTGGGGATTGGATGGGACTTACCTTCTACATGGACGGTGTACTCATCTCTCTGTATAATGTATTTTGCAGAGTTGAATATATCCACAATGTATATCCCGTCATTGTACAGAGTCACATTGGATATGATCAGACTTCCATTCTCTGACATCCTTGTATTGGGGGAATTTCTGACATCAGACAGATTACATTTCCTGTGATTAGCTATTCTTTCCCAGTATGGAGGAGATTTCTCATAGAACCAGGAAATCCAGTCACATCTCCATCTATCTGTATGGTTGAGGGTGAGATGGCGTCTGATGGGGAGGAGAAGGTCAGATCCCAGCCGGGTGAATATTTCCTCCTGAACACCAATTCCTGCACAGACAGAATACAGATCCCAGTCAGGCCACAGTATACAGTATATACCTCATTACTATGACATTTAATACCGGCGTTATGGGAGGAGCTAGCTGCCATCATCCCACATCATTTTTTTCTGTGTGCGATTCTGCGTCTAATAAAAGTGATCCCAGCAACGGATTCCCCACAGGATCACATTTAGAGGTGGTGGGAGAGGTCCCCCCCGGTGCTGATCCGGATGATGGATAGGCAGGAAGTCAATGAGGGTAAGATGGCCGCCACTCGGCTCTATGACCTTGGAGGACTGGAGAGACCTCTGATGTCACTTCCGGTTGTCAGGAATAAATATTTTTTTTAAGTCAAAGTGCCAAAATATATTATTTTCTTTTGCTTTTAAAGGTAGAGAAGAGATTTGAGGTCTCTACATAAAGAGGAGCTGTCATGGTTATTTCTCATACAAGAGATGTTTACTTTCCTTATAATTCGAATAAAAGTGATCAATAAATAAATAAATAAAAGGGACAGTGCCAAAATAAAAAATAAAAATAAAGAACCAAAAAAATGTAAAGCTCCCCATCTCTCTGTGGTCGCACAGAAACAATCGCATACGCAAGTCACGCCCACATATGTAAACGGTGGATAAATCACACACGCCGCGATCATTAGAGTGAGAGCAATAATTAGAGCGCCAGACCTCCTCTGTAACTCTAAACTGGTAACCAGTAACATTTTATAAAGCGTCTCCTATGGAAATGTTTAAGTATCGTAGTTTGTCTCCATTCCATGAGTGTGCGCAATGTTACAGTGTGACATGTTAGGTTTCTATTTACTCCGCATAACATCATCTTTCACATTATAGAAAGAATTGTGGTAAAAATTTGTAAAATTATATTTTTTACCCAAATCATGTCTTTGAAAGACTGCTGAGCAAAAACAGTGTGACATAAAACATTGCAACAATCGCCATTTTATTCTCTGGGATCTCTGCTAATAAATGTTGTGCAGTCTCTGACCGTCTCCTGTACTAGGTCTGCAGTCTCTGACCGTCTTCTGTACCATGTCTGCAGTCTCTGACCTTCTCCTGTACTATGTCTGCAGTCTCTGACCATCTCCTGTGCTATGTCTGCAGTCTCTGACCATCTCCAGTACTATGTCTGCAGTCTCTGACCATCTCCTGTACTATGTCTGCAGTCTCTGACCTTCTCCTGTACTATGTCTGCAGTCTCTGACCATCTCTTGTGCTATGTCTGCAGTCTCTGACCATCTCCTGTACTATGTCTGCAGTCTCTGGCCATCTCCTGTAGTATGTCTGCAGTCTCTGACCATCTCCTGTAGTATGTCTGCACAGTTCAGGTCACAGCAACTTCAGGAGGGCTGAGCACTGCAGATGTGAACCCACAGGTAATGGTGGGGGTGGGGCAGTAAGCAGAGGACATTGTACATATGTCTCTCCCAGGCATGCGCCTCGGTCTCGCGCCGGACACTCTCACAGTCAGTCAGTCTCGTCATCATCTCCTCCTCCTCCCCCGCCTTACCGCCTCCACCTGTGCCCTGCCCATGGCCCGCCCAGAATGTTCCCGCCACTGCAGCCGCGGCAGCTACCTCCCCCAGCCTGAGCCTATCCACGGTGAGAGTAGCTGTGGCTAGAGAAGAGGAGGACACTCATGGAACTTGTGAGAAGGGGGCAGACCCGGCAGAGCCAGAGAAGGACAGTGCCTGTGGGGACTAAAGGGGACAGGGAAATTGTAAATGACAGTGCCTGTGGGGACTAAAGGGGACAGGGAAATTGGGAATAACAGTGCCTGTGGGGACTAAAGGGGGCAGGGAAATTGGGAATGACAGTGCCTGTGGGGACTAAAGGGGACAGGGAAATTGGGAATGACAGTGCCTATGGGGACTAAAGTGAACAGGGAATGACAGTGCCTATGGGGACTAATGGGGACAGGGAAATTGGGAATGACAGTGCCTGTGGGGACTAAAGGGGACAGGGAATGACAGTGCCTGTGGGGACTAAAGGGGACAGGGAATGACAGTGCCTGTGGGGACTAAAGGGGACAGGGAATGACAGTGCCTGTGGGGACTAGAGGGGACAGGGAATGACAGTGCCTGTGGGGACTAGAGGGGACAGGGAAATAGGGAATGACAGTGCCTGTGGGGACTAAAGGGGACAGGGAATGACAGTGCCTGTGGGGACTAAAGGGGACAGGGAATGACAGTGCCTATGGGGACTAAAGGGGACAGGGAAATAGGGAATGACAGTGCCTGTGGGGACTAAAGGGGACAGTTAAATTGGGAATGACAGTGCCTGTGGGGACTAAAGGGGACAGGGAATGACAGTACCTGTGGGGACTAAAGGGGACAGGGAAATAGGGAATGACAGTGCCTGTGGGGACTAAAGGAGACAGGGAAATTGGGAATGACAGTGCCTGTGGGGACTAAAGGGGACAGGGAAATTGGGAATGACAGTGCCTGTGGGGACTAAAGGGGACAGGGAATGACAGTGCCTGTGGGGACTAAAGGGGACAGGGAATGACAGTGCCTGTGGGGGCTGAAGGGGACAGGGAATGACAGTGCCTGTGGGGACTAAAGGGGACAGGGAATGACAGTGCCTGTGGGGACTAGAGGGGACAGGGAATGACAGTGCCTGTGGGGACTAGAGGGGACAGGGAAATAGGGAATGACAGTGCCTGTGGGGACTAAAGGGGACAGGGAATGACAGTGCCTGTGGGGACTAAAGGGGACAGGGAATGACAGTGCCTATGGGGACTAAAGGGGACAGGGAAATAGGGAATGACAGTGCCTGTGGGGACTAAAGGGGACAGTTAAATTGGGAATGACAGTGCCTGTGGGGACTAAAGGGGACAGGGAATGACAGTACCTGTGGGGACTAAAGGGGACAGGGAAATAGGGAATGACAGTGCCTGTGGGGACTAAAGGAGACAGGGAAATTGGGAATGACAGTGCCTGTGGGGACTAAAGGGGACAGGGAAATTGGGAATGACAGTGCCTGTGGGGACTAAAGGGGACAGGGAATGACAGTGCCTGTGGGGACTAAAGGGGACAGGGAATGACAGTGCCTGTGGGGGCTGAAGGGGACAGGGAATGACAGTGCTGTGGGGGCTGATTCTGAAGGAGACACAGAAGGACAGTACTATGGGGTCTGAAGGGGGCACAGAAGGACAGTACTATGGGGTCTGAAGGGGGCACAGAAGGACAGTACTATGGGGGCTGAAGGGGACACAGAAGGACAGTACTATGGGGTCTGAAGGGGGAACAGAAGGACAGTACTATGGGGTCTGAAGGGGGCACAGAAGGACAGTACTATGGGGGCTGAAGGGGACACAGAAGGACAGTACTATGGGGTCTGAAGGGGGCACAGAAGGACAGTACTATGGGGTCTGAAGGGGGCACAGAAGGACAGTACTATGGGGTCTGAAGGGGGCACAGAAGGACAGTACTATGGGGGCTGAAGGGGACACAGAAGGACAGTACTATGGGGGCTGAAGGGGACACAGAAGGACAGTACTATGGGGGCTGAAGGGGACACAGAAGGACAGTGTACTATGGGGTCTGAAGGGGACACAGAAGGACAGTGTATTATGGGGTCTGAAGGGGACACAGAAGGACAGTACTATGGGGGCTGAAGGGGACACAGAAGGACAGTACTATGGGGGCTGAAGGGGACACAGAAGGACAGTACTATGGGGTGTGAAGGGGGCACAGAAGGACAGTACTATGGGGGCTGAAGGGGGCACAGAAGGACAGTACTATGGGGGCTGAAGGGGGCACAGAAGGACAGAACTATGGGGGCTGAAGGGGGCACAGAAGGACAGAACTATGGCGACTGAAGGGGACACAGAAGGACAGTACTATGGGGTCTGAATGGGACACAGAAGGTGTTATATTCTCCGTGTTGTGAGAGACACAGGACTCTGGTCTGGAACAACGGTTGTTTATTCAGTACTCTCTGTACAGCATTACAGGACAGCTCTGCATATCAATACATCTCTACATGTGTCTAAAGATGGCCACTCTGCCCCTTGACCCTTGTCATCACTCCTGGGTGGAGCCAGCCTTAAAGTGACAGTACATGTGAAACCCTTCAGGTATAACACCTTCCATCCATCCCTAAAAAAAAAAAAAAAAAACACAACAAAACAAGAACAGGCATAAAACAGGAACTAATAATTGTCCCATGCAGTCCTCCAACTCAGGAGATTTACATGCCTTCTTCCACATCCGGATGTGAGAACAGTTTCCAGGGACGCTACAGGGAGAACATGGCAGCGGATCACTTTCAGCGGGCCCGTCGAAAGTCTCGAAACTGGTCTTGCATTTGAAACCGGTCAGGAGGGCGACAGCGTCGTTGAGGACGGGCACCCAGCGACTCGGGGCCGGAGGAAGCAGGGCTGGCCGGAATGGACACCGGCGGGGCCAAGAGGGGATCCCCTAGCTCAGAGGGTGAACAGACCTCTGGATCAGGGCTGGAGGGCTCTGTTGGAGCTGAGTTCAACGGTTCAGAGTCCCCCCAAGCATCAGTCTCAATGCCTCCTGATTCGGTAGGAGCAGATCCTTGAGACACTGGAGGTGCAGCCGATGTAAGGGATTCGGGCAGCTGAGAACGAGGACGCAATTGGTCTGCATGCCTTCTGCAAATGGAACCATCTTCCAGGCAGACCCAATACATTTTGGGTCCCAAAGTCTCTGCGACGATAGCAGGAAGCCAACGAGTGTTGGAAGCGCCATAAGATCAGGCCCATACCTTTTGCTGGGCTGTAAACCGGGAATCTCGTCGCGTTCGACCCTCTTGTCTTGGGACTGCCGTACATGTTCCTGGATCATTTGAGGGCGGAGCATATCCAAAACAGTCCATGGCTGCCGACCCAAAAGAAGTTCAGCTGGAGTTTTCCCAGTGGTTGCATGTGGTGTGGTTCTGTAAGCAGAAAGGAAGGAGTCCAGCTGCTGGGGTGACAGGGACTGTTGTTTACTTGTAGCCACAGTAGCTTTGAAATAGCGTTTGAAGGTCTGTACAAACCTTTCTGCTTGACCATTTGTAGCCGGGTGGTAAGGTGCGGTCAACTTGTGTTTGATGTTGTGGGCAGTCAGGAAACTCTGAAACTCCTGGCTTGTGAATTGTGCACCGTTGTCTGTGACAATTTCTCTGGGGTATCCAAACGTAGCAGCGAGATGTAACAGTGTGGAAATCGTCGCCTTAGTCGTTGGCTGGGTAACAGGAATGACCTCAGGCCACTTTGAATGGGCATCAATAATGATCAAAAAGGTGTGTCCTCTGATCGGGCCTGCAAAGTCCAAGTGTAGGCAAAACCAGGGAACCGTGGGCCAAGTCAAGGGCTGGACGCTCCCTCGAGGAGGGTCTCTTGCAGTTTGTGCACATCCAGCACACGCATTCACATATGTCGTGATATCGGTGTCGAGGTTCGGCCACCACACATAGCCTTGGGCCTTTTGTTTCATACGTGTGCCTCCAGGATGACCAGTATGTAGCAAGTCCAGAATTTGTCTCTGGAAGGTCTGTGGAACGATCACTCGGTCTCCCCATAAAACACAGTTGCCAGACACAGTTAATTCCAGACGCCTACGGAAGTAAGGTTCATAATCCTGTGTGACAGTTGCAGGCCAACCGTACCGTACCCAGGAGAGTATTGTCTTAAGGAAGGTATCCTTGGCTGTATGGGCTGCTACTTCCCCGGAAGACAGAAAGGACAGGCTGGTGTAACGACAACTCTTGACAGGTGGAGAAGAGTCTGTTAATGTCCTTGTCAGACGGGACATGGCGTCTGCATTAGCATTGGCATCATGGCTGCGATACTGGATTTTGTAGCTATATGCTCCCAAGAATAGGGCATAGCGTTGAAGACGGGCCGCAGTCGTCTGGAGGAGTGGTTTATGATCAGTCAGTATGGTGAATTCCCTACCATACAGGTAAAGATGAAACTTCTTAATTGCCCATATGAGCGCCAGAGCCTCTTTGTCAATGTGAGAGTAATTGCTTTCTGCTTTTGTCAAGGACCTGGAGGCGAATGCCACTGGTTTCTCTGACCCATCTGGTAAAACGTGAGATAGCACAGCCCCTAGACCATAGGGTGAGGCATCACAAGCCAAGGTGAGAGGCCTTTGGAAGTCATAGTGCACGAGCATGCATGACGCCAACAGCTTTCGCTTCAAATGCACGTTGGCATGCAGCCGACCAGTTCCATCTGGAGTGTTTCTCCAAAAGCTTGTTTAATGGAAACGGGTAGTGTGTGCTAGATCCGGCAGGAATTTGTGGTAATAGTTCAGCAAGCCCAGGTATGATCGCAGCTGCTGGACGTTGGTCGGGGCTGGAGCTTTTACTAAAGCATCAACTTTGGCTTCCGTGGTGTGTATACCCTCTGCATCCACAAGGTGGCCACAAAACTCCAATTTAGGTACCATGAATTGGCATTTCGCCAAGTTCACTTTTAGACCCTGCTCTTGCAGTCTCGCCAACACAATCTCCACGTTATGCTTGTGTTCCTGGTCCGTCAGGCCCGTGATGAGCATGTCATCTAACAGGCACTGTGTGAGTGTTGATTGTTAGAAACTTGCGGGACGAAGGGTGGACCTCAAACTGTAAATAAGCTTGCCTGAAATCAAGCTTGGTGAACTTTTGACCTCCTGCAAGAGAGGCAAAAATGTCATCTACTCTGGGTAGGGGATACTGGTCTATCTCCAGTTGAGAATTTAGTGCCATGCGGAAATCGCCACAAATGCTTAAGTCCCCATTCACTTTCTTTACTGGTACAACTGGGGATGCCCACTCGCTGTGCTCTACCTTTGAGATGACACCTTGTTCCTCCAGCCGGCTTAGTTCAGCTTCCACACCTGCTCGGAGTGCGAAAGGTACCGTCCGAGCTTTGAAGAACCTAGGCTGGGCATTGGGTTTCAGCCTGAGTCTCACACAGTCATGCTTTATTTTTCCCAAATGGTTATCGAAGACTTGTGGGAATCGCTGTTTCAGGGACTTCACCCATCCCTCTTCAACCCCTGATGGGATGGTCACGGTGTTGCAGGGGTTAATGGCGATGTCTGGCATGCCAAAGTGAGCAATCCAGTCTCTCCCAAAAAGAGGGGGTCCCCCATGTTCTAGGATATACAATGGCATTCTTTTCATCTGACCCTTGTAGGATACCTGTACTTTCACGTACCCCAGTGGGTGGAGTATCTGCTTTGAATATGTCTGCAGTTTTATTGGTGTTGGACGGACAGTTGTTCGGATCAGAAGTTTTCTCCATTGTTTCTGGGTAGGGTTGAGCGAACACGGACTGTATTATTCGTGTTCGTACCGAATAATTGGATTTTTGTTACCCGAACACGGACCCGAAAACTTTACTGTATGTTCGGGTAAAAATCCGTGTTCGGTCGTTTTATTTCCGGGTTTTGAAAAGCTTTGGCGCGCTTTTCATGGCGGGCTTTCAGCAGCCAATCAACAAGCGTTTAACTGGTGTGCCTAAGCCATCCCAGCCATGCCTACAAATGTATCAGTAGCTGTGATTGGCCGTCTGAAGCATGTGACCAAGTCTTTATAAGTTCGAGGCAGCGCCGCTGCGGCGTCATTCTGCTGTTTAGTTCCGGGAGAGAGCACACATTAACGTGCTGCCTGCTGATTAGGGACAGACAGGAAGAAAAAACCATTTGTGTCCGGATAGAATTGAGGGACAGGTCGGAGTGTGTTAGGCAGGGCGAGTTGTAGGCATTTTAGGGAGAGAGTCTGCTGATTTTTAGGGTCAGTGTGTTCTACAAACTACAATCGATATTGCTGTGTGGGGTGGGGTTTGCAGTGACCGATCTACGATCTTAGCAATCCTTTTAGGGAGAGAGTCTGCTGATTTTTAGGGTCAGTGTGTTCTACAAACTACAATCGATATTGCTGTGTGGGGTGGGGTTTGCAGTGACCGATCTACGATCTTATCAATCCTTTTAGGGAGAGAGTCTGCTGATTTTTAGGGTCAGTGTGTTCTACAAACTACAATCGATATTGCTGTGTGGGGTGGGGTTTGCAGTGACCGATCTACGATCTTAGCAATCCTTTTAGGGACAGAGTCTGCCGATTTTTAGGGTCAGACAGTGTGTTCTACAAACTACAATCGATATTGCTGTGTGGGGTGGGGTTTGCAGTGACCGATCTACGATCTTATCAATCCTTTTAGGGAGAGAGTCTGCTGATTTTTAGGGTCAGTGTGTTCTACAAACTACGATCGATATTGCTGTGTAGTGTGGGATAGGAGATAGGCAGGTGTCAGTGGTCCACATCCATTTTGCTGTGTGTGGGCTGCAGTGAACACAATCTTTTTGGGGTGCAGTGAACACAATCTTTTTGGGGTGCAGTGAACACAATCTTTTTGAGGTGCAGTGAACACAATCTTTTTTGCCCACTGAGGAGGAGGGAGAAAAGTATTTTTCTATCAGGCACTGTGTGCAGCATTTTTCCTTCAGCTGTGCTGTGCTGTGCTGAGTGACTGATCATACACTGCTGTGTTCAGTTCACATGTGCTATTATTGAGTGGTTTCAGAAATCATACACTTTTTTTCTATTCCACTATTCAATATACAGCCTTGTGTTAAAAAAATTAAATTGTGGCCTGCAGCAGAGCTGAATGATATTTGGGGTTTTTGGGGTTCATCTCATACTTCTTAAGATTTGAGGGTGCTGCCTGTTCCATACTCCTCCTACTCCTCATTCAGCCTTTTAGGGGTACAAACAATAGTAATTGGGGCCTAGTGTGGTTTTGTAGGTGTGAGATACATACACTTTTTTTGATCATATTTCCTATTCCGCTATTCAATAAAAACCTTTGGGGATCAATTAAATTGCAGGATAGTTTGTGTTGGTACGTGTGAGATCCACCTTTCCAAGTTTTTGGGGTTCATCTCATACTTCTGAAGATTTGAGGGTGCTGCCTGTTCCATACTCCTCCTACTCCTCATTCAGCCTTTTAGGGGTACAAACAATAGTAATTGGGGCCTAGTGTGCTTCTGTACGTGTGAGATACATACACTTTTTATGATCATATTTCCTATTCCGCTATTCAATAAAAACCTTTGGGGATCAATTAAATTGCGGGATAGTTTGTGTTGGTACGTGTGAGATCCACCTTTCCAAGTTTTTGGGGTTCATCTCATACTTCTGAAGATTTGAGGGTGCTGCCTGTTCCATACTCCTCCTACTCCTCATTCAGCCTTTTAGGGGTACAAACAATAGTAATTGGGGCCTAGTGTGCTTCTGTACGTGTGAGATACATACACTTTTTTTGATCATATTTCCTATTCCGCTTTTCAATAAAAACCTTTGGGGATCAATTAAATTGCGGGATAGTTTGTGTCGGTACGTGTGAGATCCACCTTTCCAAGTTTTTGGGGTTCATCTCATACTTCTGAAGATTTGAGGGTGCTGCCTGTTCCAAACTCCTCCTACACCTCATCCAGCCTTTTAGGGGTACAAACAATAGTAATTGGGGACTAGTGTGCTTCTGTACGTGTGATATACATACACTTTTTTTGATCATATTTCCTATTCCCCTATTCAATAAAAACCTTTGGGGATCAATTAAATTGCGGGATAGTTTGTGTTGGTACGTGTGAGATCAGCCTTTCCAAGTTTTTGGGGTTCATCTCATACTTCTGAAGATTTGAGGGTGTTGCCTGTTCCAAACTCCTCCTACTCCTCATCCAGCCTTTTAGGGGTACAAACAATAGTAATTGGGGCCTAGTGTGCTTCTGTACGTGTGAGATACATACACTTTTTTTGATCATATTTTCTATTCCGCTATTTAATTTAAACCTTTGGGTATAAACAATTAAATTGCGGGATAGTCTGTGTCGGTACGTGTGAGATACACCTTTCTAATATTTGGGGCGCATCTCATACTGCCGAGGATTTGAGGGTGCTTCAGTCTGCCTCCTGCCTGTTCCGAACTCCTCCTACTCCTCATCCTGCCTTTAGGGTACAAAAAATTGTAATCGGGGCCTAGATTGTGTTTGTACGTGTGAGATACACCGTTTTGTAAAATTTGTCCTATTCCGCTATTCAATATACACCCTGTTTGAGTGTAAAAAATTAAATTGCGGGA
Source organism: Pelophylax lessonae (assembly GCF_965119305.1). Taxonomy (NCBI): domain Eukaryota; kingdom Metazoa; phylum Chordata; class Amphibia; order Anura; family Ranidae; genus Pelophylax; species Pelophylax lessonae. The sequence continues at coordinate 3,641,798 of NC_138769.1, read as the reverse complement.
TAGTCTGTATCGGTACATGTGAGATACACCTTTTTAAATTTGTTTGGCGCATCTCCTTCTACCGCCGAGGATTGCAGGGCGCTTCAGTTTGCCTCCTGTTCCCAACTCCTCCTACTCCTCTTCCTCATCCTGCCTTTAGGGTACAAAAAATTGTAATCGGGGCATAGTCTGTGTTTGTACGTGTGAGATACACCGTATTATAAAATTTTCCTATTCCGCTATTCAATATACACCCTTTTGGAGTGTAAGAAAATTAAATTACGGCATAGTCTGTATCGGTACGTGTGAGATACACCTTTTAAATTTGTTTGGCGCATCTCCTTCCACTGCCAAGGATTGCAGGGCGCTTCAGTTTGCCTCCTGTTCCCAACTCCTCCTACTCCTCTTCCTCATCCTCCCTTTAGGGTACAAAAAATTTTAATCGGGGCCTAGTCTGTGTTTGTATATGTGAGATACACCGTTTTTTTATCCTTTTTCCTATTCCGCTATTCAATATACACCCTTTTGGGGTAAAAAACATTAAATTGCGGCATAGTTTGCATTTTTGACTGTCAGATACACCCGTGCGATACTGTTGTTGTTTTGTTCCACTATTCAATAAACACCTTTCTAGGGCAAGATCATAAATTACAGAAATATGAGGAGACCGTCAAATAGGGGCCGTGGCCTGGGTCGTGGTGCTGCTGGTAGAGCTCCTGTTGCAAGGAGAGGACGTGGTCGATCTGTGCCAGCTACACGCACAAGTGAAACACCTTCCTTAAGTGTTAGTAGGCGACACAACTTGCATCAGTATTTGGTAGGGCATCATACGCCTCTAGAAGTGATGAGGCCAGAACACAGAGAGGCGATAGTAGATTGGTTTGCTGCTGACAGTGCCTACAGTTCCTTCATATTGTCTCCCACCCAGTCTACTGCAGAAAGGTCAGAGTTGGCACCTGCAGCCGATGTCCAACCGTCTTTCACCTCACCCCCTTGCAAATCAGGCAAGCAGTCTGAGCCCCAAGCCATACAGCAGTCTCTTCTTCTTTTTGAGGACTCTGTCAGCAGGGTTTCCCAGGGCCATCCACCTAGCCCTGCCCCAGAAGTGGAAGAGATTGAGTGCAGCGAAGCCCAACCACTCATTTCTCAAGATGAGTACATGCAAGGACCATCGCAGCACGTCTCCGATGATGACGAAACGCAGGTGCCAACTGCTGCGGCGTTCAGCATTGTGGAGACCGACAAGGAGGGCAGGGGTGAAGACTGGGTGGAAGATGATGTGAAGGACGATGAGGTCCTCGACCCCACATGGAATGAACGTCATGCAGGTGACCTGAGTAGTTTGGAGGAAGAGGCGGTGGTCGCACAGAGCCACCAGCACAGCAGAAGAGGGAGCAGGGTGCAGAAGCGGAGCGCCCGTGCCCTAGACACTACGCCTGCTACTGCCCAACGCAGCAAGGGAACGAGCGCACCAAAGTCAGCTCAAAGGAGTTCTCTAGAATGGAAGTTCTTTAGAAAATGTGCTGATGACAGGACACGAGTGGTTTGCACCCTGTGCAATCAGAGCCTGAAGTGAGGCATAAACCTTCTCAACCTGAGCACAACCTGCATGATCAGGCATCTAAGTGCAAAGCATGAGCTGCAGTGGAGTAGACACCTTCAAAACCAAGAAACGTCTCTGGCTCATCCTGCTTCCTCTTCTGCTGCAGTCTCGGCCGCTCCAGCCACATCTGTAGTGATACCGGCACCTGCCACCCCGCAAACAGAGGATCTGTCAGCAACACCACCACCTGGGTCACCAACCATCTCCACAATGTCCCATGGAAGCGTTCAGCTTTCCATCTCCCAAACACTTGAGAGGAAGAGGAAGTACCCCCCTACCCACCTGCGATCGCTGGCCCTGAATGCCAGCATTTCAAAATTCTTGGCCTTTGAAATGCTGTCATTCCGTCTGGTGGAGACGCACAGTTTTAAAAACCTTATGTCGGTGGCTGTCCCACAGTACGTCGTGCCCAGCCGCCACTACTTTTCCAGGCAAGCAATCCCTTCCCTGCACAACCAAGTGGGGGAAAAAATCAGGTGTGCACTGCGCAACGCCATCTCTGGCAAGGTCCACCTAACTACCGATACGTGGACCAGTAAGCACGGTCAGGGGCGTTATATCTCCCTAACGGCACACTGGGTAAATGCAGTGGCGGATGGGCCTGAGGCGGATAGCAATTTGGCGCATGTCCTTCCACCACCGAGGATTGCAGGGCGCTTCAGTTTGCCTCCTGTTCCTAACTCCTCCTACTCCGCTTCCTCATCCTCTACCGCCTCCTCATCCGGACAGCGTAACACCTTCACCACCAACTTCAGCACAGCCAGGGGTAAACGACAGCAGGCAGTTTTAAAACTTGCCTGTTTGGGGGACAAACCACACACCGCGCAGGAGTTGTGGAGGAGCATGGAACAGCAGACAAATGAGTGGTTGCTGCCAGCGAGCCTCAAGCCCGGCCTGGTGGTGTGCGATAACGGTCAAAATCTCATAGCAGCTCTGGGCCTAGCCGGTTTGATGCACATCCCTTGCCTGGCACATGTGCTGAATTTGGTGGTGCAGAGGTTCCTTAAAAACTACCCCGACATGTCAGAGCTGCTGCAGAAAGTGCGGGCCGTCTGTGCGCACTTTCGGCGTTCTCACCCTGCTGCTGCTCGCCTGTCAGCGCTGCAGCGTAACTTCGGCCTTCCCGCTCACCGCCTCATATGTGACGTGCCCACAAGGTGGAACTCCACCTTGCACATGCTGGAAAGACTGTGCGAGCAGCAGCAGGCCATAGTGGAGTTTCAGCTGCAGCACACATGCGTGAGTCGCTCTGCGGAACAGCACCACTTCACCACCAATAACTGGGCCTCCATGCGAGACCTGTGTGCCTTGTTGCGCTGTTTTGAGTACTCCACCAACATGGCCAGTGCCGATGACGCCGTTCTCAGCTTAACTATCCCACTTCTATGCCTCCTTGAAAAAACAATTCGGGCGATGATGGAAGAGGATGTGGCACAGGATGAGGAGGAGGAGGAGGAGGAGGAGGATGAAGAGGTAACATTTCCAAGGCTTTCAGGGCAGTCATTCGCAAGGGGCTCCGAGGGTGGGTTCCTGCACACACAAACGCCAGGGACACAATTGTCCAGCAGGGGCACAGTTCTGGAGGATGAGGAGGAGGAGCTGGAGGAGGAGATGGAACCATGTTCACAGCAGGGTGGCACCCAGGCCAGCTCATGGCCATCACTGGTGCGTAGCTGGGGGGATACAGAGGACACGGACGAAACACCTTCCACAGAGGACAGCCTTTCGTTGCCTCTGGGCAGCCTGGCACACATGAGCGATTACATGCTGCAGTGTCTCCACAACGACCGCCGAGTTGCCCACATTCTAACTTGTGCTGATTACTGGGTGGCCACGCTGCTGGATCCCCGTTAAAAGGACAACGTACCGTCCTTAATTCACTCACTGGAGCGCGATCGCAAGATGCGCGAGTACAAGCGCACGCTGGTAGACGCCATGCTGCTGGCATTCCCACCTGACAGCGGGGCCACAGTGGAAGCACAAGGCAGAGGAGGAGGAGGAAGAGGTCGCCAACGCAACCAGGGCACCGCAAGCACCTCAGAAGGCAGGGTTAGCATGGCCGAAATGTGGAAAAGCTTTGTCAGCACGCCACAACAAACAGCAGCACCAGCAGCTCATATGGAACGTCTTAGCAGGAGGCAGCATTTCACCAACATGGTGGAGCAGTATGTGTGCACACGCCTAGACGTACTGAATGAGGGGTCTGCCCCCTTCAACTTCTGGGTCTCCAAGTTGGGCACATGGCCTGAGCTTGCCCTCTACACCTTGGAGGTGCTGGCGTGCCCTGCAGCCAGTGTATTATCTGAACGGGTATTTAGCACGGCTGGGGGCGTTATCACAGACAAGCGCAGCCGCCTGTCCAGAGACAATGTGGACAAGCTCACGTTCATTAAAATGAACCAGGCATGGATCCCACGGGACTTTTCCGTACCTTGTGCAGAATAGTGATGAATACCGACCTTACCCAGCCATTGTTCCATTTTTGCTCTTTCTCACTCTTTTGGGGTGTACCCTCATTTAAAATTTGTGAAAAGAAGCAGTGTTGGCTACCTTGTCCTCCTCAGGGCCAGATTAACGTAGGGGCTATTGGAGCTGCAGCTCTAGGCCCTTACCTTTATATAGGCCCCAGGTTGGCCATATTCACTGTTACCGCTCTTCTGTCACTTGTAAACACAGAAGTCTGGCTTCTATGCTCGCTTCCCCAGGCAGCTCCCTCAGAACCTCCCCACACAGCATGAAGGCCGGACAAGGAAGGACAGTTGCCGATGCATGGATGTGTTTATGGGCTTCAGAGACAGCATCCCATGTGGAATTAGGCATGCATGGCTGCACCCTTCCTCCACTGGGTGCATGCCAAGGCATGGCCCTTAAGGCCCTTCAAAATCCTCAGCACCAAGCCCATGATGCTCTTAATCCGGCCCTGGTCCTTCTCCACCGCCGCTTCCACCTACACCGCCCATAGGTGTGCGCAGCCTATTGCATTAGGGTGTGCACCCCAAAGTTGAAATACACATGCATGTGTTTGCCTACATGTACATGGCCCCGATACATTACTTTCCCTGCTGGCAAAGAGAAATAGAGCAGAGCAGGTCCGAGGGAGATCTTTCCCATCTCCTCACTGGCAAACAGAGCGATAATGCTATGTGCCCTAGGTGATTAGGGTGTGCCCAGGTACACCCGGCACACCCTGTGCGCACGCCTATGACAACGCCACATCCACCACCACCTCAATCTCCCTCCTACTCCAAATGGGCCTCGTCCTTCAGAGATGAAGAACATTGTTTTATTTTTCTGGGGGTTTTTTTTGTTGTTTTAAGTTATTTCCCTATCCACATTTGTTTGCAGAGCACTTGCCATGCTCTTAATTACGTTTTGCTGCCATTTGCAGCACTCTAGCCCTTTCCATTGGTGTTTTAGAGCCATTTTAGTGCCTTAAAGTTCGGGTCCCTATTGACTTCAATGGGGTTCGGTGTCCGGGAAAAGTTTGGCACGGACCCAGACTTTTTTTTAAAGTTCGGCGGACCCGCCGAACACGGACATCCAGGTGTCCGCTCAACTCTATTTTTGGGTGATAACTGAAACTGCTGCTCCTGTGTCTACATCCATCTTGAGTTTCTTTCCTTCCACGGTTACCTCTACAGTCATTGCTGAGGGTGCTGAATGCATATGATGTATGTCCAATCTGTGGAGCACTTCCTCATCCTCTGATTCCGATGACGATGTACATCTTCCCACCATATATGCCTTTGTCCTGGTGTTCAGAGGTTGTTTATTTCGCACCTTCTTACTTCGGCAGACTCGTTTCAGATGGCCTGCCTTACCACAATTATGACAGAGCTGATCCTTAAACCGGCAGACTTTGTGATCATGGTCTGTATTCCCACAACGGTAGCAAGCTGACGTCCAGGCTGGTGAGGTTCTATATTTACAGTTTGCTGCTGTTGGCTTGACTGCTGTTCTGAAAACTTCCCCTTTAACCTCTTCCCTTCTACTCTGGGGGTTCAATGCCTCTGTATCTTTCACAGCCATTTCCATCACTGAAGCTATCTCAATTGCCTTTGTAAGGGTAAGGTCTTTCTCTGTTAACAGTCTCTTTTGGCTAGACTCACTATTTAGTCCCATGACAAACTTATCCCTCAGTGCAGTCGGTAAATACTCCCCAAAAGAACAGGTTGAGGCTAGTCTGCGAAGGGCGAGCACATAAGCCTCAATATCTTCACCTGGCTGCTGCTGCCGCTGATAGAACCTGAACCTTTCTGCAATCTCTAGTGGTTTAGGCTGGAAGTGATTCCCTAACAGTGTCAGGAGCTCTGCCAAAGTCTTAGTTGCTGGTTTTTCAGGGAAAAGGAGATAAGAGTGTCATAAGTCCTAGCACCAACCAGTGTCAGAAATACTGCTACTTGCCTGTCGCCTGGGATGGCATTTTCAGCAAAATATTGTTCTAATCTCTCAATCCAGGAGCTCCACATTGTCTGTTCTCCATCAAATTCCCTTAATGTCCCGATCAATGACATTTTCCTGCTGGGCTCTGTGGGTGTTTGTATTCCTGACAATCCAGAGTTTTTTTTCTTCCTTTCCTTTCTCACACGGATAGTAACCTTGTAAATCCCATCCTCGTCGCCACTGTTATATTCTCCGTGTTGTGAGAGACACAGGACTCTGGTCTGGAACAACGGTTGTTTATTCAGGACTCTCTGTACAGCATTACAGGACAGCTCTGCATATCAATACATCTCTACATGTGTCTAAAGATGGCCACTCTGCCCCTTGACCCTTGTCATCACTCCTGGGTGGAGCCAGCCTTAAAGTGACAGTACATGTGAAACCCTTCAGGTATAACAGAAGGACAGTACTATGGGGTCTGAAGGGGGCACAGAAGGACAGTACTATGGGGGCTGAAGGGGACACAGAAGGACAGTACTATGGGGGCTGAAGGGGGCACAGAAGGACAGTACTATGGGGTCTGAAGGGGGCACAGAAGGACAGTACTATGGGGTCTGAAGGGGGCACAGAAGGACAGTACTATGGGGGCTGAAGGGGACACAGAAGGACAGTACTATGGGGGCTGAAGGGGACACAGAAGGACAGTACTATGGGGTCTGAAGGGGGCACAGAAGGACAGTACTATGGGGGCTGAAGGGGACACAGAAGGACAGTGTACTATGGGGTCTGAAGGGGGCACAGAAGGATAGTACTATGGAGCTTGAAGGGGACACAGAAGGACAGTACTATGGGGGCTGAAGGGGACACAGAAGGACAGTGTACTATGGGGTCTGAAGGGGGCACAGAAGGACAGTACTATGGGGGCTGAAGGGGGCACAGAAGGACAGTACTATGGGGGCTGAAGGGGACACAGAAGGACAGTACTATGGGGGCTGAAGGGGACACAGAAGGACAGTACTATGGGGTCTGAAGGGGGCACAGAAGGACAGTACTATGGGGGCTGAAGGGGACACAGAAGGACAGTGTACTATGGGGTCTGAAGGGGGCACAGAAGGACAGTACTATGGAGGCTGAAGGGGACACAGAAGGACAGTATTATGGGGGCTGAAGGGGACACAGAAGGACAGTGTACTATGGGGTCTGAAGGGGGCACAGAAGGACAGTACTATGGGGGCTGAAGAGGGCACAGAAGGACAGTACTATGGGGTCTGAAGGGGGCACAGAAGGACAGTACTATGGGGGCTGAAGGGGACACAGAAGGACAGTACTATGGGGTCTCAAGGGGGCACAGAAGGACAGTACTATGGGGGCTGAAGGGGACACAGAAGGACAGTACTATGGGGTCTGAAGGGGACACAGAAGGACAGTACTATGGGGGCTGAAGGGGGCACAGAAGGACAGTACTATGGGGGCTGAAGGGGACACAGAAGGACAGTACTATAGGGGCTGAAGGGGACACAAAAGGACAGTGTACTATGGGGTATGAAGGGGGCACAGAAGGACAGTACTATGGGGTATGAAGGGGGCACAGAAGGACAGTACTATGGGGGCTGAAGGGGCACAGAAGGAAAGTGCTGTAGAGGGTATATGAAGGTGGGCAGAGGAGGACTCTGCTGTGGAAGGGTGATGTAAAAGGTGGCAGAGGTGGACACTGATGTGGAGGGTGAAGTGGGGCAGATTAGGACACTACTGTTGGGGGGGAATTGGGGGTGTCTGCAGCCTCTAAATACCTCCTGTACCATGTCCGCGCAGCCTCTGACCATCTCCTGTAGAACGTCCGCAGTCTGACCTCCTCCGGTATCATGTTCGCAGCCTCTAACAACCTCCTGTATGATGTCCACAGCATCTGACCACCTCCCGTATCATTTCCTTAGCCTCTGACCACCCTCAGGTAAGTGACAGCGCTGCCAGGCCAGTCTAAGGGGGGTCACTGATGTAAGGGCTGGGTGAATACAATGATGTAAGGGGGAACTGATATAAAGGTTTCCCCCTTATAGCAGGGAATCCCCCCCTTACCTTAGTGTAATTAATCTGTGGAAGGTGGTCTATGGTCACCAGAGCCCCCCCCCCATCAGAGTTCCTGATATTTCTCTCTACATCAGAGTCTGCAGGATTCTCCCCTTACAGTGCAAAGGGGGAACTCTGCGGACCCTGATGTAAAAGGGAACTCTGATGTAAAGGGGAATGCAGTGGACTCTGATATAAGGCAGTTTCTGATCACCAGAGCACCCACTTAAATCAGAGTTCCCCCTTAAATCAAGATCTGCAGCATTTCTCTTTATGTCAGAGTTACACTGTAAGGGAAATCCTCCACACTCTGATATATGGGGGAACGCTGTGCTGGCTGGGTTATATTAATCTGATCTTCATGTGACTTTTGTTTAACCTAAACACATTGCTAATAGCACTATCTACATGTTTATAGTTTAAGTATTGATATTTGCACGGTTTAGCACTGAAAACAGCCTGTTTATGTACATTTTTGCACTGCCAGTAAAAAATTTGTGCCGTCCGTAAATTTTGGACGTTCTGCCAGTAAATTTCCCTCCGGGGGGTTGGCAACACTGCTTACCTTCTACATGGATGATGTAATCATCTCTCTGTATAATGTATCCTGCAGAGTTGTATATTTCCACACTGTATCTCCCATGATTGTACAGAGTCACATTGGATATGATCAGACTTCCATTCTCTGATATCCTTGTATTGGGGGAATTTCTGACATCAAACAGCTTACATTTCCTGTGATTAGCTATTCTTTCCCAGGATCCAGGAGATTTCTGATAGACCCAGGAAATCCAGTCACATCTCCATGTATTTGTATGGCGGAGGGTGAGATGATGTCTGTTGGGGAGGAGAAGGTCAGATCCCGGCTGGGTGAATATTTCCTCCTGAACACCAATTCCTGCACAGACAGAATACAGATCCCAGTCAGGTCACAGTGTACGCTCCCCTCCCCCCTCATATAACACACATTGATGGACAGGGCCGCTGTTAGAAATCATGGGGCCCCATACGGCCTACCTGACGGGGCCCCCCCCTCGGTCTCCATACAATTGTGGAGGAATGCTGCTCTAGATTTCAAAAATCATTTTTCCACACATCTCCGTGTCACCAATGAAAATCCATATAGTAAGAGAAAAAATGATATTTATATATTTACCAAAATTGTGTAAAATAAAAGAAACAGATGAATAGGAACAGGGGAGGACTGGCAAGGGGGGCAGGGGGGCAATTGCCCCCCGGGCCACTCTGGAAAGTGGTAAAAACTAGTAAAATGGCTGCACTCAGGGCTGGATTAATGTAGGGGCCAGGCACTGTATACAGCTGTCAGTCCAAAACCAGGATACATGGATGGTGAGCTCATTCGATGGTTCAATGGGCCACTTGACTGGACTTGACCCCCAGGCCAAAGGCTGCCAGCCCTCCCCTGAATAGGAATATAAATGTCCTATTGGGGTGTAGATGGGGAACCCCTTCACCTATAGGTGTCTTGAGGAAAGTGACGGTGATCTTCAGTGTGGTGTCACCAAACCAGTGTGACCGACCTCTCACCTCTCACTTTCTTCTATACAGACTTTAGAGTGGGTTGGTTTCTCCAGGGGGTCCTGGATGTAAATCTCCCATACGGTGTCACTCGTTCCTCTACTCCCTCTATTACATCTATGAGGCTCTTAGAGGTAGGGACATAGGAAATACTCCCATGGTGTAGTATTATAAAATGTATTTAATAGAGAAGTAACATACAGAATCACATTTACAATCGTATAATCCGGTGCTGCTATGTGTTTCCTGGTGTGGACGTCACTTCCGGGTTAGGCTCCGCCTCTGTCCTACGCCACTTCCTCCCCAGACACATAGCAGCGCCGGATTATACAATTTTTATTGTGATTCTGTATGTTTCTTCTCTATTAATTACATTTTAAAATACTTCACCATGGGAGTGTTTCCTATGTCCCTACCTCTAAGAGCCTCATAGATGTAACAGAGGGAGTAGTGGAAGGAGTGACACCGTATGGGAGATTTACATCCAGGACCCCCTGGAGAAACCAACCCACTCTAAAGTCTGCATAGAAGAAAGTGAGAGGCGAGAGGTCGGTCACACTGGTTTGGTGACACCACACTGAAGATCACCGTCACTTTCCTCAAGACACCTATAGGTGAAGGGGTTCCCCATCTACACCCCAATAGGACATTTATATTCCTATTCATCTGTTTCTTTTATTTTACACAATTTTGGTAAATATATAAATATCATTTTTTCTCTTACTTTATGGATTTTCATTGGTGAGACGGAGATGTGTGGAAAAATGATTTGTGAAATCTAGAGCAGCATTCCTCCACAATTGTATGGAGACCGAGCTCCTTATTGATTATTTTCTATCATCCCCATATATTACTATGTATATGTAATACTTGTATTCCTGCATTTTATGACATTTCATAACACGGATTCACCAATATTCCATTTATAATGATAAAACCTCTCATAGGAAGCGAGACTTTTATTATTTATTTTATCACATTGCACTTTGTAAGAGGCAGCGCTGCTCTATACCTCATATTACAAATTGTCACAGTGCCTCACCATATAAAAGTGTAGCTGAATGGGACAGATGTCAGTGTATTGGGACAGATGTCGGTGTATTGGGACAGATGTCGGTGTTTTGGGACAGATGTCAGTGTTTTGGGACAGATGTCAGTGTTTTGGGACAGATGGCGGTGTTTTGGGACAGATGTCTGTGTTTTGGGACAGATGTCAGTGTTTTGAGACAGATGTCGGTGTATTGGGACAGATGTCGGTGTATTGGGACAGATGTCGGTGTAGTGGGACAGATGTCGCTGTATTGGGACAGATGTCGGTGTATTGGGACAGATGTCGGTATAGTGGGACAGATGTCGGTGTATTGGGACAGATGTCGGTGTATTGGGACAGATGTCGGTGTATTGGGACAGATGTCGGTGTTTTGGGACAGATGTCAGTGTTTTGGGACAGATGTCAGTGTTTTGGGACAGATGGCGGTGTATTGGGACAGATGGCGGTGTTTTGGGACAGATGTCGGTGTTTTGGGACAGATGTCAGTGTTTTGGGACAGATGTCGGTGTTTTGGGACAGATGTCGGTGTTTTGGGACAGATGTCTGTGTATTGGGACAGATGTCGGTGTTTTTGGGACAGATGTCGGTGTTTTGGGACAGATGTCAGTGTTTTGAGACAGATGTCGGTGTATTGGGACAGATGTCGGTGTTTTGGGACAGATGTCAGTGTTTTGGGACAGATGTCAGTGTTTTGGGACAGATGTCGGTGTATTGGGACAGATGTCGGTGTTTTGGGACAGATGTCAGTGTTTTGGGACAGATGTCAGTGTTTTGGGACAGATGTCAGTGTTTTGGGACAGATGGCGGTGTTTTGGGACAGATGTCGGTGTATTGGGACAGATGTCGGTGTTTTGGGACAGATGTCGGTGTATTGGGACAGATGTCGGTGTTTTGGGACAGATGTCAGTGTTTTGGGACAGATGTCGGTGTTTTGGGACAGATGGCGGTGCATTGGGACAGATGTCGGTGTTTTGGGACAGATGTCAGTGTTTTGGGACAGATGTCAGTGTTTTGGGACAGATGTCAGTGTTTTGGGACAGATGGCGGTGTTTTGGGACAGATGTCGGTGTATTGGGACAGATGTCGGTGTTTTGGGACAGATGTCTCTGTTTTGGGACAGATGTCGGTGTATTGGGACAGATGTCGGTGTATTGGGACAGATGTCGGTGTTTTGGGACAGATGGCGGTGTATTGGGACAGATGGCGGTGTATTGGGACAGATGTCGGTGTTTTGGGACAGATGTCAGTGTTTTGGGACAGATGTCAGTGTTTTGGGACAGATGTCGGTGTTTTGGGACAGATGTCGGTGTATTGGGACAGATGTCTGTGTTTTGGGACAGATGTCAGTGTTTTGGGACAGATGTCGGTGTTTTGGGACAGATGTCAGTGTTTTGGGACAGATGTCGGTGTTTTGGGACAGATGTCAGTGTTTTGACATCTGTGCCTGTTCAGTTAGTGTCAACATACCCCACACAATGGACAGGGGTGGCCTTGTGATGACTCTGAGAGGCCGGATATAGACAGACTTGTGTCCATTTACATCAGACTACCTCTGATCTCTCACATTTAGGTCTGAAAAAATAGAAAAGGACACAGTCATTTTCCATTTTTGTGTTTGGACCTGAATGGACACGGAGGTAGGCGGGTGTAAGTTCATTTACATCCAGACTCCCATGCACCTACATTGACCTTTCAATCAGGTCCGCATGAAAAACTGTCAGGTGGACCTAATTGGAAAGCTTGGGTGAAAGGTTCTTAAAGGGGAATGGTAAAAACACAGCTCAACTGCTTGTTTTTACTGCCCCTGCAAACAGAAATGTAAACTAGCATCTTGCTGTGTGCCTATGATCACCATCACTATGATGAGAGCACAGCAGGTGTATGGCTCTGTCAGTGTGTCCCATGGTTGTTGGGTGCTGACTTTGTTATGGCTGTACAGTGTTATGGCACTTTTCCACTGCAAGTACCGGCTAGTACCGGCTCGGCTCTACTCGGCCCTGCTTGGCCCGGTTTGCTTTTCCACTGCTGGTACCGCATGGTATAGTGTCGGAACGGTTCGGTACGGTACAGTATAGGTTTGCTTTTCCACTAAAGTAGTACTAAAGTTAAGTGGGTGGGATAACAACGGGGTGGGTGGGATTCTCTGACCAATCAGTGGCTAGTAGTGACTGCATGCAAAGGATTGTGGGATATGGTACCAGTTTGGTACCTGTTGGAACCACAATCGAGTAGGTACTGTTTTTTCAGAGCCGTACCGTTCGGTTCCATGCAGTGGAAAAGCAAACCTATACCGTACCGTACCGAACCGTTCCGACCCTATACCATGCGGTACCGCAGTGGAAAAGCACAAAAGCGTGCCGAACTGGTACGGTTCTATGCAGTGGAAAAGCGCCATTAGTCTCTAACACACAATACAGCCAAAAGTTACCAATCAGCACCCAACAACCATGGGACACCCTGACAGACAGAGCCTTACAGCACCTGCTGTGCTCTCATCATAGTGATGGTGATCATAAGCACACAGCAGGGAGTCTGAGGACTATACATTATTATAGAGTAGCCTGTGTCACTGTGAGTGCAGGGGGCTGCAGTCCGTACCTGTGTATCTCCACCCACCATCAGTCTCAGTCTCTGCCTCCCATCAGTCTCTGCCTCCCTTCAGATCAGTCTCTGCCTCCCATCAGTCTCTGCCTCCCATCAGTCTCTGCCTCCCATCAGTCCCTGCCTTCCATCAGTCTCTGCCTCCCATCAGTCTCTGCCTCCCATCAGTCCCTGCCTCCCATCAGATCCTGCCTCCCATCAGTCCCTGCCTCCCATCAGTCTCTGCCTCCCATCAGTCCCTGCCTCCCATCAGTCTCTGCCTCCCATCAGTCCCTGCCTCCCATCAGTCTCTGCCTCCCATCAGTCTCTGCCTCCCATCAGTCTCTGCCTCCCATCAGATCAGTCTCTCAGGCTTCCTCCTCAGAGCTGGCACATAAGGGGGAGGAGCAGTCTGGATCTACATAGGAATAAATCCGCCGGCATAGCAGTGTACAGAGGCCGCCTGGGACTGTGCAGAGCTACATGCAGCTCAGCTTTATCTTCCTGCACCCGAAAATGAAAAAAAATAGCCCCTCCTCTGCTGTCATCTCCTGGGCTCCTCTCCTAACTCCATGGGGCCCAGGAAATTGTAACTTTACACCCCGGTAAGCAAGGGGGTGTGGGGATGTGGTGAAGTCCTGTTTTATTTTGTTTTTTGCTGAAAATGAATTTTACAGCTGCCGGGCCCCCCTGTAGTGCTGATGGAGCCCGGGCCCCCCTGTAGTGCTGATGGAGCCCGGGCCCCCCCTGTAGTGCTGATGATGGAGCCCGGGCCCCCCTGTAGTGCTGATGGAGCCCGGGCCCTCCTGTAGTGCTGATGGAGCCCGGGCCCCATACAACAGGGCTGGTTGTACTGCCCTATCAGCGGCCCTGTTGATGGAGAACCATCTGGAATCCCATGAGACTAATGAATAAAAAATCCAACCCTCTCCAAGATGTCCATGTGACAAACGTGGGTCAGACCTCTGTCACCTTCACCAACTTGTGACAAATGACAGGTCCTCCTCACACCACGCTGTCACTGATACCCAACAACGCCACTCTCAGCCTCACCCGGCACAAAGATTTTCCAGCTTGCGGGACACAATCTAATTGGCAGCAGACCAGAGTTGTATAAAGTACTTGAAACCCATACTTGAGTAAAAGTACAAGTGCTTGATCAAAAAGTGACTTGAGTAGAAGTACTAAAGTATTCAACATTTTTTGTACTTAAGTATTGCAAGTAGTTTTTGAAAAAAAATTGCTACTCAAGTACTGAAAGTAAAAGTAGAAGTACTTTGTTATGTAGTTATTAAAGAAAGAAGTCAAAAGTTTGAACATCATATTGTTTTTTATTATTCCAAATGCAGCTTTTATTTATACATACTGTAGCTTTTATTTTCCTATGCGCTGATAATACACACGTTTTGAACTTCATGAAACTTCCATCTACTGTTCTGGCAGTGGTAATTTTTATAATAGTAACGAGTAACTATGCAGCACAAAAATAAATATCGGAGTAGAAGTATTGAAATCATCGAAAAAATGTAGTGAAGTAAAAGTGGAAGTAGGAGAAAAAAATTCTACTCCAGGAAAGTACAGATACCGCCTTTCCGTACTTAGTACAGTAGTGAAGTAGTTCTACTTAGTTACTATACATCTCTGCAGCAGACTGAGAGCGATTGTCGCTGGGATTGGATAACTAAGCAATCAACTCTTTAATCTTCCACCAACTATCTTTGAATGCCAACATGTTTCAGTCTAAACCACTTGCTGAGCGCCCACAGTATACAGTATATACCTCATTACTATGACATTTAATACCGGCGTTATGGGAGGAGCTAGCTGCCATCATCCCGCATCATTTTTTTCTGTGTGCGATTCTGCGTCTAATAAAAGTGATCCCAGCAACGGATTCCCCGCAGGATCACATTTAGAGGTGGCGGGAGAGGTCCCTCCCTGGTTCTTATCCGGGTGATGGATAGGCAGGAAGTCAATGAGGGTAAGATGGCCGCCACTTGGCTCTATGACCTTGGAGGACTGGAGAGACCTCTGATGTCACTTCCGGTTGTCAGGAATAAAGATTTTTTTTTAAGTCAAAGTGCCAAAATATATTATTTTCTTTGCTTTTTTTTTTTTTTTTCCAAAATATTTTTATTGAGTGAAATTGAACAGGTCATACAGCAAGACTGGATAGGCATTTGGTGAACATAAAATATTACAGTGAACAAGGAGAATACAATGTCCTCATAACCAAGATTGGGTAACATATCAACCAAAACATATTTTCAAGAGGAAAGGTATTTGATGAATAACAAGAAGTCATGTACATCGTAAGAAAGGATTTATCTGGAACATGCCATAATTAAAGAGCTGAATAGCAATCGGTGAATGGTTGTATGTGATGGGTAGAGGGGGCATAGAGGGTTGTTGCTGAACCAACTGTAGGAGTGGGATCTCCTTGTAACTTATTCCATAGTTGAGATCTAGGGGGTATAGAAAAGGAGTTGTCGGAATGAGAGATGGGTCAGCTATGATGTTTATGTGCTTTTCTAGGGATAAGTTATTGTATGACTGGGCTCAGGTGGGAGGATTAAGGCGGCACCCTGTTGGGAGTCAAATCAACCCCCTGTTCAAATGTAGTTGGATAAGGATAAAGGGGGAGAGAGGGAGGGCTCAAGGAGAAGTAAGGGGGGGGGAGGAGGAAAAAGGGGGGGAGGGTAGGAGGGGGTTGAGAGGGGGTGTCTGACTCAGTCTCTGTCTCTGAGCTGACCACATTCGATCTAATGTTAAAGGGGTTGGGTAGAATGAATACTATAAAGGGAGGTATGGAGGGTTCTCGTCCAATGAGAGAGGAAGAGGGCATGATGAACTCCCACTTTCCGCCCTTGTTTAGGGGTGGAAACATCAAATAGTTGGATATATAAAATTCGGACTAGTCCTCCACTGTTCAATGTATATCGGATAAAGATGGATTAAGGGGTATGTTTCACGATGGTCTAGTATCACAATTCATTATTGATGGGGGAAGCATTGGTGTTGGTATGCGACATAAATGAGTTGTAGGTAGAGGATGATGTAAAAGTGGACCATGTAGCCCAGATGTGTACGTACTTGTCAGTCGAGTCACGTGCAATTGCTATGAGTTGTTCAAATTTTGCAATTTTATCTATTCTTTGGATCCATTCCTTTATAGAGGGTGGGGATTGAGGCTTGCAATGTACAGGGATGCATGCTTTAGCGGCATTAATCAGAAATGGTGTTAGAGATTTGCAGTAGCGACGTGGAGGGGTTGTGGTGTGTTGTAGCAGAAATTGCGCCGGTGTGAAGTGTAGTGAGACATTTAGATGTGTCGTTATGATTTCATGGATTTTTGACCAGAAAGGTTGGATTCTGGGACAAGTCCAAAAAAGATGAAAAAGCGTTCCTTGATGTTCGTAGCATCTCCAGCAAATCGGGGAGGAGTCAGGGTAGAATTTGTGTAAAGTCATTGGGGTCCTGTACCACCTGGTCAGGAGTTTGTAGCAGGATTCCTGCATTGAGACGTTGAGGGAGCTTTTATGTGTGATAAAGCATGTATTTTCCCATTCGCGTTTAGTGAGTTGAATGTTCAGGTCTGATTCCCAAGCATTCATAGTTTTGGCCGTGATTATCTCAGAGTCTGTGAAGAGCATATTATAGGTTGTGGAGATCATATGTCGTTGGGGAGTGTTGCTCGTGCACAGAGTTTCGAATGGAGTTAGAGATCTGGTTAGGTCATTAGAGTGGTTTTGGGAGTTTAGGAAGTGTCGGATTTGGAAATAAATCCATTGGGGTATAGGGGGTGAGTCGGATTTAGTTGGAAGCTGGGATCTTTCTAAGAGGGATACGTTTCTGTAAAAATGGTATGCTTGAATTGTGTCGTGTCTCCAAGTATTTGATAGGAAGGATGGAGTCATTCCCGGAGGAAAGTCTGGATTGAGTTTCAACGGTGTGAGGGGGCCCGGTGTGGAGGAAATCAGAGAGTTTGAACAAATGTCTCTGAAAGTGGATAGGATGGCAGCTATCAAAGGGTGAGATTTAAGACAGGGAGGAATATTTTGTGGTGTTAACCATGGTAATGGTTGTATGGGGCTTCCGGCGATCGAGTTTTCCAGAGAGATCCAGTCTTTATTCTCTCTATGTAGGGACCAGTCCATAATTCTTGCCAAGTGGCAAGCCCAATAATATTTTTTCAGATCTGGGAGGCTGATACCTCCCGCAAGTTTCGGTTTAGAAGTAGGTCAAATGAAAGTCTTGGTCTGGAATGGTGCCAAAGAAATTTAGTGCATGCAGATTTGAAGGCTTGGAAAAAGGTGGATGGTATTTTAATGGGGATTGTCTGTAGTAGGTATAGGAGGTGTCTGTAGTAGGTATAGGAGGCGTGGAAGGACATTCATTTTAATGATAGCTGCTCTACCGAACCAAGAGAAGTGGGGTTTGGACCAGTTACTAATGTCTTCTTTAATGGTTTTTAATACTGGGAAGAAGTTTTTGACAGAGGTCTTTTAAATTGGTTGGTAGATGTATGCCTAAGTATTTTATGGACTCTTGTTGCCATTGGAAGGGAAAGTTACGCTTACATTTTGCAACTATCTTCGAGGGTAAGGAAATGTTCAGTGCATGGGACTTTGAGAAATTTATTTTAAAATTCGATATGCTTTGAAAAAGTTTAAATTCGTGTAGTAAAGTAGGGATGGATAGTAGTGGTTTGCCAAGGAAAAGTAGAATGTCATCTGCGAATGCAGCTATTTTGTATATTCTGGAGCCAATTGTAATACCATGGATATCTTGGTTGGCGTCTCTAAGTTCTAGAGTGAGTATAAATAAGATAGGGGACAGAGGGCAGCCCTGTCTGGTGCCGTTTCCGATGGAAAAGGCGTCTGACAGGTGTCCGTTGACCTTGACTTTCGCTGAGGGGGTGGAGTACATGGACATGATAAAGCGTAGTAATCTATCTGGAAAGCCTAAGTGTTTTAAAACATTAGCCATATAGGTCCAGTCAAGCCTGTCAAACGCCTTTTAAGCATCTAAAGACAGCATAAAGCCTTCAAGTTTGGAAGTGGACATCCAATTGTGTACATTTATTGCTTTTATCGTATTATCGTGGGCCTCACGACCCGGGACGAAACCCACCTGATTTTTATTGATTAAGCTTGGGATGATAGGGAGAAGTCTGTTAGCGAGGATTTTAGCAAACAATTTGATATCAACATTCAATAAATAGATGGGTCTATAATTCGTCACTGAGGTGGGATCTTTTCCTTCCTTATGTATGACAGTAATATGGGCTTCTAACAATCTGTTTGGAGGGAGAGGTGGAGATGACATGGAATTAAAGGTCTTTATCATGGGGCCGGAGAGAATGTCTAGAAAGGTCCTGTAGTATGGGGCGGTAAAGCCGTCTGGACCGGGGCTTTTGCCAACTTTAAGTTGTTTGACTGCTATACTAAGTTCAACCTGGGATATGGGTTTTTCTAGATCTTGGGCTGTTTCAGGGGTGATGGGAGCCGGGCAATGACTAAGCAGGAAATCACGGATCAGGGTGGGTTTGTCAGTCTCAGAAGGGGTAGGGTTAAGATTATATAGTTTAGAATAATAATGTTGAAATTGGGCAGCGATATCAGGAGAACTAGCGAATACATGACCTTGGCCATTTTTAATATTGCAACGCTTTTTTGGCTTGGAGAGCTCTTGCTAGATATCGGCCGCTTTTGTTGCCGTGCTCATAAAATAGTTTCTGTTGAAAGATGAATTTGCGTCTGACTTTAAGATTTAGTTAGTCTAGGAGAAGTTGTCTATGTTAAGGTCATTGTAGGTGTCTTCGGCTTGTGTACGCTTATGTGTGGCCTCAAGGGTTTTAATTGTCTGAATGAGTGAATTGGTTTTGGTTTAGTGCGCTTTTTTCTTAGAGGCTTTAAGCGCTAGTAATACCCCTCTTATAACGCACTTATGTGCTTCCCAGAGATTAATGGGGGAGGTATCTGCGTTATCATTCAACGTAAAGAAATCAGAAATCGCCGAGCGGATGTGTTGGACGTCTGAATCAAGAGTCAGCAGCGAAGCATCTAATCTCCAGAATTTGGAGTGGTAGGTATGGGATGGGAGAGATAGTGTCAGCGATACAGGATGGTGATCAGATAAGATTAAGGGTTCAATTGTGGCTTTTTTGATGAAGGGGAGATCTTTTTGGGAAAGAAAAACATAGTCGAGTCTGGAATATCTGCTGTGGGGGGAAGAAAAAAAAGTGTAATCTTTTGTGGACGGGTGAGTAGTGCGCCATGAAGTATCAATCATGAAGGAAGAGATCTTGAAGCTGTTTCCTGATCTGTTTCAGGGCTCTATAAGGCAAAGAGGATGAGCCTGTGGAGGTGTCCAGCAGTGGATAAAGAGCGACATTGAAGTCGCCGCCTAAAATCGTGACACCTTTTTGGAAGCCCGATAGGGTGTGTGCAATTTTCCTGAAAAAGGAGATCTGGGCCGTGTTGGGGCTGTAGACGTTGGCCAGTGTAAAAGGTTTATTATCTATTTGGCCCTTGAGAAAAATAAATCTACCTTCCGGGTCAATCACAGAGTCATGGAGCGTCCAATCTAGCTTTTTGGAGATCAGTATGGCCACCCCTTTAGTTTTGCCTAGGGGGTTTGTAGATAGGTAAACAGTGTTGTATAGGTGGTTTGAAAATTTAGGAGTGTCTCGGGAGCGAAAATGTGTCTCTTGAAGGTAGACAATGTCGGCTTTAAGTTTTCTCATAAGGTCAAGGACTTGCGAACGCTTTTGCGGAATATTCAGGCCTTTGACATTCAGAGACACTATTTTAAGTGGGATGGAGCTCTGAGCGGTGGGAATGGAAGTCATGTTGAATGTCAGAACTAAGTAGCGTTGGTGTAGGGGTAGAAATCAGATGAGATTATCTTGTACCCGAAAGGGACTTGGTTTGAGTGTGAGTGTAGACGGTAGGACAGAGACTGGTCAGAGTTTGGGGGGTAATGGGGGGATAGGCAAGTTGAGGTTAGATATGGGGAATGAGTGATCGAGACTAGGGAGGTAGAGTATAATCCACCCTAGTTGAGTAGTTACAATTCGAAAGAAGTCGACAGGGAAGAGGACAAACCAACTCCTGTCTCTTGGAGGTGTAAATGATGCTCGGGTTGGAAATGAGTCCCAAGGGGTCCCATGCCAGCCCAGGGGATGAGGAGTAAAGTTTGATATATGGCTTGTCCGATAAATTAAGTCGCATGAGGGGTATGACAGGGGAGCGAACAGGGGGGGTTGAGGGTGTGTATATGGAAGAAGGCCTATTTTACCAGAACTGGAAGATATAGTGGTAAGGAGGAGGATAGGAGGAGTGTACAGGGACTTCTGAGTGCAGCCCAGGATCAGCCCAGAGAGGTTAGCTAAAGGAATAGGGGGGATCTTCAGGTGGGGGGGCATAAAGACTATGGGAGTATGTGTGAGGTAGAGAGGGATCAATAAAGGAGGAGGTTAAATAGTGTGTATGCTTTCCTGTACAGAGTAAATGAAATTATTACACAAATATAGGTAACTTTTAAATCATATTTTGAGGCATGTGTATAGTAAAACAGAAGGGAAGGGGGATAAAACCAGGGGAGAATAGTGCCTCAAATGAGAACCATAGCATGCATGAAGAATCAGAAGTTCCGGAAACTTCTTTTAGATTAATTAAAGAATAACAAGGGTCAAACAAACTCCCTTTTCCTTATTCTTTTTGTTTTCCCCTTCCCCTCCCCCCTTATCCTCCTCTTCTCGCCCCTCTTTTCTTGGAGAGATGAAGGTAAAAGGTTCTTTAATGTAGGTGGTTTATGTTACGAGTAAGGTTGGGAGGGAAAGGAGGCTTTTAGGCTTAAGTTTAGATTATCTGGAATTTGGGGTAAATGTGTAGCAGTGGTACTGTGGGGGGTCCGGAACACCGATTCTCACCATATTCAAGTAAAAAATCAGCAAGTTCAGGGACAATGATAGAAATTGATGATAACAAAACTAACAGTAGGTATAAGACACTTAATGTTGTCATCTTCAGAACTAAGTAACAGTGATCACGACGGCGATCCTTGACATGGTCCATTGAAATGAGGAGTAAGCTGATCGGGGTGAATAATGTGACGGAGTTGTATTAGCCTTTTAAATTGGGAATGCAAATAGGGGGGGAGGGGAGGGGGGGGGGTCTTTGGGTACGTTTCTCAACATGGAAAGAGTCTGTGACTTTTGGTGTAGTGAAGGATGTCTGGGGAGGGGGCATCACGGGATGAATCCAGCACATGAGGGAGTGAATGGGCAGGAGACTGTAGGTGGGTATGTGATACAGGATAGTATGTTACCAGTCCCTAAGTGGAAGGTAGAGGCAGGTCTTTAGACGAACAAGCAAAACTTCAAGTTCGGAACATGGTGACCTCTGTGGGTGTGCGGTAGCTTCGCAGAGATGAGACTTCTTGCTTATGCGTAGATGAAGGTAATGTTCTTGTGGCTGAAGGAGTCTTTAAGTTGAGAATGTTGTACCTGTAAAAAAAAAAGGTTAATGTGAGAGAGAAAGGGGGGGGAGAGAAACAAGGAGAAAGAGAGTCTTTGGGATAGGAGTCTCCAGAAGATGCGGTATCTGTGGGTTTTAGATTGATTCTTCATGACGATGTTTTCTATGGACTGGAGATGCTGTTGGGCTTCCATTATTGTTCCTGTGGGATTGAGAGAAGAGTTCACGTCTCGGGGAGGATGATCTTTGGCGTCTCTGGTGAAGTTCCTCTCTTTCCGGAATAGTGTCCATAGACGTTGCCCTCCGGACGGATGGGGGTTGCGGAGGCCTGTACCAGTCGGGAAGGTCGATGCGCGGGAGATCTAGGATGGCGCAGAAGGACGGCAGATCTTCCGGGAAGCGTAGGGTTGCGGTTTGACCATTAGAGGATGCCTGCAGGCAAAACGGAAATTTCCAACGATATTGGATATTTTTGTTGCGGAGTGATTCCAGTAGGGGGCGGAGGTCTCTTCTCCTTTGTAATGTGATTGGGGATAAATCTTGATAGATTTTGATTTCGGAGCCCTGGAATAGGAGCGTATGGCGGTCTCTGGCCCGTCTAAGTATGTCTTCCTTAATGCCCCATACACACATGCAGATTATCTGCAGACTTTTGTCTGCAGACTTACCAAAACCATATAATATGAGGTCAAACCTAAACATTTTCAATATGTATGCAATCCGGCAGGCCCTTGTACTACATAGAAAAGGTAAGTCTGCAGACAAAAGTCTGCAGATAATCTGCACGTGTGTATGGGGCATAAGTCTAAAATTCACCAGACAGCACACTATGTCCCTGGGTGGATCAGTGTCTCTAGACCTAGGTCTCAGGGCTCTATGCAGGCGTTCAAATTCAATCGGGACTTCTGGTGGTCTGCCTAGGATATCGTTGAAAATCTGCGTCGTTGCATTTGTGATTTGGCTTGGTTCCACTGTTTCAGGGAGACCTCTTACCCGAAGGTTATGACGACGTCCCCTGTTATCCAGATCCTCCATATGTCGCTGTAATTCTCTCTGTTGGGAGGAGTGGGCATTGGACGTGGTGTTGAGCGCAGTGTTTGCTTCAGACTGTAGTTCAGATCTCTCCTCTATAGAGTCAATCCTGACTGTGATGTTCTGGATGTCTCTTTTTATGTCTGTCACAGCCATGGCCAGGGAGGCTTTTATTTCATCTGCTATGGCTCTCAGGTCATGGAAGCTGAGCGGTGGTGCAGGAGTCATCGTTAGGAGGTTCTGGCCCATAATCATAGGTGGATCAGTGGTCCCAAAATTGGAGCAGGCATTGCTAGCAGGTTGGGTAGTGGGGAGAGAGTTGGTTAGGTTTGCAGGAAGTGCAGCGGGGGCGGCTCCCTTCGTGACATCGGAGTAGGCCCGAGTTGAAGCCGGGGCCTCGCGTGATTGCTGTTGGCGGAACAGATCCGGGATGCTTTTACACGATTGCATCGCCGGATCGCGGGGGGACCGAGAGCGGGAGGGTGAGGAGTGGGCGGACGACTTCCCCTTGCCTGTCATCATCGGAATCGAGGACGAGAAGTGCTGATTCTAGTGCTTAATCCCCTGTGCTGGCCGGTAGCTGTGGAGTTAGGCAGCCATATCCATTGAGCAGCAATGCACGCCCCTCTGGGGTTATTTCTGTGTGGGGCAGGAGGCAGGTATATGGGCGTGGGGGTGCCCGGGGATGACTGTGAGTCTCAAATAAAAGTAGGCCTTACCGGGTCTCCGAGTGCGCGGTCGGGCTCTGTTTTAGGAAAGACCGTGGCTTCTGCAGTTGCCTAGGCCTCAACTCACCGATCCTCCGATTGCTGTTCTTTCTCCACAATACTGGGTGATATCGGTTGGATGGCGGGCCTGGGTGCCCAGGAAGGTGGAGTGTGTCCTTGGACTGCACAAAGGGAGTCCCTAGGAGCCCGGAGAGTCGCCGCTGTACTGGACGTCGGATCGCGGCGGCCGCTAGGAAAGGCCGCGGCTTTGGAGGATGTGTAGGTCCCCGAATCCGGATGCCCAGATTGCCACTAGCGAGACCCCCAATACCTTTCCTGACTTGTGCAGTGGGTCTCAGGGGGTACCCCTCGATGTTTTGGAGGCTGTGGAGGCTTTGAATCAGGAAGATTGAGGTGGAATGCAAGCGGCGGTGGCGGAGCCTTCTCCACACACGTCTTACTGCTATGGCTGCCGGACACGCCCCCTTTTGCTTTTAAAGGTAGAGAAGAGATTTGGGGTCTCTCCATAAAGAGGAGCTGTCATGGTTATTTCTCTTACAAGAGATGTTTACTTTCCTTATATTAGGAATAAAAGTGATCAATAAACAAATAAATAAAGGGACAGTGCCAAAATAAAAAATAAAAAAAAAAGAACCAAAAAAAATGTAAAGCTCCCCATTCCTCTGTGGTCGCACAGAAACCATCGCATACGTAAGTCACGCCCACATATGTAAACGGTGGATAAATCACACACGCCGCGATCGTTAGAGTGAGAGCAATAATTAGAGCGCCAGACCTCCTCTGTAACTCTAAACTGGTAACCAGTAACATTTTATAAAGCGTCTCCTATGGAAATGTTTAAGTATCGTAGTTTGTCTCCATTCCATGAGTGTGCGCAATGTTACAGTGTGACATGTTAGCTATCTATTTACTCCGCATAACATCATCTTTCACATTATAGAAAGAATTGTGGTAAAAATTTGTAAAATTATATTTTCTACCCAAATCATGTCTTTGAAAGACTGCTGAGCAAAAACAGTGTGACATAAAACATTGCAACAATCGCCATTTTATTCTCTGGGATCTCTGCTAATAAATGTTGCGCAGACTCTGACCGTCTCCTGTACTATATCTGCAGTCTCTGACCATCTCCTGTACTATGTCTGCAGTCTCTGACCTTCTCCTGTACTATGTCTGCAGTCTCTGACCATCTCCTGTACTATGTCTGCAGTCTCTGACCTTCTCCTGTACCATGTCTGCAGTCTCTGACCATCTCTTGTACTAGGTCTACAATCTCTGACCATCTCCTCTAGTATGTCTGCAGTCTATGACCATCTCCTGTACTATGTAACCAGTCTCTTACCGTCTCCTGTACTATGTTTGCAGTCTCTGACAATCTCCTGTACTATGTCTGCAGTCTCTGACCATCTCCTGTAGTATATCTGCAGTCTCTGACTGTCTCCTGTACTATGTCTGCAGTCTCTGACCATCTCCTGTAGTATGTCTGCAGTCTCTGACCATCTCCTGTACCATGTCTGCAATCTCTGAACGTCTCCTGTACCATGTCTGCAGTCTCTGACCATCTCCTGTACTATGTCTGCAGTCTCTGACCATCTCCTGTACCATGTCTGCAGTCTCTGACCGTCTCCTGTACTATGTCTGCAGTCTCTGACAATCTCCTTGACTATGTCTGCAGTCTCTGACCATCAATTGTAGTATGTATACAGTCTCTGACCATCTCCTGTACTGTCTGCTGTCTCTGACCATCTCCTGTACCATGTCTGCAGTCTCTGACCGTCTCCTGTACTATGTCTGCAGTCTCTTACCATCTCCTGTACTATGTCTGCAGTCTCTGACAATCCCCTGTACCATGTCTGCAGTCGCTGACAATCTCCTGTACCATGTCTGCAGTCTCTGACCATCTCCTGTACTATGTCTGCAGTCTCTGACCGTCTCCTGTACTATGTCTGCAGTCTCTTACCATCTCCTGTACTATGTCTGCAGTCTCTGACAATCTCCTGTACCATGTCTGCAGTCGCTGACAATCTCCTGTACCATGTCTGCAGTCTCTGACCGTCTCCTGTACTATGTCTGCAGTCTCTTACCATCTCCTGAAGTATGTCTGCAGTCTCTGACCATCTCTTGTAGTATGTTTGCAGTCTCTGACCTTCTCCTGTACTATGTCTGCAGTCTCTGACCATCTCTTGTAGTATGTTTGCAGTCCCTGACCATCTCCTGTACCATATCTGCAGTCTCTAACCATCTCCTGTACCATGTCTGCATTCTCTGACCATCTCCTGTACTATGTCTACAGTCTCTGACCATCTCCTGTACTATGTCTACAGTCTCTGACCGTCTCCTTTACTATTTCTGCAGTCTCTGACCTTCTCCTGTTCAATGTCTGCAGTCTCTGATGATCTCCTGTACTATGTCTACAGTCTCTTACCATTAGCTTCACTATGTCTGCAGTCTCTGACCATCTCTTGTAATAGGTCTACAATCTTTGACCATCTCCTGTACCATGTCTGCAGTCTCTCGCCATCTCCTGTACCATGTCTGCAGTCTCTGACCGTCTCCTGTACTAGGTCTGCAGTCTCTGACCATCTCCTGTACTATGTCTGCAGTCTCTCACCATTTCCTGTACCATGTCTGCAGTCTCTGACCGTCTCCTGTACTATGTCTGCAGTCTATGACCATCTCCTGTACTATGTCTGCAGTCTCTGACCATCTCCTGTACTATGTCTGCCGTCTCTGACCATCTCCTGTACTATGTCTGCAGTCTATGACCATCTCCTGTACTATGTCTGCAGTCTCTGACCGTCTCCTGTACTATGTCTGCAGTCTATGACCATCTCCTGTACTATGTCTGCAATCTCTGAACGTCTCCTGTACTATGTCTGCAGTCTCTGACCATCTCCTGAACCATGTCTGCAGGCTCTGACCGTCTCCTGTACTATGTCTACAGTCTCTGACCATCACCTGTACTATGTCTGCAGTCTCTGACCATTTCCTGTACTATGTCTGCAGTCTCTGACCATCTCCTGTACCATGTCTGCAGTCTCTGACCGACTCCTGTACTATGTCTGCAGTCTCTGACCATCTCCTGTACTATGTCTGCAGTCTCTGACCATCTCCTGTACCATGTCTGCAGTCTCTCACCGTCTCCTGTACCATGTCTGCAGTCTTTGACCATCTCCTGTACTATGTCTGCAGTCTCTGACCGTCTCCCTTACAATGTCTGCAGTCTCTGACCGTCTCCTGTACTATGTTTGCAGTCTCTGACAATCTCCTGTACTATGTCTGCAGTCTCTGACCATCTCCTGTACTATAACTGCAGTCTCTAAACTGTCTCCTGTACTATGTCTGCAGTCTCTGATCATCTCATAAAGTATGTCTGCTGTCTCTGACCATCTCCTGTAATATGTCTGCAGTCTCTGACCATCCCCTGTACTGTCTGCAGTCTCTGACCTTCTCCTGTACTATGTCTGCAGTCTCTGACCATCTCCTGAAGTATGTCTGCAGTCTCTGACCATCTCTTGTAGTATGTCTGCAGTCGCTGACCATCTCCTGTACTATGTCTGCAGTCTCTTACCATCTCTTGTAGTATGTTTGCTGTCTCTGACCATCTCCTGTAGTATGTCTTCAGTCTTTGACCATCTCCTGTACTATATCTGCAGTCTCTGACCATCTCCTGTACTGTCTGCAGTCTCTTACCATCTCCTGTACTATGTCTGCAGTCTCTGACCATCTTATTTATTATGTCTGCAGTCTCTGACCATCTCCTGTACTATGTCTGCAGTCTCTGACCATCTCCTGTACTATATCTGCTGTCTCTCACCATTTCCTGTACCATGTCTGCAGTCTCTGACCGTCTCCTGTACTATGTCTGCAGTCTCTCACCATTTCCTGTACCATGTCTGCAGTCTATGACCATCTCCTGTACTATGTCTGCAGTCTCTGACCATCTCCTGTACCATGTCTGCAGTCTCTGACCATCTCCTGTACCATGTCTTCAGTCTCTGACCATCTCCTGTACTATGTCTGCAGTCTCTGACCATCTTCTGTATTATGTCTGCAGTCTCTGACCATCTCCTGTACTATGTCTGCAGTCTCTGACCTTCTCCTTTACCATATCTGCAGTCTCTAACCATCTCCTGTACCATGTCTGCAGTCTCTGACCATCTCCGGTACTATGTCTGCAGTCTCTGACCATCTCCTTTACTATGTCTGCAGTCTCTGACCATCTCCTGTACTATGTTTGCAGTCTCTGACCTTCTCCTGTACTATGTCTGCAGTCTCTGACCATCTTCTGTACTATGTCTGCAGTCTCTGACCTTCTCCTGTACTATGTCTGTAGTCTCTTACCACCTCCTGTACTATGTCTGCAGTCTCTGACCTTCTCCTGTACTATGTCTGCAGTCTCTGACCATCTCCTGTAGTATATCTGCAGTCTTTGACCATCTCCTGTACTATGTCTGCAGTCTCTGACAATTTCCTGTACTATGGCTACAGTCTCTGACCATCTCCTGTACTATGTCTGCAGTCTCTGACCGTCTTCTTTACAATGTCTGCAGTCTCTGACCATCTCCTGTAGTATGGGTGCAGTCTCTGATCATCTCATGTAGTATGTCTGCAGTCTCTGACCCTCTACTGTAATGTGTGTGCAGTCTCTGACCGTCCCTTGTACTATGTCTGCAGTCTCTGACCATCTCCTGTACTATGTCTGCAGTCTCTAACCATCTACTGTACTATGTCTGCCGTCTCTGTTCATCCTCTGTGCTATGTCTGCAGTCTCTGACCATCTCCTGTACTATGTCTGCAGTCTATGACCATCTCCTGTACCATGTCTGCAGTCTCTGACCATCTCCTGTACTATGTCTGCAGTCTCTGACAATCTCCTGTATTATGTCTTCAGTCTCTGACCATCTCCTGTACTATGTCTGCAGTCTCTGACCATCTCCTGTACTATGTCTGCAGTCTCTGACCATCTTCTGTACTATGTCTTCAGTCTCTGACCATCTCCTGTATTATGTCTGCAGACTCTGACCGTCTCCTGTATTATGTCTGCAGTCTCTGACCATCTCCTGTACTATGTCTGCAGTCTCTGACCTTCTCCTGTACCATATCTGCGGTCTCTAACCATCTCCTGTACCAGGTCTGTAGTCTCTGACCATCTCCTTTTCTATGTCTGCAGTCTCTGACCATCTCCTGTACTATGTTTGCAGTCTCTGACCTTCTCCTGTACTATGTCTGCAGTCTCTAACCACCTCCTGTACTATGTCTGCAGTCTCTGACCTTCTCCTGTACTATGTCTGTAGTCTCTAACCACCTCCTGTACTATGTTTGCAGTCTCTGACCTTCTCTTGTACTATGGCTGCAGTCTCTGACCATCTCCTGTACTATGTCTGCAGTCTCTGACCGTCTTCTTTACAATGTCTGCAGTCTCTTACCATCTCCTGTAGTATGGGTGCAGTCTCTGATCATATCATGTAGTATGTCTGCAGTCTCTGACCATCTCCTGTAGAATGTCTGCAGTCTCTGACCGTCCCTTGTACTATGTCTGCAGTCTCTGACCATCTCCTGTACTATGTCTGCAGTCTCTGACCATCTCCTGTACTATGTCTGCAGTCTCTAACCATCTACTGTACTATGTCTGCCGTCTCTGTTCATCCTCTGTACTATGTCTGCAGTCTCTGACCATCTCCTGTACTAAGTTTGCAGTCTCTGACCTTCTCTTGTACTACGTTTTCAGTCTCTGACCTTCTCCTGTACTATGTCTGTAGTCTCTGACCATCTACTATAGAATGTCTGCAGTCTCTGACCATCTTCTGTGTTATTTTATTTATGCAGTCTCTGACCATCTAATGCACTATGTCTGCAGTCTCTGAGCATCTCCTGTACCATGTCTGCAGTCTCTGACCATCTCCTGTACTATGTCTGCAGTCTCTGACCATCTCCTGTACTATGTCTGCAGTTTCTGACCATCTCCTGTAGTATGTCTGCAGTCTCTGACCATCTCTTGTAATAGGTCTTCAATCTCTGACCTTCTCCTGTATTATTTCTGCAGTCTCTTACCATCTCCTGTACTATGTCTGCAGTCTCTGACCATCTCCTGTACTATGTCTGCAGTCTCTGACCATCTCCTGTACTATGTCTACAGTCTCTGACAGTCTCTTTTACTTTGTCTGCAGTCTCTGACCATCTCCTGTACTATGTTTGCAGTCTCTGACAGTCTCCTTTACTTTGTCTGCAGTCTCTGACCATCTCCTGTTGTATGTATGCAGTCTCTGACCATTAGCTTCACTATGTCTACAATCTCTGACCATCTCCTGTTGTATGTATGCAGTCTCTGACCATTAGCTTCACTATGTCTGCAGTCTCTGACCATCTCCTGTTGTATGTATGCAGTCTCTGACCATTAGCTTCACTATGTCTGCAGTCTCTGACCATCTCTTGTAATAGGTCTTTAATCTCTGACCATCTCCTGTACTATGTCTGCAGTCTCTGACCATCTCCTGTACTATGTCTGCAGTCTCTGACCATCTCCTGTACTATGTCTGCAGTCTCTGACCATCTCCTGTACTATGTCTTCAGTCTCTGACCATCTCCTGTACTATGTCTTCATTCTCTGACCATCTCCTTTAATATGTCTGCAGTCTCTGACCATCTCCTGTACTATGTCTTCAGTCTCTGACCATCTCCTGTACTATGTCTGCATTCTCTGACCATCTCCTTTAATATGTCTGCAGTCTCTGACCATCTTCTATACTAGGTCTGCAGTCTTTGGCCGTCTCCTGTACTATGTCTGCAGTCTCTGACCATCTCTTGTAATAGGTCTTCAATCTCTGACCATCTCCTGTAGTATTTCTGCAGTCTCTGACCATCTCCTGTAGTATGTCTGCAGTCTCTGACCATCTCTTGTAATAGGTCTTCAATCTCTGACCATCTCCTGTAGTATTTCTGCAGTCTCTGACCATCTCTTGTAATAGGTCTTCAGTCTCTGACCATCTCCTGTATTATGTTTGCAGTCTCTGACCATCTCCTGTACTATGTCTGCAGTCTCTGACCATCTCTTGTAATAGGTCTTCAATCTCTGACCATCTCCTGTAGTATGTCTGCAGTCTCTGACCTTCTCCTGTACTATGTCTGCAGTCTCTGACCATCTTCTATACTAGGTCTGCAGTCTTTGGCCGTCTCCTGTAGTATGTCTGCAGTCTCTGACCATCTCTTGTAATAGGTCTTCAGTCTCTGACCATCTCCTGTACTATGTCTCCAGTCTCTGACCATCTCCTGTATTATTTTTGCAGTCTCTAACCATCTCCTGCACTGTCTGCAGTCTCTGACCATCTCCTGTACTATGTCTGCAGTCTTTGACCTTCTCCTGTACTATTTTTGCAGTCTCTAAACATCTCCAGTAGTATGTCTGCAGTCTCTGACCGTCTCCTGTACCTTGCCTGCAGTCTCTGACCATCTCCTGTACTATGTCTGCAGTCTCTGACCATCTCCTGTACTATCTCTGCAGTCTCTGACCATCTCCTGTACTATGTTTGCAGTCTCTGACCTTCTCCTGTACTATGTCTGCAGTCTCTGACCATCTCTTGTAATAGGTCTTCAATCTCTGACCATCTCCTGTAGTATTTCTGCAGTCTCTTACCATCTCCTGTAGTATGTCTGCAGTCTCTGACCATCTCTTGTAATAGGTCTTCAGTCTCTGACCATCTCCTGTACTATGTCTCCAGTCTCTGAACATCTCCTGTATTATTTTTGCAGTCTCTAACCATCTCCTGCACTGTCTGCAGTCTCTGACCATTTTCTTTACTATGGCTGCAGTCTCTGACCATCTCCTGTACTATGTCTGCATTCTCTGACCATCTCCTGTACTATGTCTGCAGTCTCTGACCATCTCCTGTACTATGTCTGCAGTCTCTGACCATCTCCTGTACTATGTCTGCAGTCTCTGACCATCTCCTGTACTATGTCTGCAGTCTCTTACCATCTCCTATAGAATGTCTGCAGTCTCTGACCATCTCTTGTAGTAGGTCTACAATCTCTGACCATCTCCTGTACCATGTCTGCAGTCTCTGACCGTCTCCTGTACTATGTCTGCAGTCGCTGACCATCTCTTATAGTATGTCTGCAGTCTCTGACCATCTCCTGTACTATGTCTGCAGTCGCTGACCATCTCTTATAGTATGTCTGCAGTCTCTGACCATCTCCTGTACTATGTCTGCAGTCTCTGACCTTCTTCTGTACTATGTCTACAATCTCTGACCATCTCCTGTAGTATTTATACAGTCTCTTACCATCTCTTGTACTATGTCTGCAGTCTCTGACCAGCTTCTTTATTATGTCTGCAGTCTCTGACCATCTCCTGTACCATGTCTACAGTCTCTGACCATCTCCTGTACTATGTCTGCAGTCTCTGACCATCTCCTGTACTATGTCTACAGTCTCTGACCGTGTCCTTTACTATTTCTGCAGTCTCTGACCATCTCCTGTACTATGTCTGCAGTCTTTGACCATCTCCTAAAGTATGTCTGCAGTCTCTGACCATCTCCTGTACCATGTCTGCAGTCTCTGACCGTCTCCTGTACTATGTTTGCAGTCTCTGACCATCTCCTGTACCATGTCTCCAGTCTCTCACCATTTCCTGTACCATGTCTGCAGTCTCTGACCGTCTCCTGTACTATGTCTGCAGTCTCTGACCATCTCCTGTACCATGTCTGCAGTCTCTCACCATTTCCTGTACCATGTCTGCAGTCTCTGACCATCTCCTGTACTATGTCTGCAGTCTCTGACCATCTCCTGTACTATGTCTGCAGTCTCTGACCATCTCCTGTACTATGTCTACAGTCTCTGACCGTGTCCTTTACTATTTCTGCAGTCTCTGACCATCTCCTGTACTATGTCTGCAGTCTTTGACCATCTCCTAAAGTATGTCTGCAGTCTCTGACCATTTCCTGTACTATGTCTGCAGTCTCTGACCATCTCCTGTACCATGTCTGCAGTCTCTGACCGTCTCCTGTACTATGTTTGCAGTCTCTGACCATCTCCTGTACCATGTCTGCAGTCTCTCACCATTTCCTGTACCATGTCTGCAGTCTCTGACCGTCTCCTGTACTATGTCTGCAGTCTCTGACCATCTCCTGTACCATGTCTGCAGTCTCTGACCATCTCATGTACCATGTCTGCAGTCTCTGACCATCTCCTGTACTGTCTGCTGTCTCTGACCATCTCCTGTACCATGTCTGCAGTCTCTGACCATCTCCTGTACCATATCTGCAGTCTCTAACCATCTCCTGTACTATGTCTGCAGTCTCTGACCATCTCCTGTACTATGTCTGTACTCTCTGACCATCTCCTGTACTATGTCTGCAGTCTCTGACCATCTCCTGTAGTATATCTGCAGTCTCTGACCATTTCCTGTACTATGTCTGTAGTCTCTGAAATCTCCTGTACTGTCTGCAGTCTCTGACCATCTCCTGTACTATGTCTGTAGTCTCTGACCATCTGCTGTACTATGTCTGCAGTCTCTGACCATCTCCTGTACTATGTCTGTAGTCTCTGACCATCTCCTGTACTGTCTGCAGTCTTTAACCACCTCCTGTACTATGTCTGCAGTCTCTGACCATCTCCTGTACTGTCTGCAGTCTCTAACCACCTCCTGTACTATGTCTGCAGTCTCTGACCATCTCCTGTACTATGTCTGTAGTCTCTGACCATCTGCTGTACTATGTCTGCAGTCTCTGACTATCTCCTGTACTATGTCTGCAGTCTCTGACCATCTCCTGTACTATGTCTGTAGTCTCTAACCATCTCCTGTAGTATGGGTGCAGTCTCTGATCATCTCATGTAGTATGTCTGCAGTCTCTGACCCTCTCCTGTAATGTGTGTGCAGTCTCTGACCGTCCCTTGTACTATGTCTGCAGTCTCTGACTATCTCTTGTACTATGCCTGCAGTCTCAAACCATCTACTGTACTATGTTGGCAGTCTCTGACCTTCTCCTGTACTATGTCTGCAGTCTCTGACCATCTCCTGTACTATGTCTGCAGTCTCTGACCATCCTCTGTACTATGTCTGCAGTCTCTGACCATCTCCTGTACTATTTCTGCAGTCTCTGACCATCTCCTGTACTATGTTGGCAGTCTCTGACCTTCTCCTGTACTATGTCTGCAGTCTCTGACCATCTTTTGTAATAGGTCTTTAAAGCGGAGTTCCACCCTGGATTTTTTTTTTTTTTTTTAAATACCCCCGGGACAGTCAGGGCTAGTGCATTCCACAATGGCTAGCCTCTGATCTGTCCCTGGTTGCACTTACCTGTTAGGACAAATACTTACCTTGAAAACGTCTTGTCCAGCGCTGCCATCTCAGATGTGGGCAGCTTGAAGCCAGCGACATCCTCTTCAGGGTCCTCTTCCGCCTTCTTCGGTCCCACGATGCCCTGCGCCGGCCCCGACGTCACTTCCGGGTCGCGCGCGTCATCCCTCCACAGCTTCTGGGCATGCCCAGACGCTGTTTAGAAGGGGATGATGCGCGCGCCCCGGAACTGACGTCGGGGCCGGCGCAGGCGCAATGATTCCTGGGAGCGATGACGTTCAGCTCCCAGGAATCATTGCAGAGCCAGGAAGTGACGACGGGCCGCGGCAGAGGAAGGAGGAAGAAGGAAGTAAGGTAAGTATATTTTCTTCGCTACGAGGTAAGTAAAAAAAAAAAATGCGATTATCCATTTCTTTTTCAGGTGACCCGGAGCAAGAAGATGGAGGTAAGTATAAAATTAGGGTGGAACTCCGCTTTAATCGCTGACCATCTCCTGTACTATCTCTGCAGTCTCTGACCATCTCCTGTACTATGTTTGCAGTCTCTGACCATCTCCAGTACTATCTCTGCAGTCTCTGACCATCTCCTGTACTATGTTTGCAGTCTCTGACCTTCTCCTGTACCATGTCTGCAGTCTCTGACCTTCTCCTGTACTATGTCTTCAGTCTCTGACCATCTCCTGTACTATGTTTTCAGTCTCTGACCATCTCCTGTACTATGTTTGCAGTCTCTGACCATCTCCAGTACTATCTCTGCAGTCTCTGACCATCTCCTGTACTATGTTTGCAGTCTCTGACCATCTCCAGTACTATCTCTGCAGTCTCTGACCATCTCCTGTACTATGTTTGCAGTCTCTGACCTTCCCCTGTACTATGTCTGCAGTCTCTGACCATCTCCTGTACTATGTCTTCAGTCTCTGACCATCTCCTGTACTATGTTTTCAGTCTCTGACCATCTCCTGTACTATCTCTGCAGTCTCTGACCATCGCCTGTACTATGTTTGCAGTCTCTGACCATCTGCTGTACTATCTCTGCAGTCTCTGACCATCTCCTGTACTATGTTTTCAGTCTCTGACCATCTCCTGTACTATCTCTGCAGTCTCTGACCATCGCCTGTACTATGTTTGCAGTCTCTGACCATCTCCTGTACTATCTCTGCAGTCTCTGACCATCTCCTGTACTATGTTTGCAGTCTCTGACCATCTCCTGTACTATGTCTGCAGTCTCTTATCATCTCCTCTAGTAAGTCTGCAGTCTCTGACCATCTTTTGTAATTGGTCTTCAATCTCTTACCATCTCCAGTATTTCTGCAGTCTCTGACCATCTCCTGTACTATGTCTGCAGTCTCTGACCATCTCCTGTACCATGCCTGCAGTCTTTGACAGTCTCCTGTACTATGTCTGCAGTCTCTGACCATCTCCTGTACTATGTCTGCAGTCTCTGAACGTCTCCTGTACTATGTCTGCAGTCTCTGACCGTCTCCTATACTATGTCTGCAGTCTCTGACTTTCTCCTATACTATGTCTGCAGTCTCTGACCATCTCCTGTACTAGGTCTGCAGTCTCTGACCATCTCCTGTACTATGTCTGCAGTCTCTGACCATCTCCTGTACTATGTCTGCAGTCTCTGATTATCTCCGGTACTATGTCTACAATCTCTGACCATCTCCCGTAGTATGTCTGCAATCTCTGACCGTCTCCTGTCCTATGTCTGCAGTCTCTGACCATCTCCTGTACTATGCCTGCAGTCTCTGACCATCTACTGTACTATGTCTGCCATCTCTGACCATCCTCTGTACTATGTCTGCAGTCTCTGACCATCTCCTGTACTATGTCTGCAGTCTCTGACCATCTCCTGTACTATGTTGGCAGTCTCTGACCTTCTCCTGTACTATGTCTGCAGTCTCTGACCATCTTTTGTAATAGGTCTTTAATCGCTGACCATCTCCTGTACTATGTCTGCAGTCTCTGACCATCTCTTGTAATAGGTCTACAATCGCTGACCATCTCCTGTACTATCTCTGCAGTCTCTGACCATCTCCTGTACTATGTTTGCAGTCTCTGACCTTCCCCTGTACTATGTCTGCAGTCTCTGACCATCTCCTGTACTATGTCTTCAGTCTCTGACCATCTCCTGTACTATGTTTTCAGTCTCTGACCATCTCCTGTACTATCTCTGCAGTCTCTGACCATCGCCTGTACTATGTTTGCAGTCTCTGACCATCTGCTGTACTATCTCTGCAGTCTCTGACCATCTCCTGTACTATGTTTTCAGTCTCTGACCATCTCCTGTACTATCTCTGCAGTCTCTGACCATCGCCTGTACTATGTTTGCAGTCTCTGACCATCTCCTGTACTATCTCTGCAGTCTCTGACCATCTCCTGTACTATGTTTGCAGTCTCTGACCATCTCCTGTACTATGTCTGCAGTCTCTTATCATCTCCTCTAGTAAGTCTGCAGTCTCTGACCATCTTTTGTAATTGGTCTTCAATCTCTTACCATCTCCAGTATTTCTGCAGTCTCTGACCATCTCCTGTACTATGTCTGCAGTCTCTGACCATCTCCTGTACCATGCCTGCAGTCTTTGACAGTCTCCTGTACTATGTCTGCAGTCTCTGACCATCTCCTGTACTATGTCTGCAGTCTCTGAACGTCTCCTGTACTATGTCTGCAGTCTCTGACCGTCTCCTATACTATGTCTGCAGTCTCTGACTTTCTCCTATACTATGTCTGCAGTCTCTGACCATCTCCTGTACTAGGTCTGCAGTCTCTGACCATCTCCTGTACTATGTCTGCAGTCTCTGACCATCTCCTGTACTATGTCTGCAGTCTCTGATTATCTCCGGTACTATGTCTACAATCTCTGACCATCTCCCGTAGTATGTCTGCAATCTCTGACCGTCTCCTGTCCTATGTCTGCAGTCTCTGACCATCTCCTGTACTATGCCTGCAGTCTCTGACCATCTACTGTACTATGTCTGCCATCTCTGACCATCCTCTGTACTATGTCTGCAGTCTCTGACCATCTCCTGTACTATGTCTGCAGTCTCTGACCATCTCCTGTACTATGTTGGCAGTCTCTGACCTTCTCCTGTACTATGTCTGCAGTCTCTGACCATCTTTTGTAATAGGTCTTTAATCGCTGACCATCTCCTGTACTATGTCTGCAGTCTCTGACCATCTCTTGTAATAGGTCTACAATCGCTGACCATCTCCTGTACTATCTCTGCAGTCTCTGACCATCTCCTGTACTATGTTTGCAGTCTCTGACCATCTCCAGTACTATCTCTGCAGTCTCTGACCATCTCCTGTACTATGTTTGCAGTCTCTGACCTTCTCCTGTACTATGTCTGCAGTCTCTGACCATCTCCTGTACTATGTTGGCAGTCTCTGACCTTCTCCTGTACTATGTCTGCAGTCTCTGACCATCTTTTGTAATAGGTCTTTAATCGCTGACCATCTCCTGTACTATGTCTGCAGTCTCTGACCATCTCTTGTAATAGGTCTACAATCGCTGACCATCTCCTGTACTATCTCTGCAGTCTCTGACCATCTCCTGTACTATGTTTGCAGTCTCTGACCTTCTCCTGTACTATGTCTGCAGTCTCTGACCATCTCCTGTACTATGTTGGCAGTCTCTGACCTTCTCCTGTACTATGTCTGCAGTCTCTGACCATCTTTTGTAATAGGTCTTTAATCGCTGACCATCTCCTGTACTATGTCTGCAGTCTCTGACCATCTCTTGTAATAGGTCTACAATCGCTGACCATCTCCTGTACTATCTCTGCAGTCTCTGACCATCTCCTGTACTATCTCTGCAGTCTCTGACCATCTCCTGTACTATGTTTGCAGTCTCTGACCATCTCCAGTACTATCTCTGCAGTCTCTGACCATCTCCTGTACTATGTTTGCAGTCTCTGACCATCTCCTGTACTATGTCTGCAGTCTCTTATCATCTCCTCTAGTATGTCTGCAGTCTCTGACCATCTTTTGTAATAGGTCTTCAATCTCTTACCATCTCCGGTATTTCTGCAGTCTCTGACCATCTCCTGTACCATGCCTGCAGTCTTTGACAGTCTCCTGTACTATGTCTGCAGTCTCTGACCATCTCCTGTACCATGCCTGCAGTCTTTGACAGTCTCCTGTACTATGCCTGCAGTCTCTGATTATCTCCGGTACTATGTCTGCAGTCTCTGACCATCTCCTTTACTATGTCTGCAGTCTCTGACCATCTCCTGTACTATGTCTGCAGTCTCTGACCATCTCCTGTACTATGTCTGCAGTCTCTGACCATCTCCTGTACTATGTTTGCAGCCTCTGACCATCTCCTGTACTATGTCTGCAGTCTCTGACCGTCTCCTGTACTATGTCTGCAGTCTCTGACCATCTCCTATGCTATGTCTGCAGACTCTGACCATCTTCTGTACTATGTCTGCAGTCTCTGACCGTCTCCTGTACTATGTCTGCAGTCTCTGACCATGTCTTGTAGTATTTCTGCAGTCTCTGACCATCTCCTGCACTATGTCTGCAATCTCTGACCATCTCCTGTACTATGTCTGCAGTCTCTGACCATCTCCTGTACTATGTCTGCAGTCTCTGACCATCTCCTGTACTATGTCTGCAGTCTCTGACCATCTCCTGTAGTATGTCTGCAGTCTCTGACCCTCTCCTGTACAAGGTCTGCAGTCTCTGACCATCTCCTGTACTATGTCTGCACAGTTCATTTCACAGCAACTTCAGGAGAGCTGAGCACTGCAGATGTGAACCCACAGGGAATGGTTGTAATGTTCCGGTACCTTTGGTACCCTAAATTACTCTTTTCACAAGTGTATGCGCCCCACCATTCTCTTTTGGAAAGGTGCGCATACACCTTTAAGACTGAAGCTGTCATCACTCAACGCCGGACTAGATGGCTATTTAAAGCGCCGGTTCTCACTCACATGTGTTCGTTCAAACACCCTTACCTGGATGCTAACTTGGCTTGAAGCTTTCGTGCTTGCAAGCATACTTCGCTGACGGAACCTCGCTGCGCTGATCCCTGCATCCCGCTTCCGGATCATCCACTCCTCCTGAACCACCCTTCGGCTGTATTGCTATTAGTGCTAAGTACCCCGCAGGGGAACCCTCTATAAACTTATACTAAGCTTACACTATCTAGCTCTGCATAGTAAAGACTATTTATCACATCTGCATATCTAGATTGCTAGCTCTTAAGACTACTGCTACTTATTCCTGCACTGGGTTGATCACTCTTGTATGTCCACCTGCTACTCTGTCATCTGCTACCATACATGATTGCTAAACCTACCTGCATCCATCTGCTACTGTCTTACCTTCAAGTGTCTGTCACCTACCACCTCCACTCAACCTGTCTCTTAAATCTTCATCATTGTGTTACTACATACATAAAGTCACTCTAGGAACCAGCTTGTTGAGTGTGTGTATTTACTAGCTGAATTAAGACCTTCCACACATGATGAGTCATTGAGGTTGGGAATGGTATCTCAGCATCTCTCTTACATGACTACTGAAGTGGAATATTTCTGCAGCTGAAAATCCACACCATACATGAAACGCAGGAGCGTTACAATGGTGGGGGTGGGGCAGTAAGCAGAGGACATTGTACATACGTCTCTCCCAGATCTTCTACTATATAATGTATGGATATAAAGACACGGAGCGGGGAGGACACTGCTAGGACTGGAGGTGGGGATTGGATGGGACTTACCTTCTACATGGACGATGTAATCATCTTTCTGTATAATGTAGCCTGCAGAGTTGTATATAATCACACGGTATATCCCGTCATTGTACAGAGCCACATTGTATATGATCAGACTTCCATTCTCTGACATCCTTGTATTGGAGACATTTCTGAAATCAGACAGCTTACATTTCCTGTGTTTAGCTACTTCTTGCCAGTATGGAGGAGGTTTATGATAGACCCAGAAAATCTGGTCACATCTCTCTGTATCTGTATGGCTGAGGGTGAGATGGAGTCTGTTGGGGAGGAGAAGGTCAGATCCCAGCCGGGTGAATATTTCCTCCTGAACACCATTTCCTGCAGAGACAGAATACAGATCCCAGTCAGGTCACAGTGTACGTTCCCCTCCCCCCTCATATAACACACATTGATGGAGAACCATCTGGAATCCCATGAGACTAATGAATAAAAAATCCAACCCTCTCCAAGATGTCCATGTGACAAACGTGGGTCAGACCTCTGTCACCTTCACCAACTTGTGAGAAATGACAGGTCCTCCTCACACCGCGCTGTCACTGATACCCAACAACGCCGCTCTCAGCCTCACCCGGCACAAAGATTTTCCAGCTTGCGGGACACAATCTAATTGGCAGCAGACTGAGAGCGATTGTCGCTGGGATTGGATAACTAATGCCTCGTACACATGTTACAATTATCAACCAACCGATCGGCCGACTTTTGTCCAGTGTTGTTTTGTTGGTTGGAATGTGCTCTAGACTGCACTGGACTTTTGTTGGCCGACAGAAAATGACGTCACTTCGTTCGACGCTAGAAAAGAGGAAGTGAGTGTTTGGCCGTGACCCTGTGGGCATCTCGCGCTGATTTCGGTAGCACTTGTTTGGTTAACGACATTTCGCTATTTTCCGAGGCATCGCTCGAGAATTTATTATGGAGACCGAGGTTTCGACTCTTGCTGTAGTTGGGCTTGGAGTTATGGCTCTGAGGCGAGTTATGAGCAAGAGGAAGAAGAAGCGGACCTCCTGGACGAAAAATTGGTTGCTTAACCGTGATCAATTTTCTCATATGTCCTTGCTGAGGGAGCTTCAGGAAAATAATCCTGATGACTTCAGGAATCATTTGAGGATGACGGATCCCATCTTTCACCGTCTTCTTGCCCTGGTGTCCCCCTATATTCTGAAGCAGGATACGTGTATGCGGGTTGCAATTACTACTGAACAAAGGTTAATTGCAACTTTGTGATATCTTGCAACAGGGAGAAGCCTGCAGGATGTCAAGTTCACCACAGGCATCTCCCCCCAAGCTCTTGGAGTCATCATCCCTGAGACCTGCTCTGCTATCATCAAAGTCTTGCAGAAGGACTATATCAAGGTATGTTTTATTTTGTGGATTACATTACATGTATTTGTCATCTCACCCGAACTTTGCTTATTTTGGATGTACAACAAATTACAGATGTCATTATTTTGTAACTACCCTCTGTCCGCATGCACATAGTAGTAAAGCTTTCTATTTTCATAACCATTTCTAAAATTACCCAGTAACCACCCCAGCATTCTCTCCTATGTGTCCCTAAACGCATTGCCTGTTAACAGTATATTGAATCTGTGTCATTTTCTGACTTTCCCTGAACCAAATATTCCTTTGCAAATGTTTTAGTACCTAGTTTTTGATTTATCTTAAAGACATCAGTCCATCCATTCCAACCTATGATTGTGTATGTTTATGTAATGGTGTAAAAACGTTCAGTCGCCACAAGCCCTTATTGATGTATAAATGCATAGTTTTACTTACCCACCCACCCATGCTAAATGTAAAAGTCAGCATATACCAAAGCTCTAGCTGGTGATTTACAATATTATCACATCAGGAGGTGCAAAATAAATGTATGTAGATGTTATACCCCAAAATGCTAAAGAATGTCTTCATGTTGTTTTTATCTTAAAGTTGCATAGGCATTTAACAGACAAATGTGTGTGTAATAATGTGATGTGCTCAAGCACTAATTGTATTTTTTTTTCCCCACAGTTTCCTTCAAACGCAGAGCAATGGCTGGAGATTGCTGCTCAATTCCAGGAACAGTGGAATTTTCCCAACTGTGGGGGTGCTATAGATGGGAAGCACGTCCGCATTGCCCCCCCTCTGAATTCTGGCTCATATTTTTATAAATATAAAGGTTTTTTTAGTATAGTAATGCTAGCCATAGTTAATGCTAACTATGAGTTCCTGTTTTTGGATATTGGCAAAAATGGCCGCAATTCGGATGGGGGAGTTATTGAGCAGACCGAGTTCGGTCGTCGTCTTCATAACGGTACTCTGAACTTGCCATCCAGGGAGAAAACCATTGAGGGGCTGAGTTTTGTGTTTGTGGCAGATGATGCTTTTGCGCTTGGGGAGCATCTTATGAAGCCCTTCCCTCAAAGGAACCTCAGCCCCGGGCAAAGGATTCAATCACCGGTTGTCCAGAGCTCGCAGAGTGGTTGAGAATGCCTTCGGGATCATGTCGAACCGTTTCCGTATCTTCCTGACGTCCATTCATTTGGCACTCTACAAAATAGATCCCGTGGTCCTGTGTTGCTGCATTTTACTATATCACTTTGCAGCAACTGGATACTGACCCTGCCATGCCAGGGACAAGTGAAGAGGCACAACCACATGAGCAAGTGGAGTCCATGACCTCAATGGAAGTCGGCCGTTCTGGATTGGCATCCCAAAGTGCCCGTGATATCCATCAAAAATATCTTGAATATTTTGTGGGGAGTGGGGCTGTTTCGTGGCAGGAATTACTGCCAGACACATGAAAATTTTGAGATCTCTACTAATATTTCTGCAATAAAAAAAAATTGCAATGATTCTGTATTGTGTATTCTAATAATTTGGGCACATATCAAAAACAACATTGTTTGTGTTCATCATGTGTTATATATGTGTGACTTTAGAAGGGTTAATACATTCATCAGTGTGTTTATCTACTGTTGTCACTCCCCAGCTGTTCAAATGCGATTATGGCCATGTGTTTTTTGTTTACCAGTGGTGTAAATACAAGGGCCTTCTGCACCCCTTTTAATTTCTACAAACCCTCTCACATTGAGAAGTAGGTCACACCCAAGGTTCATCCAATGTCACCTTACATTGGTGGTCATTGGCCAGAAGGTGCTCATACTATATATTTATTGTAATACATTAGTGTAATAACAACGTACCTCCACCTGTTATGTTGTGTTCATTTATGACATCCTTCTCACTGCCCACCAATGTAAGGAGATGTCAGTGTTATGTGAAACTTGCTCAGTGTAGAGATATAAGTGTTATATATAGGTAATGTTAAGTGAAATAGACAAACGAACCAGCAATACACTATATATTACACTGATCTCCCTACACTGATTGCTACTGCCCATCTCAATGCCATATAGAATCCTAGGAGTGCTAGTACTTTAAATAGAACCTGTATTTTTGTAGACTGATTGCCACTCATTTCACAGATATCATTGTTCATTCAGTGTACTAGTGAATATCACTTCTTAGATGTCCACTGGTCCTGAAGGCACAAACATTTTGGCCGGCTGATAATTATACACACAATCAAAACTGCTTTAATTAATGCAAATATGTGAACAGGACAGCCATCATACATTTTGTGCTACTTTACCCAGCTTTAGACCTGCCCCCCCCCCCCCCCACCGAAAGTCAAAGAAAGAATCGAACACACATTGTTGAGTGTAAAATTTTTTTATTAAAACATATTCACAGGGTTAGGGTTATGGTTAGGGTTATGTAAAGTGCTTCATATGCATAGGAGCCCTGTCTAAAACTGTAACAAACTTGGGGACACCTTTTACAGATGATGATGCATGTATTGGCCAAAAAATAGGCCATAAAATTTAAAACGAACATCGGGAAAAACAAAAACATCCCAATAAAAACCAATAAAATATATAAAAAAAGAAGCTTAAAATTTGGCAAGCATGTCAACAAAGTCACGCATTTTTTTTTTATAAGGCTGTAGCAGCCTCCTTAATTTTCTCATGCTCAGAGCTGCATTGTAGAGCCTCAACTGTCATCCTGGCTATAGTGCAACTAGGAATAACATGACCTGTTAATAAAAAATCATATATTAAGTACATGCCAAGCACCTAGATGAGGTCATAATATCTAAACATTTGGGGTCAAGTTCATCTTAAACTAATGAAGAGTTAATACCTACCCTGCTCTTCGAATCTTCTCCTCTCCGCTCTTCTGTTGTCCGCTCTTCTGCTCTTTTGCCCTTGGCTCTTCTTCTTCCTCCGGTCCTCCTC
The DNA here is from genome assembly GCF_965119305.1 of Pelophylax lessonae. Lineage (NCBI taxonomy): Eukaryota > Metazoa > Chordata > Amphibia > Anura > Ranidae > Pelophylax > Pelophylax lessonae. The sequence continues at coordinate 3,598,036 of NC_138769.1, read as the reverse complement.
CGATGCTGTCCCTGATGATTGTGCCGGTCTACGGTCTCTGCAGCTTATTATATATCCATTAGGGGCGTGATCGCCCGATGACATCATCGGGAGACCCCGCCCCCTTATGTAACAGATGACGTCGTCTATGCCATAAGGGGGCGGTGCCTCCCGATGATGTCATCGAGAGGTCACGCCCCTAATGGCTATATATTAAGCTGCAGAGACCGGAGACCGGAATAATCATCGGGGACAGCATCGGAGGAGGACAGGAGGAAGAAGAGCCAAGGGCAAAAGTGCAGAAGAGCCAACAGCAAAAGAGCAGAAGATTGGACAGCAGAAGAGTGGAGAGGAGAAGATCAGAAGAGCAGAGTGGAGAAGACCGGATGAAGATTTTTAATAACATTTCAAAAACGTCTCCTGTCGTTATTCACATACACTGCCTTTTATGGGGTGAATGGGTAGGGGTACAATGTACCCCATACCCATTCACATAGGGAGGGGGGTCCAGGATCTGGGGGGCCCCCCTTGTTAAAGGGGGCTTCCAGATTCCGATGAGCCCCCTGCCCGCAGACCCCCACAGCCACCGGCCAGGGTTGTGGGGATGAGGCCCTGGTCCTCATCAACATGGGGGCAAGGTGCTTTGGGTGGGGGGGTGCAGAGCCCCCCCTGCCCCAAAGCACCAACACTCCCCCATGTTGAGGGTATGTGGCCTGGTGTGGTCCAGGGGGGGTGGGGTCGCTCGCTCGTCCCCTACCCTTTCCTGGCCTGCCGGGCTGCATGCTCGGATAAGGGTCTGGTATGGATTTTGGGGAGGACCCCACGCCGGCGTGGGGCTACCCTCAAATTCCATACCAGACCCAAAGGGCCTGGTTTGGAACCTGGGGGGGACCCCCATGCCGGTTTTTCCCATTTTGGCGTGGAGTTCCCCCTCAAGATTCTCACAGCACAAGTCGCCCCGCAAGTCGGATAATTCTGATCCGACTTACGGTGCGACTTCCATTCAAATCAATAGGCTCCCATAGGGAACCATTGATTTTGAATGGAAGCAGAAAAAAACTCTGCCAAAAGCAACGTGGTAAAACGTGCAATAACGCAAATGGAAAAAACGACTGAAAGCGCGTTTAACAGCTGCTTTTTCCGGCGTCAGAACTAGCTTTGACGCATGCTTTTTCTATAGCCCCATGTGCATGGGGCCTAAGAAAACCTGCAAATATAGAAAATATATGTTAGGTCGAAAATGTGAATCAGGTGCGCAAAAAATTTAAATCATGTGTCAAATATATAATCATATAGTGACAAATCTACACAAATGGAGAAAACTTTAGAAGATTTGTCACTATATGATTAGATAATTGACACATAATTTATAAGTTTAGCGCACCTGATTCACATTATTTAACAAACAGGTAGTACAGGTAATACACCAAGCAAGAAATACACTTTAAAACACATTAAAAAAAAATTACTTGGGCACAAAAATGGCTCCCCAACACTTGTTTCCTGATCAGGATTATTTGGAGAAGAGCTTGCAAGTATTTTCGGAATGCTGGCAGGAGATCTTGCATCCGAAATTTCCACATCCGATCCGGCTGGAGGTGACACATCCCATACATCAAATGAGGGAACCTCTGCAATGTAAATTTTTTAGAAAATACAACAATAGAAGGTTAAACAATCATCGCAACTAAACATCTTTTTAGTATCACTACAAAAAAATCTGTGCCTACCAACCTAGCTGTTGCTGTGGTGGCTGCACACTTGTTGGCTCCACCATGCTGCACTCTGGACTACTGTCTTTATCTACATAATAATAAAAATGTTGCATGTAATAAAATTCACAGGAGGAAAATTTGCTAGGACATTGTGCACTGCTTGACAGTTATTTTCTTATAAAATATTCAGACATGTACATGATTATCTCCTAAAAAGTAGGGACATTAATGTTTGACTCAGCATAGGAAACAATGACCTTTTTTGGGAATGTGTGACAGCATCTGGGCCCATGTCCTCTGGTTCTTCATCCAATGTGGATGGAGCTGACACTGTACATTCACCTCTCCTCATCTTTTGCCATTCATTTTCTTTTAATTTTCGTTTTTGCCCTATTTAAAGGTTACAAAAATAATATGGAAATAATATGATTTTTTGGTTAGAAAATTTGTTGCAATAAAGAAAATTTGTTGCAATCAAATGCATATATAGTTTACTGTGGATTCCTGTCTTTTAGGCTCGGTTTCCACTAGTGCGACTTCAAAGTCGCGCGTCTTCAATAGCGACCTTGTACTTTGATAAACGCGCGACTTGTGTACGAATTTACAACGACTTGTTGCGGCTACGACTTGTTGCGACTTTGATGTATGCGACTTGCACATAAAAAGATTCCTTTTCCTTCTAGTGATGTAATTCCTTTTCCTGCAAGTGATGTAATTTCCTGTTTTGGAATAGTAGTTTATGTTGCAGGAAACATGTTGGCTATGCAGTATGTTGGAGCAGCAGTCATTATGGCTGCTGTAGCAGCTGTTATTGATGAGGAAGAAGAGGACCGGAGAAGGGGAAGGCATCACTTCTGGATCCATCCTGTCATCTCCCAAAGGGAAGAGAGAGGCCAGTTCAGGATCCTTTATCATGACCTCCGTTCTCATGAAGAAAAATTATTTAATTACACACGGATGTCAATTAAAAGGTCAGAACATATGTTCATGTCAACTCTTTAACAAATATGTGTATAGGTATAGTCAGTATCAGGCCCGGATTGGCCATAGGGCCCTGGACCACCTGCTCCGTGGCCATCAGTTCAGGCCATACAGTGGGAGATGGAGCTAAGCCTGTCTCGCTGAGCTGTGAATTTCTCTCTGTGTATGTCTCTATGTATGTTATTTTTTACATGGATAATGTTGATAAATGCCATATATGTTTTTTTTTTTACAGTTTTGATGAATTGTTGGCTCTGCTCTCCACACATCTAGAGAGACAAAACACTAGATTCAGAAGGAGTATTCCGCCCATAGAAAGACTGATTATCACATTGAGGTAAATTTTCCAACCTACTTACCTCCTGAGGCATTTGGAGAGACACATTATCATGTAACATATATGTAGTAGTGGTTGTGATTATGTTTGCCATGTTTGTTTTCAACAGTGTCTTTCTCCTGCCCATCTTCTTCCTTCATTTCCTCAGGTACCTTCGTCCAAGCCAGTTTATGCATCATTCTAACATTATTTTTTTAATTTTAGGTACCTGGCAACTGGACATTCCTTTACAAGTTTACATTATGAGTTCTTGGTTGGCAAAACTACTGCCAGCTATATTATCCATGATACCTGCAGAGCCATCTGGAATGTTCTTAAGGATTTGGTCCTGAAGAAACCCACTACAGAAGACTGGTGCAAGATAGCAGAATATTTCTGGGACCACTGCAATTTTCCAAATTGTGTTGGTGCAATTGACGGAAAACACATTCGAATATTGAAGCCCATTGGCAGTGGAAGTAAATTCTTCAACTACAAAAAATACTTTTCTTTTGTCTTACTAGCAGTGGCTGATGCCAAATACTGTTTTAGCTATGTAGACATTGGTTCGTATGGAACAGAGGCATAACTAGAACCTTCAGGGCCCCGATGCAAGAAACCATGAAGGGCCCCCCCAGATCCCTGGCCGGGGCCCTTCCCTTCAAGCCCAGGGCTCTTCCCACTAATCCTGGGGCTCTTTACTCTCATTGCATGGCCTTTTATTACGGTCCCGCAGCAGGATCCTTTCACAAGTTCTGCAGTGGGCTCCCTTCCTGCAATCTTGGGGCCTCCCCACAGTGGTGCAATGCCAGGGCCCGGTCGCAAGTGTGACCTTTGCGATCCTGGAAGTTCACCCACTGGTTTGCTACCGGGCCCCCTGGAGCATGGGGCCCGGTAGCAATCGCAACCCCTGCAACCCCTGTAGTTACGCCCCTGGTATGGAAGCAGCTCAGACTCGAGCATATTTGCGAGATTCACATTCGGAAGAATGTTGAGGGAAGATGGACTTCAGCTGCCACCGGACTGTCCACTACCAGGGACAAACGGACCACCACAGCCATTTGTTTTTGTTGGAGATGAGGCTTTGGCTCTCAGTCATCATCTATTAAGGCCCTATTCAAATCGGTCTCTGACTGTGGACAAAAGAGTTTTCAACTACCGCTTAACCAGGGCAAGACGAGTTGTTGAATGCGCCTTTGGAATTTTAGCTAACAAGTGGAGGTTCCTGCACACATCTATCAATTTAAAAATGGATAATGCAATATGTGCAGTCAAAGCAGCATGTGTTCTTCACAACTATGTTGCACTTCGTGATGGGTACAATCATGAAGATTGTGGCATGAATGACATGGAGGGTGCAAGTTTGAGTGCCAGTAGGGGCACAAGCAATGGTGCCACTGTGCGTGAGGGATTCACATCCTTTTTTATGTCTGCTGCTGGTTCTGTCCCCTGGCAACTGGACGCTATTTCATAATGTATCACATGTTCCAACACAGTCCAATTTTGAATAAAATTCTTTCTGTTATGTTTTCCTTATATTTCTGTGCAATTATAACCAAGGTCTGCATATTGTTCCAGTTCTAGCTATAATAAAAATACATTGCTTAACCTTCTGTTTTGCTGTTTTCTACTGTAGATATAATTATATAGCATACACACATTATTGACAGTACTATAGAAGCAAAAATAACCAAAACAAAAACCACAGAGTAACAAGATAATTTTTTTATTATTTTTTTTCAAAATTTAGAAAAAAATAAACTTTTTAGAACAACATCACCAATGTTTTGGAGATACCAGCACCAAAACAACCCAAAAATAAATTAACAGGTAAAATGTTAACAACACCAAAAAAAAAATTACAATTCCTGGTATGTAATTGGTGGTTCAGTTGACCCAGAATGAGAAATATTTGATGGGCCAGATGGGCTTGGGTAATCACTTGCAGATCCCTGATGGTATTGCCTTTCCGGCGTAACCTGCATGGGAGCAGGTTGGTACGCAGTGGTGTATTTAGGTTTTGTGCTGCCCTAGGCTGGACTAAACTCGTGCACCCCCTAATTTAACTACGACCCACACCTTCCTGTGAAGGCCACACCTTTTTATGTTTCAGACCCACCCTGTCATCTGTAAACCCCACCCCTTCCTCATTAGGCTCCACCTTTTCCTCTTAGAGCTCCATCTCTTCCTCTCTGTACCTTAAAAGTGGGTACAAAGTGCCTACTTGTATATTTTTTGTGGTTTTGTATGGGTACGTCATTTTGGGGAGCGTTCCTGGGGGCCCCGCTAGGCAGCGGGGATGCCAATCCACAGGGCCGGTGGCTGCAATTGCCGCCGGGCCCCCGCGATCACTCCACACTGAGAGAGAAGAGCAGTCCGCTGTTGTACACGCGGCAGACTGTTGTTCTCTCTGAAATGATCACAGAGCGCCTGTGATCCTCCTATTTAGGATCACATGTATCTGTGGTCATTTCACAAGTCCCCCCCCCATACAGTTAGAAAACACCCCCTAGGCTCACATTTAGCCCCTTGATCACCCCTGGGTTAACCCCTTCCCTGCCAGTGTCATTATTATAGTAACAGTGCATATTTTTTGCACTGATTACTGTAGTAATGTCACTGGTCCCCCCAAAATTGTCAAAAATGTCAGTTAGAGGTCTGATCTGTCCGCTGCAGTCCCGCTAAAAATCGCAATTGCCGCCATTACTAGTAAAAAAAAAAAATGAAATAAATGAAAATGACATTTCTCCTACTTTGTAGACATGATAACTTTTGCGCAAACCAATACAAATACGCTTATTGGGATTTTTTTTTTAACAAAAATATGTAGCAGAAAACAAATTGGCCTAAAAGGATAAAAAAAAATTAGATTTTTTTAATTTTAATAACAAAATTAATAAAAATTGCAGAGGTGATCAAATACCACCAAAAGAAAGCTCTATTTGTGGGAAAAAAGTACATCAATTTGTTTAGGGTATAGCGTCGCACGACCGCGCAATTCTTTCAGTCCAGAAGTGGTTAAAGCTTGGAGCACTTTGCAGTACATGAACTTTCACTGCCTGTGAACTGTTAAATGCGTTTGCATTGGTTTCAGCGTGCAATGGAGCACTTTGTACACGCTGAAACCAATGCAAACTCATTTACCATTTCACATGCAGTGAAAGTTCATGTACTGCAAAGTGCTCCATATTTGTTAAAAATATATTTACTGCAAAAATGTAATGGAATTATTAATTTATAATTGTAGCAATAGCAGTGGGTGGTAACCTAAAATCGTGATTCTTACCTGCTGTCGGATGTCCTGACCTGGTTGGGGGTTCCCTTTTCCTCCTCTCTCTACTCCTCCTCGACATAGATCAGTGTTGCCAACCGCCCGTAGATTTACGGACAGCCCGTAAAAACAGGGCGCTTTTCTCCTGCCCGTAAATGCCCGTAGCAGGAGAAAAGTGCCCGTAAATCTAAAACGGCGGTGGCAAGATCAGAACTGCGCATGCGCGGCACGCAGTTCCGGAGATCCGACCCCGAGGCAAGTGTTCTCTCCTCTCGCAGAGACATCGCAGACTCGCACTGGAGTGCCACGGCCGCCTGTGCCCGCCCCTGCCTCCGCCCCCGACTCCGCCCCCCGCCGTCATTAAAGTTTTCCCGGTGTCTTAATGGAAGTCTCGTACTCGCGGCGGCCGCGCGGCGGAAGTGACGTCTAAAGTTGAACCAATCGGCAGTACAGGCGCCAGTGACAGTGTGGAGTGGAGTCTGAACTGTCTGTCACTGTGGAGTATTAGAAGTCGAGGAGGATGCTGGACGGATGGTGGTGTGGTGGTCGGTGGAGTGGACAGAGCAACAGATTGTGTGACAGACAGGAGAGGCAGCCGCAGTGCACACAGAACAACAGAGGACTGTCTGGTGAGTGAGGCTCCGAGCCTCCAACACGCTATGGAGAGGTGAAAGGGACTTAGGAGGAGGACACTGATGTGAAGGGGGACATAGGAAGAAACTGCTGTGAGGGGGTGAGGAGGGCACTTCCATGTCCACCCAGGCTCTGACCACCCCCTTTACCATGTCCGCAGTCTCTGACCACTCCCTGTACCATGTCCGCAGTCTCTGACCACTCCCTGTACCATGTCCGCAGTCTCTGACCACTCCCTGTACCATGTCCGCAGTCTCTGACCACTCCCTGTACCATGTCCGCAGTCTCTGACCACTCCCTGTACCATGTCCGCAGTCTCTGACCACTCCCTGTACCATGTCCGCAGTCTCTGACCACTCCCTGTACCATGTCCGCAGTCTCTGAGCACCTCCTGCTCCATGTCCGCAGTCTCTGAGCACCCCCTGTACCATGTCCGCAGTCTCTGAGCACCTCCTGCTCCATGACCGCAGTCTCTGACCACCTCCTGTTCCATGTCTGCAGTCTCTGACCACCTCCTGTTCCATGTCCGCAGTCTCTGACCACCTCCTGTTCCATGTCCGCAGTGTCTGACCACCTCCTGTTCCATGTCTGCAGTCTCTGACCACCTCCTGTTCCATGTCCGCAGTCTCTGACCACCTCCTGTTCCATGTCTGCAGTCTCTGACCACCTCCTGTTCCATGTCCGCAGTCTCTGACCACCTCCTGTTCCATGTCCGCAGTGTCTGACCACCTCCTGTTCCATGTCTGCAGTCTCTGACCACCTCCTGTTCCATGTCCGCAGTCTCTGACCACCTCCTGTTCCATGTCCGCAGTCTCTGACCACCTCCTGTTCCATGTCCGCAGTCTCTGACCACCTCCTGTTCCATGTCCGCAGTCTCTGACCACCTCCTGTTCCATGTCCGCAGTCTCTGACCACCTCCTGTTCCATGTCCGCAGTCTCTGACCACCTCCTGTTCCTTGTCCGCAGTCTCTGACCACCTTCTGTTCCATGTCCGCAGTTTCGAACCATCTTTTCTTTTATCATGTCTGCAGTCTCTGCAGGGGAGTCTGGAGAGGAGTCTAGAGCGAGTGAGGAGTGAGAGCGCCGCCGGGATGGGGGTCACGGGAGAAGTTAGATGTGTGGGGCCTGCGGAGTGGAGAAAAGAGCCGTCTGACTGAGCCCTGCACAGTGCACCTGAGGGGAGGTCAGTGACAGCGCCGCCAGACCAGTCTGATGGGGGGGTCACTGATGTAAGGGGGAGAGAATACAATAATGTAAGTGGGCACTGACTTTTGTTTAACTTAAACGCATTGCTAATAGCACTATCTACATGTTTATAGTTTAATTATTCATATTTGCACGGTGTAGCACTGAAAACGGCTATTTTATGTACATTTTTGCAGTGCCAGTAAAAAATTGGTGCCGTCCGTAAATTTTTGGCATTCTGCCAGTAAATTTCACTCCGGGGGGTTGGCAACACTGACATAGATAGACCCTGCCCCGTGGAGAGGTTAGTCCCTCTTACATGCCGCGCGGAGGGTGGGTAGGTGGTATCCGCTCCCACCCACTCATTGAAGTGCATCCCGTCTGGCCACTCATTGCCGCTCTATGGGGGCAACAGTCCCTCCCTGCCTGGCAAGTATGTACGCCCCTCAGTGCTGGGACATGGCCATCCAGATTCCAGTGCCCTGGGCAAAGATGGCAAACTGCGCCCCCCCCCCCATGTGTATTCACAGTTCACATCTCGGTGTCAGTGTGACACCCGCTGGGAGTGAAGGCAGCTTCTCTTGTCTCCAGTCATGTAATATGTCACATGATAAGACAGTCTGCCCTCACTCTATAGTGGCACTGCGCTGAGACTGAGGCATTGCACGCAGTTCCGGGGAGGTTGCAGTGTGGCCCCATTCACTTGAACAGGTTGCCTTCAGCAGATGGTAGTACATGCTGAAAGTGACGGGCGGTATAATTCCTGCCACTGCTGCAAATCAAAATATTGCAGCAGTGGCATCTGTAAACCTCTAGCTGCTGCCTCTGCAGCTTAAATGACAGGAGTGATAGGGAGCTGTATTATGAGGCTCAGCAGCATGTTTTATTGCCCGCCCGCCAACCACAAGTGTAAATGAGCCCATGGCTAGGTTCACACTGTTACAGGTGGTTGCATGTGCGGGACAGCGTGTAAATGGCACCAATTCCCACAACCACCCGCAGGAAAAATTCCCTGCTCTTTTACAGATGCACAAGGCTGCCATTTATTCTTATTGGTTCCCCCACACATCTGAAAATGCAGCACCTTTTTTGGTGCGGGAAATTGCATGGTGCTTTTACACCATGCGATTTCCCTGCGGCTGCGTTTTCCTAAAGTTGCAGGGACCTGTTTCCTACAGGTACAGTAGTCCATTTAAATGAATTGGCTGCTGTGCCTGCGCAAATGTGAGTCACAGCAAACACATTAGAGTGAACCTGACATAAAAGTCACCTAAAAGGAAAATACATACAGCAAGGCGCCTCCAACATATTGTACTTAATAGCACAAAGTCACTTTATAAAACACTTCTGCTGAGTACTTCCCTAATTATCAATAATATACACAGTGCTCAGGTGAAAACAGCAGAACATCACTGCATTGTACCTGTAATTCTCAGAGTTCTTGGGTTTAATCTGGGCATCTTCTATCTGCTTCTGTCCCCATCTGAGTGTCAGCCTGCTCTCCACCTGCATTGCTTTAGTATCCTTAGCTCTGCCATGAGTCCCGACATTTTCTTCATCTTCTGCCAGCCTCTATCCCCGCCCACTGGCCCGCCCACCATGTATAGCACTTCCCTAGACCATTAACTACAGGTCTGATAGGAGGTGGGCGGGGACAGAAGATGCAGAAAACGTCGGGACTCAACCTGGACACAGAGCTAAGAATTCTAAAGCAATGCAGGTGGTGGGCGGGCTGACGGTCGGGGACAGAAGCAGAGAGAAGATGCTGAGACTAAACCCGAGCCCTAAGCATACAAAAGCCTTGCAGGTGGTGCTCACATTATCAGCACTTCACCTCCTCTGCGCCCTCCCTCCCGCCCACCCCTTGTACCAGCCCTGACGCGGCGACGCCCCTTCACTAAAAGCTGGAGAGTGGAGACTGTGTGTGTGGGAGGAGGCGGTGACAGGCAGGCAAGGACCAGGGGAGCAGACAATGAGGCGGGACTCAGCACGCAAAGTGACAGGAGCACTGCAGACAAGCAGGCGAGCCTCACAGAGCGGATCTTTTTTTTTTTTTTATGCGGAGACGGCGGCTTTTTTGCCGCCCCCCCGCAAAGTGCCGCCCTAGGCCTAGGCCTTGTCGGCCTAGGCCAAAATACAGCAGTGTTGGTACGGTCTTGGTGTGCCAAGGGTGGAGGCAATAGGGGGTGGTATTGGGTGCAACATGCGGGGCCTGGAGGTATTCAGCATGTTGCCATACTCATCGTAGTATGGGCGATTTATTTGCTGCCCATACTGTGAACTTGGTGGTGGTGGTGGGTACTGGTAATTGGGGGGATATGCGTGGTGGGGGGGGGTTTCCATACACGCTGTTGAGCTTGCCTCCCCAACCACAAAAGATTGGGCGGTTGCCATTAGAGCCATCCTTAGTGCATATTTGCTCTCTGGGGGGACCTTCTTGCACATACCTAAAAGCACGGTCATAAAAGCAGTGTCTTCACACATGCTTTCTTTCATGTGGGTGTTCATTTCCTTCACCACCTTCAGAACCTCCTCCATGGGTTTCCCACCCCTAGCACTCGCCCTTGAGGAAGATCTTTGTGAAGGCCTTTGCTCTGTACTAGGCCCTGGTTCAGCCTCCACCGCAGCAGGGGAATCATTCCTGGACACTGGTCTGGACATTACTCCCTCTGATTCCTCACGATCAGGGTCAGGGTCACCAAGGTCTTGGCATCCCTCCTCCTCCTCCGCTGCTGCCGCCTCCTGTTACCCCTCTTGCTGTTCAGAACCACGTGAGGAGTCTTGCCAGCTTGCTTGGGTTCTGAAATATAATGAATACATTTCAAATTTTAGGAATATTACTACATTTTATATGTCAACTACAGTATCTAAAAAAATGCTGACAACTTACTCTCGCATCTCCAACACCGGCCTTAAAAATTCCAGCTCCTGGGCGTGTGCATAAGGGACAATTCTGGAGGACCCAGAACCACTCCTTCCTTCACGTAATTTTCTTAAGTACCTGTTACAGCAATCTTTTATGCTTCTCCATCTGGTTTGTAAGGAGTGCACTGAAAAACAGAAAATAACGGTACTGTACAGGGAATATGGGGGCAAGCAGCAATATTATAAATTGCATATATGAAACACTTACATTTTTCAGTCCATTCTGTAGCTGTTAAACAGTCCCAATTCTCAAAATATATCCTAGCAATCTCCAGCCATGCTCTCTCCTTCCTCACATGGTCCTTATATAAGGGGTCTCGAGTGTCATATATTGACGGGGGCGCTCTGACGAGACGAATGATCTCCTCATTGTCATGAGATGTTCATTTGTTCTTCCTGGACCTAGGCATGCTTGCTGTATATCACTCTCCTCTGCTAACTATGGGAAGTGATGTGTTTGGGAGGTGCAGAGATCATGTGATTTGGGGCGGAACATAACAATAAAAAAAAAAAAAAAATTACTGTACTTCCGTGTAACGAAGTCGCGACGAAGTCGCGTTTAAAACCGTGTACTGCGACTTCGTTGCGACTTACATTACCTTCTATGAGGGACATATCGCACTAAAGTCGGCCCAAAGTAGTGCAAGAAGCTTTTTTGTAGACGCTGCGTCTTGAGTCGCAGCAGTGGAAACGGTCCATATTGCAATGAATGGGTTTTGACTTGTCATGCGACTTGACATGTGTCAAGTCACACCGCAAGTCGCACTAGTGGAAACCGAGCCTTAATGTAATATACAAATAAATCATCAATAGATCAATCAAATCAAGACATGACCAATAAAATAACAAAATGGAAAGTTTTCATGTACATTATTATCTACACATTTCTATACAACATACACCAAATCGACCCAAAGCATATTGCTTGATAAAATAAAAAAACATACTTTTTTAAAGAATATGATGTATGTGACCAAGCTGTTTTTGCTCCCGATGCTTCAAATCTGACCATCTTTTTCCTATTTGGTCTTTTGATCGCTCAACACCATACATTTTATTTAAAGATGCTACCCCCTTGTCCAGAATCCGGTCTTTTCTGGAGTTGGGCCTATCATAGTTTTGCAGCCTGCCATCATAATCATTCTTCTCAAGAATGGCCACCATCTCCACCATTTCACCCTTGCTCATAGGTGTTGCTTTTGATTTTTTTTTTTGGCCCAACCACTTCGGCCTTCACTTGTAGAACTCCGAGATTCTGTCATCTCCGCAACTATTCTTCCGCTGACTCACGTGTGTGTGTCGCATGCAGCCTAATATTCGGCACATACACGCCCCTGCGTCAGCGCGCCACTGGAGGCGGAGTTGACGCATGCGCTGTCTTTAAAGGACGCCAGATCTTTCGGTCGACGATTCGCTATTGGACAAATCATTTGGAATCGTTTGGAAACCCTGATTCTTCCGAGCAAACAAAGGTACGACTTAAGATTCAAAAGCGGATGTTTTTGGCCCTATACAGCTTATATTGGGCCTATCTTTATTATGTGAAAAAATACATGCTCTTTTACTTGGTTTTATGTTGTGTTGTGTCTTGCAGGCATATACTGTACATCATCCTCATGGTGGATAAATTCACCGCTCCAGAATTTATGCAAAACTTTATAGATGAGTACAGAAAACTGCCCTGTTTGTGGAAGGTAAAGAGAAAGGATTATTTGAATAGACAAAAAAAAACGAGGCATATTTGAAATTAGTGGACATGTGCAAAACAATTTGCCCAAATGCCGACATAAACTATGTCAAACAAAATATTGCGAACCTCCGCGCAGCTTATAAAAGGGAGCTAAATAAAATTAAAAAAACTGAGAAGTCTGGAGCTGTTGCCGATGAGATATATGTACTGAGGCTATGGTATTTCGAGAGCCTGCGGTTCCTGACGGAACATGAGGAATCCAGGCTATCCCTCTACACGCTCCCTTCCACATCGGCAGAGGCCTCATGTAATGCCAGCCAGGAGGAAGAGATCCTGGAGCCAAACTTGACACAGGTATGGCATTTCACAATATATTGTCTGCAATAAACATAATGATGGAAAAAAAATATTCTCAAGACAATAATTCACCCTTTATGTAAAATCTGCTATTTGGTTAAAAAAATCCAACAAACATGACTTTTTATATACACTATAACATTCTAATAAATTGTTCATTTCATCAACAGGAAAGTGTCACTGTGGAGGAGGCAGGTGTCAGCCAGGAGTCTGTGGAGGCGTCTGGATCCACCCAACCTCCTGCAAAACGGCGCCTGAAGCAAAAAAATGTGGACCAATTTACAACAGAGTTTCTCAGCCAGGCCTCTATAGCCCTGAAGAGAAAGCCTGACGAGGAGGAAGCATTTGGCATTCTGACGGCAAACAAGCTGCGTAAATTGAAGGTGCCGCGGCGCCAAAGGGCAGAGCTCCTGATCATGCATGTGCTGCATAGAGCTGAATTGGAGGAACACACCCACCTCTCCAATTCTCACCCATCCACTCCACCTCCACCACAGCAACTCCAGCCACCACCTCCACCCCAGCAACCCCAGCCACAAATGCCACATGGCAGTCAGTGGCAATATGGCCCTCCTGATCCCCACCTCCCCTCATGGCCGCAGCGCCAAAGGGCAGAGCTCCTGATCATGCATGTGCTGCATAGAGCTGAATTGGAGGAACACACACACCTCTCCAATTCTCACCCATCCACTCCACCACAGCAACTCCAGCCACCACCTCCACCCCAGCAACCCCAGCCACCACCTCCACCCCAGCCACAAATGCCACATGGCAGTCAGTGGCAATATGCCCCTCCTGATCCCCACATCCCCTCATGGCCCCATGATTACCGGTATTCCCAATTGTAAATGCCCCTTATTTCTAACCTGTTATTTGTGTTACCCCTTTTTATTTATTTATAGTTTCTATGAGGAGGAAATGTCCTTTTTTATTTTAATATTTTCAATACGGAGAGTATTTATATATTTATGTTGTAATTTCTTTATTTAGTTAATAGATATCATGATACAAAAAATACTTGCCTATCTTTATTTTTTAAATGTAGGATATTGGGAGTAAGCAGCAATATATGTTTTATACATTAATTCCAAAATGAATAAAAGGACACATCAATAGTTAGATATTTGCAGTCATAAAACAAAGAGAATGGTGAAGAGGTTTAAATATTTAATTTTAAAAATACAAGCACCATATAGAATAGCCAAATCATTATCATCATCATAACAGAACACGTCTCTTTAATTGTAAAGTATAGAATTATGAGCAGCATCTTCCTTCTTCTCACATTAACCAAGATGAGCATGTGCTCCACATTTCATAGATTTTTTGGACTGCCGCCAGACGAAAGTTCTTTCTTGATAAAATGGCTGGTTTTCTTGAGAATATTCTTCCGGGTCGTTATTTGGTTTCCGATCATGCGTGTTCCGATTAATAGATTTTTGTCTGCCGAAATCTGTACTGACTAACGGAAAATCGGCCGTTGTGTTGTGACGGCCAACAAAAATTTTATAGCCTGCACACCAGATTTTTTTCGGCCAAATAGTCAGAGTCGGTTGTCGAAAGCATCATACTAACAAGCCGAAAATCGGCCGATTGGACGTTGGCCGAAAATTCCCGGCCAATAATCGATGCGTGTGTACGAGGCATTAAACTCTGCAATGTGTGCAGAACGCACTACTGGTATTTAACAATGCCCCATTAAGACCCTCCCACTGTTAGGCGGTAGTGTGATAGGGGCGTGGTTGAGTTCCTGGTCATATATATATCTGTATATGTGTGGGTATTATTATGTAGGGACAGAATAGCAGTTGCTATCCTATCAGACTGAAGGTAATTCTTTATATCATTGCAGAAACGTTCAATAAAAACTCTTCTGGTTTCACCCGGCTCACTCCCGGCTCACATTGGAATTGTTGACCATACATTCAGCATTTGTGTAACACTTCCACACAATGAGCCAAAAGCTCCAGCATGCTGGCGGGGGATGGGCTTTTCTACTTATACTGTGGTTACTTTCTAAAGGAAAACACATGGTAAGACATGTAACATTTTGTTGTGATGTTCCTGGAATGTATGAAGATGATTTACATTGAAAGTTCAATAGATGGACGTCTCCCTACATGGGGCAGCATTAAGGTGGTTGTAATCCTCCATATACCCAGTGAGGTGACTGGACTCAGGGGATACACAGAGATGACACAACTCCTCCTATATAAGTTGTACCTGTTCATCTGCTGCCTTCTCTTCTCTACATCTATACAAAGTCCAGAATTTAACCACTTTACAACCGGAGGATTTTGCTGTCTTCCGTCCAGGCCACTTTTTGCGATTCGGCGCTGTGCGACTTCAACTGACAATTGCGCGGTCGTGCGACGCCGTACCCAAACGAAATTTACGTCCTTTTTTTCCCACAAACAGAGCTTTCTTTTGGTGGTATTTGATCACCTGTGCGATTTTTACTTTTTGCGCTATAAACAAAAAAAGAGCGTTTATTTTGAAAAAATAACAATATTTTTCACATTTTTTTATATGAAATTCCCCCCAAAAAAGATGTAAAAACCAATTTTTTTAAAAGTTTTTGGCCAATTTGTTTTATGCTACATATGTTTGGTAAAAAAAATCGCAATAAGCGTATTTTGATTGGTTTGCGCAAAAGTTATTGCGTTTACTAACAAAGGGAAAGATTTCTGTCATTTTTGGTGTTTTTTTTTTTAACGCGTAATGGCGGCGATCTGCGATTTTTTTTTGCGGGACTGCGACATTGCGGCGGACAGACCGGACCCCTGACTGACATTTTTGACACTTTTGGGGGTACCAGTGACATTACTGCAGTAATCAGTGCTATATATATGCACTGTTACTGTAAAAATGACACTGGCAGGGAAGGGGTTAATTTTATTGGAGAGGGAGGGGTTAATGTATGCCTGGTGCTTACTGACGTGTAGGGGGGGAGGTGACTATGTGATTCATGGACAGATCGGATGTCCAGCTATGCTGAACAGTCCGATCTGTCACTCCCTGTCACTATGGAGATCCGCCCGCTGTGTTTACACACAGCGGGCGGATCTCCAGACTCGATCCCCGACGATCGGGTAAGAGCAGCGGCGATCGCCGCTGCTCCTCCCCTGGCCCGACTCCCGCTGTGAATGAAAACAGCGGGAGCGAGCCTCCGGCGGCGCGCAAGCGCCGCCCAGAAGGGGAGGAGTCCAGTCACGTTAATACTACGTGACTGGACGGGAACGAGCCACTCTGCCGCAGTAGTATTACTGTGAGCGGTAGTAGAGTGGTTAAAAAACTTGTCTAGGCGGTCAAAAAAGGGGGCAGGGAGCTGACATTACACACTGCAGAGCTCAGTGACAAGAAGTCTGAGAGCTGATTGGTGGGAGGAGACACCCCCTGTCAATCGCAGGCTGTGCCCTCCTCTGTCACCATTTTTCTCGTGGTGTCAGAATAGACTCATGCAGATAGAAGAGAAAGGAGGCAGCAGACAGAAATTACACTTAGTGCTCTGGACTGAGACAAGTGCAAACTATAGAGGGGTATGCTTTGTTCATATTTCATGTCTGAGGTTTACATCCCCTTTAACCCTTTATATCTCCATGATAAGAGAAGGACCTCATGTCCCCTTTAACCGGTTCCGGACTGCCCTCCGCATATATACTGCGGCATGCTGGCCTTTCTGCGTGAACCGACATAGGGCTACGTCGGTCGAGCACCCCACCACTGCCGATGCGCTCCCATCCCCACTCGGCAGCGGGGACTCAGATGCACGGGGCAGGCGGCTCTGATTGCCACCTGACACCCACGATCGCTTCCCGCTGAGAGAGTAGAATGGTCGGATGTTGTAAACACAGCTGACCGTTCTTCTCTCTGGAATGATCAAAGGGCTCATGTGATCCTTTTATATAGGAACACAGGTCTCTATGGTCATTTCACAAGCCACGCCCCCATACAGTTAGTAAACACTCCCCTAGGCTCGCATTTAACCCCTTGATCACCCACAGTGGCATTATTACAGTAACAGTGCATATTTTTAGCACTGATTACTGTAGTAATGTCACTGGTCCCCCCAAAAGTGTCAAAATTTTCAGTTAGGGGTCCGATCTGTCCGATGCAATGTCACAGTCCTGCTAAAAATCGCAAATTGACGCCATTACTAGTAAAAAAAAAAAAACAACAATAAAAATGACATAAATCTTTCCCGTAGTTAGTAGATGCAATAACTTTTACGCAAACCAATCAAAATACGCTTATTGTGATTTTATTTACTAAAAATATGTAGCAGAAAACAAATTGGCCTAAAATGTTAAACAAAATAGATTTTTAATTTTTTTTTGGGAATGTTATATATCAGAATGTGAAAAATATAGTTTTTTTTTCAGAATTGTCGCTCTTTTTTTGTTTACAGCGCAAAAAATAAAAATCGCACAGCTGATGAAAAACCACCAAAAGAAAGCTCTGTTTGTCGGAAAAAAGGACATCAATTTTATTTGGGTACAGCATCGCACGATTGTTGGTTAAAGTAAAGAAGTGCCAAATTGCAAAATATTGCCTGGTCATTAAGGGGGAAAATCCTTCAGGTGCAGAAGTGGTTAAGTAAATCCCAGAAATGTCTGGAGAGGATGGAATGATGATCCCCCCCAGCCCTCTATCCCCCCCCAGCCCTCTGCCCCCCCAGCCCTCTATCCCCCCCCAGCCCTCTGCCCCCCCCCAGCTCTCTGTCCCCCCAGCCCTCTATCCCCCCCCAGCCCTCTGCCCCCCCCAGCCCTCTATCCCCCCCAGCCCTCTGCCCCCCCCAGCCCTCTATCCCCCCCCAGCCCTCTGGCCCCCCCCCAGCTCTCTGTCCCCCCAGCCCTCTATCCCCCCCCAGCCCTCTGCCCCCCCAGCCCTCTATCCCCCCCAGCCCTCTGCCCCCCCAGCTCTCTGTCCGGAACATCCTAAAATATTTAATGTGTAAATGGCTTAATGTAGCTGAATGTGTAATAAAGTGCCTAAACCTCAATCAATTTCCTTGAAACTTTGCATAACCCAAGTTTTCATCTTCCAAAACCTATCCTGGATTTTGGTCTCCCACGAGGCAAATCAGTGACATTAAGCTTGTTTTTTTTTTTTGGGAAACTCAATGTGGCTTAACCACTTAAGCCCCGGAGGATTTGGCTGCTCAAAGATCAGGGCCTATTTTGTGATTCGGCACTGTGTGATTTTAACGGACAATTGCGCGGTCGTGCAACGCTGTACCCAAATTAAATTGATGTCCTTTTTTTTACCAGAAACAGAGCTTTCTTTTGGTGGTATTTGATCGCCTCTGCGATTTTTATTTTTTGCGTTATAAACAAAAAAAGAGCGACAATTTTGAAAATATAACAATTTTTTTCAAATTTTTTTATATGAAATTCTCAAAAAATAATGTAAAAATCAAAATTTTTTAACATTTTAGGCCAATTTGTTTTCTGCTACATATTTTTGGTAAAAAAAAATTGCAATAAGCGTATATTGATTGGTTTGCACAAAAGTTATTGTGTTTACTAACTACAGGAAAGATTTTTGTCATTTTTATTGTTTTTTTTTAACTAGTAGTGGCGGCGATCTGCAATTTTTTTTGCGGGACTGCGACATTGCGGCGGACAGATCGGACCCCTAACTGACATTTTTGACACTTTTGGGGTTACCAGTGACATTACTACAGTAATCAGTGCTATACATATGCACTGTCACTGTAAAAATGACACTGGCAGGGAAGGGGTTAACTTTTTTGGTGATCAGTGGGTTAAATGTATCCCTGGGGGCGTGATTCTAACTGTGGGGGGCGTGGCTTGTGATGTAACCACAGAGACATATGATCCTACATAGCATAGTATGATCTCTGCACTTACATCAGGGAGAATGACAGACGGTTGTGTTTACATCAGCCGCCTGCATTTCTCCTCTCCAGCGGGAGATCGCGAGTGGCCGGTCACACGTGCGGGGATCCCCATAAACGAGCGGGGGTGGGAGCGTGCCTCCTGTGGCGCAGGCTCGCCCCCTACAGGCTCCTGGGCGAGCGACGTAGCCCTATGTCCATTTGCCTAGGAGCGGCTGACCGCTGCAGTAAATAGTCGTGCGGCGGTCGGTAAGTGGTTAATATACAAATAAAATGTAGATGTAGATCACACAATAGAAGACTCCTCCTCCATAGAATGTCTGTGCCAATTTCAGGTCATTTGGTAAATTAATCCAAAAGTTATTCACATTAAACCAGTTTTTACAATTCTAAAATGTGAACAGCTTACAAATTTGAAATTTAAATTTAAAATTTACCCCAAACTTCACACAATACATGACTATCTATGCCAACATATTTTTAAAAATTCAGGTTGTTTCGTAAAACATACCAAACTTTATTTATATTTAACATTTTTTTATAATTCTAAAACATTTGGCTTAATGTATCATAATATGCCTAAACCTCAATCAATCGTCTTTACACTTTGCACAACCTAAATCCTCAACTTCCCCAACCTATCCTAGAAGTTTCATGGATTTTGGTTTCCCACAAAAAATATGAGGGACATTAAACGTGTTTTTTTGGGGGGCTTAATGTGGCTTAACGTGCACAATAGAATGTTAATTATTAACCAATTTCCTCCAAACTTCAGACAATGGAAAACTCCACATATACCAACATATTGTGAAAACTTCCGGTTGTTTGGATTTGGAATTTGGTTTCCCTCAAGGAAAATACATGAAGTTTGCTTTTTGGGGAGCTTAATGTGGCTTAACGTGCAAAAAAGGACTTAGATGCTGTGACGTGAGACACTTTGGTTGGGGGGCTTGTGGAACCCCAATTGCTTTAGGGAGGTTGGGAGACTCCTTGTCCAGCATCCCCAGTCCCTCCTATGTGTAAATCACCCTGTGTCTATAAGGGGCACAGGGTGACCAAAAACCCCAGTCAGGCCGGCTCTGCACTAATCAGACTCTTGCTAGTGGGGGTGGGGGTTTGTTGTTGTTGAATACCTGCATTCCATTGTTATATTGTTATTATGGGATGGGTATGCTGAGTGGATTGACTAAGGGGGAGGGGTTGTCTCTGAAGTGTTCATCTCCATGTGCTTTGTGTTTGATTAAACAGTTTGATTCTGGATGACTCCAAAGCTTGTACTGTCGAGTTATTGGGGTAACTATAGCCAGAATCACGGATCCCGTGTTCCAGAGTTTAGGAAGCAGTTTACTGGCGGAGATACCCAGTCGGTGGTGTCCGGATACCGTCACATTGGTGGCAAGCGGTGGGATGCTTCCTGCAGTCTGGGACATCCAAACCTCCACCGGGATCCAAGATCGGGATAGCAGACTTTGGTGGCTACAACGGACATATGGACCTGGCATCAGAGTTCGAGGGGGTGCTGCGGATTTTCCTTTCTGTATACCCCAGGACAATATCTGCGGATCAATACCTGGAGCTCAGGCAGCAGATTCGGGTGGGGCTCTGGCTTGGAGCCCTCCAGCTTGCTGGTATATACCAGGGAAAGTGCTTTCCAACCCCAGGGGTACGGGCCAGTGATCAACGGAAGTTGCGGATGGCATTCCTGGGAGAGCGGCCCCAGGAGCAATGGGTATCCGAGTTGGACAGGCTGGTCCAGCAGGAGATAGAGCTGGACAATCAATATCGGGCTCTGCAATGGCACGCAGAGCAGAAATATTTAGAAGAGACATCAGAATGCTCTCCGGAGGGATATGACTTTGGTGGCCCTGGATTACTGTGGGGGAGCCTTACAGATGTGTTTGTGTTTGGGGATGAAGGGGAACCTACCCTTGAGAACCTGCGAGAATACAGAGAGGCTATGCTCCGTCTCACAGGGGTCTCAGAGCTTGAACCTGATCTAGAACACTTGCTAAGGAAAGAAAAGCATCTGGAAAGGGCATACAGGAAACTGCTAGGACACGTTCAGCAGCATGCCTATGAGTCGGCAGTGGAAACTCCAGAGATTGCTGTTCCCAAAGCTAAAGTGCTGACAACAGGGCAGAGCTCTGCTAGCCTCTGCCCAGCACCAGTAACGTCTTCTGGAGTCCACAGACAGGAGATGGTGAATCTCGATCCCCAGACACCACCAGAGACTGGGGATTTAATAGACTTTTCTACTGAGGAAGAACAACCCGGTGAGACTCCTGCAGAACAGCTCACTTCAGAGCATGGCGCTGTGGACCCCTGCATACAACAATTGGTGGCCCTGAAGGATGTGTGCAAGGTCACCAATGTTTCAATTTACTTCCCAGTGGAAAAGCTGGAAGCTGAGCAGAACGCTACTGGCCACTGCCCACAACAGTCTCTCCTTGGTTGGAGAGACAGTACAGACTGGGGGTACTGTGAAGACCCACCGATGGCAGGTGGAGATGGGGCCGAGGTCTCTCTACCGGCCCTACAGGGAGGCTGGGCAGCCGGCCCAGGTCCCCAGCTACAGCAGTGTATCTTCCAGGGACAGGAGACAACTAATCCTTCTCCCCAACCACAGGGAGACAACAGACCTGACCCCAATGGTGCAGACGGGACCGCGGTCTCTGCACCAGACCTACAGGGATGCTGGACGGCCGGTCCAGATCCCCAACCTACCCCGCAGGAATACCAGGAGGAGGAGGTAAGCAGTCCCTCCTCTCTACAGCAGACCCCCAACCAGGTTCTGGGGGTAGTATTCGCCAACCCCAACCCAGCAGAAGGGCTGGCAACAGAGCAGAGCGCTGCTGGCCTCTGCCCCCAACTAATAGAAGATGGATTCCCTGTGGTAGTGGATGAGGCTTTGGTTCCCACTTACACAACCCCAGAAAAAGGTCTGGCATTGGGACAGGAGGATGTCAGCCTTGTTGTACAATCACTGGGGGATTTTCATACAGAAAAGGTATATGAGACTACTCTCCACCTGTGTACCCCAGGGATGCTGGGCAGTCGGCCCAGATCCCCAACAGCATGATGGAGTGATCCCAGTCACGCTGTCTTCTCTCCAGTGGCTAAATGGACTCCAGGCAGAAGGACCAGTCCACACTTCTCCACAACAGGGGTTGTGTTCTACAAGAGAGGCAGAGGTTGGCTGGGTGAGTAACGATCTGTTCTGGACAATTTGTTTGGGGTACTGTGTGGGTGCAGACATTGGGGGACTGGAACTACGGACTAACTTCAAAGTCAACCCGTTTGGGGTCTCCTTCTATGTTAGTCTCCTGCCGAAAGGGGAGATATGTGACGTGAGACACTTTGGTTGGGGGGCTTGTGGAACCCCAATGGCTTTAGGGAGGTTGGGAGACCCCTTGTCCAGCATCCCCAGTCCCTCTTATGTGTAAATCACCCTGTGTCTATAAGGGGCACAGGGTGACCAAAAACCCCAGTCAGGCCAGCTCTGCACTAATCAGACTCTTGCTAGTGGGGGTTTGTTGTTGTTGAATACCTGCATTCCATTGTTATTATGGGATGGGTATGTTGAGTGCATTGACTAAGGGGGAGGGGTTGTCTCTGAAGTGTTCATCTCCATGTGCTTTGTGTTTGATTAAACAGTTTGATTCTGGATGACTCCAAAGCTTGTACTGTCGAGTTCTTGGGGTAACTATAGCCAGAATCACGGATCCCGTGTTCCAGAGTTTAGGAAGCAGGTTACTGGCGGAGATACCCAGTCGGGGGTGTCCGGATACCGTCACAGATGCTAAACAATTTCCCCCAAACTTCACACAATACAAGACTGTCTATGCCAACATGTTTTTAAAAATTCAGGTTGTTTGGTAAAACATATTAAACTTTATTCATATTTAACCATTTTTTTATAATCCTAAAACATTTGGCTTAATGTACCATAATGTATATAAACCTCAATCATTTGTATTTAAACTTTGCACAACCCTCTACTGAGTTTCCCAAACCTGTCCTGGAAGTTTCATGGATTTTGGTTTCCCATAGGAGTGACATTAGGCTTGATTTTTTGGAAGTTTAATGTGGCTTAACGCACAAAAAAGAACCTCAACGGTAACCAATTTCCTCCAAACTTCACACAATACAAGACTCTGTCTATGCCAACATATTTTGAAAATTTCAGATCATTTGATAAAACATAACAAAAGGTATTCTGTTTTTTTTAAAATACGACATTGGGGACATGACTTCATAGTTCCTGTTTTCTGTCAATGTTACCTTCATATTGCAACAACTTAGTTTGCAAGAAGACATTTATTTATAAAATTATATAAACCAGGCTTGAGGTCTGGTCCAACCTTTCCTGCACCTGAGAATTCCCACCCCCAGGCCAAGCCTGGAGATAGGATGTACTAAGACTGAGCACATGGCAATGACTTCATATGTTTTCTTGTCTGAGTTAACGTCTAATATCTGCATGGACTGAAGTCCCATCTAAAAGCCCCATGGATGGGGAGCCATGTAAGGGAAGGTTTGTTAGTCCTATCCTCAGAACAGCCCAGGGATGGTAGAGCTCCAAATGTAAAATCTTTCCTACTAAAGAAATGAGCAGCACCCTGCAGGAACCCATATAACTGCCCATCTGTGTATAACATTGTCACCTTCCATCCTCCTCCATTCATCAATCAGAGTTTTATCCATCCCTCTGCCTGGGCAGAGAAGAGCCCACAGGAGGAGGACACGGAGGAGAGGAGACACATTGCTGCAGTGGGGATATCTATGATATGTACTCTGATATTAATACTGTATTATCACCTCTTTAAAATGTTCATACATACCTCTGCCTGGATATAGAAGAGCCCACAGTAGGAGGACAAGGAGGGGACCCATCGCTGCAGTCAGGTGTGAGGTCTGTGTGGGAAGAATGAAAGTTATAAAGAACTCAAAGAGGAAGAAGATTTTTCACCACAAGACGTGTGTTTCCTCTGAATTTTATGGACAAAAACAACATGAAATCTGGTGTGTCAATCAAACCACAATCCTCACACCTCTGAACATCTCAAATATGCTTGTGATGAAAGGTCCTCTTCCTCCTATTCTTCTCTAGGGGTAATCTGCTGTCCTATTAACTAGGGATGATCGAACGGTTTGGGTCGACCATCGGTTCGACCTGAACATTGGCTGTTCGAGGTTCGGCCTAATTTAGAACTTTTTGCTGAAAAAGTTAGGAATTCGGCAACCAGAACCGACCAAAATGCAATGGTACATGAAATGGGCTTTAAAAGCCTGTGATTGGACCAGAACCATCAGTAAAAGCCAATTGAGGGGGCAGGAGAATGCTAGGAATGTGATTGGAGTGACTAGGGGGTCCATAGGCCAATCATTAGTGAATACGCCCCCCAGTATATAAGATAGCCCCCACCAAATTCCTAGCATTGTAATACAGGGACATGGAAGAGAGTGGAAGCAGTTCTGTGACTTCTGCTACAAAGTGTCATTTAGCAATTTTTAGTGTGAGGAAAGGGATATCTAGTGTAGTTAGGGTGCTATTTTCCACTATAGTTAGCTTTAATTATTCAGTTTCTGTAGGGAAAGTGTTAAGTGTAAGGGGACCGTAGTGTAGTGTAGGGTTAACTGACTCTGACTGCTATGGCAGGGTGACAAAACCCTTCCATATCAGGGTGACCGCTATAGAGAAAAGATTGTTTCTCTTAGGTCACTTTCAGATCACTAATATGGCTTCTCACCGGTCAGCCTGCTTTTTGTCTGCAGGCGTTTATAGGGATTTTTTGAGGAGATGTTTGGAGTCAGGCATGACATCTGAACATGTGTATAGGGGTATATATACACACACATGTCTGTATATATACACCTGCACATATATATGTGTGAAAGGAGCAGAACACTATACTTGCACTAATTAAATAATTAACACCAATATGGCTCCGCTCCTATCACACCTATATGTGTGTAAGTGTAAAATACATATAAGTGTGTGTGTATATATATATATACCCCTATACAGAAGTTCAGATGCTTTGCCTGCCTCCAAAGAACCCAAAAAAATGCCCAAAAAATGCCAGCGCCAAAAAAAATGCCCAGGTTTGTTCTTGCAGGCATTATTTTGGGCATTTTTTGGGGTCTTTGGAGGCAGGCAAAACATCTGAACTTCTGTATAGGGGTATATATACACACACACTTATATGTATTTTACACTTACACATATATAGGTGTGATAGGAGCGGAGCCATATTGGTGTTAATTATTTCATTAGCGCAAGTATAGTGTTCTGTTACTTTCACACCTATATATGTGTATGGGTATATATACATATAAGTGTGTGTGTGTATATATACCCCTATACAGAAGTTCCGATGTTTTGCCTGCCTCCAAAAAAATGCCCAAAAAAACGCCCAGGTGTGTTATTGCAGGGTTTTTTTGGGCATTTTTTTGGGTTCTTTGGAGGCAGGCATGACATCTGAACTTCTGTATAGGGGTATATATACACACACACTTATATGTATATATACCCATACACATATATAGGTGTGAAAGTAACAGAACACTATACTTGCGCTAATGAAATAATTAACACCAATATGGCTCCGCTCCTATCACACCTATATATGTGTAAGTGTAAAATACATATAAGGGTGTGTGTATATATACCCCTATATAGAAGTTCAGATGTTTTGCATGCCTCCAAAGAACCCAAAAAAATGCCCAAAAAAATGCCAGTGCCAAAAAAAAAAATGCCCAGATTTGTTCTTACAGGCGTTTTTTTGGGCATTTTTTGGGGGTCTTTGGAGGCAGGCAAAACATCTGAACTTCTGTATAGGGGTATATATATACACACACACACTTGTATGTATTTTACACTTACACATATATAGGTGTGATAGGAGCGGAGCCATATTGGTGTTAATTATTTCATTAGCGCAAGTATAGTGTTCTGCTACTTTCACACCTATATATGTGTATATATACATATAAGTATGTGTGTATATATATATATACCCCTACACAGAAGTTCTGATGTTATGCCTGCCTCCAATAACCCCCAAAAAATGCCCAAAAAAACGCTTGATACTAAACCGGCAAGGTGTGAAAATAGCAGAGCCATATCCCTGTTCTATAAGTGACCTAATACAAACAATCTTTCTTTTTATGGTTCTGGACATGCTACAGAGCTGAAACTTCACAGGTACACTTTTTAGACCCCCCAGACACTAAATCCAAAGTCAAAATAAAAAAAAAAAATGTCATTTTTCTTCTTTTTTTTTAAATTTTTTCAATAATTGGCTCTGTATCAAAAATTACAATTTTTAAGAAATGTTTTTGTGTGATTAATAGTCCCTGGGGCATGACCCATAACCCTGGGCACTTTTAGGGGCATTTATTGGGTTTTAGGGCTTCAAAATGGTGTTATTTGATTACCGAAGTTTGGGTCCCATTGATTTCAATGGGGTTCTGAAATCCGGGCCGAACTTTCGGGAAGTTCGGATGTTCTGGCCGAACCGAACTTTTGAAAAGTTCGATCATCCCTACTATTAACATGCTGCTGTCATGGTCTATATTGGATTCAAGTTTTTCTCAGCATCATGGGCAGGGATGAGGTTTGGATTAGAGGCTCCAGTAGGTTCACAGAGAATCCTGCAGGTTCAATGTTTGTAGTTCCGGTGAAATAATGTGGAAATTTACTTGCCCCAAAATTTAAAGTTTCCATAATGCCCTGCCTGACCTTTGAACTCTGGTTAGCAGGGTAAGAATGGCTACTAATCAGGGCTTATGTATGCCCCAGCCCTTTCACTATAAAAGGTGCATTGATTATGTGGTTTCATGGTGTCATTCATAAGATGTACTTTGGTGCATGGTGTCATGTGTTGCCCTCTATTTTTATGGTGTCATGTGTTGTCCTGTACACACCGTCTATAGTAAAGTAAATTAAATTCTGATGTCAGAAGTTTCTGTCTGTCTGTCTTTAGACATAAGACATGAGGCATGACAAGTTAATGCATGACTTCTGGCTGTAGTGTGAGAACTGAAACTTCCTGTGAAGAAACTATATATCCCACAATCCTCTGGACTCTCAGTCTTGTGCTCTGCAGTTGAGAACTACACAGTAATTAGATCTGACACAGACAGAAGCAAGCAGAGCAATGAAGGGAAGAGATGTGTTTCAACACATTATCACTCTCACATTTGTGATGCACTGCAGAGAAATTGGTGAGGCATGGACTGGGCGTTGTGTGACCTGGAACAGGAAGTTGCCTATTTATATGATGCTTAGGGGCAAGCAAGGTGAATAAATACACGGATATATGGTAATCGATCAGCCATGACACTACCAACTGCAGACACAACGTGTGATCAATCATTAGTAGGTAAGAAAATAAACTGTCAGGACCTGAATCACCTGCTGGTGGCATTGTACTTCCCGGAGCAGAAGGTTCTGGCATCCACCCCTTGCCTATAAAACAGCTGTCAAAGCTGAAGAACGGCATACGGCGAGACGACTCAGAAGAGGCGAACATTTTTTTAAATGTTTTCTATTTTTCAGGTCGGTGGGCAACGATGGATTTACATCAGAAGATACAATTTTTTTTTCTTTTTAACAAAGAACTTGTCAAAAACTGTGTTCTGTGGTTTTTCCTTTTTTACACTTTTTTGGTGAATGGGTAGGTGTACGGTGTACCCATTCACATAGGGGGGCTGGGATCTGGGGGCCCACTTGTTAAAAGGGGCTTCCAGATTCTGATAAGCCCCCCACCCGCAGACCCCCACAACCACAACCCAGGGTTGACGGGAAGAGGCCCTTGTCCCCATCAACACGGGGACAAGGTGCTTAGGGGGGCACCCCAAAGCACCCTCCCCATGTTGAGGGCAAGCATCCTGATATGGTTCAGGAGAGGGGGGCTGCTCACCCCCCCCCCCTTAATCCAGGCTGCATGCTCAGATAAAGGTCTGGTATGGATTTTGGGGGGACCCCATGCTGCTTTTTGTTTTTTATTTTGGGCGTGAAGTACCCTCTAAAAACTGTATCAGACCCAAAGGGCTGCGGGGGGACCCTACGCCATTTTTTTTCATGTTTTTTTATCTGTAGGGAGCCGACAATACATTTCAGCAGCGAGCAAGTTTAAATGACATTTTTTCCTTTAGAAATGTCAGTATTGCTGCAGCAGGCTCCATACATCATACAGATGCATCACTTTACAGGCACATTAAGGGGACCCCCCAGGCATGATATTTAAAGGAATTTTTCATTTTTATTGTTTCACTTTAGGCATTATTAAAATCACTGCTCCTGTAAAAACAATTGTTTTAACAAAATAGAAAAGGGAGTGAGCTAGCCCCGGTCAGCCATAATCCTAGATATATAGACCAAAAGAGAACTTGGTACAACAACTAGTTGTCCCAAAGAAATTACGGACTTTAGAGGCACATGATGGACAGGCAGAGTGATTTGATTAAAACATCAACATTTTATTGCAAATATTTTTAAAAAAGAGAAGAAAATCATATATATATATATAAACAGTACATTAAAACAGAGTCAATGGTGAAGATAAAGACTCCATATGCTTTATAGTGGGTATACAAACATTGCACATTGATTGAAGAGGTAGATATATTTAACTGTAGTATAGGTGAAGGGTGCGCTAATAGTGTTGTGTCAAAGCTGCTACCTGTATTCAGTGCCTGAATAGATATATGGGTTGTGAAAAATTATAGGTGCGCTAAAACAATAATAGGTATCCAAACATAAATTGCAAACAAGCAAAAAATGGATAAAGGTGAATGGTGTGTTTAAAGTCCATAAGCATCAATCATAAGTGTCCATAAATGAGAAAAATCAAATTGGTGCTCCACAACTTAAAAGATGTCTTCAACTCCAATGTGATAAACACCCACCACCAGGTGAAATTCCTCCTTACCAGACGGAAAGATAAGGTGTGCACAAATTAACATATATGTTGATCACTGCAAAACATAAGTGCTTCCAAACTCCACGTGAACCACCCAAAATGGTCCCTTACCAGATGGCAGATAGAAGGCGCATGTATCTCGGTCGATGTCCAATAGGAAGAAACGTGTCAGAGTGGAGGCGTTACCGTCACGAACGACTGCTCGAGGTCCGTGCTGCAGCCGGGCACGAGCGCAACCGTAGGAATTCC
This sequence comes from Pelophylax lessonae, assembly GCF_965119305.1. Lineage (NCBI taxonomy): Eukaryota > Metazoa > Chordata > Amphibia > Anura > Ranidae > Pelophylax > Pelophylax lessonae. Next base: position 3,568,946 of record NC_138769.1, on the reverse strand, counting down.
GAAACTATACATGAATATGCTGATTTGAAATGCAACAACTGTAAGTGCAACACTGTTCTGTAATAAACTTTTTAAGAAGGTATCACACTATTGCGACTTTATTTCTCATACCCCATGCTCGAAGGTTACTGGCCCATTGGTCAGAGATCCACCCAGCTGCAGGTTAAGAGTGAAGGAGCCATTAGTGGATATTAGTGGAAGTACAAACGCTGTCCATCTGCTGTTGAAAAGACATCCTGGTGCAAGCAGTATACGGAGGAGGTGGAAAGGGATTTAGCCCATCTACATGCGCCTTCTATCTGCCATCTGGTAAGGGACCATTTTGGGTGGTTCACGTGGAGTTTGGAAGCACTTATGTTTTGCAGTGATCAACATATATGTTAATTTGTGCACACCTTATCTTTCCGTCTGGTAAGGAGGAATTTCACCTGGTGGTGGGTGTTTATCACATTGGAGTTGAAGACATCTTTTAAGTTGTGGAGCACCAATTTGATTTTTATCATTTATGGACACTTATGATTGATGCTTATGGACTTTAAACACACCATTCACCTTTATCCATTTTTTGCTTGTTTGCAATTTATGTTTGGATACCTATTATTGTTTTAGCGCACCTATAATTTTTCACAAGATATATTTAACTGGTCTGGAAGGTCGACGCGTTTCGCATTGCACTTCTTCAGGACCACAGACGATTAAATATTCTCTTAACAAAGTAAGAAAAATATAACATTAGTTGACAATACACAATATAATGCATTAATACGACTTAATACATGTGAGTGCAACTGTAAAGGGGAAGGGGTTGTTTTATAATAAAACTCTAGCTTTTACTGTATCACTCTATGAGTCCCCTTCTCTCATTTACATGTTATTACTTTGGATATAGAGCTTGTGAGTTTTGGAGGTATTGATTCTGTGGGGATTGGAGGATCTTGACCAGAGTGGCAGAGATATCTCCTTGGCGTGGAAAGCTCATATGTGATTCAAAGGCTCCATAAAGTTTCTTCTTTTGGTGAGTGTCGTCCATTACCACGGGGGATTCACGCTGGTGTGGTGAAGGTGGTCCTGTCTGATTTGATACTGCACCGTGGTGAAGAAAGAGATACATCTTTATTTATTTATATGAACTTTATTTCATAGATGAATTCACTACGAGTGCTCATGCCATTTGTATCAATTTAGCACTTTCACTATTTTGGATTTTTGCTTATACTTATTTATTTATTTATTTATAAGGTTATGCAAGCGCTGCTAGTGTAATTGTTGTTCTGTCTTATTATGAGCATCATTGCACCTTTTTACATATACAGGTAATTCCCGATCACTTATATCATAGTTCTCTTCTGGGGCACTTAGTTTCCTAGAGATAAAAGGCGACACGGTGGAGTAGAGACTTTGTTCCCTGTTGTTGAGGCAGTAGGGCCTGCACAGCATTCTCGGAAGCATCAACCTCGAGAACATATGGCAATGCAGGATCAGAATGTTTTAAGATGGATGCAGATGTAAAAAGACCCTTCAGTCTCTCAAACACAGCTTGAGCTCCCAAAGTCCAAGAAAACATTGTGAGTAGTTTTGTCAGCTGTGTGATAGGGGAAATGATACCAGAAAAGTCCTTCATTCATTTCCTGTACAAAAATAGGGAAAACCCTGAAAAAGAGTAGTGAAGGCTCAACGTGCCAGAGCCACTCGCCACAAGGAGAAGAAAAAGAAAAAAAGACAAAAGAGGGGGGGGGGGGAGAAAGGAAGGCAAGCAAAGAAAAATGAAAAAAAAGAGAAAAGGGGGAAAAACAAGAAAGCAGAGGGGAAATTGGAAAGAGAGGGAGAATAAAAAAGGGGGGGGGGAGAGAAAGAAAGAGAAAAAGAAAAAAAGGGGGGCCAAGAGGGAAAACAAGGAGCAAAGAGAAAAGGACAAAAGCAGAAATAAAGGAGGGCTGGTGGGATTTTAATGGTACCGTAACACATAAACTTACAAAAATACCATATAAAATATAAAATGTATTTATTAATCCATGTTAAAAACACATCAAAAGATCAAAATAGATACAATAACGAACACTGGGGAAGTGACTTTCTAATGTATGTAGTATGCAGTACAAATGCATCCAAGGTTATTACAACGGCAACATATATATATATATATACACATAACTTGTCCAATGAGAAAACTCATCGGAGTTTAACCCGACATGTTTCGCAGTCTGAAATGATCCGCTTCTTCAGGGGTATGTACCATAATATGGAAAATGTGCCTTTATTAACCTGCATAGGAATAGCAAAATTTGTTAACATTCTCCAAACATAACAGGTCATGCATGTATAGTCAGTGCTCCCATGTGTTTCCAGACGCCTCACCCATGCAAGTGTAACGCTCCTGCGTTTTATGTATGATGTGGATTTACAGCTGCAGAAATATTCCACTTCAGTAGTCATGTAGAGAAACGCTGAGACACCAATCCCAACTCCCAAAGACTCATCATGTGTGGATGATCTCAATTCAGCAAGCAAATACACACACTCAATAAGATGTTCCTAGAGTGACTTATGCATATAGTAACACAGTGATGATAGGCTGAAGAGACAGGTTGGGTAGAGATGGTAGATGACAGACACTTGAAAGGAAATGTTCTTGAAAGTAAGATAGTAGCAGATGGGATGCAGATAGGTTAGCAATCATAGATAATGCAGATGTAGTAATAGTCCTTAGTATGCAGAGCTAGATAGTGTAAGCTTTAGTATAAAGGTTATAGAGGTTTCCCCTGTGGGGTACTTATCACTAGTAGCAATGTAGCAGAGGAGAGGTTCGGCAAGAGCGGATGATCCGGTAGCGGGATACAGGGATCAGCGCAGCGTGGTTCCGACAGCGAGGAATGCTTGCAAGCATGAGAGCTTCAAGACAGGTTACCATCAAGGCACAAAGCAGGTTGAACGAACACATGTGAGTGAAAGCTGGTGATTTAAATAGCTGTTCAGTCCGGCGCTCAGTGATGACAGCATCAGTCTTAAAGGTAAACACACCTATATGTGCTTCATCTATCTAGGTAGATGGAAAGCACCCGGAAATGATGTGATACGAGGCACTAAGAGTGCCAGAACCTTACAGCAAGACACCATAGAAAGACCAGACGGGGGAGAAAAAGTGTGCGTCCCAGAAGCGTCTTACCAACGGATGTGGAAGAGGAACAAGGCAGGGCAGCCAAAATCGCCACTAGCAGAGAAGTATAAAACATAGGTCGAAAAAGTGGCCATAACACCAAAAGGAAAGGCAAAGCCTGTATTAGGTTATAGATAAATACCTGGGCAAAAGCCAATATTGAGGGTGCTGCAATGAGTACACAAAGGTGTATGTCTAATACAGAGACACCATAAAAAACAGGTACCTGTATACAAACAAATAACCATACATGAGATATTTATAGAGGCATTGGGTAAATATAGGGCTATATAGTGTGGTATGGCAAAATGCACTACCTCATAGAGGATAAGATGAAATATCCAGAGAGGCCAGAGGTATGCTCCAGTTCAGCGTTATCAAGAGTGTAAATTGTAGGCTAAAGCCGGTAGAATTCCATTAGCCAAAAGGGGCTAAAGAAGTTGCCTTAGTTGGTTCCAACAACTAGAAAGATCTAAAGTGACAAAAAAGCAGTCCCTGATTAAAAATATTACCCAAAGAGTATAGCTGAAAAGGGAAATCGCCAGGTAAAGACCTACCATGTGAGCTCTGCAGCCGTGGTTATGGCCATCTCCTAACTAACGCTGGAGATCCGCCCGCCTAAATACCGCTTCAACCTGGCGCGCGGTGCACGTCATCGGCATGCGACGCACGCTCGGGTCAGGTCCTCAACTGCACGCGCAAAGAGGATGCACGCAGTGCCACACATTTAAATAAATTGTAAGTTTATGTGATACGGTACCATTAAAATCCCACCAGCCCTCCTTTATTTCTGATTTTGTCCTTTTCTCTTTGCTCCTTGTTTTCCCTCTTGGCCCCCCTTTTTTTTCTTTTTCTCTTTTTTTCTCTTCCCCCCCCCCTTTTTTATTCTCCCTTTCTTTCCCATTTCCCCTTTCCTCTTTTGTTTTTCCCCCTTTTCTCTTTTTTTCATTTTTCTTTTCTTGCCTTCCTTTCTTTCCCCCCCCCCCCCCCGTTTTTTCTTTTTTTTCTCCTTGTGGCGAGTGGCTCTGGCACCTTGAGCCTTCACTACTCTTTTTAAGGGTTTTCCCTATTTTTGTACATGCAATTGGGATGTCGGTACCTATATTAATATTCTGATACAAACACCCAGGGCTGCTGATAGAAATCATGGGGCCCCGTACAGCCTACCTGATGGGGCCCCCTTCAGCCCCACCCTTAACCCCACCCCTGGCCCCTCCCTAGACTCCGCCTTGAAACAATAATCGCATTTAAAAATCGGACAGGCAAGTTGTAACCATGTCGACCGATTACTTGGGTACAATCTGCCTGCCTTAGCCAGTCCCTGCTAACCTGGGCAAGATTGTAATAATCTATGGCTGGCTTAACTGACACTTACATCAATAGTGACACCAAAACAGCGATCAGCTAAATTACTGTATAGTGTACACTATATTAATGCCACTGGCTGGGTTAACATCAAGGGGCAATGAAAGGGTTAACTGTGTGCCTAACAAGTGTCATGTGTGTAACATGTGCTGCTTTTACTAACAGATCTGGCTGTTTTTTCTCCCTGCAAGAAATAGCCAGATTACTGATCTGTGTATGAAGCCCTGTGCTTGTGAACACAGGACATTGTACTGTGATTGGCTACAGCTGATCAGCATGTCTCCGCCCTAAATCTTTGGCCAGGACCTGCTGACAAAATTTTGCTGTAGCCAATGACAGAGTGGATTAGCAGCAGGCACACGCATGCGTGTCCCTAACCTGGAACAGGCTGGATGACGTACATGTATGTCATCCAGCCTGCCTGTACCACCCTTCCGCAGAAAATGTACTGAGGACGTGTGGCAAGCAGTTAAATTGAAAAGGTTAGGGTTGGGTTCACACAACAGGTCTGCCTGTCCATTTTACAGGCGATCCTGCTCTGACCCTCCATTCACTACTATAGAGCGAAGGATCTAAATTAACTTGTGTCCATTTACACCCGCCTACCTCCAATCTGATCAGCTAACCAAAACGGAAGGGGATCCGTTCCCCTCTAGCGGATCGGATTGGATGACAGTTGGGTGTAAACAGACAGCCAGTTTGTTTACACCAACCATACTTAGAGCCAACGGGCTGTGTCCGTGTCGGCTCTGCATAAGCTGAATGGACATGGACCTGTCAATGCCCACTTCGCTCATTAGGGGATTAGCAGACAGATCCCCCATTGAACAAGCGGATTCCGCCCCTTGTGAAAGAAGCCTTGATAACAGACAGCAACACTGGCAGGTTAGGATTATCAGCATTATGATAACACACAGACAGCAGTCATCAGGTTCTCTGTCACAGTGTGTCACATAGCACGGCTGTTGGTTGCTGACCTTGTTAACTTGTTAACCAATCAGCACCCAACAGCCATGCTATGTGACACACTGTGACAGAGAACCTGCTGACTGCTGCCTGTGTGTGTGTTATAGATGGGTAACATAGTAATGTGCAGTGCAGTAAATCCATAGTTGCCAATATTCCAAAAGTTTTTAGGGACACCTTTTTTTCACTGTTTCCATAGAGCTGCTGTAGGCAGAGCATGTACTTTAATTAGGGGCGGGACATTCATTTATTATGGACGTGGTCCTACAAGAAGGTTAATCATGTGCTTTCATCAGGGATCTGACAGCAATTAAATAGTTAATCATGTCCAGCCACCAGGCCAGGAAGGATCTTCTAGCAATGATAAGGTTAATCATGGCTCTAACCATGTGGGATCTTAGGCTAATAAGATCCCTGGTGGCTAAAGACATGTTTAACTATTTCTTTGCTGTCAGATACCTGATAGAAGCACATGATTAACCCTTTTTTTGATAGCAGATCCCTTGTGGAAATACATGAATAACCCTTTAATCTAGCTATTAAAGGAGTAAATGTGCATTTCCACCAGGAATCTGCTAGCAATGAAATGGTTAATAATCATGACTTCCAAAACAGAGATCTTCTACAAACAAAGGGTTAATCACACATTTCCAATTCATCTGCCAGCAATAAAAGGGTGAATGTCCAGTCACCAGGGATCATCTTCTAGAAATGAATGGAAACAGCATAGCCTCCAATGTCCCCTCCTCCCCCTCAACAAAATACTGCCTGAAATGAGCCCCCTATTCTCATTACAACTCTGTGGCCAAAAATCTCCTCTCTATTACTGTACAGTTACCTTCACACCATCTTCTTCCATATTCTCTTATGCTGACAGTAGTGCTGAGGGCAGACCTGGAGTGTTTTAGCCGCCGACATGTGCATAGGCAATACTTCTATTCAGAACTTGAAGCCTATACCTGCTTGGTAAAAAAAAAAAAAGTCCCCCTTCTGTACAGCGGCTACTAATGGTGAAGAGAGGTACTGCAAGCCTATATCAATAGACTGTCAGGCTGAGCTGCTGTGTGCTCGGGCTGCAATTGTCTCACACATACACGAGTCTGTATTTGCAGGACAAGGGCTGGGAAAAAGGTAAGACGGGACATTGAGACCTTTCCCTCTCCTCCTGGATGCTATCAGCTGCCTGCCTCTCGCTCTCCATCTCTCTCACACTCAGAGTCTGATTACTGAGTGGAGAGCAGAGTGAAGGAAGATCACTCCGCCAGCAGCAGACGGCTGGGACTTTACAGCTGGGACATGTAGACCGGACATTGGAATGCACTGCGCATGCGCCCGAAAATGGAAAAAAAGTCCCTCCATTCTCACCAACACAGATCACCATAGAGGGGCCCAGAAAATAGCAATAATAATCACCCCTAAGCTAGAGGTAGCAGCTAAGCGGGGGTGTAATTTAGAAAGTCAGTTTTTTCAAAATTCTGCACTGACAGTGAGATTGCCCGGGCCCCCCTGCAGAGCTCAGTACACCGGGCCCGGTACAACAGGGCCGGTTGTACTGGCTTATCAGCGGCCCTGCACACCACCTACTTATATTGATTCATTTCCTGTAGAAATTGGTGAACCTCACAAACCGCTGCACAGCTTTCTTATCTGTGGGGGCAGGACAAGCAAGTACTGCAGACATCTTCTGAGGATTCATGGCAATTCCATCTGCAGAGATAATAAGTCAGAAGAACTGAATAGTGAGTTTCTCAAATTCACATTCCTCGGGTTTAGTGTACATTACATTACCTAGCACCTACTCCCAATTTATTCACATAGGTGATTATATACCTAGTGTGTGCACTTCTGTTACAAATACAGTATCACACTATGAATATTTTATTTTATATACACATGATTGACGCCTATTGAATGTATCGTGTCGTCTGAGGCCTGGAATCCCTCCTAAGGGTCTTCCCCTGGTTATAAAGTCGATCCGGAGAGCCATTATCATCTTATCAGGCGATTTAATCTGCTGTTTCTGGTAAGCAGTATATACATCTAGTGTCAATCTCTCTAGAGGAGTCATTTATCATCTGGATGCATTTGGACTTATATTTCACTTTTCTTTTTTGTTCACCAAATTTACAATTTTTTATGGGACTTTATTAGGACTTTTGCATTTAATTCATCCATAGTCCTCTCAATTTAGTGCAGCTTTTCTATTTATTATGTTTTCTGGATGTTTGTCACATTTCAAGTTGCTGCTTTGAACTCTTTTGAGTTTTGGTTGATTATCTAGCGCGGTTACTTTTTATATAATTAGTGTACATGGACCCGATGAATTTCTAGTGTAGCAAAAAAAAAAAAGAAAAAAGAATATCAACTAAATAGACGATAATGAACAAATCTAGAAAGTCCTGAAAGATATCATTACCAAAATTCTGAAAGGTAGCTGGTGTGTTACGGAGTTCAAAGGGCATCAGAAGACATTCAAAATTCTAAAGACCATCTTCCAATTATCACCTCCCCTGATTATGATCAAGTTATATGCTCCCCTCAAATATAATTTGGAGAATACACGCAGTCTCTGGAATAGTTCAGGAATGAGTGGCAAGGGATTCCTATTCTTAATGGTTACCTTGTTAAGGTTTCAAAAGTCAACACAAGGTCAAAGTGTTTGATCCTTCTTTTCAACAAAGAACATTCCTCTTATCAATGTATTTATGCAGCTTCTCCAACTCAAGTTCAGAGAGTGGGTAAAGTCGTCCAAAGGGAATATCTGCTCCCGGTAAATATTCAATAGAACAATTGTAAGGTCTGTGAGGGGGAAGAGTTGAAGACGTCTTGGTACTCATGATTAGACTGTGGTACCAGTTTAGCAGTTTCAGAGTACATATTAATATTGAGAAGTGGTTCTCCTGGACTAGGTGCAGGGGGAAGACAGAACTTCTTGCAGCAGTTAGATTAGAAAGTCACTTCCCCAGTGCACCGGTCGATATGAGGATTATGGGTCTTCAACCATGGTTGCCCCAGGATAACCAGGAACAAAGGAGAAGTTCAAATGTAAGAACTTACGATGACCTGAAGCCGTGAAACACAAGATTGGTACAGTCTCTAGAGTGACAGGCCCAGATTTGATGCCTGGACTATCTGCCAGATGGACAGAGAAGCTATTCTTTTTTGGCAAACAGAGGCAGTTCATGCTGGGCTGCAAATGAAAACAGCTACAAGCCCCATAATCAACAATAGCAGGAACAGAAGAGCGTCTTTTCAGTTAACCGGAAGGAAACTATCAGAATAGTATGAGCTTGACCAGAGTCCCGAGCAGCAACTGTGGGGTGGAGGAGAAGGTGTCCTAATGTGTATTCTGTATGGTGAGAAACTTGGCGCATGCTCTGAAATGCGTTGTGTTATCTTCCCGCCTCCGGTGACGTCACGCGGCGCAGCTTGGTTTCCTGGAAGCAAGCCATACCCAGAAGATGCCTAGCCGGCCTCTCCGTCTCCCGGCTCCATCTTTTCAGCTGTTACCATCTTCTTATCTCCAAACGCTGGACCCCACAGCCTATCCCCGCGGTCCACCGGATTGATACTGAACTTTTGATTCTCTACCCCAAGTTAGTTACTTATACTGTGTGCTTCGCTTGAATAAATCAATACTGCACTTAGAGGCACTCCGTGTGTCTTTTTATCTAATGTGTATTCTGGGACATGTCTGTAAAAAGTGTTCTGCATCACCACAGTAGAGGCAAAGGTTACCACAGTGACATCGTAACTGTTCTTGTTAGGACAGAGGAGGTCTTGGGAAACTGGATTGTGGAGATTCCTTGATGCCTGAAGTGTCTCTTGGCATGGCCGCAATGGGGACAGTGAGTGGGGCCCCGCATTTAGCAGGGATATGGTGGAGGTTTCTAGATCTTTCAGACTGTCTTTCATGCAGACAACGATCGATATGTATGCAGAGATGAATTAAATCATTTAGAGAAGTGGGTGTTCCTACCCTGGCAAGTTTATCTTTGATAGACTCAGACAAGTCAAGATGAAATTGGAAGCGTAATGCTAAGTTATTCCACTTGGTATCAGCGCTACATAACCGAAAGTCAGATACATAGTTCTCCACTGGTCTTTGGTTCTGTCACAAGTTGCTCCGCATGGTTTCAGTAGTCTGGTGACGGAAAGAATCAGCACATAACTGGGACACGGCTGAGAAAAAGGGGTTTGCAGAAGCCAAGGCAGGATTACGTTGCTCCTAAAGCTGGTGCGCCCAGACCTGAGGTTCCTAGAGAAGCAGGGAGATGAGGGACCCCATCTTCACTTCCTCAGTAGAGAACATTCGAGGCAAAAGAGAGAAGTACAACTCACAGGTATTCTGAAAAGTCCTGGATTTATTATGATCCCTGAAAAAACATTCAGGTAAATGCACCCTGGGATCAGGAGGAAGAGGCAGTTCATCATGTATACAGGCTGCAGTCTGTGCAGATGAATCTTTAACCCCTGAATGATCAGAGGTGGAAGAATTGCTGGATGCGGTCTGCAGCTGGCCATATAATTGAGAAAAGTCCTTATGGAACCCCTGCACCCCTGAGAAAGTTTGGTAATTGTCCGGCAGAGGGTTGTGAGCAGAGAGGTCACTGGCTGACTGGTATTGGCCTCTCTTGTATCTCCAACCCAGTAACCACTGAGAGTGAAACAGAGGGTGCTGAGGGACAGGAGGAATACGAGTGCCTGTAAGTATAGACCCAGGAATTTGCAGCAGGAGATGTGATTCCAAGGAAACAGGAGAACCATCAGATCAGGAGCCGTAGCTGTGCACTGTAGTTCAGCTGAGGTTAAGGAAGCACTCCCCTTGCATTGCAGGACCAGAGTGTGTGGCAGGTCAGAGCCTTCAGCAGACTTGCAGCAGAATCGCACAGCTGGTGGCAGAACTGTGATTGCAGACAGCCAAGCAGACACCCAAATAAGTTGGGAAGCCAGGATTAAAGACAGGAGTGTGTTCACAGGACAGCCAGCATCGTCAACAGGGGGGCAGCGAGGTATTGAATCAGGAGCAGAGCTAAAGTCAGGAACAAGCTGGGTCAGGAATAAACAACAGGACAAGCAGGATTAGGTGAATAGTAAGCTGGATCAGCAACTGGAAGTACACAGGATACAGGGAACAGCTTAAGACCAGTCAGCATTAGAGTACAGACAGAGCAATCCTTAAATAGTCCGTCTGGCACCATCATACATTGTGCGTTGCGCATGTCTGTTCGTGAAGGCGCATTCCCACATGCATGCGCAGACTTTGGATAGAAGTAACAGGTGCAGAAAATTGGTCTTTGGGTGTCAGTGGTGCCTTCAGACCATAACTCTATAGAGGTACTTGTAATGATATTGTGCATTGGCACTCTAGTTTGTCAGGCCGCCATTTCGTTCAAACGCTGTCACAAGCATCCATCTTGTGTTGCGAGCTTAGTTGACAGTGTTAAAACCAAATGGGTCATTCTTACCAGCCTCATCCTCCTAGCCTTTGCAGTGTTAATGACCCCCTGGGTCACTGAATGCCAGGTTCCAGTCACAGCTGACATTTTTCACACCTTTAATATACACAAGCAGATTGACCAAGCAGACATTCCGTCTCCTCATGCTCTAAGAGTTCATTTGTAATCTGAACACAGCACATGGCTCCTAGGTCATTCGGAAAATGACACAGTTGACCATGAAACTTCATATCTTCTTACCCGAACATAACATATTCACAAAAAGTAGATATTTGGGTGCCCCATAAAATACCAATCGAATTAAGTACCAACACGGACACCGTCATGCCTAGGAAAGGCAAGCTAGCGATCCAATGCCGTACAGGTCAGAGGTTATTCCAAAATAACCCATGTTTAGTGTCTAAAGATAGGACATTCCAAACCGGACCATGAAATATCGGTTTCAAGCGTGTAACCATTTCATATCTCCAGATATGAGTGCTTTTATGAACCTGTCAAAGCGGGAAGTCACTTAGCAGTTTATAGACTCAGAGCCATTGGCTGAGTACTTCTGGTGACACCCCCTGGAGGGTCAGAGAAAAAGACAGGGACTGAGAGAGTTCTCATTCTACCATCGAGGCAATAACATCGCTTGAAGAGAGGACCGACCGCATGTTCAGTTTCTGAAACTAAGGTAATACCAGGACTGTTTTAATGCAAGTATTTTCATTCTTTTATTCTCCTATTTCTAAATTGCTGTATTGTGTCTCTATTTCTTTGTAACCCATTTTTCTGTAAATATTTTTATTCGCACCAATTTTTAACCTTTCTATAATTAAACCTTATTTTAAATAAGTGTTAAACTTTGTCTCTAAGCTCTTAAACGCAACTTGACCCAAACGAACCTGCCTCCTGAAGCGTGCTACTGTGTGTTACAGATGGCTATTCTAAAGTCATACTTGATATTTGTACTGTTTAGGCTAACCTATTTGAAACATTCTGGTCTGAGGTGAATGGGTGTGTTACAGACGGTTATTCTAAAGTCATAATTGATATTTGTCAAACCACGAGCATCCTCTAGGCTCCGCTCATCATAACGTAGAGGTGGTGGCAGGAAAGGGTTAATCGTTTAATTAACCCGGTGACAATCGCTCTCAGTCTGCTGCCATCTAGATTGTGGTCCCGCAAGCTGGACAATCTGTGTACTGGGTGCAGCTGAGAGTGGCATTGTTACGCAAGTGACGGCAGGATGTGAGATTGCTTGGTCTTTGGTCACGAGGTGGATGAGAAGGCCAGGGGTCTGATACCCGCCACCGTCACTGTACTCTTGATGAAAGCAAGAATTGACTTTGCTGTCAAAAATTGCAATGATATGTACCTTAAGAAAAAGTGTGTAGCACCAAAAGTGAATGAATAACAATGAAATGTGAATACTGTGTTATAAATAACCAACACAATAAAATAAAGTCCAAAAAAGTGCTAAAGTGAAAAAATGTACATATATAAGTCCAAAAAAGCGTAGATTTATAGCAAAGTCCCAAGATCAGCAATATAAACTTATTGGTGAAAGTACAAAGTTCAGTGCACAGATATGCACAAAAAGTTGGTGGTGACTTGGAAAGTGAAGAAGTGATCCAGTACAGGGCTCCAGAATAGTGTTGAGCGAACACGGACTGTATTATTCGTGTTCGTACCGAATAATTGGATTTTTTGTACCCGAACACGGACACGGACACTTTACTGTATGTTCGGGTAAAAAATCCGTGTTCGGTCGTTTTATTTCCGGGTTTTGCATGCTTTGGCGCTCTTTTCATGGCGGGCTTTCAACAGCCAATCAACAATCGTTTAACTGGTGTGCCTTAAGCCATCCCAGCCATGCCTGCAAATGTCTCAGTAGCTGTGATTGGCCGTCTGAAGCATGTGACCAAGTCTTTATAAGTTCCAGGCAGCCGCAGCGTCTTCATTCTGCTGCTTAGATCAGGGACAGAGCACACATCAACGTGCTGGCTGCTGATTAGGGAAAGACAGGCAGGAAAAAAACATTTGTGTCCGGATAGAATTGAGGGACAGGTCGGAGTGTTTAGGCAGGGCGAGTTGTAGGCATTTTAGGGATAGAGTCTGCTGAATTATAGGGTCAGTGTCTTCTACAAACTACAATCGATATTGCTGTGTGGGGGGTGGGGTCTGCACTCAATCCTGATCTACGATCTCTTCTCAATCCTGTTAGGGAGAGGCTGCTGCTGAATTTTAGGGTCAGAGTGTTCTACAAACTACAATCGATATTGCTGTGTGGTGTGGGATAGGAGATAGGCAGGTGTCAGTAATCCACATCCATTTTTCTGTGTGTGAGCTGCAGTGAACACAATCTTTTTGGGCTGCAGTGAACACAATCTTTTTGGGGTGCAGTGAACAACGTCCTTTTTGGGGTGCAGTGAACACAATCTTTTTGGGCTGCAGTGAACAAAATCTTTTTGGGGTGCAGTGAACAAAATCCTTTTTGGGGTGCAGTGAACAACATCCTTTTTGGGGTGCAGTGAACACAATCTTTTTGGGGTGCAGTGAAAAAAATCCTTTGTGGGGTGCAGTGAACACAATCTTTGTGGGGTGCAGTGAACACAATCTTTTTGGGGTGCAGTGAAGAACATCCTTTTTGGGGTGCAGTGAACACAATCTTTGTGGGGTGCAGTGAACACAATCTTTTTGGGGTGCAGTGAACAAAATCCTTTTTGGGGTGCAGTGAACACAATCTTTGTGGGGTGCAGTGAACACAATCTTTTTGGGGTGGAGTGAACAAAATCCTTTTTGGGGTGCAGTGAACAACATCCTTTTTGGGGTGCAGTGAACAAAATCCTTTTTGGGGTGCAGTGAACACAATCTTTTTGGGGCGCAGTGAACAAAATCCTTTGTGGGGTGCAGTGAACACAATCTTTGTGGGGTGCAGTGAACACAATCTTTTTGGGTGCAGTGAACAAAATCCTTTTTGGGGTGCAGTGAACAACATCCTTTTTGGGGTGCAGTGAACAAAATCCTTTTTGGGGTGCAGTGAACACAATCTTTTTGGGGTGCAGTGAACAAAATCCTTTGTGGGGTGCAGTGAACACAATCTTTGTGGGGTACAGTGAACAGAATTTTTGTGGGGTGCAGTGAACACAATCTTTGGGGGGTACAGTGAACACAATCTTTTTGGGGTGCAGTGAACAAAATCCTTTGTGGGGTGCAGTGAACACAATCTTTGGGGGGTACAGTGAACACAATCTTTTTGGGGTGCAGTGAACAAAATCCTTTGTGGGGTGCAGTGAACACAATCTTTGTGGGGTGCAGTGAACAGAATCTTTGTGGGGTGCAGTGAACAAAATCCTTTTTGGGGTGCAGTGAACAACATCCTTTTTGGGGTGCAGTGAACACAATCTTTTTGGGGTGCAGTGAACAAAATCCTTTGTGGGGTGCAGTGAACACAATCTTTGGGGGGTACAGTGAACACAATCTTTTTGGGGTGCAGTGAACAAAATCCTTTGTGGGGTGCAGTGAACACAATCTTTGTGGGGTGCAGTGAACACAATCTTTTTGGGGTGCAGTGAACAAAATCCTTTTTGGGGTGCAGTGAACAACATCCTTTTTGGGGTGCAGTGAACACAATCTTTTTGGGGTGCAGTGAACAAAATCCTTTGTGGGGTGCAGTGAACACAATCTTTGTGGGGTACAGGGAACAGAATCTTTTTGGGGTGCAGTGAACAAAATCCTTTTAGGGTGCAGTGAACACAATCTTTGTGGGGTGCAGTGAACACAATCTTTGGGGGGTACAGTGAACACAATCTTTTTGGGGTGCAGTGAACAAAATCCTTTTAGGGTGCAGTGAACACAATCTTTGTGGGGTGCAGTGAACAAAATCCTTTTTGAGGTGCAGTGAACACAATCTTTGTGGGGTGCAGTGAACACAATCTTTGTGGGGTACAGTGAACACAATCTCATACTTCTGAAGATTTGAGGGTGCTGCCTGTTCCATACTCCTCCTCCTACTGCTCAACCATCCTTTTAGGGGTACAAACAATAGTAATTGGGGCCTAGTGTGGTGGTGTACGTGTGAGATACATACACTTTCTTTTTGATCATATTTTCTATTCCGCTATTCAATTAAAACCTTTGGGGATCAATTAAATTGCGTGATAGTCTGTGTCGGTACGTGTGAGATCCACCTTTCCAAGTTTTTGGGGTTCATCTCATACTTCTGAAGATTTGAGGGTGCTGCCTGTTCCATACTCCTCCTCCTACTCCTCAACCATCCTTTTAGGGGTACAAACAATAGTAATTGGGGCCTAGTGTGGTGGTGTACGTGTGAGATACATACACTTTCTTTTTGATCATATTTTCTATTCCGCTATTCAATTAAAACCTTTGGGGATCAATTAAATTGCGTGATAGTCTGTGTCGGTACGTGTGAGATCCACCTTTCCAAGTTTTTGGGGTTCATCTCATACTTCTGAAGATTTGAGGGTGCTGCCTGTTCCATACTCCTCCTCCTACTCCTCAACCATCCTTTTAGGGGTACAAACAATAGTAATTGGGGCCTAGTGTGGTGGTGTACGTGTGAGATACATACACTTTCTTTTTGATCATATTTTCTATTCCGCTATTCAATTAAAACCTTTGGGGATCAATTAAATTGCGTGATAGTCTGTGTCGGTACGTGTGAGATCCACCTTTCCAAGTTTTTGGGGTTCATCTCATACTTCTGAAGATTTGAGGGTGCTGCCTGTTCCATACTCCTCCTCCTACTGCTCAACCATCCTTTTAGGGGTACAAACAATAGTAATTGGGGCCTAGTGTGGTGGTGTACGTGTGAGATACATACACTTTCTTTTTGATCATATTTTCTATTCCGCTATTCAATTAAAACCTTGGGGGATCAATTAAATTGCGTGATAGTCTGTGTCGGTACGTGTGAGATCCACCTTTCCAAGTTTTTGGGGTTCATTTCATACTTCTGAAGATTTGAGGGTGCTGCCTGTTCCATACTCCTCCTCCTACTCCTCAACCATCCTTTTAGGGGTACAAACAATAGTAATTGGGGCCTAGTGTGGTGGTGTACGTGTGAGATACATACACTTTCTTTTTGATCATATTTTCTATTCCGCTATTCAATTAAAACCTTTGGGGATCAATTAAATTGCGTGATAGTCTGTGTTGGTACGTGTGAGATCCACCTTTCCAAGTTTTTGGGGTTCATCTCATACTTCTGAAGATTTGAGGGTGCTGCCTGTTCCATACTCCTCCTCCTACTCCTCAACCATCCTTTTAGGGGTACAAACAATAGTAATTGGGGCCTAGTGTGGTGGTGTACGTGTGAGATACATACACTTTCTTTTTGATCATATTTTCTATTCCGCTATTCAATTAAAACCTTTGGGGATCAATTAAATTGCGTGATAGTCTGTGTCGGTACGTGTGAGATCCACCTTTCCAAGTTTTTGGGGTTCATCTCATACTTCTGAAGATTTGAGGGTGCTGCCTGTTCCATACTCCTCCTCCTACTGCTCAACCATCCTTTTAGGGGTACAAACAATAGTAATTGGGGCCTAGTGTGGTGGTGTACGTGTGAGATACATACACTTTCTTTTTGATCATATTTTCTATTCCGCTATTCAATTAAAACCTTTGGGGATCAATTAAATTGCGTGATAGTCTGTGTCGGTACGTGTGAGATCCACCTTTCCAAGTTTTTGGGGTTCATTTCATACTTCTGAAGATTTGAGGGTGCTGCCTGTTCCATACTCCTCCTCCTACTCCTCAACCATCCTTTTAGGGGTACAAACAATAGTAATTGGGGCCTAGTGTGGTGGTGTACGTGTGAGATACATACACTTTCTTTTTGATCATATTTTCTATTCCGCTATTCAATTAAAACCTTTGGGGATCAATTAAATTGCGTGATAGTCTGTGTTGGTACGTGTGAGATCCACCTTTCCAAGTTTTTGGGGTTCATCTCATACTTCTGAAGATTTGAGGGTGCTGCCTGTTCCATACTCCTCCTCCTACTCCTCAACCATCCTTTTAGGGGTACAAACAATAGTAATTGGGGCCTAGTGTGGTGGTGTACGTGTGAGATACATACACTTTCTTTTTGATCATATTTTCTATTCCGCTATTCAATTAAAACCTTTGGGGATCAATTAAATTGCGTGATAGTCTGTGTCGGTACGTGTGAGATCCACCTTTCCAAGTTTTTGGGGTTCATCTCATACTTCTGAAGATTTGAGGGTGCTGCCTGTTCCATACTCCTCCTCCTACTGCTCAACCATCCTTTTAGGGGTACAAACAATAGTAATTGGGGCCTAGTGTGGTGGTGTACGTGTGAGATACATACACTTTCTTTTTGATCATATTTTCTATTCCGCTATTCAATTAAAACCTTTGGGGATCAATTAAATTGCGTGATAGTCTGTGTCGGTACGTGTGAGATCCACCTTTCCAAGTTTTTGGGGTTCATCTCATACTTCTGAAGATTTGAGGGTGCTGCCTGTTCCATACTCCTCCTCCTACTCCTCAACCATCCTTTTAGGGGTACAAACAATAGTAATTGGGGCCTAGTGTGGTGGTGTACGTGTGAGATACATACACTTTCTTTTTGATCATATTTTCTATTCCGCTATTCAATTAAAACCTTTGGGGATCAATTAAATTGCGTGATAGTCTGTGTCGGTACGTGTGAGATCCACCTTTCCAAGTTTTTGGGGTTCATCTCATACTTCTGAAGATTTGAGGGTGCTGCCTGTTCCATACTCCTCCTCCTACTGCTCAACCATCCTTTTAGGGGTACAAACAATAGTAATTGGGGCCTAGTGTGGTGGTGTACGTGCGAGATACATACACTTTTTTTGATCATATTTCCTATTCCGCTATTCAATAAAAACCTTTGAGGATCAATTGAATTGCGGGATAGTCTGTGTCGGTACGTGTGAGATCCACCTTTCCAAGTTTTTGAAGTTCATCTCATACTTCTGAAGATTTGAGGGTGCTGTCTGTTCCATACTCCTCCTACTCCTCATCCATCCTTTTAGGGGTAGAAACAATAGTAATTGGGGCCTAGTGTGGTTTTGTACGTGCAAGATACATACACTTTTTTGGATCATATTTCCTATTCCGCTATTCAATAAAAACCTTTCTAGGGCAAGATCTTAAATTACAGAAATATGAGGAGACCGTCAAATAAGGGCCGTGGCCTGGGCCGTGGTGCTGCTGGTAGAGCTCCTGTTGCAAGGAGAGGACGTGGTCGATCTGTGCCAGCTACACGCACAAGTGAAACACCTTCCTCAAGTGTGAGTAGGCGACAGAACCTGCATCAGTATTTGGTAGGGCATCATACGCCCCTAGAAGTGATGAGGCCAGAACAAGTGGAGGCGATAGTAGATTGGTTTGCTGCTGACAGTGCCTCCAGTTCCTTCACATTGTCTCCCACCCAGTCTACTGCAGAAAGGTCACAGTTGGCACCTGCAGCCGATGTCCAACCGTCTTTCACCTCACCCCCTTGCAAATCAGGCAAGCAGTCTGAGCCCCAAGCCATACAGCAGTCTCTTCTTCTTTTTGATGACTCTGTCAGCAGGGTTTCCCAGGGCCATCCACCTAGCCCTGCCCCAGAAGTGGAAGAGATTGAGTGCAGCGATGCCCAACCACTTATTTCTCAAGATGAGTACATGCAAGGATCATCGCAGCACGTCTCCGATGATGACGAAACGCAGGTGCCAACTGCTGCGGCGTTCAGCATTGTGGAGACCGACAAGGAGGGCAGGGGTGAAGACTGGGTGGAAGATGATGTGGAGGATGATGAGGTCCTCGACCCCACATGGAATGAACGTCATGCAGGTGACCTGAGTAGTTTGGAGGAAGAGGCGGTGGTCGCACAGAGCCACCAGCACAGCAGAAGAGGGAGCAGGGTGCAGAAGCGGAGCGGCCGTGCCCTAGACACTACGCCCGCTACTGCCCAACGCAGCAAGGGAACGAGCGCACCAAAGTCAGCTCAAAGGAGTTCTCTAGCGTGGAAGTTCTTTAGAAAATGTGCTGATGACAGGACACGAGTGGTTTGCACCCTGTGCAATCAGAGCTTGAAGCGAGGCATAAACCTTCTCAACCTGAGCACAACCTGCATGATCAGGCATCTAAGTGCAAAGCACGAGCTGCAGTGGAGTACACACCTTCAAAACCAAGAAACGTCTCTGGCTCATCCTGCTTCCTCTTCTGCTGCAGTCTCGGCCGCTCCAGCCACATCTGTAGTGATACCGGCACCTGCCACCCCGCAAACAGACGATCTGTCAGCAACACCACCACCTGGGTCACCAACAACCATCTCCACAATGTCCCGTGGAAGCGTTCAGCTTTCCATCTCCCAAACACTTGAGAGGAAGAGGAAGTACCCCCCTACCCACCCGCGATCCCTGGCCCTGAATGCCAGCATTTCAAAATGATTGGCCTTTGAAATGCTGTCATTCCGTCTGGTGGAGACGCACAGTTTTAAAAACCTTATGTCGGTGGCTGTCCCACAGTACGTCGTGCCCAGCCGCCACTACTTTTCCAGGCAAGCCATCCCTTCCCTGCACAACCAAGTGGGGGAAAAAATCAGGTGTGCACTGCGCAACGCCATCTGTGCCAAGGTCCACCTAACTACCGATACGTGGACCAGTAAGCATGGTCAGGGGCGTTATATCTCCCTAACGGCACACTGGGTAAATGCAGTGGCGGATGGGCCTGAGGCGGATAGCAATTTGGCGCATGTCCTTCCACCACCGAGGATTGCAGGGCGCTTCAGTTTGCCTCCTGTTCCTAACTCCTCCTACTCCGCTTCCTCATCCTCTACCGCCTCCTCATCCGGACAGCGTAACACCTTCACCACCAACTTCAGCACGGCCAGGGGTAAACGACAGCAGGCAGTTTTACAACTTGCCTGTTTGGGGGACAAACCACACACCGCGCAGGAGTTGTGGAGGAGCATGGAACAGCAGACAAATGAGTGGTTGCTGCCAGCGAGCCTCAAGCCCGGCCTGGTGGTGTGCGATAACGGGCGAAATCTCATAGCAGCTCTGGGCCTAGCCGGTTTGACGCACATCCCTTGCCTGGCGCATGTGCTGAATTTGGTGGTGCAGAGGTTCCTTAAAAACTACCCCGATATGTCAGAGCTGCTGCAGAAAGTGCGGGCCGTTTGTGCGCACTTTCAGCGTTCTCACCCTGCTGCTGCTCGCCTGGCAGCGCTGCAGCGTAACTTCAGCCTTCCCGCTCACTGCCTCATATGTGACGTGCCCACAAGGTGGAACTCCACCTTGCACATGCTGGAAAGACTGTGCGAGCAGCAGCAGGCCATAGTGGAGTTTCAGCTGCAGCACGCACGAGTGAGTCGCTCTGCGGAACAGCACCACTTCACCACCAATAACTGGGCCTCCATGCGAGACCTGTGTGCCTTGTTGCGCTGTTTTGAGTACTCCACCAACATGGCCAGTGGCAATGACGCCGTTCTCAGCTTAACTATCCCACTTCTATGCCTCCTTGAAAAAACAATTCGGGCGATGATGGAAGAGGATGTGGCACAGGATGAGGAGGAGGAGGAGGATGAAGAGGTAACATTTCCAAGGCTTTCAGGGCAGTCATTCGCAAGGGGCTCCGAGGGTGGGTTCCTGCACACACAAACGCCAGGGACACAATTGTCCAGCAGGGGCACAGTTCTGGAGGATGAGGAGGATGAGGAGGAGGAGGAGCTGGAGGAGGAGATGGAACCATGTTCACAGCAGGGTGGCACCCAGGCCAGCTCATGGCCATCACTGGTGCGTGGCTGGGGGGATACAGAGGACACGGACGATACACCTCCCACAGAGGACAGCCTTTCGTTGCCTCTGGGCAGCCTGGCACACATGAGCGATTACATGCTGCAGTGTCTCCACAACGACCGCCGAGTTGCCCACATTCTAACTTGTGCTGATTACTGGGTGGCCACGCTGCTGGATCCCCGTTACAAGGACAACGTACCGTCCTTAATTCACTCACTGGAGCGCAATCGCAAGATGCGCGAGTACAAGCGCACGCTGGTAGACGCCATGCTGCTGGCATTCCCATCTGACAGCGGGGCCGCAGTGGAAGCACAAGGCAGAGGAGGAGGAGGAGGAGGTCGCCAACGCAACCAGGGCACCGCCAGCACCTCAGAAGGCAGGGTTAGCATGGCCGAAATGTGGAAAAGCTTTGTCAGCACGCCACAACAAACAGCAGCACCAGCAGCTCAGATGGAACGTCTTAGCAGGAGGCAGCATTTTACCAACATGGTGGAGCAGTATGTGTGCACATGCCTACATGTAGTGAATGAGGGGTCTGCCCCCTTCAACTTCTGGGTGTCCAAATTGGGCACATGGCCTGAGCTTGCCCTTTACGCCTTGGAGGTGCTGGTGTGCCCTGCAGCCAGTGTATTATCTGAACGGGTATTTAGCACGGCTGGGGGTGTTATAACAGACAAGCGCAGCCGCCTGTCCAGAGACAATGTGGACAAGCTCACGTTCATTAAAATGAACCAGGCATGGATCCCACGGGACTTTTCCGTACCTTGTGCAGAATAGCAATGGATACCGACCTTACCCACCCATTGTTCCATTTTTGCTCTTTCTCACTCTTTTGGGGTGTACCCTCATTTAAAATTTGTGAAAAGAAGCAGTGTTGGCTACCTCGTCCTCCTCCTCAGGGCCAGATTAACGTAGGGGCTATTGGAGCTGCAGCTCCAGGCCCCTACCTTTTATATAGGCCCCGGGTTGGCCATATTCACTGTTACCGCTCTTCTGTCACTTGTAAACACAGAAGTCTGGCTTCTATGCTCGCTTCCCCAGGCAGCACCCTCAGAACCTCCCCACACATCGCGAAGGCCGGACAAGGAGGGACAGTTGCCGATGCATGGATGTGTTTATGGGCTTCAGAGACAGCATCCCATGTTGAATTAGGCATGCATGGCTGCACCCTTCCTCCTCTGGGTGCATGGCAAGGCACAGCCCTTAAGGCCCTTCAAAATCCTCAGCACCAAGCCCATGATGCTCTTAATCCGGCCCTGGTCCTCCTCCACCGCCGCTTCCACCTACACCGCCCATAGGTGTGCGCAGCCTATTGCATTAAGGTGTGCACCCCAAAGTTGAAATACACATGCATGTGTTTGCCAGCAGGGAGAGTAATGTATCGGGGCCATGTACCTGTAGGCAAAGAGAAATAGAGCAGAGCAGGTCCGAGGGAGATCTTTCCCATCTCCTCACTGGCAATGCTATGTGCCCTAGGTGATTAGGGTGTGCCCAGGCACACCCGGCACACCCTGTGCGCATGCCTATGTCACCGCCACATCCACCACCACCTCAACCTCCCTCCTACTCCATATGGGCCTCGTCCTTCAGAGATGAAGAAGAACATTGTTTTATTTTTCTGTTTTTTTTTGTTGTTTTAAGTTATTTCCCTATCCACATTTGTTTGCAGAGCACTTGCCATGCTCTTAATTACATTTTGCTGCCATTTGCAGCACTCTAGCCCTTTCCTTTGGTGTGTTAGAGCCATTTTAGTGCCTTAAAGTTCGGGTCCCCATTGACTTCAATGGGGTTCGGTGTCCGGGAAAAGTTCGGTAAAAGTCCGGGACACGGACCCGGACTTTTTTTTAAAGTTCGGCCGAACCCGTCGAACACGGACATCTAGGTGTCCGCTCAACCCTACTCCAGAATCATCCACCGCACCCCTGTGAAATGGACACTCACCGGAAAAGCTGGCTGGTGTTACAGCAGCAAACACACACTCAGTGTAGATCCGCCGTCTGTTGTGGGGAAGGCTGTTCAGCATCTCTCGCCATCCAGATGTAGCTGTGGTAAATAAAGCTCACCGGGAGCCAGATGAAGTCTCCATAGTGAAGTATTTGCTGGATTTGGATGTTAAAAGCCAAAATAAAATGAATCATAAAACTATATGACAATGGGTGCCACTACTGACCCGGTATGGGACAGTGGCCTGACGTCAGCACTAGTGTCTCCTCTCCTGGAATAATTCATGAGCACACTTATTACTATTCATACACGGAGGTGGAAGATTACAGCATTTTGTCACGTTAATTTGAAGCACAATGAACTTTTGATTTATTCTTGGTTCTGTATTTTTGTTTTTTTGGACTTACTTTCACTGTTCATCTTTATTAGCAATCATTGGTTTTGATTTACTAGTGCAGTCTTTAGTAACATTTATTCACTCATGATTTTGTTAAATTCTTGCCAGTTGCGTTGCACTATTTATATGATTTATATATGTTGATTCCCTACCTGCAGCCCAGCTAGACTCTGTTAACAGGGTTAAGCTTTCATCTTCTGATGGGTCTGAAGCTTCTGAATTTTCATTGTTGTCATGTGGCTTGCATGGGTTACCTATTTTGGATTAAGATCCTTATTGTTGCCCGTTTCAAATTCTTTTGGCAGCCATTTGCTCCTGTTGTGCCAGGGCTGGGAGGTCCAGATTTCTACATTGAATGTAAGAGCTGCACCCGCTATTATAGTCCCAATAGTAGAGGTCTTCCATGGAAGAGCAGAGTTCCATTTGAACCTTGTCCTGACCTAGGCGGTATCAATGTAATCCCAGGTACATTATAGGAGCCGGGTTGAGTAACCTATGCCTTGGTTAGACCTGAGTGGCAGTTAAAACACAGCAGTTTCTAGCAATCTAGATGGGGAAGGTCTGGTTGTGATGGGACACCCTGGCATCAGGGTACCCGTATAGACCACAGACTCTGGTGTTAAATCTTCAGGTTGCCTTCAGAATCCCAGTGTTGGGATGTATGCTACATTAAGGAATTGTAAGCTCCTATTGTTGAACCTCCTCAGGGATCTGACTAGTATGGAACCCTGCCAGCTTTCGAACTCCCGCTGCAGGGTACCCAGTGTGCTTCCAGCCCCCTGCAATAGGGCATGATGTATCATCTGGAGGCCACTCCTTAACCACTTTCTGACCCCCTAACTGGTCATTTCTGTCAAAAATTTGATGTTAAATGCCGGGGGTTATGGCTGCATCTAGACTGCTGGTGGCATTGTGCTTCCCAGAGAGGACGGTTGTAGTCCTTATGTCCACCAGCGGTTGTCTCCCAGCAGCCAGTAGATCCCAGTAATCAGTTTCCACCTGATGCTGGCTGTTGGGAGGGTATTTCGTTTCTCCTCTTCATTTCCCTCGCTAGAGGGTTTTGCTTGCTTCCAGATACTGCTTCCCATTTACCCTGTTCCTGATCGTGCTTTTTGCCTTGTCCCTATACCCTGAACCCTGCTGCCTTGTTCCTACTCCCCCTTGTTCCTGATTCCAGTTTTGGTTTCCCCTTCCTATATGATCCCTGCCCTTCAGGTTTCCTCTTTTTTTTGTGTTCCCCATTGTTTATATATTGTATATAGTTAGGTTGCTAGTTAGGCTTTCAGTTACTATGTTAGGTTGTTAATATTTTGTCTCTGGGTTTTTGGTTCACTTATATCTTTGTTTGCTGGTGTGTGGATGGATTTTGGTTTCACTGTAAATAAATGGTCTGGTCTCGGTTTCCTGAGTGTAGCTACGCAGAATTGGCCATCCCTGCTGTTGACTCCTGAAACAAACAACATCGGGGAATAAAACTTCTCTGATATCGAGTTATACAACAAACACATCTGAAAGTGTAAAATGCCTTCCAAAATTCTAATATAATTGAAGGATATAAATTCTTTGTTTAAATGAATTTTAATTAGAAAGTTTTCACAATTATATGATAAAGTAAAATGTAGTAAAATATGCAAGGCCAAAAAAAAAAAAAAGAGACCCTTCAAGTTCAACATAAAAACACCTCATCTCTTGTGAAGAACATTGTGAGTGATAATTCTATTACAAAGGAAAAAACATTCAGTAAAGAAGAAATTTTCAACAGTTTGCTGGAAAATGAGGACATAGGAGGACGCAATCAGTTCTGAAGAAGAGTCTTCCAGGCACAGGGCCAATGCCGTATAGTCAGTGATGTAACGGTAGAGTCCTGGCTATACACCGGGAGGAAGAGTATAGACTACTTGGTGTTCAGGGCTGCAAACAACAAGGACAAATAATGAGAAAATCCAACTCATCATTAAAGTGAAACATTGAAAAATAAAGAAGGAAATAAAAAACAGAAGAAAAAAAAATGGGAGCGAGTGCGCCATCCAACCAGGAATGACATCTGGGAGAGGCCAGATACCGATTCTATAGAGGCGATGAAGAGCCAACACTGGTCCTACATCCCCTCCAATGTCCTCAGAGCATAGGTGTGTACAGCCCATTGCATTAGGGTGTGCACTCCAAAGTTCAAACACACATGCATGAGTGTGTGCATATACAGTATATATAGGTGTGGTGTGGTTACCCAGACGTTGGTAGACTTCGGTGCTGGCGGTTTCTTTATTGACAGTACGTTTGCTGCTGCAAATTCCATACCATTGCAACCCTGTGTTGCTCCACTGGTCATCGAGGCGATTGATGGCAGACCCCTGCAATGTGGTGGATGCGCTTGCCCGAGGGCACATTCGCAAGTCCATTTCTCCAGCGGATGTTGTATTTTTCTTCGTAAAGAAGAAGGGGGGTGAGTTGAGACCTTGGATTGATTATAGAGGTCTCAATCGCATCAGGGTCAAGAACGTATACCCGATTCTGTTGATTACTGAATTGTTCGACCGCCTCAAGGGAGCAACTGTCTCTACCAAGCTTGACCTAAGGGCTGCGTATAACCTTGTAAGGATCAAGGAGAGCGATGAGTTGAAGACTTTTTAATACCAGAACCGGTCATTACGAATATTTAGTAATGCCCTTTGGCTTGTGCAATGCGCCCACTGTCTTCCAGGAGTTCATCGATGATGTCTTTCATAAAATGTTGCAGCAATGTGTGGTAGTTTATTTGGACGACATCTTGATTTACTTGGACTCCATTGAAAAACACTACCTGGATGTCAGACAGGTGCTGCAACAGTTACGCAAGAATGGGCTTTTCTGTAAGCTTGAGAAATGTGAATTCCACCTGTCTCATTTTGCCTTCTTGGGCTACATAATTTCTGCTGAGGGGTTCTCTATTGACCCTCAGAAGGTTTTGGCTGTTGTACAGTGGCCTCGTCCTAGTGGTCTCAGTTCCATTCAGCGTTTCCTTGGGTTTGTCAACTACTATCGAAAATTTATCAGGAACTCTTCCTCTTTGCCAAAACCTATCTCAGATCTGACCAGTGGAGGCTGGTGCTCAAAATTTTTGGGGGGGCGCAAAAAGAAAAATTTAATTGGTATTGCTTCGTGGCAAAAAACGCGGGTCATGGTACAGGCATGGCACAGGTCATGGTATAGGCATGGCACAGGTGATGGTACAGGAGATGGTATAGGCATGGCACAGGTCATGGTAAGGGCATGGCACAGGTCATGGTACAGGCATGGCACAGGCATGGCACAGATGATGGTATAGGCATGGGACAGGTGATGGTATAGGCATGGCACAGGTGATGGTATAGGCATGGAACAGGTGATGGTACAGACATGTCACAGGTCATGGTACAGGAGATGGTATAGGCATGGCAAAGGTCATGTTAAGGGCATGGCACAGGTCATGGTACATGCATGGCACAGATGATGTATAGGCATGGCACAGGTCATGGTACAGGCATGGCACAGATCATGGTACAGGCATGTCACAGGTCATGGTAGGTGCATGGCACAGGTGATGGTACAGGCATGTCACAGGAGATGGTATAGGCATGTCACAGGTCATGGTAAGGGCATGTCACAGGTCATGGTACAGGCATGTCACAGGTCATGGCACAGGCATGGCACGGGTCATGGTACAGGCATGCCACAGGTCATGGTAAGGGCATGTCACAGGTCATGACACAGGCATGGCACAGGCATGGCACAGGTCATGGTACAGGCATGGCACAGGTCATGGTAAAGGCATGGCACAGGTGATGGTACAGGCATGTCACAGATGATGGTATAGGCATGTCACAGGTCATGGTAAGGGCATGTCACAGGTCATGGCACAGGTTATGGTACAGGCATGTCACAGGTCATAGTAAGGGCATGGCACAGGTCATGACACAGGCATGGCACAGGTCATGGTACAGGCATGTCACAGGTCGTGGTAAGGGCATGGCACAGGTCATGGTGCATGCATGTAACAGGTGATGGTATAGGCATGTCACAGGTCATGGTAAGGGCATGTCACAGGTCATGGCACAGGTCATGGTACAGGCAATTCACAGGTCATGGCACAGGTCATGACACAGGCATGGCACAGGTCATGGTACAGGCATGGCACAGATCATGGTACAGGCATGTCACAGGTGATGGTATAGGCATGTCACAGGTCATGGTAAGGGCATGGCACAGGTCATGACACAGGCATGGCACAGGTCATGGTACAGGAATGTCACAGGTCATGGTAAGGGCATGGCACAGGTCATGGTACATGCATGTCACAGGTGATGGTATTGGCATGTCACAGGTGATGGTAAGGGCATGGCACAGGTCATGGCACAGGTCATGGTACAGGCATGTCACAGGTCATGGCACAGGTCATGACACAGGCATGGCACAGGTCATGGTACAGGCATGGCACATGTCATGGTAAGGGCATGGCACAGGTCATGGTACAGGCATGTCACAGGTGATGGTATAGCCATGTCACGGGTCATGGTAAGGGCATGTCATAGGTCATGGCACAGGTCATGGTACAGGTATGTCACAGGTCATGGCACAGGTCATGACACAGGCATGGCACAGGTCATGGTACAGGCATGTCACAGGTCATGGTAAGGGCATGGCACAGGTCATGGCAAAGGCATGGCACAGGTCATGGTACAGGCATGTCACAGGTCATGGTAAGAGCATGGCACAGGTCATGGTACATGCATGTCACAGGTGATGGTATAGGCATGTCACAGGCATGTCACAGGTCATGGTACAGGCATGTCACAGGTCATGGCACAGGTCATGACACAGGCATGGCACAGGTCATGGTACAGGCATGGCACAGGTCATGGTAAGGGCATGGCACAGGATATGGTACGGGCATGGCACAGGTGATGGTATAGGCATGTCACAGGTCATGGTAAGGGCATGTCACAGGTCATGGCACAGGTCATGACACAGGCATGGCACAGGCATGGCACAGGTCATGGTACAGGCATGTCACAGGTCATGGTAAGGGCATGGCACTGGTCATGGTAAGGGCATGGCACTGGTCATGGTAAGGGCATGGCACAGGTCATGGTACAGTCATGTCACAGGTCATGGTACAGGCATGTCACAGGTTATGGCACAGGCATGGCACAGGTTATGGTACAGGCATGGCACAGGTCATGGTAAGGGCATGGCACAGGTCATGGTACATGCATGGCACAGGTCATGGTAAGGGCATGGCACAGGTCATGGTACAGGCATGTCACAGGTCATGGTAAGGGCATGGCACAGGTCATGGTAAAGGCATGGCACAGTCATGGTAAGGGCATGGCACAGGTCATGGTACAGGCATGTCACAGGTCATGGTAAGGGCATGTCACAGGTCATGGTACAGGCATGTCACAGGTCATGGCACAGGTCATGGTACAGGCATGTCACAGGTCATGGCACAGGTATGCCACAGGTCATGTCACAGGTCATAGTACAGGCATGTCACAGGTCATGGTACAGGCATGTCACCGGTCATGGCACAGGTCATGACACAGGCATGGCACAGGTCATGGTACAGGCATGGCACAGGTCATGGTAAGGGCATGGCACAGGTGATGGTACAGGCATGTCACAGGTCATGGTAAGGGCATCTCACAGGTCATGGTACAGGCATGTCACAGGTCATGGGAAGGGCATGGCACAGTTCATGGCACAGGCATGGGACAGGTCATGGTACATGCATGTCTCAGGTGATGGTATAGGCATGTCACAGGTCATGGTAAGAGCATGCCACAGGTCATGGTACAGGCATGTCACAGGTCCTGGCACAGGTCATGGCACAGGCATGGCACAGGCCATGGTACAGGCATGGCACAGGTCATGGCAAGGGCATTGTACAGGTGATGGCACAGGCATGTCACAGGTGATGGTATAGGCATGCCACAGGTCATGGTAAGGGCATGTAACAGGTCATGGCACAGGTCATGGTACAGGCATGTCACAGGTCATGCACAGGTCATGACACAGGTATGGCATAGGTCATGGTACAGGCATGTCACAGGTCATGGTAAGGGCATGGCACAGGTCATGGCACAGGTCATGGTACAGGCATGTCACAGGTCATGGTAAGGGAATGGCACAGGTCATGGTACATACATGTCACAGGTGATGGTATAGGCATGTCACAGGTCATGGTAAGGGCATGTCACAGGTCATGGTACAGGCATGTCACAGGTCATGGCACAGGTCATGACACAGGCATGGCACAGGCATGGCACAGGTCATGGTACAGGCATGGCACAGGTCATGGTAAGGGCATGGCATAGGTGATGGTACAGGCATGTCACAGGTGATGGTATAGGCATGTCACAGGTCATGGTAAGGGCATGTCACAGGTCATGGCACAGGTCATGGTACAGGCATGTCACAGGTCATGGCACAGGTCATGACACAGGCATGGCACAGGTCATGGTACAGGCATGTCACAGGTCATGGTAAGGCATGTCATGGTCATGTCACAGGTCATGGCACAGGCATGGCACAGGTCATGGCACAGGCATGGCACAGGTCATGGCACAGGCATGGCACAGGTCATGGTAAGGGCATGGCACAGGTCATGGTACAGGCATGGCACAGGTCATGGTACATGCATGTCACAGGTCATGGTAAGGGCATGGCACAGGTCATGCAACAGGCATATCACAGGTCATTGTAAGGGCATGGCACAGGTCATTGTACAGGCATGTCACAGGTCATGGTAAGGGCATGGCACAGGTCATGGTAAGGGCATGGCACAGGTCATGGTACGGGCATGTCACAGGTCATGGTACAGGCATGTCACAGGTCCTGGCACAGGTATGTCACAGGTCATGGCACAGGTCTTGGTACTGGCATGTCACAGGTCATGGCACAGGTCATGGTACAGGCATGTCACAGGTCATGGCACAGGTATGTCATGTCACAAGTCATGGCACAGGTCATGGTACAGGCATGTCACAGGTCATGCACAGGTCATGACACAGGTATGGCATAGGTCATGGTACAGGCATGTCACAGGTCATGGTAAGGGCATGGCACAGGTCATGGCACAGGTCATGGTACAGGCATGTCACAGGTCATGGTAAGGGAATGGCACAGGTCATGGTACATACATGTCACAGGTGATGGTATAGGCATGTCACAGGTCATGGTAAGGGCATGTCACAGGTCATGGTACAGGCATGTCACAGGTCATGGCACAGGTCATGACACAGGCATGGCACAGGCATGGCACAGGTCATGGTACAGGCATGGCACAGGTCATGGTAAGGGCATGGCATAGGTGATGGTACAGGCATGTCACAGGTGATGGTATAGGCATGTCACAGGTCATGGTAAGGGCATGTCACAGGTCATGGCACAGGTCATGGTGCAGGCATGTCACAGGTCATGGCACAGGTCATGACACAGGCATGGCACAGGTCATGGTACAGGCATGTCACAGGTCATGGTAAGGCATGTCATGGTCATGTCACAGGTCATGGCGCAGGCATGGCACAGGTCATGGCACAGGCATGGCACAGGTCATGGCACAGGCATGGCACAGGTCATGGTAAGGGCATGGCACAGGTCATGGTACAGGCATGGCACAGGTCATGGTACATGCATGTCACAGGTCATGGTAAGGGCATGGCACAGGTCATGCAACAGGCATATCACAGGTCATTGTAAGGGCATGGCACAGGTCATTGTACAGGCATGTCACAGGTCATGGTAAGGGCATGGCACAGGTCATGGTAAGGGCGTGGCACAGGTCATGGTACGGGCATGTCACAGGTCATGGTACAGGCATGTCACAGGTCCTGGCACAGGTATGTCACAGGTCATGTAACAGGTCATGGCACAGGTCTTGGTACTGGCATGTCACAGGTCATGGCACAGGTCATGGTACAGGCATGTCACAGGTCATGGCACAGGTATGTCATGTCACAAGTCATGGCACAGGTCATGGTACAGGCATGTCACAGGTCATGTCAGAGGTCATGGCACAGGTATGTCACATGTCATGTCACTGGTCATGTCACAGGCCATGGCACAGGCATGTCACAGGTCATGGCACTGGTCATGGTACAGGCATGTCACAGGTCATGGCACAGGTATGTCACAGGTCATGGCACAGGTCATGGTACACAGGAACAGGCATGTCACAGGTCATGTCACAGGCATGCCACAGGTCATGGCACAGGCATGTCACAGGTCATGGCACAGGCATGGCACAGGCATGTCACAGGTCATGGCACAGGTCATGACACAGGCATGGCACAGGTCATGGTACAGGCATGTCACAGGTCATGGTAAGGGCATGGCACAGGTCATGGTAAGGGCATGGCACAGGTCATGGTAAGGCATTTCATGGTCATGTCACAGGTCATGGCACAGGCATGGCACAGGTCATGGTACAGGCATGGCACAGGTCATGGCAAGGGCATGGCATAGGTCATGGTACAGGCATGGCACAGGTCATGCTAAGGGCATGGCACAGGTCATGGTACATGCATGTCACAGGTCATGGTAAGGGCATGGCACAGGTCATGCTACAGGCATATCACAGGTCATTGTAAGGGCATGGCACAGGTCATTGTACAGGCATGTCACAGGTCATGGTAAGTGCATGACATAGGTCATGGTAAGGGCATGGCACAGGTCATGGTAAGGGCGTGGCACAGGTCATGGTACGGGCATGTCACAGGTCATGGTACAGGCATGTCACAGGTCATGGCACAGGTATGTCACAGGTCATGGCACAGGTCATGGTACTGGCATGTCACAGGTCATGGCACAGGTCATGGTACAGGCATGTCACAGGTCATGGCACAGGTATGTCACAGGTCATGGCACAGGTCATGGTACACAGGTACAGGCATGTCACAGGTCATGTCACATGCATGCCACAGGTCATGGCACAGGCATGTCACAGGTCATGGCACAGGCATGGTACAGGCATGTCACAGGTCATGGCACAGGTCATGACACAGGCATGGCACAGGTCATGGTACAGGCATGTCACAGGTCATGGTAAGGGCATGGCACAGGTCATGCTACAGGCATATCACAGGTCATTGTAAGGGCATGGCACAGGTCATTGTACAGGCATGTCACAGGTCATGGTAAGTGCATGACATAGGTCATGGTAAGGGCATGGCACAGGTCATGGTAAGGGCGTGGCACAGGTCATGGTACGGGCATGTCACAGGTCATGGTACAGGCATGTCACAGGTCATGGCACAGGTATGTCACAGGTCATGTAACAGGTCATGGCACAGGTCATGGTACTGGCATGTCACAGGTCATGGCACAGGTCATGGTACAGGCATGTCACAGGTCATGGCACAGGTATGTCACAGGTCATGGCACAGGTCATGGTACACAGGTACAGGCATGTCACAGGTCATGTCACATGCATGCCACAGGTCATGGCACAGGCATGTCACAGGTCATGGCACAGGCATGGTACAGGCATGTCACAGGTCATGGCACAGGTCATGACACAGGCATGGCACAGGTCATGGTACAGGCATGTCACAGGTCATGGTAAGGGCATGGCACAGGTCATGGTAAGGCATGTCATGGTCATGTCACAGGCATGGCACAGGTATTGGCACAGGCATGGCACAGGTCATGGCACAGGCATGGCACAGGTCATGGTACAGGCATGGCACAGGTCATGGTAAGGGCATGGCACAGGTCATGGTACAGGCATGGCACAGGTCATGGTACATGCATGTCACAGGTCATGGTAAGGGCATGGCACAGGTCATGCTACAGGCATATCACAGGTCATTGTAAGGGCATGGCACAGGTCATTGTACAGGCATGTCACAGGTCATGGTAAGTGCATGACATAGGTCATGGAAAGGGCATGGCACAGGTCATGGTAAGGGCGTGGCACAGGTCATGGTACGGGCATGTCACAGGTCATGGCACAGGTATGTCACAGGTCATGTA
The DNA here is from genome assembly GCF_965119305.1 of Pelophylax lessonae. Taxonomy (NCBI): domain Eukaryota; kingdom Metazoa; phylum Chordata; class Amphibia; order Anura; family Ranidae; genus Pelophylax; species Pelophylax lessonae. The sequence continues at coordinate 3,535,886 of NC_138769.1, read as the reverse complement.
ACAGGTCATGGCACAGGTCATGGCACAGGCATGTCACAGGTCATGTCACAGGTCATGGCACAGGTCATGGTACAGGCATGTCACAGGTCATGGCACAGGTATGTCACAGGTCATGGCACAGGTCATGGTACACAGGTACAGGCATGTCACAGGTCATGTCACAGGCATGCCACAGGTCATGGCACAGGCATGTCACAGGTCATGGCACAGGCATGGTACAGGCATGTCACAGGTCATGGCACAGGTCATGACACAGGCATGGCACAGTCATGGTACAGGCATGTCACAGGTCATGGTAAGGGCATGGCACAGGTCATGGTAAGGGCATGGCACAGGTCATGGTAAGGCATGTCATGGTCATGTCACAGGTCATGGCACAGGCATGGCACAGGTCATGGCACAGGCATGGCACAGGTCATGCTAAGGGCATGGCACAGGTCATGGCAGATGCATGTCACAGGTCATGGTAAGGGCATGGCACAGGTCATGCTACAGGCATATCACAGGTCATTGTAAGGGCATGGCACAGGTCATTGTACAGGCATGCCACAGGTCATGGCACAGGCATGTCACAGGTCATGGCACAGGCATGTCACAGGTCATGGTACAGGCATGTCACAGGTTATGGCACAGGCATGTCAAAGGCATGGCACAGGTCATGGCATCGTGCTGCAGTGGCTTCAATCACTTACCTGCTCTCCTGGGCTGGCTCGCTGACTCGACCGTGACACTCCACACTCACACTGCCTGCGAGATGTCTACGGCACGCTGCTCCTCTCCTCGAGTCCTCTTCTTCGTTCTTCTGATGGCTCTGACGGCGGAGGGAACTGGCGGGAAGGTGACCGAGATCGGGCGGTGAAGGTGAGTGACTGATGCAAACACTGGCACCGCCCCCAATGACATCAGCAAGGATGTCCTGAATCATGATTGGTCCAGGCTGGAGTCTGGACCAATCACAGCCAGGACAGGACTAGTGGGGAGTGTTGGGCGCATTGCTTGCGCTCCGGTGACACCCAGAATGGCCGCCAATCGGCGCCTCTGCCTGTGCCCACGTGGGATGCCAAACCCCACCCCCCCATAACTAGCAATAAGTCCGGCGCCCCATAGTGGACTACATGGTAATTTTTTTTTCTTTGTAGATTATTTTTTTTTCCTTTGAAGATGATTTTGGGGGGGGGGGTGGCGCCCCTGCGCCCCCTGTCGACCGGCCGCCATTGGATCTGACCAAGAGGGGCAGCGATTCCCACAATTGGACGCCTGCTGCTATCCAAGCTTTTGAGGCACTCAAGTCTGCTTTTGCTTTGGCTCCCATTCTGTCTCATCCCAATCTTGGTGTGCCCTTTGTCCTAGAGGTGGATGCGTCTGAGATGGGGGTAGGCGCCCTCCTGTCTCAGTGTCAGACACCTGATGGACCCTTACTTCCTTGTGGGTTCTACTCCAGGAAGCTGTCTCCGGCTGAATGCAACTACGAGATTGGAGACAGAGAGCTCTTGGCCATTATCCTGGCTCTCAAGGAGTGGAGACACTTGCTCGAAGGTTCTGTGGTTCCAGTTCTCATTATCACTGATCATAAGAATCTGACGTATCTCTCAGAGGCCAAGAGGCTCACACCCCGTCAGGCCAGATGGGCCTTATTCTTGTCTCATTTTAACTAAGTGGTCTCCTATTTGCCTGGCTCCAAGAATGTTAAAGCTGATGCCTTGTCTCGCCAGTATTCTGAGTTGTCCAGGGAAGACTCCGTGCCGACATTGGTCATACCTTCAGATCATATCCTGGCTGCCATCTGCACCAACTTAACCTCTCCTCTTGGGGAACAGATCTTGGCTGCCCAACCTGTTGCTCCCACTGACAGACCTGCTGGCAAATATTTTGTACCTGAGGGGTTGCGCACGTACCACAATTCCAAGACTGCCGGTCATCCTGGTAAGAACCAAATGTCTTGGGCTATTTCCCATCAGTTCTGGTGGCCATCTCTCCGCACTGATGTTGCTGCGTACGTGGCTGCTTGTTCGGTCTGTGCCCAGAACAAATCTCTGCGGCACCTTCCCTTGGGCCTACTGCATCCTATTCTCAATGGGAAGCGTCCCTAGTCTCACCTGGCCATGGATTTTATTGTGGAATTACCCGTGTCTCGAGGTTATCCTCATGGTTGTCGACCGGTTTTCCAAAATGTGCCACTGTGTTCCTTTTAAGTGGCTACCGCTCAGGGGATTGCCTTGGTGTTTGCCAAGGAGGTTTTTTCGCTTACACGGGTTTCCTAAGGAGATCGGACCATGGGAGTTAGTTTGTCTCTAGGTTCTGGTGCACCTTTTGCTCCCAGTTGGGTATTCAACTCTCCTTCTCCTCAGCCTACCATCCCCAGTCCAATGGTGCCACTGAACGTTCCAATCAAGCTCTGGAGCAATTTCTCAGCTGCTATATCTCTGACCATCAGGACAATTGGGTTGATCTGCTACCCTGGGCAGAGTTTGCCAGAAACTCTGCCATCAACTCTTCCTCCGGAATGTCTCCATTCATGGCCAATTATCGGTTCCAATTGGCTGTGTTGCTCGAGTCATTCTTGCTAGTGATGAGCTGAACACCGTGAACAGATGAAAAGTTTGTTCAAATAAACAAACCCCATTGAAGTCTAACGGAGTCGAACCTCGAAAATCAAATGGCCTCATTTTGAAGGCTTAAATGCAAGTTATTGCCCCAAAAAAAGTGCATGTGGGTCTGGGTACGGGGTCTTGGATACGGGGACACTCTTCATATCACTTTATTGGAAGCACACACATTGCTATGTGCCTTATGAACTGGATATGATTTATTGTATTTAAAGTCATCACTTTTTTATTATATTTCTGGCGCATCACATTTTGGTAGGGTCTGGGTACGGACCTGGGAAACATGTAGCAATGAAAAAAAAGTTTTTAAAAACAATCATTTTTAAAGGAGTAGTGGTTTACTGATTTTAATGAGGCTTAAAGTGAAAGTATAAAAATGAAAAATTCCTTCAAATATTATGCCTGGGGGGTCCGTTGAATGTGCCTGTAAAGTTATGCATCTCTACGATATATGTAGCCTGCTGGTGCAATACTGACATTTCTAAAGCAAAAAATCTCATATACAATTATACATACAAATTTCAAATGGCATGTACTTTGCAGTTACTATTGCTGGGCGCAGGAACGGGCCCTGCTGCTAAAAATCCATACAAATTTGAAATCGCATGTACTTGTCCGACAGGTGCAGAAAAATTGGGCCTTGGTTGTTGCTGGTGCCTGAACACCGCAACCTCTCATAGTTACTCTTGCTGGGCGCAGGAACGGGATCTGCTGGTAAGAATTCCATATGCATTTGAAATTGCATGTACTATACAGGTGCCAAAAATTGGGCCTTTGCTGTTGGTGGTGCCTGAACACAGTAACCAAGCCCTCGCATTTACCCTTGCTGGGTGCAGGAACGGGACCTGCTGGTAAGAATTCCATACAAACGTGGAATTGCATGTACTTGTAATACAGGTGTAAAAATATTGGGCCTTTGGTGTTGGTGGTGCCTGAACACCGTAACCCCTCACAGTTAGCAGGGCACAGTGACAGGGCCTGCTGTTAAAAATGACATATACGACATTTAAATTGTATGCACCTGTAATACAAGTGCAGAAAAATTAGGCCTTGGGGGTTGGTAGTGACCTAAACCAAAAACATTGTTGGAAGCTAGCAGAATCAAGGTAGAGGAATAGAATAGGCAGCATATGCAGTCTTAAAGGGATGGCAGACCCTTAGCAAAATCAATCAGTTACATCAGCATCAGGGGCTTGATAGCTCTTGTTGATCCAGGACTGGTTCATTTTGATAAAAGTCAGCTGGTCAACAGAGTCTGTGGACAGACGCACTCTTTTGTCCATCACAAAACCTCCAACAGCACTGAACGTCCATTCAGAAATCATGCTGGAAGCAGAACAGGCCAGTAGCTTCATTGCATATTGAGCAAGTTCTGGCCAGTGGTCCATACTCAAGACCCAGTAACCCAGTGGATGCTCAGCTGGAAAGGTCTCCAAGTCTGCTCTTGCGCTTAGATAATCATGCACCACATGATGGAGACACTGCTGATGGTTGATTAAACCTAACAGCCCTGGGTGCTGCTGAGGACTAAAGAATTGTTTAAAGGCATCAGTCAGCCGGCCGCCTTCTCCACCACTCCTCCTTTGGCTGAACGATGCCTCAGAAACACATCCAGAGAATGTTGACCTCCCAGTGTCTGCAAAGGTGGCACACAATTTTTTTTTTAAGGCCTCCTCAAGATGTTTCATCCTCTGCTCCCTCTGTGAAGGCAGGATGAGATCTGCAACTTTATCCTTGTAACGTAGATTAAGAAGGGTTGCCAACCATTAATTATCCCTCTCCTTGATAGCACAAATCCTCGGGTCCTTTCGCAGGTTTTGCAGAATCAGGGAGCCCATACAACGTAAGTTGGAGGAGACGTGAGTTTCTGCGTCCTCTGGGTCACTAAGGATGACATTGTCAGCAGAAGCAACCTCTCCCCAACCACGTCCAACTCCTGGGGTTTCTGGGGAATCAAAATCATCCCTTGAAGACTGCTGTATGCTATCCTCTACATCCATGCTGCCTAAATCCTCTTCCTCCTGTGTGTTTTTTGGCCCTGCAGGAATTATATCTACAAAGGGAGCTTGTGAGTAAAGAAAGTCCTCCTCTTCCTCCTGCTGTTCTGCCTCAAGTGCCCTGTCCATGATTCCACACAGCATGTGCACCAGCAGGTAGACTAGAGGGATAGTGTCATTGATGCATGCATCGTCCCGGCTCACCATCCCTGTGGCCTCCTCAAATGGTGACAGGACGATGCATGCATCCTTTATCAAAAGCCACTGGCGTGGGGAAAATAAACCTGACTGCTTGTGTAGCCCCTTGAACGTTTAGGGAGCACTGCTGCTTCAGAGGACAATTGAGCAGAAAGGACATGGAGGAGGAGGAGGTGGTGGAGTAGCCAGATGTGGCAGAACCAGCACCAGGTTTTTGGAGGCGTGGTGGCAAAACAAGCTGCAACACGAACCCTGTCCTGCATCCTTCCCAGCTGCCAGCAGAGTTACCCAGTGCGGCGTGAAAGAAATGTAACGTCCCTGTGAATGCCTGCTGGACCAAGAGTCAGCAGTAATGTGCACTTTCCCACTGACCGCTTTGTCCAATGAGGCCAAAACGCTACCGTCCACATGACGGTAGAGATCCGGAATGGCCTTACGCAAAAAGAAATGCCTTTTTGGGACCTGCCACTGTGGTGCAGAACATTCCACAAATTTGCGAGAGGGGGCAGAGTCTACCAGATGAAAAGGCAGCAGTTGTAATGCTAGCAATTTGGCCAAGCTAGCATTAAGACGCTGAGCATGTGGATGGCTGGGACAGTATTTCTTTCTATGGTTCTGCAACTGGGGTAGTGAAATTTGCCTGCTGGTCAAATCAAGCGGTGGTGTACTGCTAGCAGATTGGGTGCAAGTCTCTGTGCCACTCATTGCTATACCATCATCCCTCTCAATGCTGGTATTTGAGAAGGCATGAGGTATATTAGGTTTAGAGATCACAGATGAGCAGCAAGTATGTATGCTTGTTTTGATCTGGTTGGTCTTTTAGGTGCTGTTACCAACGGACTGTATGGCAGGTCGTTATATGCCTTATCAAGCATGTGGTGCCCAAGCAGCTGGTGTTCTGGCCGTGCTTGATCTGCTTCAGACAGATGTTGCAAACAGCAACGCTGCAGTCTCCTGCACAGGTGCTGAAAAAAGCCCACATTAATGAACTTTTGGGAGTCCACGGGGAGTTTGCAGCACCCTGCACCTGTGGAGCTCTGTGCTGTGACGCAATAGGTTGGCTACTGCTATGGCGGCCCCTAGAGCACATCCTGCCTCGTTGGAGTTGTTCCCCCTCCTCCCCTCCTCCTCCTCCTCTATCCTGTCAGGCACCTAAGTACAATCAGTGAGCCTGTGGAATGGGCCGCTTTGGCAGCTGGGATGGAGGGCAAACTACTATGAGCCTGTGTGTCAGAGGACGAGGAGGATGAGGATGGCTTATTGATCCACTCCACCAACTCTTCCACATGCTGTGGCTGAATAACACGGGCAGCACCGAAAATAAAGGATGGGCGTGCCCCGCCTGAAGAGGATGCACTATGTCGCCTGTGACCACCACTTTTCCCAATGGACACAGGGGCTGCTTGCCCTCTTTTCGTGGCCTGTGATTGCCTGCCTCTCCTTGTCGGCCTTTCGGACATGATGTTGATACAGATCAATATAGGGTATACGCAACTAACCAATAGATACTCAATGACCTGATATGATGTATTCAATAGCCCTATATATAGATAGAGATGTGATGGATATACAGTATATGCAAGTGACCGATTAAAATACTCTATCACCTGATATAATGTAATCAATAGCCCTATATATAGATAAAGAAGTGATGGGTATAGGGTATATAAAAGTGACCAATTAAATTACTCTATCTATCACCTGATATGATGTAATCAATAGCCCTATATATAGATAAAGATGTGGTGGGTATAGGGTGTACGCAAGAAACCGATTAAAATTCTCTGAATGGCCTGATATATACTCAAATGACATATATATATATATAGATATCAATGCATAGTCTATACAGAACTGACCGATAGATACTGAATGGCCTGATATATATACTCAAGTGGCATATACAGAATATATTAGTAATTTATGGTATATACTGCCCTGCTGCTATATACGGAACTGAGCGATAGATACTGAATTGCTTGATATAAACTGAAGTGCCTATACATATATATAGTAGTTTGTGGTATATACTGCACTGCTGAATACACTTCACTATCTGATCTCTTAAATTGTAAAAAGCACAAATCTCTCTCCCTGCCTAACTGACTGCTAGCAATGTCTTAACTAGACAACTCTGCACTGCACTGTGTGATAGAGTGAAAATCACGTTCCTCTCCCTGACTCCCACTTCCTATCGCGCCCTCACGCTCTATACGCTGCTGCGTGTGAGCAGCCTTATATAGTGTGGGGCGTGTACTTAGCCCCTGAGCCATGATTGGCTAAAGGCAGCCTGCCTTTGTCCAATCATGGCAGAGATGATTTGATTGGCCAAAGCATGGAGGTCAGGGTGCATGCTTTGGCCAATAACATAATGAGCTGCAAGTGTGCAGTGCAGTATGGATGCGGGCGCTCAAATTTCCCACAAAGAAGCCCATTTGTTCACCATTTGGCAAACAGGCGAACAGCCAATGTTCGAGTCGAACTTACGCTCATCCCTATTCATGAGTACCTCTGGCTTCTACTTGACAAGTATGGCCTGGAGGATGGGTTTATTGGATGGCTGAAGACTTTGTACAGAGAGGCAGAGAGAGCTTCATGCTTGTTAACGGTTGGGTTGGACAGCCCTTCAGGGTTGGTTCGGGGACTCGAACACGAAGCTCATCCCTTCTTAAAAGCCTGCCTCTGGTGATCCACTGTCCTTTTCCAGGCCTGTGTCAGAGAATGGTGTACAGAAGAATTGGCACATCTGCCAACACTCAACAGGGATGACGACGATGTTTGCAGGCAGTCAGGTGTTTGCCCATGCAAATGCGCATGCGTGTGGCTGTGAACATTGTTGCACATTTGTGCACACGTGTGTGTGCCATGGCGTAAGCAAAGCGTGACAGATCCTGGCGCCCAGTGGCCAATTTAAAGTCAGCAGTCTGAGCAACAAGTTACTGGATGATCCTGAGCCCCCGTATTTCCCTGTGTTCCTGTGTATGCTGTTATTGGATTCCCTGATACTGACCCAGCTTGCCTTTCACCTGTCTTGTCTCCATCCCTGGCTCTGAACCCTGGATTGTCCTACTGACTCTACTTTTGCCTGATCCCCTGTGTATGATCAAGGTTTGTTTCAGATTCCCCAACTTGCTTCTGCTCCTGGCTGAACTCCCTAGCATGACAACTGGCCTGGCTGATGACCCTGATCCAGTCTCACCCTACTGCCAAGTATTGCCTGGTACTTCTAAGGGACTTTTGCCCTGCAGTGCATCCTGCTCGTCCAGCCATCATCTGGTGAACATTTCCTCAGGATGAAGATGACAGAGGGGGGTGAAGATGACAGGGGGTGGGATGGTAGGAAGATGACAGGAGGGATGAAGATGACAGGGGGTGGGATGGTAGTAAGATGACAGGGGGGATGAAGATGAAAGGGGGTGGGATGATGGGAAGATGACAGGGGGATTAGGATGTCAGGGGGTGGGATGGTGGGAAGATGACAGGGGGGATGAAGATGACAGGGGGGATGAATATGACAGGGGGTGGGATGGTGGGAAGATGACAGGGGGATGAAGATGACAGGGGGTGGGATGTTGGGAAGATGACAGGGGGGATGAAGATGACAGGGGGTGGGATGGTGGAAAGATGACAGGGGGGATGAAGATGACAGGGGGTGGGATGGTATGAAGATGACAGGGGGTGGGATGGTTGGAAGATGACAGGGGGGATGAAGATGACAGGGGGTGGGTGTAACGCTCCTGCGTTTTTATTGTAAGCTGGATTTGCAGCTGCAGAATCTCCACTCAGCAGTCATGTAGAGATGTGTTGGAATACCAGATCCAACTCTCCAGACTCATCACTGTGGGCCTGTCTGCTTCAGCATACAGATATACACACACTCAATAAGATGTTCCTGGAGTGATAGGATGTATATGATAGTATGGAGGTGATGTGCTGAAGGGACAGGTGTGAGCAGTGACAGTAATGGTAAGCACTTGATAGTAATGTTCAGGAGAGTAGTAGATGGTAATAGGTAGAATGCAGATAGGTTAGTAATCAGGTATGGTAACAGGTGGTAAGGACAGCAGATGACATATACAGGATAGACTAACCCAGTGCAAGGATAGATGGTAGTAGACTCAAGAGCTAGCAATCTATGTAACAGTGCAGATGGTAGAATTAGTATGCATAGATAGTAACAGTCCTTAATGTGCAGAAGATGATAGTGTAAGTTAGTTATGGAGGATTCCCCTGTGGGGTACTTATCACTAGTAAGGTTTAGTAAGTAGAGGGGTCCAGTAGTGAGGGAGTGATCCGGTAGTGAGATACGGGATCAGTAGCGAGGTTCCGGTCTGTTCCAGGTAAAGGCAAATAGCTGGAGGTTCCGACAGCAAGACAAGGCTTGTAAGCATGTAGACACACATTGAACGAACAACGTGAGAGAGAACGCCGGCGATTGAAATAGCCGCTCAGCGGCGCTCAGCGATGACGTCATCCGTCTTAAAGGTGTATGCGTTCCACCTAATTAGAAAGGTGGGACGCAATATTGAAAGGAAAATGGAAAATAAGGGTACCAAATGTACCAGAATCTTACAGTACCCCCCCCTTAAGGCCGGCTCCGGAAGGCCTATAGCACTGGTTTCTCTTGGGGTCCATAGTTCTTCCATCTTATGAGATATTGGAGTCTTCCTCTGTGGATACGAGAATCCAAAATCTCCTTAATCTCATATTCTTCTCCGCCTTCAACTTGTACTGGAGGTGGAGGCAAGATGGTAGGCCTTATTCCTTGGTTAGGAACATGTGGCTTCAGTAGCGACACATGGAAGATGGGATGTATTTTGAGATCTGCCGGTAAGGTGAGTTGCACTGCAGCTTTTCCAATGAGTTTCTTAATTGGGAAGGGTCCCAGAAATAAAGGTCCAAGCTTTTTGCTAGGGATCTTTAATCTTAAATTTTTTGTCGATAGCCAAACGAGGTCCCCAATAGCATATTGCGGAGAAGGTCTTCTACGAAGGTCGTAGTACCTTTTTTGTTGACTATGAGCGTGTGAGATGGTGGTATTAAGTAAACCCAGAGAGTCTTTTATTTGGGTAAGATAATCCAAGGCTACTGGGTTACTTGATGGTAGGATGCGTGGTGGAAGAAGTGTGGGATGAAACCCATAGTTCAAGTAGAACGGACTTTGCTTATGTGACGGAAGTGTAGGTGGGACAGAACGCACACGGAGAGCAGGAGGGCCAACAAAGCCTTTTATTGAACGGTAGCGGGTATGTTCACAAAGAAAGGGACCAAACAATGGTGCCCAGGGTCAGACCCAACGTGGGTAGGACAGAGTTCCAGATAACAGGGTTAGTCCGTAACAGGGGGCTCCCAATAGAATGGGCAAAGTCCTGGCCAGTGAGGGATTGGGCCACACACAGAGCAGGGCAAACAATGAGGTGACAAAGTCCAGGCAGAGTTCTTATAGGCCCAGTGTTACTCCACTCACCAGCAGGCAGGTACAGGATAAATCCAAAATCCAGGTTGTAGGAAGGGACAGGGTAAATCCAAAATCCAGGTTGTAGGAAGGTTTGAAGAGGCCCGCAGGAACCAATAGGGGATTCTGTGTTCTCTGGCCACAGCTCAGAGACACACAGTCTTCCAAACAGCAGAGATGAACAACACACAGGAGAGACTCTCACTCAGCTAAATATATAAGGACTTGTGTCCCAGCAGGTGGGCCAGGCAACTCCCAGCCAGGCGTCCAGTTTCCCCAGCAACCAGCCCCGCCCCCCTCTACTCGAGCCCACACAAGGAATGTGTTCATTGTCCACAGTGAGCATGAAGGTGGAGAAGCAGACTTCCAGGCACCTGGCTGGGGAGGGGAGAAGGACAGCACAAGGGGGGGGGGGGGGGGCGGCAATAGAGTGAGTGGTCAGGGGGGAGGAAAATCCCATGCTGGTTAAATGGCAAAGTCCTGTGGGTGCAGGGAAGACAAAAGAAAGAGTAGGGTCCGTGACAACCCCTCCCCCTTTTATTTTACAAGTGCAGACAAGGGGACCTCAGCAGGTCTCCTTGGAGGCACTTGTGGCAAGAAATTCACCTATTGAGGGTCCTGCTGCCGGGACAGCCCGTCAGCGTTCTGGTGTTGGCTCCCACGCCGATATTGGATGGTAAAGTTGTATGGTTGGAGCGCCAGGCTCCACCTCAGGAGGCGCACGTTGTCTCCAGATACTCTATTTAGCCATGTGAGCGGGTTGTGATCTGTGAGGATGGTAAATTCTCGGCCATACAGATAAGGTTGAAGCTTTTTCAAGGCCCAGACAATGGCCAGACACTCTTTTTCAATGGTGGAGTAGGCTACCTCCCTGTCCAGAAGTTTTCGGCTGATGAAGGCAATAGGGTGTTCCTCTCCTGCCTCATTCACTTGACTCAGGACAGCCCCCACGCCATAGGTAGAAGCATCGGTTTGCACTATAAAACGTCTGTTGTAGTCCGGAGCAGTCAGAACAGGGTTGTTTGCAAGGGCAGATTTGAGCTGATGGAAGGCAGAGTCGCAGGCCGGGGTCCAGTGTACCATCCTAGGGCTGTTCTTCCGGGTGAGGTCAGTCAGAGGTTTTGCCACAGTGCTGAAATTGGGGACAAATTTGCGATAGTAACTTGCAGTTCCAAGAAAAGACATTGTTTGTTTTTTTGTCTGAGGGGTAGGCCAGTCATGGATAGCTTGAACTTTTGCAGGTTCCGGTTTCACTTTCCCTACCCCTACTCGATGACCCAGGTATTGCACCTCAGCCATTCCCAGTTGACATTTGTCTGGTCTTATGGTCAGTCCTGCCTTGCAGATGCGGTCCAAAATGGTCTCCACATGCAGCAGGTGCTCCTCCCATGTGTTGCTAAAGATGGCTATGTCATCTAAGTAGGCACATGCAAATTCTTGGCATCCCTCCAACAACTGGCCTACAACTCGCTGGAAGGTGGCGGGTGCATTTTTCATCCCAAAGGGCATGACCAGGAATTCAAACAGCCCGAAAGGTGTGATGAAAGCAGAGCGTTCTATGCCATCCTTGGTAAGGGCAATTTGCCAGTAGCCCTTACTGAGGTCCAGGGTTGTAACGTATTGGGCCCCAGCCAGCCCGTCTAACAGCTCATCTATGCGTGGCATGGGGTACGCATCGCTAACTGTATAGTCATTAAGTCGTCTGTAGTCTACACAAAACCGAGTGCTCCCATCCTTCTTTGGCACTAATACCACCAGGGAAGCCCAGGGACTGTGAGAGGGACGGATAATGCCCATCTGGAGCATCTCAGTGAGTTCTGTTCGTATAGCTGCTTTTACTGACTCGGGGACTCGGTAGGGGGCCTGTTGGATGGGTTTTTGTCCCTGTGTTACTACATGGTGAAAGGCCAAATCTGTACGTCCCGGGACAGCTGAAAAGGCGATGGCCCTGCTCCCTATCATGTCCCGCATTTGACCCTTTTGCTGGGAACTTAGCTGGGCCCCAGTAGGGATTTGATCCAGGGAGTGGGTGGCCTTGGTGGCTTGTAGGAGGTCAGGTAGGGACCCTTCGTCAGCTTCACCTGTGGGGGTAAGGCATATGGCCAGGATGGGCAAGGTCCGGTCATGGTACTCTGAGCATGTTTATGTGGACTGTGCGCTGTCGTCGGTCATGATCGTCTAGGCTGAGTACATAACTAGTCTCATCAAGTTTGCGGAGGATTTTATAGGGCCCTTCCCAGACGTGCTGGAGCTTGTTCTGGGGGTGTGAGACAATTAGGAGGACTTGCTGGCCCTCAGTGAACTCCCGCCCAAGGGCCCTTCGGTCATACCATGTCTTCTGCCGTGTTTGAGACGCTTGGAGGTGGCTGTGGGCCATGCCAGCCAGCTGGGATAACCGCTCCCGCAGTTCCAGCACATACGGTACAACCGGAATTCCTGTATCTTCCACCTCCCCTTCCCAATTTTCCCGTAATAAAGTTAAAGGGCCTCGGACCTTCCGTCCGTATAGAAGCTCAAAGGGTGAAAACCCAGTGGATTCTTGCGGCACTTCTCGGTATGCAAACAGAAGATGGGGAAGGAGCTTTTCCCAGTCTGCCTCACTGTCCACAAAGGCTTTCAGCATGCCTTTAAGAGTCCCGTTAAAGCGTTCACAGAGGCCGTTGGTCTGAGGTGGTAGGGGGTGGTCCGGATGGCCCGTACCCCGCATGCGCGCCACAGAGATTGAATTACATCTGACATGAACTGGGTGCCCTGATCAGTCAGAATCTCACTGGGGAACCCCACACGGGAAAAGACGGTGACAAGCGCTTCCGCTACCTTGAGGGCTGAAATGCTGGACAGGGTTACCGCCTCCGGGTAGCGGGTGGCATAGTCCACTATGGTCAGGATATATCTTTTTCCTGACTTACTGGGCCGGGCCAGAGGGCCAATGATGTCCACCGCCACCCTCTGAAAGGGTTCCTCGATGATGGGCATAGGGCGGAGTGGGGCCCTGGGATGGTCCCCAGGCCGCCTCTGCCTTTGACAGATGTCACAGGTCTGACAGAAGTTAGCAACAGACTGAGAGATGCCAGGCCAATAGAATGCTTGGGTTAGTCTTTGTTCTGTTTTTCTCTTCCCCAGGTGTCCAGCTAAGGGAATGTCATGGGCGATTTGGAGCAGCAGGAACCTAAATGGCTGGGGGACAATCAGCTGTTTGGTTGCAGTCCAGGGCTGGTCTGGGCGGTTAGCATCTGTAACACGGTATAGTAGTCCTCGTTCCCAGAGGGTTCGTTCCCCACCCTCCCCGAATGGTCCGGCATCCGCTTGGGCCCGGAATTGGCTCAATGTGGGGTCAGAGTCTAGTTCCTGTTTAAATTTCTCACGGTCCCAGGTCAGGGTGGTATCCTGGTCAGGGTTGGTAACACTCACCGGATCCAGGGCAGAAGGGGAGTCCTGTTGGGCTTTCTCGGCAGACAGGCCATGGCTGGCTTGGCTTCCTCAATAGCGGTGACCAGCTCTTCTTTGGACAGTCCCTTGTAGGTAAGGCTTAACTCCCGGGCCTTTTCTTGCAAACTTGCCACAGTCCAATTCCTGTACTCCCCACCCCGGGTTAGGTCCAGTGTGAGGGGGCTGCTCTCCATCCTCTTCAGCGTTCTGATCCCGCCGCTGCCAACCAGTTTGTGACGGAAGTGTAGGTGGGACAGAACGCACAAGGAGAGCAGGAGGGCCAACAAAGCCTTTTATTGAACGGTAGCGGGTATGTTCACAAAGAAAGGGGCCAAACAATGGTGCCCAGGGTCAGACCCAACGTGGGTAGGACAGAGTTCCAGATAACAGGGTTAGTCCGTAACAGGGGGCTCCCAATAGAATGGGCAAAGTCCTGGCCAGCGAGGGATTGGGCCACACACAGAGCAGGGCAAACAATGAGGTGACAAAGTCCAGGCAGAGTTCTTTTAGGCCCAGTGTTAATCCACTCACCAGCAGGCAGGTACAGGATAAATCCAAAATCCAGGTTGTAGGAAGGGACAGGGTAAATCCAAAATCCAGGTTGTAGGAAGGTTTGAAGAGGCCCGCAGGAACCAATAGGGGATTCTGTGTTCCCTGGCCGCAGCTCAGAGACACACAGTCTTCCAAACAGCAGAGATGAACAACACACAGGAGAGACTCTCACTCAGCTAAATATATTAGGACTTGTGTCCCAGCAGGTGGGCCAGGCAACTCCCAACCAGGCGTCCAGTTTCCCCAGCAACCAGCCCCGCCCCCCTCTACTCGAGCCCACACAAGGAATGTGTTCATTGTCCACAGTGAGCATGAAGGCGGAGAAGCAGACTTCCAGGCACCTGGCTGGGGAGGGGAGAAAGACAGCACAAGGGGGGGGGCGGCAATAGAGTGAGTGGTCAGGGGGGAGGAAAATCCCATGCTGGTTAAATGGCAAAGTCCTGGGGGTGCAGGGAAGACAAAAAAAAGAGTAGGGTCCGTGACAGCTTAGTAGTACTGTGGGTTGCGTTGTTATAAGCAAATTCCGCCAGAGGGAGGAGGTCCACCCAATCATCCTGTAGGTATGAGGTGTAGCAACGCAGATATTGTTCTATACACTGGTTGACTCTTTCAGTCTGTCCATTGGTCTGAGGGTGGTAGGGAGAAGTGAGCTTTCGCTCAATCCGTAGTATTTGACATAGAGCTTGCCAAAATTTGGAGATGAACTGTGAACCACGGTCGGATAAAAGAGTCTTTGGAATTCCATGTAACTTGAACACATGTTTCATTAGTAGTTCCGCTGTTTGTTTAGATGAAGGTAGTCTGCGAATAGCAATGAAATGTGCCATCTTTGTCAGATGGTCCACTGACACTAGAATGGTATTAAATCCTTTGGAAGGTGGTAGTTCTACTATAAAGTCTAAGGACACAACTTCCCATGGGACCTGGGGTATTGGTAGACTGCAGAGTAGACCAGATGGTTTTGTAGTGTCAATTTTGGACCTTGCACAGATGTCACATGAAGAAACAAATTTTTGTACAGACGTCTTCATATCAGGCCACCAAAACTGCCTGGTAAGCAAATTAAGGGTTTTCGTCATACCCATATGTCCTGCCATGGGCACATCATGTGATAATTCCAAGATCTTGGTGCGCATAGTAGAGGGTATGTAGAGTTTGTCGTGGTAATAGAGGAAGCCTTCTGCATCAGTACTTAGTTGTGGTGGAGGTGAATCCAATCCTATACTGTGCAAAATCTCTTCCTTCAGGGAACGAACAACACCAATAATACATTCATAGGGTATTATAGGAATAGAAGGGATTTCGGCGCAGTTATCTTCGGTTAATGGTGATAGCGCATCCGCTTTTTTATTTTTGTCTGCAGGCGTATAGGTCACTAGGAAGTTGAATCTTAGGAAGAATAATGACCATCGTACCTGCCGGTGGGAAAGAGTTTTGTTAGTCTGGAGGTATTGAAGGTTTTTATGATCTGTATATATGAGTATTGGTAATTGGGTACCTTCAAGTAGATGTCGCCAATTCTCCAGTGCCAGTTTTATGGCAAGCAACTCCTTTTCACCCACTGGGTAATTCACCTCTGGGCTGCTTAGTGATTTTGAGAAGAAAGCAACTGGGTGGAGTGGTGAAGTATTTGTTGGTCGTTGGGAGAGAACTGCTCCTACTGCCATATTTGACGCATCTACCTCCAGAATATATTGGAGGGATGGGTCTGGATGGCGTAGTATGGGAGCAGAAGTAAAGCTTGATTTTAACAAGCGGAAAGCTCCATTTGCTTCTTCTGACCATTTGAATGGTTTCTTTATACTTGTAAGTTGTGTGAGAGGTCTCACAATAGCAGAGAAGTTCTTGATGAACTTCCTATAGAAGTTTGAAAATCCAAGGAATCGCTGTAATGCCTTACGAGTTGTTGGTATAGGCCAATCCAGAATACAGGATATCTTGCTCATATCCATCTTGATTCCGGTTTTGGATATGATATATCCTAGGAATAATATTTCTTCTTTATGAAATAGGCATTTTTTTAATTTCACGTATAGATTGTGTGCGAGTAATCTGGATAACACAAGTCTTACATGTTTTATATGTTCAGACAGGGATCGAGAATAGATAAGTATATCGTCCAGATATACCACGACACAGACATCAAGTAAGTCTCTAAAGATGTCGTTTATGAACCTTTGAAAAGCTGCGGGAGCATTACACAACCCGAATGGCATCACAAGATATTCGAATAATCCGTATCTGGTTCTGAATGCTGTTTTCCACTCATCTCCGTCACGGATTCGGATTAGGTTGTATGCCCCTTTTAGGTCCAATTTAGAGAAGTAAGTAGCCCCACGCACTTGTTCAATGAGTTCAGGGATGAGCGGTAAAGGATAGCGATCCTTTATTGTAATGGTATTTAATTGCCTATAATCGATAATAGGCCTAAGACTTAAATCCTTATTGCGGACAAAGAAAAGTCCTGCAGCTGTGGAAGAAGTAGAGGGTCTGATGAACCCTTTTGTCAAATTCTCATCCAAGTATTCCTTGAGATGAGAAAGTTCATCCTGTGAAAGAGGATAAACATGACCGAAAGGCAATTTGCTGTTAGGGAGTAGATCGATAGTGCAATCATAATCCCTATGGGGAGGCAACACTTGAGCATTTTTCTCAAGGAATACTTCGGACAGATCTTGATAGCATAGTGGTGCAATCTCATCTGACACCACAGACAGGATCTTTCCATAAGATGGGAGGTTACACGTAATCTCACAATAGTGAGAAGAGAAAGTTAAAGACCGTTTTTTCCAATCTATGATTGGTTGATGTGTGTGTAACCAGGGGAGTCCCAAAATAATGGGAAAATGGGGTGAAGATAGTATATCAAAGGAGGTGGTCTCCATATGAGACTCGTTAGCAGTGACAAGGAGTGCTTGTGTCTGATTGGTGATTGGACCAGAAGATAGCGGGATACCGTTAATGAAACTAACAGAAACAGGTTTAGGTTTTGAAATAATAGGTATTTTATTTAAGGTAACAAAACGTGTATCGATATAGTTCCCACAAGATCCTGTGTCGATCATAGCCTTGGTGGTAATCCTAGTCTGGTCCCACTGTAATGTTAAATGAACAAAGAGATAGAATTTAGAAAAGGAAGTCGTTAATCCCCCTAGCAAGACATATGAACACTCACCCTCTTTTTTGCGGACAAGGGGACAGACGCTTATCGAATGATCCGGGGATGCGCAGTACATGCAGAGATTTCTGGATCTTCTCCTGGCTCGTTCGGTAGTTGATAAAGGTGGGCGTATGGTTCCTACCTCCATAGGAGTAGGGTCAACGGCCGAAATCCGAGAAGGACTAGACAATGGCATTCCCATTTTCTCAGCCTTTCTTTCTCGCAGTCGCCTGTCAATGTTGATACTGAGTTGTATTAAGGTATCCAAAGTGCCAGGTAAATCCGCTCGGGCGAGCTCATCTTTAACGGCTTCTGACAGCCCGAGTCTGAACTGAGTTCGCAGAGATGTATCATTCCACCCTGAATCAAGGGTCCATCTTTTGAACTCTGCTACAAAGTCTTCTACAGGTCTCCTTCCTTGTTTTAAAGCCCTCAATTGGATATCAGCAGTACTCTGCCTATTAGGGTCATCATATAAACTAGCGAGTTCCGCTAGGAATAAAGGATAGGAGTTGAGAAGCTGATCATTTTTCTCAAAGAGAGAGTCTGCCCAGGCCCGTGGATCACCTGTTAAGTATGAGATGACGGTACAGACTTTAATTTGATCAGTAGGGTATGTACGAGGTTTTAGCAGAAAAAGCAATTGACATGCGTTTTTGAATTCACAAAATTTTTTCCGATCACCTGTAAACACTAGAGGAGGGTTTATTTTAGGTTCAGGGGGCTGAGCAGCAGTAAGCTGGGAAAGACGGGTTACCTGCTGTCTCAGAGTCTGATTGTCTTCTTTTACTTCAGTAAGAGCAAGTATTAATGCATTTACTTGTTGTGTTAATTGTGTCACTTGAGTGGGTAATTCTGCTGAATCCATTTTTTTAAGGTTCGTTCAATCTGTAACGCTCCTGCGTTTTTATTGTAAGCTGGATTTGCAGCTGCAGAATCTCCACTCATGTAGAGATGTGTTGGAATACCAGATCCAACTCTCCAGACTCATCACTGTGGGCCTGTCTGCTTCAGCATACAGATATACACACACTCAATAAGATGTTCCTGGAGTGATAGGATGTATATGATAGTATGGAGGTGATGTGCTGAAGGGACAGGTGTGAGCAGTGACAGTAATGGTAAGCACTTGATAGTAATGTTCAGGAGAGTAGTAGATGGTAATAGGTAGAATGCAGATAGGTTAGTAATCAGGTATGGTAACAGATGGTAAGGACAGCAGATGACATATACAGGATAGACTAACCCAGTGCAAGGATAGATGGTAGTAGACTCAAGAGCTAGCAATCTATGTAACAGTGCAGATGGTACAATTAGTATGCATAGATAGTAACAGTCCTTAATGTGCAGAAGATGATAGTGTAAGTTAGTTATGGAGGATTCCCCTGTGGGGTACTTATCACTAGTAAGGTTTAGTAAGTAGAGGGGTCCAGTAGTGAGGGAGTGATCCGGTAGTGAGATACGGGATCAGTAGCGAGGTTCCGGTCTGTTCCAGGTAAAGGCAAATAGCTGGAGGTTCCGACAGCAAGACAAGGCTTGTAAGCATGTAGACACACATTGAACGAACAACGTGAGAGAGAACGCTGGCGATTGAAATAACCGCTCAGCGGCGCTCAGCGATGACGTCATCCGTCTTAAAGGTGTATACATTCCACCTAACTAGAAAGGTGGGACGCAATATTGAAAGGAAAATGGAAAATAAGGGTACCAAAGGTACCAGAATCTTACAGTGGGATGGTGGGAAGATGACAGGGGGGGTGAAGATGTCAGGGGGTTGGGTGGGGTGGTAAGAATTTTACATACACCCCCCCCCATCTCCATACAACCTGCCCAGCTTCACACACCCCTCCATCTCTATACACCCCCCCACAGCTTCACACACCCCTCCATCTCCATACACCCCCCCCCCAGCCTCACACACCCTTCTATCTCCATACAACCCCCCCCCCCAGCTTTACACACCCCTCCATCTCCATACACCTCCCCCCCAGCTTCACACACCCCTCCATCTCCATACACCCCCTCCCCTCAAGCTTCACACACCCCCTCCATCTCCATACACCCCCCCTAGCTTCACACACCCCTCCATCTCCACCCCCCTAGCACCATACACCCCCTAGCTCCATACATTCCCCCCTTGCAAGTTAGTATTAGTTATAAACATCACAGACCTCAGATCAGAGTGGCGCTGTTGCAGAGAGTGGAGAGCTGGTCCCGCCTCCTCTCCTCTGTGCACAGGAAACACACAGGAAGGGGGAGGGGCGGGTTCAGTGCTCATCTCTGCTCTGCACTGACAAAGGCAGGACCAAGCCGCCCGCACCGCCGCGAGCATTCCGGAACTCAGCCCTGATTCGCTGGGAATGATCCCGGCGAATCAGGGAAGCTTGGGAGCGGGAGGTATGGCTGCGCCCTAGGCGGCGGCAGTGTGCCCTAGGCGGCTGCCTTGTTCGCCTAGCGGTAGCGCCGGCCCTGACCCTCTCAGCACTCTGGCCTCCAACTAGGTACATGACAACCTGCCTCTAGTAATACACTGTCCACTGTCAAACCTGCCTTTAGTGATCTGCTTTCCACAGCCAAGCCTGCCTCTGGTGATCCACTACAAGCCTCTGGATGGATGGATCTGAAGCTTCCGAATTTCCATTGTTGTCATGTAGCTTGTAATGGTTACCTATTTGGTTTAAGATCCCTATTGTTGCCTGTCCCAAATCCCTTATCAGCCATTTGCTCCTGTTGTGCCAAGGCTGGGAGGTCCAGATTTCCACATTGAATGTGAGAGCTGCATCCACTATTTAAGTCCCAGCAGTAGAGGTCTTCTCTGGAAGGATCAAGTTTCATTGAACCTTGTCCTGACCTAGGTGGTATCAATGCAATTCCAGATACATTAGGGGACACCGTTTGGGTAACCTATACCTTAAGTAGACCTGAGTGGAAATTAAAATACAGAGCAGTTTCTAGCAATCTAGATGGGGAAGGTCTGGTTGTGATGGGACACCCTGGCATCAGGGTACCTGTATGGACCAAGGACTCTGGTGTTAAAAGAGAAGTATGGGTTTGGCGTTTACCCCAAATTCATACTTACCTAGGAGGCATCTGCCCTCCGGTGCCTCTGCACTGAGAACCGAGCGATAGAACACCACCGATCGCTCGGTTCTGACAGCTCCCCAAGCAGAAAGCTGCTGACTGTCAGACAGAAGCACTCTGCTCTGCCCCCTCCTCGCTTATTGGAGTGCTGGGCTGTGGAGGGGCGGGGAGCGGCCAGCTCAGACTCTCAGTGGCTCGCTGGGAGGCTAAGCTTAGGTGTTGGTCCAGGCACCTGGCGGATCCCAACTCCATGGTCATGATGATGCAGTGCCTGGACCAACATCTGTGACATCAGCAAAGAGCGGACTTTGAACCGCTCTCTGCTATAAATGGGTCACAGGAATGCAGAACGAACTGCACTCCTGTGATCCATAGGAGATGTACAGCCAAACAAGCTTTCCCTGTACTTCTCCTTTAAAGTGATACTAAAGTCTCTATTTTTTTGTTTAAAAAATGACTCCTCATTGGCTCACTGACTTTGATTGACAGCATCAGGAGACAATGGCGCCCAGTGCTGTCTCTTGTGCATCATCACTGGATCCAGATGGGCCAAGGTAAGTATTAAAGGGGCTGCTGCAAACAGAAGGTTTTTTATCTTAATATATAAAATGCATTAATTCTACCTTTAGAACCACTTTAAGCCTTCAGGTTGCCTTTGGAATTCCAGTGTTGGGACAAATGCCATTTAGGAATTGTAAGCCCCTAGTGTTGCACCTCCTCAGAGATCTGACCAGCAGGGAAACCAGCCAGCTTTAAAGCCCCAGCAGTGGAGTACCCAGTCTGCTTCCAGACCCCTGTGGTGGGACACGATGGAGCATCTGGAGGCCACTCCTTAAAGGGGGCAACTGTCAAGACCTGAATCACCTGCTGGTGGCCCTGTGCTTTCCAGAGAGGTCAGTTGTAGTTCTGATGTCCACCAGCGGTTGTCTCCCAGCAGTCATTAGATGCCAGTAATCAGTTTCCCCCTGATGCTGGCTGTTGGGAGGGTATTTAGTTTCCCCTCTACATTTCCCCCTATGCTCCATTGTTTAACTTACTGCCAGATACTGCTTGCTGTTTATCCTGTTCCTGATCTGGATCATGTTTTTTGCCTTGTACCTATACCCGGAACCCTCCCCCTTGTTCTGATCCCAGTTTTGGTTCTCCCTTTCTATATGGTCCCTGCACCTCCAGTTTTCCTCTGTTTTTTTGTGTTCCCCATTTTGTATATATTGTATATAGTTAGGCTTTCTGCTCCTATGTTAGGTTGTTAGTTAGATATTTTGTTTCTGGGTTTTTGGTTCACTTATATCTTTATGTTTGCTGTGTTTGGACGGATTTTGGTTTCACTGTAAATAAATGGTCCGGTCTCGGTTTCCTGAGCTATGTTGGCCATTCCTGCTGTTTACTCCGAACACAAAGAACACAGCGAATAGAACTTCACTAACTTCACTAATACCGAGTTATACAACAAACACAACAAGATAATTCAAGGTTAGAAGTTGTTTTTTTAATATATTTTTATTAGAAAGTTTTCACAGTTTATGATGAAGTAAAATGTAGTACAATATTCAAGTAAAAAAAGGGACCCCTCAAGTCCAACATAAAAACCCCTTTCCCCCTCTCTCCTTTTTCCCTTTCAATCTCTGGGAGTAGGTTTCCTCTCTAGGAGTATCCTGGACTAGCAAGAGGCTTTCCAGGACCTCTTTAGGGCAACATGTGGTCGCAGATGCTAATAATACTTTTTTCATGTATAAATAACTTTTCATTGTAAAATGTTTATATATATTCTGTTTCTTGGAACTTACATTTAACCATGTATTTCAGGAACATATGCAGACTCCCTGAGGAAGATTTATGTACTAAAACAAACATTTTGAAACGCGTTGGACTCTGCTATGTACCTACAACTGTATTGTATCATTCATGCCTTTTTTTTCGAGTCTATGACTTAAACATGTACAGTTTATGATGATTGTCTGTTACAACCACAACCTTACAAAATAAAAAATTTTATAATTATTTCACGTTAAAACTTCTCTTATGAGAGCCTTTACTGTTACCCTTAAAGTCCCACAAACCTAAGGGGGTTTCTCTTTCAATTTATGACGGGATTATGGTAACCAATTACCTGGTAGCTATCTATACTATTTTACACATAAAAACCCCTCATCTCCTGTGAAGAACATTGTGAGTGATAATTCTATTACAAAGGAAAAAACATTCAGTAAAGAAGAAATTTTCAACAGTTTGCTGGAAAATGAGGACATAGGAGGACGCAATCAGTTCTGAAGAAGAGTCTTGCAGGCAGAGGGCCAATGCGGTATAGTCAGTGATGTAACGGTAGAGTCCTGGTTACACCGGGAAGGAGAGTTTGGACTACTTGGTGTTCAGGGCTGCAAACAGCAAGAACAAAGAATGAGACAATCCAACTCATTATTAAAGTAAAACATTAACCAGTTCTGGACCGGAAGGTTTTACCCCCTTAATGACCAGGCCATTTTTTGCGATTTGGCACTGCGTGACTTTAACAGACAATTGCGCGGTCGTGCGACACTGTACCCAAATACAGTATTTGTATATTGTATACGAAATTTGTATACAAATACAAGCTGCTAGCTGTGGAGGCACTGAGCAGGAGCGAGCATGGGGGGCGCACGTAGCGATGTGCGGGAGGGAAGGCTGATCTGCGCGGCCAGCGGCTGTGATTGCCACCGGGCATCTGCGTTCACTCCCCAGGAAGGTAGAACGGTGGTCTGCCATTGTAAACACAGCAGACCTTTATTCTGTCAGTTATCCTCCCAGGGCTCCTGTGATCCTCCTATTTAGGAACACAGGTCCCTAAATAAATAAAAATGACATAAATCTTTCCCCTAGTTTGCAGACGCGATAACTTTTGCACAAACCAATCAAAATACGCTGATTGGGATTTTTTTTTACCAAAAATATGTAGCAGAAAACAAATTGGCCTAAAATGATGAAAAAAATTTGATTAAAAAAAATTTTGGGGAATGTTTTATAGCAGAATGTAAAAAATATTGTTTTTTTTTTTTTTCAGGATCTTCGGTCTTATTTGTTTATAGCGCAAAAAAATAAAAATCGTACAGGAGATCAAATATCGCCAAAATAAAACTCTGTTTGTGGGGGAAAAAGGACGTCAACTTTATGTGGGGACAGCGTCGCAAAACCACGCAATTGTCAGTTAAAGTAACAAAGTGCCAATGATAAAAGCAATAAAATCAGCGCAGGTACTCTGAAGTTGGTGAACCATCACTATAAGCAACTCACTTTATAATGCATAAAAAACAATGAATATCAAAATATAAAATGTCCAATCTGTGCCGAGATAATAAATAGATAAAAATGTGAAGGTAAAATATGAAGCTCAGCAATAAGCGTGAAGATCTGAAATCCGTGAACCCAAACTTAAAAAGTGGGACAGAAATGAAGGATAACAATAATGATTTGCAGAAAAAAAGGGGGGAAGTGGTGAATTCTTCCAATAATAGATGTGAATATCGTTAAGAAGTGTTCAATAATAATCACTAGATGGACAAAAAAATAAACGTGTAGTAGAAATAGGAAATAACCCAAACAATGAAATACAGTGCCCTATGAAGAGTAAACCACAGTCGCTCTTCATAGACAGTGAAAAAATAGGGATCAGCGACACAGGTGATGACTGAAATAAATAGTATCAGCAAATGAAGAAAAAAAGTGTGGAAAGATTGTGAAGAAAAAATATATTAAAAAGTCCTCTGAAGAGTGAACCCCTGTCGGCTCTTCAATATATTCAAATATCAAAAATTCTAAAAAAGTGACGTAGTGGATAATAATATCACAAGGTGAGTCATGCACTGAAAATAAATAATCAATCAGAAAATCAAAAGAGTCCCAGACTAGATAGCAATCAGTGCAAAATTCAGGTTCATAGCAGGTGAAAGGATTGCGGAGATTCCCAGTGCGACTCTTTAGTGAGCTGAAATATCAGAGAAATGAGTGCAATGGCCGCTCACCTCCACTAACACTCATATCAGCGTTTCAGGTGTCACTCGTCATCCTGGAGACTTATAGGGGGGTCTCCTCTAGATCCTCAAATGGACATCAGAAGGGGGACTGACCAGGAACTCACAGATCCGCCATCTTACTACACCCAGAAATAATGAGGAAGACTTACTCACAAAAAATGGCCTGGTCATTAAGGGGGTAAAACCTTCCGGCCCAAAAGTGGTTAAATAAAACTGATACAATGTTTATGGAGTAGAAAGGAATTGAAGGACGGGGGAGGGGAGAGTAGAAAGGAGATGAAGGACGGGGGAGGGGAGAGTAGAAAGGAATTGAAGGACGGGGGAGGGGAGAGTAGAAAGGAGTTGAAGGACGGGGGAGGGGAGAGTAGAAAGGAGTTGAAGGACGGAGGAGGGGAGAGTAGAAAGGAATTGAAGGACGGGGGAGGGGAGAGTAGAAAGGAGATGAAGGACGGGGGAGGGGAGAGTAGAAAGGAGATGAAGGACGGGGGAGGGGAGAGTAGAAAGGAGTTGAAGGATGGGGGAGGGGAGAGTAGAAAGGAGTTGAAAGACGGGGGAGGGGGGAGTAGAAAGGAGTTGAAGGACGGGGGAGGGGAGAGTAGAAAGGAGTTGAAGGATGGGGGAGGGGGGAGTAGAAAGGAGTTGAAGGACGGGGGAGGGGAGAGTAGAAAGGAGTTGAAGGACGGAGGAGGGGAGAGTAGAAAAGAGTTGAAGGACGGGGGAGGGGAGAGTAGAAAGGAGTTGAAAGACGGGGGAGGGGGGAGTAGAAAGGAGTTGAAGGACGGGGGAGGGGAGAGTAGAAAGGAGTTGAAGGACGGAGGAGGGGAGAGTAGAAAAGAGTTGAAGGACGGGGGAGGGGAGAGTAGAAAGGAGTTGAAGGACGGGGGAGGGGAGAGTAGAAAGGAGTTGAAGGATGGGGGAGGGGAGAGTAGAAAGGAGTTGAAGGAAGGGGAGGGGAGAGTAGAAAGGAGTTGAAAGACGGGGGAGGGGGGAGTAGAAAGGAGTTGAAGGACGGAGGAGGGGAAAGTAGAAAAGAGTTGAAGGACGGGGGAGGGGAGAGTAGAAAGGAGTTGAAGGACGGGGGAGGGGAGAGTAGAAAGGAGTTGGAAGGACGGGGGAGGGGAGAGTAGAAAGGAGTTGAAGGACGGGGGAGGGGAGAGTAGAAAGGAGTTGAAGGACGGGGGAGGGGAGAGTAGAAAGGAATTGAAGGACGGGGGAGGGGAGAGTAGAAAGGAGTTGAAGGATGGGGGAGGGGAGAGTAGAAAGGAATTGAAGGACGGGGGAGGGGAGAGTAGAAAAGAGTTGAAGGATGGGGGAGGGGAGAGTAGAAAGGAATTGAAGGACGGGGGAGGGGAGAGTAGAAAGGAGTTGAAGGATGGGGGAGGGGAGAGTAGAAAGGAGTTGAAGGATGGGGGAGGGGAGAGTAGAAAGGAGTTGAAGGATGGGGGAGGGGAGAGTAGAAAGGGGTTGAAGGATGGGGGAGGGGAGAGTAGAAAGGAGTTGAAGGATGGGGGAGGGGAGAGTAGAAAGGAGTTGAAGGATGGGGGAGGGGAGAGTAGAAAGGAGTTGAAGGATGGGGGAGGGGAGAGTAGAAAGGGGTTGAAGGACGGGGGAGGGGAGAGTAGAAAGGAGTTGAAGGATGGGGGAGGGGAGAGTAGAAAGGAGTTGAAGGATGGGGGAGGGGAGAGTAGAAAGGAGTTGAAGGATGGGGGAGGGGAGAGTAGAAAGGGGTTGAAGGACGGGGGAGGGGAGAGTATAAAGGAGTTGAAGGACGGAGGAGGGGAAAGTAGAAAGGAGTTGAAGGACGGGGGAGGGGAGAGTAGAAAAGAGTTGTAGGATGGGGGAGGGGAGAGTAGAAAGGAATTGAAGGATGGGGAGGGGAGAGTAGAAAGGAGTTGAAGGACGGGAGGGGAGAGTAGAAAGGAGTTGAAGGACGGGGGAGGGGAGAGTAGAAAGGAGTTGAAGGATGGGGGAGGGTAGAGTAGAAAGGAGTTGAAGGACGGGGGGAGGGGAGAGTAGAAAGGAGTTGAAGGACGGGGGGAGGGGGGAGTAGAAAGGAGTTGAAGGATGGGGGAGGGGAGAGTAGAAAGGGGTTGAAGGATGGGGAGGGGTGAGTAGAAAGGTGTTGAAGGACGGGGGAGGGGAGAGTAGAAAGGAGTTGAAGGACGGGGGAGGGGAGAGTAGAAGGAGTTGAAGGACGGGGGAGGGGAGAGTAGAAAGGAGTTGAAGGATGGGGGAGGGTAGAGTAGAAGGAGTTGAAGGATGGGGGAGGGGAGAGTAGAAAGGAGTTGAAGGACGGGGGAGGGTAGAGTAGAAAGGAGTTGAAGGATGGGGGAGGGGGGGAGTAGAAAGGAATTGAAGGACGGGGGAGGGGAGAGTAGAAAGGGGTTGAAGGAAGGGGGAGGGGGAGAGTAGAATGGAGTTGAAGGAAGGGGGAGGGAGTAGAATGGAGTTGAAGGACGGGGGAGGGGAGAGTAGAAAGGAGTTGAAGGATGGGGGAGGGGAGAGTAGAAAGGAGTTGAAGGACGGGGAGGGGAGAGTAGAAAGGAATTGAAGGTTGGGAGAGGGGAGAGTAGAAAGGAGTTGAAGGATGGAGGAGGGGAGAGTAGAAGGAGTTGAAGGACGGGGGAGGGGAGAGTAGAAAGGAGTTGAAGGACGGGGGAGGGGAGAGTAGAAGGGAGTTGAAGGACGGGGGAGGGGAGAGTAGAAAGGAGTTGAAGGACGGGGGGAGGGGAGAGTAGAAGGGAGTTGAAGGACGGGGGAGGGGAGAGTAGAAAGGAGTTGAAGGACGGAGGAGGGGAGAGTAGAAGGAGTTGAAGGACGGGGGAGGGTGAGGTAGAAAGGAGTTGAAGGATGGGGGAGGGGAGAGTAGAAAGGAGTTGAAGGACGGGGGAGGGTGAGAGTAGAAAGGAGTGAAGGGTGGGGGAGGGGGAGAGTAGAAAGGAGTTGAAGGATGGGGGAGGGGAGAGTAGAAAGGAGTTGAAGGACGGGGGAGGGGAGAGTAGAAAGGAGTTGAAAGATGGGGGAGGGGAGAGTAGAAGGAGTTGAGGATGGGGAGGGGAGAGTAGAAAGGAGTGAAGGATGGGGGAGGGGAGAGTAGAAAGAGTTGAAGGACGGGGGAGGGGAGAGTAGAAAGGAGTTGAAGGAAGGGGAGGGGAGAGTAGAAGGAGTTGAAGGATGGGGGGAGGGGAGAGTAGAAGGAGTTGAAGGAGGGGGAGGGGAGAGTAGAAAGGAGTTGAAGGATGGGGGAGGGTAGAGTAGAAGGGTTGAAGGATGGGGGAGGGGAGAGTAGAAAGGAGTTGAAGGACGGGGGAGGGGGGAGTAGAAAGGAGTTGAGGATGGGGGAAGGGTGAGAGTAGAAAGGGGTTGAAGGATGGGGGAGGGGAGAGTAGAAAGGAGTTGAGGACGGGGGAGGGGAGTAGAAAGGAGTTGAAGGACGGGGGAGGGGGAGAGTAGAAAGGAGTTGAAGGACGGGGGAGGGGAGAGTAGAAGGAGTTGAAGGATGGGGGAGGGTAGAGTAGAAAGGAGTTGAAGGATGGGGGAGGGGAGGTAGAAAGGAGTTGAAGGACGGGGGGGTAGAGTAGAAAGGAGTTGAAGGATGGGGGAGGGGGGAGTAGAAAGGATTGAAGGACGGGGTGGAGGGTGAGAGTAGAAAGGGGTTGAAGGAAGGGGGAGGGGAGAGTAGAATGGAGTTGAAGGAGGGGAGGGGAGAGTAGAATGGAGTTGAAGGACGGGGGAGGGGAGAGTAGAAGGAGTTGAAGGATGGGGGAGGGGGAGAGTAGAAAGGAGTTGAAGGACGGGGGAGGGGAGAGTAGAAAGGAGTTGAAGGACGGGGGAGGGGAGAGTAGAAGGAGTTGAAGGACGGGGAGGGGAGAGTAGAAGGGAGTTGAAGGACGGGGGAGGGGAGAGTAGAAGGGAGTGAAGGACGGGGGAGGGGAGGGTAGAAAGGAGTTGAAGGACGGGGGAGGGGAGAGTAGAAGGGAGTTGAAGGACGGGGGAGGGTGAGAGTAGAAGGAGTTGAAGGACGGAGGAGGGGAGAGTAGAAAGGAGTTGAAGGACGGGGGAGGGGAGAGTAGAAAGGAGTTGAAGGGTGGGGGAGGGGAGAGTAGAAAGGAGTTGAAGGATGGGGGAGGGGAGAGTAGAAGGAGTTGAAGGATGGGGGAGGGGAGAGTAGAAGGAGTTGAAGGACGGGGGGAGGGGAGAGTAGAAAGGAGTTGAAAGATGGGGAGGGGAGAGTAGAAGGAGTTGAAGGATGGGGGAGGGGAGAGTAGAAAGGAGTTGAAGGATGGGGGAGGGGAGAGTAGAAAGGAGTTGAAGGAAGGGGAGGGGAGAGTAGAAAGGAGTTGAAGGACGGGGGAGGGGAGAGTAGAAAGGAGTTGAAGGACGGGGGAGGGTAGAGTAGAAAGGAGTTGAAGGATGGGGGAGGGGAGAGTAGAAAGGAGTTGAAGGATGGGGGAGGGGAGAGTAGAAAGGAGTTGAAGGGTGGGGGAGGAGGGAGAGTAGAAGGAGTTGAAGGATGGGGAGGGGAGAGTAGAAAGGAGTTGAAGGACGGGGGAGGGGAGAGTAGAAAGGAGTTGAAAGATGGGGAGGGGAGAGTAGAAAGGAGTTGAAGGATGGGGGAGGGGAGAGTAGAAAGGAGTTGAAGGATGGGGGAGGGGAGAGTAGAAAGGAGTTGAAGGAAGGGGAGGGGAGAGTAGAAAGGAGTTGAAGGACGGGGAGGGGAGAGTAGAAAGGAGTTGAAGGACGGGGGAGGGATTAGAGTAGAAAGGAGTTGAAGGATGGGGGAGGGTGAGAGTAGAAAGGAGTTGAAGGATGGGGGAGGGGAGAGTAGAAAGGAGTTGAAGGACGGGGGAGGGGAGAGTAGAAGGAATTGAAGGATGGGGGAGGGGAGAGTTGAAGGAGGTTGAAGGATGGAAGGAGGGGAGAGTAGAAAGGAGTTGAAGGACGGGGGAGGGGAGAGTAGAAAGGAGTTGAAGGACGGGGGAGGGGAGAGTAGAAAGGGGTTGAAGGAAGGGGGAGGGGAGAGTAGAATGGAGTTGAAGGAAGGGGGAGGGGAGAGTAGAATGGAGTTGAAGGACGGGGGAGGGGAGAGTAGAAAGGAGTTGAAGGATGGGGGAGGGGAGAGTAGAAAGGAGTTGAAGGACGGGGGAGGGGAGAGTAGAAAGGAATTGAAGGATGGGGGAGGGGAGAGTAGAAAGGAGTTGAAGGATGGAGGAGGGGAGAGTAGAAAGGAGTTGAAGGACGGGGGAGGGAGAGAGTAGAAAGGAGTTGAAGGACGGGGGAGGGGAGAGTAGAAGGGAGTTGAAGGACGGGGGAGGGGAGAGTAGAAGGAGTTGAAGGACGGGGGAGGGGAGAGTAGAAAGGAGTTGAAGGACGGGGGAGGGGAGAGTAGAAGGGAGTTGAAGGACGGGGGAGGGGAGAGTAGAAAGGAGTTGAAGGACGGAGGAGGGGGAGAGTAGAAAGGAGTTGAAGGACGGGGGAGGGGAGAGTAGAAAGGAGTTGAAGGATGGGGGAGGGGAGAGTAGAAAGGAGATGAAGGACGGAGGAGGGGGGAGTAGAAAGGAGTTGAAGGGTGGGGGAGGGGAGAGTAGAAAGGAGTTGAAGGATGGGGGAGGGGAGAGTAGAAAGGAGTTGAAGGACGGGGGAGGGGAGAGTAGAAAGGAGTTGAAAGATGGGGGAGGGGAGAGTAGAAAGGAGTTGAAGGAAGGGGAGGGGAGAGTAGAAAGGAGTTGAAGGACGGGGGAGGGGAGAGTAGAAAGGAGTTGAAGGATGGGGGAGGGGAGAGTAGAAAGGAGTTGAAGGATGGGGGAGGGGAGAGTAGAAAAGAGTTGAAGGACGGGGGAGGGGAGAGTAGAAAGGAGTTGAAGGAAGGGGAGGGGAGAGTAGAAAGGAGTTGAAGGATGGGGGAGGGGAGAGTAGAAAGGAGTTGAAGGAAGGGGAGGGGAGAGTAGAAAGGAGTTGAAGGACGGGGGAGGGGAGAGTAGAAAGGAGTTGAAGGACGGGGGAGGGTAGAGTAGAAAGGAGTTGAAGGATGGGGGAGGGGAGAGTAGAAAGGAGTTGAAGGATGGGGGAGGGGAGAGTAGAAAGGAGTTGAAGGGTGGGGGAGGGGAGAGTAGAAAGGAGTTGAAGGATGGGGGAGGGGAGAGTAGAAAGGAGTTGAAGGACGGGGGAGGGGAGAGTAGAAAGGAGTTGAAAGATGGGGGAGGGGAGAGTAGAAGGAGTTGAAGGATGGGGGAGGGGAGAGTAGAAAGGAGTTGAAGGATGGGGGAGGGGAGAGTAGAAAGGAGTTGAAGGAAGGGGAGGGGAGAGTAGAAAGGAGTTGAAGGACGGGGGAGGGGAGAGTAGAAAGGAGTTGAAGGACGGGGGAGGGTAGAGTAGAAAGGAGTTGAAGGATGGGGGAGGGGAGAGTAGAAAGGAGTTGAAGGATGGGGGAGGGGAGAGTAGAAAGGAGTTGAAGGACGGGGGAGGGGAGAGTAGAAAGGAATTGAAGGATGGGGGAGGGGAGAGTAGAAAGGAGTTGAAGGATGGAGGAGGGGAGAGTAGAAAGGAGTTGAAGGACGGGGGAGGGGAGAGTAGAAAGGAGTTGAAGGACGGGGGAGGGGAGAGTAGAAAGGGGTTGAAGGAAGGGGGAGGGGAGAGTAGAATGGAGTTGAAGGAAGGGGGAGGGGAGAGTAGAATGGAGTTGAAGGACGGGGGAGGGGAGAGTAGAAAGGAGTTGAAGGATGGGGGAGGGGAGAGTAGAAAGGAGTTGAAGGACGGGGGAGGGGAGAGTAGAAAGGAATTGAAGGATGGGGGAGGGGAGAGTAGAAAGGAGTTGAAGGATGGAGGAGGGGAGAGTAGAAAGGAGTTGAAGGACGGGGGAGGGGAGAGTAGAAAGGAGTTGAAGGACGGGGGAGGGGAGAGTAGAAGGGAGTTGAAGGACGGGGGAGGGGAGAGTAGAAGGGAGTTGAAGGACGGGGGAGGGGAGAGTAGAAAGGAGTTGAAGGACGGGGGAGGGGAGAGTAGAAGGGAGTTGAAGGACGGGGGAGGGGAGAGTAGAAAGGAGTTGAAGGACGGAGGAGGGGAGAGTAGAAAGGAGTTGAAGGACGGGGGAGGGGAGAGTAGAAAGGAGTTGAAGGATGGGGGAGGGGAGAGTAGAAAGGAGATGAAGGACGGAGGAGGGGGGAGTAGAAAGGAGTTGAAGGGTGGGGGAGGGGAGAGTAGAAAGGAGTTGAAGGATGGGGGAGGGGAGAGTAGAAAGGAGTTGAAGGACGGGGGAGGGGAGAGTAGAAAGGAGTTGAAAGATGGGGGAGGGGAGAGTAGAAAGGAGTTGAAGGAAGGGGAGGGGAGAGTAGAAAGGAGTTGAAGGACGGGGGAGGGGAGAGTAGAAAGGAGTTGAAGGATGGGGGAGGGGAGAGTAGAAAGGAGTTGAAGGATGGGGGAGGGGAGAGTAGAAAAGAGTTGAAGGACGGGGGAGGGGAGAGTAGAAAGGAGTTGAAGGAAGGGGAGGGGAGAGTAGAAAGGAGTTGAAGGATGGGGGAGGGGAGAGTAGAAAGGAGTTGAAGGACGGGGGAGGGGAGAGTAGAAAGGAGTTGAAGGATGGGGGAGGGTAGAGTAGAAAGGAGTTGAAGGATGGGGGAGGGGAGAGTAGAAAGGAGTTGAAGGACGGGGGGAGGGGGGAGTAGAAAGGAGTTGAAGGATGGGGGAGGGGAGAGTAGAAAGGGGTTGAAGGATGGGGGAGGGGAGAGTAGAAAGGAGTTGAAGGACGGGGGAGGGGAGAGTAGAAAGGAGTTGAAGGACGGGGGAGGGGAGAGTAGAAAGGAGTTGAAGGACGGGGG
This sequence comes from Pelophylax lessonae, assembly GCF_965119305.1. Lineage (NCBI taxonomy): Eukaryota > Metazoa > Chordata > Amphibia > Anura > Ranidae > Pelophylax > Pelophylax lessonae. The sequence continues at coordinate 3,503,587 of NC_138769.1, read as the reverse complement.
AGGGGAGAGTAGAAAGGAGTTGAAGGATGGGGGAGGGTAGAGTAGAAAGGAGTTGAAGGATGGGGGAGGGGAGAGTAGAAAGGAGTTGAAGGACGGGGGAGGGTAGAGTAGAAAGGAGTTGAAGGATGGGGGAGGGGGGAGTAGAAAGGAATTGAAGGACGGGGGAGGGGAGAGTAGAAAGGGGTTGAAGGAAGGGGGAGGGGAGAGTAGAATGGAGTTGAAGGAAGGGGGAGGGGAGAGTAGAATGGAGTTGAAGGACGGGGGAGGGGAGAGTAGAAAGGAGTTGAAGGACGGGGGAGGGGAGAGTAGAAAGGAGTTGAAGGATGGGGGAGGGGAGAGTAGAAAGGAGTTGAAGGACGGGGGGAGGGGGGAGTAGAAAGGAGTTGAAGGATGGGGGAGGGGAGAGTAGAAAGGAGTTGAAGGAAGGGGAGGGGAGAGTAGAAAGGAGTTGAAGGACGGGGGAGGGGAGAGTAGAAAGGAGTTGAAGGACGGGGGAGGGGAGAGTAGAAAGGGGTTGAAGGAAGGGGGAGGGGAGAGTAGAATGGAGTTGAAGGAAGGGGGAGGGGAGAGTAGAATGGAGTTGAAGGACGGGGGAGGGGAGAGTAGAAAGGAGTTGAAGGATGGGGGAGGGGAGAGTAGAAAGGAGTTGAAGGACGGGGGAGGGGAGAGTAGAAAGGAATTGAAGGATGGGGGAGGGGAGAGTAGAAAGGAGTTGAAGGATGGAGGAGGGGAGAGTAGAAAGGAGTTGAAGGAAGGGGGAGGGGAGAGTAGAAAGGAGTTGAAGGATGGGGGAGGGGAGAGTAGAAAGGAGTTGAAGGACGGGGGAGGGGAGAGTAGAAAGGAATTGAAGGATGGGGGAGGGGAGAGTAGAAAGGAGTTGAAGGATGGAGGAGGGGAGAGTAGAAAGGAGTTGAAGGACGGGGGAGGGGAGAGTAGAAAGGAGTTGAAGGACGGGGGAGGGGAGAGTAGAAGGGAGTTGAAGGACGGGGGAGGGGAGAGTAGAAGGGAGTTGAAGGACGGGGGAGGGGAGAGTAGAAAGGAGTTGAAGGACGGGGGAGGGGAGAGTAGAAGGGAGTTGAAGGACGGGGGAGGGGAGAGTAGAAAGGAGTTGAAGGGTGGGGGAGGGGAGAGTAGAAAGGAGTTGAAGGATGGGGGAGGGGAGAGTAGAAAGGAGTTGAAGGACGGGGGAGGGGAGAGTAGAAGGGAGTTGAAGGACGGGGGAGGGGAGAGTAGAAAGGAGTTGAAGGGTGGGGGAGGGGAGAGTAGAAAGGAGTTGAAGGATGGGGGAGGGGAGAGTAGAAAGGAGTTGAAGGACGGGGGAGGGGAGAGTAGAAAGGAGTTGAAAGATGGGGGAGGGGAGAGTAGAAAGGAGTTGAAGGAAGGGGAGGGGAGAGTAGAAAGGAGTTGAAGGACGGGGGAGGGGAGAGTAGAAAGGAGTTGAAGGATGGGGGAGGGGAGAGTAGAAAGGAGTTGAAGGACGGGGGAGGGGAGAGTAGAAAGGAATTGAAGGATGGGGGAGGGGAGAGTAGAAAGGAGTTGAAGGATGGAGGAGGGGAGAGTAGAAAGGAGTTGAAGGAAGGGGGAGGGGAGAGTAGAAAGGAGTTGAAGGATGGGGGAGGGGAGAGTAGAAAGGAGTTGAAGGACGGGGGAGGGGAGAGTAGAAAGGAATTGAAGGATGGGGGAGGGGAGAGTAGAAAGGAGTTGAAGGATGGAGGAGGGGAGAGTAGAAAGGAGTTGAAGGACGGGGGAGGGGAGAGTAGAAAGGAGTTGAAGGACGGGGGAGGGGAGAGTAGAAGGGAGTTGAAGGACGGGGGAGGGGAGAGTAGAAGGGAGTTGAAGGACGGGGGAGGGGAGAGTAGAAAGGAGTTGAAGGACGGGGGAGGGGAGAGTAGAAGGGAGTTGAAGGACGGGGGAGGGGAGAGTAGAAAGGAGTTGAAGGGTGGGGGAGGGGAGAGTAGAAAGGAGTTGAAGGATGGGGGAGGGGAGAGTAGAAAGGAGTTGAAGGACGGGGGAGGGGAGAGTAGAAGGGAGTTGAAGGACGGGGGAGGGGAGAGTAGAAAGGAGTTGAAGGGTGGGGGAGGGGAGAGTAGAAAGGAGTTGAAGGATGGGGGAGGGGAGAGTAGAAAGGAGTTGAAGGACGGGGGAGGGGAGAGTAGAAAGGAGTTGAAAGATGGGGGAGGGGAGAGTAGAAAGGAGTTGAAGGAAGGGGAGGGGAGAGTAGAAAGGAGTTGAAGGACGGGGGAGGGGAGAGTAGAAAGGAGTTGAAGGATGGGGGAGGGGAGAGTAGAAAGGAGTTGAAGGATGGGGGAGGGGAGAGTAGAAAGGAGTAGATTGTATGGAAATTGTATGGAGATTGTACCATATCTTACAATAGTAAGGCAGGCCATAGACAATTTGAATTACGTACGATTTATTGTTCGATAAATGAAAGCGGCACTCATGTACATCATCGAGTGTACCATCAATGTGATCCGAAAATCGTACGACAAAACACTATTTTTTGTGCCTTTTAACCGCATCTCTACTGGACACGCCCCCTACTGTTCTGTGTTTTGTTAGGCGAAATCATACAACTCCCCCACTAATGATACGAAATTCGGCCGATTTTCGCAAAAAAACCCAACATGTTGGATATGTGAATTTTTGTTGTCGTATGAAAATCGAACGTTTTACATACCACACTAACAATACGAAAATCGTTCGATAGCACTGCCATTTATGATTTTTGAACGAAATTCGAATCGTCTATGGCTGCCTAAGTGCACCGCTCACATAATAACTAAACACACGGCCATTAATGTCTAAACTGCTGGCAACTAAAGTGAGTACACCCCTAAAGCAGCCATAGAAGATGTGAATTTCGTATGAGAATGGTAAATGTCAGTGTTATGGAACGATTTTCGTATTGTTAGTGTGATTTGTAAAACGTGTTTTTCGTACGACAGCAAAAATTCACAAATCCAACATGTTGGGTTTTTCTGGGAAATTTCTCCAATTTTGGTATCATTAGTGGTTGAGTCGTTCGATTCCACAGAACAAAACACAACTGCGCATGATTCCGAAAAGATCGACCCGGAAGGAAAATAAAAAGAACAACAACACGGATGACTGTTCATCAGATAACGATCATACATCGAATATTATCGGTTCCAGCAAACTCTGCTGAGAGGAGGAAATGTCTGCAGGAGAAGTTTCTGTATTGTAAATGGACTTTTATCACCAAACGGAGCCCCGGCATTGTTATACAGCTGCAGAATACATTGTACAGCAAGGATGTATGTTATATGTTATATGTTACATGTTATATTATATGTTATATGTTATATTATATGTTATATTATATGTTATATGTATATATTATATGTTATATGTTATGTATATATTATATGTTATATTATATATTATATGTTCCAATATTGTTGGTCATTAATAAGATTTGGTGTTCATGGTAACAGTAGATTATTTTCGGAGAATGTCCTTCTCTATATTACCATACAGATGAATATCTGTGTATACAGCTGATATCACAGAATGCATGAAATAAAGACACAACACCAAATTGTAAATAACAATCAATGTATTGATGATCAATAATCAGAAACTGTCGGTGGGAATGTCCAGCACAGAAACATTTCCATATTTGGGATCTCCCAGCTTCTACAGATGGACATTAATATAGTAATGAGATTTCTACACACAGCCCACATTTTACAGTAGAAAAGTAGATAAACAGTCACAGAGTGCGATTGTCTTTGTAATAAAGTGAAGTCAGAGGAAGAGCCCTCCCACACCGTCCAATCAGATTCTCCTGTCAGGTTGGGAGGCGGAGCTCATTGGAATTTTCCATGCATCCCCATAGGGCAGTGAATGTCGGTGGAAACATTTCTATGACATCCGCTGCTATCCGACCCATCAAAGCCTGACGGATGGGAATTATAATTTCTATCTGTCAGACGGATCGGATGGATAGGAGGAGAATGGACAGGGGGTCCCTTATCATCCGATTCCCCAATAGAGAACAGTGGGGGTCTGACAGCTCTGTTTCCGCACACAGAGCAGAGAAAGATCTGTCAGACCCCCACTCATAGGGGATCGGCGGATGGACAGAGAAAGATCTGTCAGACCTCTACTCATAGGGGATCGGCGGATGGACAGAGAAAGATCTGTCAGACCCCCGCTCATAGGGGATCGGCGGATGGACAGAGAAAGATCTGTCAGACCCCTGCTCATAGGGGATCAGCGGATGGAGAGAGAAAGATCTGTCAGACCCCCGCTCATAGGGGATCGGCGGATGGACAGAGAAAGATCTGTCAGACCTCTGCTCATAGGGGATCGGCGGATGGAGAGAGAAAGATCTGTCAGACCCCCGCTCATAGGGGATCGGCGGATGGACAGAGAAAGATCTGTCAGTCCCCTGCTCATAGGGGATCGGCGGATGGACAGAGAAAGAGCTGTCAGACCCCCGCTCATAGGGGATCGGCGGATGGACAGAGAAAGATCTGTCAGACCCCCGCTCATAGGGGATCAGCGGATGGAGAGAGAAAGATCTGTCAGACCCCTGCTCATAGGGGATCGGCGGATGGACAGAGAAAGATCTGTCAGACCCCCACTCATAGGGGATCGGCGGATGGACAGAGAAAGATCTGTCAGACCCCTGCTCATAGGGGATCGGCGGATGGAGAGAGAAAGATCTGTCAGACCCCCGCTCATAGGGGATCGGCGGATGGACAGAGAAAGATCTGTCAGACCCCCGCTCATAGGGGATCGGCGGATGGACAGAGAAAGATCTGTCAGTCCCCTGCTCATAGGGGATCGGCGGATGGACAGAGAAAGATCTGTCAGACCCCCGCTCATAGGGGATCGGCGGATGGACAGAGAAAGATCTGTCAGACCTCTGCTCATAGGGGATCGGCGGATGGAGAGAGAAAGATCTGTCAGACCTCTGCTCATAGGGGATCGGCGGATGGAGAGAGAAAGATCTGTCAGACCCCCGCTCATAGGGGATCGGCGGATGGACAGAGAAAGATCTGTCAGACCCCCGCTCATAGGGGATCGGCGGATGGACAGAGAAAGATCTGTCAGTCCCCTGCTCATAGGGGATCGGGGGATGGACAGAGAAAGATCTGTCAGACCCCCACTCATAGGGGATCGGCGGATGGACAGAGAAAGAGCTGTCAGACCCCCGCTCATAGGGGATCGGCGGATGGACAGAGAAAGATCTGTCAGACCCCTGCTCATAGGGGATCAGCGGATGGAGAGAGAAAGATCTGTCAGACCCCCGCTCATAGGGGATCGGCGGATGGACAGAGAAAGATCTGTCAGACCTCTGCTCATAGGGGATCGGCGGATGGAGAGAGAAAGATCTGTCAGACCCCCGCTCATAGGGGATCGGCGGATGGACAGAGAAAGATCTGTCAGACCTCTGCTCATAGGGGATCGGCGGATGGACAGAGAAAGATCTGTCAGACCTCTGCTCATAGGGGATCGGCGGATGGAGAGAGAAAGATCTGTCAGACCCCTGCTCATAGGGGATCGGCGGATGGAGAGAGAAAGATCTGTCAGACCCCTGCTCATAGGGGATCGGCGGATGGACAGAGAAAGATCTGTCAGACCCCCGCTCATAGGGGATCGGCGGATGGACAGAGAAAGATCTGTCAGACCCCTGCTCATAGGGGATCGGCGGATGGACAGAGAAAGATCTGTCAGACCCCTGCTCATAGGGGATCGGTGGATGGACAGAGAAAGATCTGTCAGACCCCTGCTCATAGGGGATCGGCGGATGGACAGAGAAAGATCTGTCAGACCCCCGCTCATAGGGGATCGGTGGATGGACAGAGAAAGATCTGTCAGACCCCCGCTCATAGGGGATCGGTGGATGGACAGAGAAAGATCTGTCAGACCCCCGCTCATAGGGGATCGGCGGATGGACAGAGAAAGATCTGTCAGACCCCCGCTCATAGGGGATCGGGGGATGGACAGAGAAAGATCTGTCAGACCCCTGCTCATAGGGGATCGGCGGATGGAGAGAGAAAGATCTGTCAGACCCCTGCTCATAGGGGATCGGCGGATGGACAGAGAAAGATCTGTCAGACCTCTGCTCATAGGGGATCGGTGGATGGACAGAGAAAGATCTGTCAGACCCCTGCTCATAGGGGATCGGTGGATGGACCCCCCTTTCAGCAGATCGGAGTACGGGGCAGCATGCGGACAGTGTGAATGGCCCTACTTTATAACAACCAGTTATGATTTATAAAGTGCCATAAGGAAACATTGTATAACAATGATAAATTATTATTCTATACTATATAAACCTTTCCTGATTGGTCTATAACATCCGAAATCAGAAATCCGGCCTGGAAGAGATTTCATTTCACTGCAAACTTTCTCTATATCGGAATTTATTGGATGAAATCAGCAATCATGCGATTTGCAGAAGTGAAGGAAGAATTGCCAGCAGGAGACATTGTAAAGCCGATAAGAAAACAGACATAGCATAAAAATCACAGTATAAGCGTTCTAATGAGCAAACGTTTATGTGACATTTGGTGACATCGCTGCTCCAATCACTGCCTTCCACCGGTGTCAGACATAGCACTGTGGTGTCAGACATAGCAGTGTGGTGTCAGACATAGCAGTGTGGTGTCAGACATAGCAGTGTGGTGTCAGACATAGCCCTGTGGTGTCAGACATAGCACTGTGGTGTCAGACATAGCACTGTGGTGTCAGACATAGCACTGTGGTGTCAGACATAGCACTGTGGTGTCAGACATAGCACTGTGGTGTCAGACATAGCACTGTGGTGTCAGACATAGCACTGTGGTGTCAGACATAGCACTGTGGTGTCAGACATAGCCCTGTGGTGTCAGACATAGCCCTGTGGTGTCAGACATAGCACTGTGGTGTCAGACATAGCACTGTGGTGTCAGACATAGCCCTGTGGTGTCAGACATAGCAGTGTGGTGTCAGACATAGCAGTGTGGTGTCAGACATAGCACTGTGGTGTCAAACATAGCAGTGTGGTGTCAGACATAGCACTGTGGTGTCAGACATAGCAGTGTGGTGTCAGACATAGCAGTGTGGTGTCAGACATAGCAGTGTGGTGTCAGACATAGCAGTGTGGTGTCAGACATAGCACTGTGGTGTCAGACATAGCACTGTGGTGTCAGACATAGCACTGTGGTGTCAGACATATCAGTGTGGTGTCAGACATAGCACTGTGGTGTCAGACATAGCACTGTGGTGTCAGACATAGCAGTGTGGTGTCAGACATAGCACTGTGGTGTCAGACATAGCACTGTGGTGTCAGACATAGCAGTGTGGTGTCAGACATAGCCGTGTGGTGTCAGACATAGCAGTGTGGTGTCAGACATAGCAGTGTGGTGTCAGTCATAGCACTGTGGTGTCAGACATAGCACTGTGGTGTCAGACATAGCACTGTGGTGTCAGACATAGCACTGTGGTGTCAGACATAGCAGTGTGGTGTCAGACATAGCCGTGTGGTGTCAGACATAGCAGTGTGGTGTCAGACATAGCAGTGTGGTGTCAGACATAGCACTGTGGTGTCAGACATAGCACTGTGGTGTCAGACATAGCACTGTGGTGTCAGACATAGCAGTGTGGTGTCAGACATAGCCGTGTGGTGTCAGACATAGCAGTGTGGTGTCAGACATAGCAGTGTGGTGTCAGACATAGCACTGTGGTGTCAGACATAGCACTGTGGTGTCAGACATAGCAGTGTGGTGTCAGACATAGCAGTGTGGTGTCAGACATAGCAGTGTGGTGTCAGACATAGCCGTGTGGTGTCAGACATAGCAGTGTGGTGTCAGACATAGCAGTGTGGTGTCAGACATAGCACTGTGGTGTCAGACATAGCACTGTGGTGTCAGACATAGCAGTGTGGTGTCAGACATAGCCCTGTGGTGTCAGACATAGCACTGTGGTGTCAGACATAGCACTGTGGTGTCAGACATAGCAGTGTGGTGTCAGACATAGCACTGTGGTGTCAGACATAGCAGTGTGGTGTCAGACATAGCAGTGTGGTGTCAGACATAGCAGTGTGGTGTCAGACATAGCACTGTGGTGTCAGACATAGCAGTGTGGTGTCAGACATAGCCGTGTGGTGTCAGACATAGCACTGTGGTGTCAGACATAGCAGTGTGGTGTCAGACATAGCACTGTGGTGTCAGACATAGCACTGTGGTGTCAGACATAGCACTGTGGTGTCAGACATAGCACTGTGGTGTCAGACATAGCAGTGTGGTGTCAGACATAGCACTGTGGTGTCAGACATAGCAGTGTGGTGTCAGACATAGCCGTGTGGTGTCAGACATAGCAGTGTGGTGTCAGACATAGCAGTGTGGTGTCAGACATAGCACTGTGGTGTCAGACATAGCACTGTGGTGTCAGACATAGCAGTGTGGTGTCAGACATAGCAGTGTGGTGTCAGACATAGCAGTGTGGTGTCAGACATAGCAGTGTGGTGTCAGACATAGCCGTGTGGTGTCAGACATAGCACTGTGGTGTCAGACATAGCACTGTGGTGTCAGACATAGCAGTGTGGTGTCAGACATAGCACTGTGGTGTCAGACATAGCACTGTGGTGTCAGACATAGCAGTGTGGTGTCAGACATAGCACTGTGGTGTCAGACATAGCAGTGTGGTGTCAGACATAGCACTGTGGTGTCAGACATAGCAGTGTGGTGTCAGACATAGCAGTGTGGTGTCAGACATAGCACTGTGGTGTCAGACATAGCACTGTGGTGTCAGACATAGCACTGTGGTGTCAGACATAGCAGTGTGGTGTCAGACATAGCAGTGTGGTGTCAGACATAGCAGTGTGGTGTCAGACATAGCACTGTGGTGTCAGACATAGCAGTGTGGTGTCAGACATAGCAGTGTGGTGTCAGACATAGCACTGTGGTGTCAGACATAGCACTGTGGTGTCAGACATAGCACTGTGGTGTCAGACATAGCAGTGTGGTGTCAGACATAGCAGTGTGGTGTCAGACATAGCAGTGTGGTGTCAGACATAGCACTGTGGTGTCAGACATAGCCCTGTGGTGTCAGACATAGCAGTGTGGTGTCAGTCATAGCCCTGTGGTGTCAGACATAGCACTGTGGTGTCAGACATAGCACTGTGGTGTCAGACATAGCAGTGTGGTGTCAGACATAGCCGTGTGGTGTCAGACATAGCAGTGTGGTGTCAGACATAGCAGTGTGGTGTCAGACATAGCACTGTGGTGTCAGACATAGCACTGTGGTGTCAGACATAGCAGTGTGGTGTCAGACATAGCAGTGTGGTGTCAGACATAGCAGTGTGGTGTCAGACATAGCCGTGTGGTGTCAGACATAGCAGTGTGGTGTCAGACATAGCAGTGTGGTGTCAGACATAGCACTGTGGTGTCAGACATAGCACTGTGGTGTCAGACATAGCAGTGTGGTGTCAGACATAGCCCTGTGGTGTCAGACATAGCACTGTGGTGTCAGACATAGCACTGTGGTGTCAGACATAGCAGTGTGGTGTCAGACATAGCAGTGTGGTGTCAGACATAGCCGTGTGGTGTCAGACATAGCAGTGTGGTGTCAGACATAGCACTGTGGTGTCAGACATAGCAGTGTGGTGTCAGACATAGCAGTGTGGTGTCAGACATAGCAGTGTGGTGTCAGACATAGCACTGTGGTGTCAGACATAGCACTGTGGTGTCAGACATAGCAGTGTGGTGTCAGACATAGCCGTGTGGTGTCAGACATAGCACTGTGGTGTCAGACATAGCAGTGTGGTGTCAGACATAGCACTGTGGTGTCAGACATAGCACTGTGGTGTCAGACATAGCACTGTGGTGTCAGACATAGCACTGTGGTGTCAGACATAGCAGTGTGGTGTCAGACATAGCACTGTGGTGTCAGACATAGCAGTGTGGTGTCAGACATAGCCGTGTGGTGTCAGACATAGCAGTGTGGTGTCAGACATAGCAGTGTGGTGTCAGACATAGCACTGTGGTGTCAGACATAGCACTGTGGTGTCAGACATAGCACTGTGGTGTCAGACATAGCAGTGTGGTGTCAGACATAGCAGTGTGGTGTCAGACATAGCAGTGTGGTGTCAGACATAGCAGTGTGGTGTCAGACATAGCCGTGTGGTGTCAGACATAGCACTGTGGTGTCAGACATAGCACTGTGGTGTCAGACATAGCAGTGTGGTGTCAGACATAGCACTGTGGTGTCAGACATAGCACTGTGGTGTCAGACATAGCAGTGTGGTGTCAGACATAGCACTGTGGTGTCAGACATAGCAGTGTGGTGTCAGACATAGCACTGTGGTGTCAGACATAGCAGTGTGGTGTCAGACATAGCAGTGTGGTGTCAGACATAGCACTGTGGTGTCAGACATAGCACTGTGGTGTCAGACATAGCAGTGTGGTGTCAGACATAGCAGTGTGGTGTCAGACATAGCAGTGTGGTGTCAGACATAGCACTGTGGTGTCAGACATAGCAGTGTGGTGTCAGACATAGCAGTGTGGTGTCAGACATAGCACTGTGGTGTCAGACATAGCACTGTGGTGTCAGACATAGCACTGTGGTGTCAGACATAGCAGTGTGGTGTCAGACATAGCAGTGTGGTGTCAGACATAGCAGTGTGGTGTCAGACATAGCACTGTGGTGTCAGACATAGCCCTGTGGTGTCAGACATAGCACTGTGGTGTCAGACATAGCACTGTGGTGTCAGACATAGCACTGTGGTGTCAGACATAGCAGTGTGGTGTCAGACATAGCCCTGTGGTGTCAGACATAGCACTGTGGTGTCAGTCATAGCCCTGTGGTGTCAGACATAGCACTGTGGTGTCAGACATAGCACTGTGGTGTCAGACATAGCACTGTGGTGTCAGACATAGCAGTGTGGTGTCAGACATAGCCCTGTGGTGTCAGACATAGCACTGTGGTGTCAGACATAGCACTGTGGTGTCAGACATAGCAGTGTGGTGTCAGACATAGCAGTGTGGTGTCAGACATAGCCCTGTGGTGTCAGACATAGCACTGTGGTGTCAGACATAGCACTGTGGTGTCAGACATAGCAGTGTGGTGTCAGACATAGCACTGTGGTGTCAGACATAGCAGTGTGGTGTCAGACATAGCACTGTGGTGTCAGACATAGCAGTGTGGTGTCAGACATAGCACTGTGGTGTCAGACATAGCACTGTGGTGTCAGACATAGCAGTGTGGTGTCAGACATAGCACTGTGGTGTCAGACATAGCACTGTGGTGTCAGACATAGCACTGTGGTGTCAGACATAGCACTGTGGTGTCAGACATAGCAGTGTGGTGTCAGACATAGCAGTGTGGTGTCAGACATAGCCGTGTGGTGTCAGACATAGCACTGTGGTGTCAGACATAGCAGTGTGGTGTCAGACATAGCACTGTGGTGTCAGACATAGCAGTGTGGTGTCAGACATAGCACTGTGGTGTCAGACATAGCACTGTGGTGTCAGACATAGCAGTGTGGTGTCAGACATAGCACTGTGGTGTCAGACATAGCACTGTGGTGTCAGACATAGCAGTGTGGTGTCAGACATAGCAGTGTGGTGTCAGACATAGCACTGTGGTGTCAGACATAGCACTGTGGTGTCAGACATAGCACTGTGGTGTCAGACATAGCAGTGTGGTGTCAGACATAGCACTGTGGTGTCAAACATAGCAGTGTGGTGTCAGACATAGCACTGTGGTGTCAGACATAGCCCTGTGGTGTCAGACATAGCAGTGTGGTGTCAGACATAGCAGTGTGGTGTCAGACATAGCAGTGTGGTGTCAGACATAGCACTGTGGTGTCAGACATAGCACTGTGGTGTCAGACATAGCACTGTGGTGTCAGACATATCAGTGTGGTGTCAGACATAGCACTGTGGTGTCAGACATAGCAGTGTGGTGTCAGACATAGCAGTGTGGTGTCAGACATAGCAGTGTGGTGTCAGACATAGCACTGTGGTGTCAGACATAGCACTGTGGTGTCAGACATAGCACTGTGGTGTCAGACATAGCAGTGTGGTGTCAGACATAGCACTGTGGTGTCAAACATAGCAGTGTGGTGTCAGACATAGCACTGTGGTGTCAGACATAGCCCTGTGGTGTCAGACATAGCAGTGTGGTGTCAGACATAGCAGTGTGGTGTCAGACATAGCAGTGTGGTGTCAGACATAGCACTGTGGTGTCAGACATAGCACTGTGGTGTCAGACATAGCACTGTGGTGTCAGACATATCAGTGTGGTGTCAGACATAGCACTGTGGTGTCAGACATAGCACTGTGGTGTCAGACATAGCAGTGTGGTGTCAGACATAGCACTGTGGTGTCAGACATAGCACTGTGGTGTCAGACATAGCACTGTGGTGTCAGACATAGCAGTGTGGTGTCAGACATAGCCGTGTGGTGTCAGACATAGCAGTGTGGTGTCAGACATAGCACTGTGGTGTCAAACATAGCAGTGTGGTGTCAGACATAGCACTGTGGTGTCAGACATAGCCCTGTGGTGTCAGACATAGCAGTGTGGTGTCAGACATAGCAGTGTGGTGTCAGACATAGCAGTGTGGTGTCAGACATAGCACTGTGGTGTCAGACATAGCACTGTGGTGTCAGACATAGCACTGTGGTGTCAGACATAGCACTGTGGTGTCAGACATATCAGTGTGGTGTCAGACATAGCACTGTGGTGTCAGACATAGGAGTGTGGTGTCAGACATAGCAGTGTGGTGTCAGACATAGCAGTGTGGTGTCAGACATAGCACTGTGGTGTCAGACATAGCACTGTGGTGTCAGACATAGCACTGTGGTGTCAGACATAGCAGTGTGGTGTCAGACATAGCACTGTGGTGTCAAACATAGCAGTGTGGTGTCAGACATAGCACTGTGGTGTCAGACATAGCCCTGTGGTGTCAGACATAGCAGTGTGGTGTCAGACATAGCAGTGTGGTGTCAGACATAGCACTGTGGTGTCAGACATAGCAGTGTGGTGTCAGACATAGCAGTGTGGTGTCAGACATAAAAAAAGAAAGAAAAACATTGTGGCTGAAAAGAATGTAGGGACAGGTCGGAGTGTAGGCAGGGAAAGATAGAAAAGCATTTTAGGGACAGGCTGGAGAGAGTAGGCAGGGAGAGATTAGGAGACACAGGACAGAACAATCGTCTGTTAGCGATCTACATCGATTTTTCTGTGTGGGGGGTGGTGCAGTGAACAATCTTTTTGCCCTCACTTGAGCCCACTGAGGGGGAGGAGGAGGAGGAGGGAGAAAAAAAATATTTTTATCAGTCTGTTGTGTGCAGCGTTCAGCTATATTTTACTACAGAGTGCTGTTCTAATCTGCTATTTAAAAATTACAAATTTAAAAGGGAATTTTTTTTTTATTTTTCCTTCATAGCCTGCTGCTGACTGTGAGATAAAACATAAGACACTGCTGTGTTCACATCTGCTATTCAAAAATCAACAATTTAAGTGAAAAATAAAAAATATTTAATTCATACGTTCCTGTGTGATACACCTGTTGTATACTGTTGTTCTATTCCGCTATTTAATAAACACCCTTTTCGGGGTAAAAAAAATTAAATTACGGCATAGTCTGTATCGGTACGTGTGAGATACACCTTTTAAATTTGTTTGGCGCATCTCCTTCCACCACCGAGGATTGCAGGGCACTTCAGTTTGCCTCCTGTTCCGAACTCCTCCTACTCCTCTTCCTCATCCACATCCTCCCTTTAGGGTACAAAAAATTGTAATCGGGGCCTAGTCTGTGTTTGTACGTGTGAGATACACCGTTTTATATACTTTTTTCTATTCCGCTATTCAATATACAGCATTTTGGGGTGAAAAAAATTAAATTGCGGCATAGTCTGTATCGGTACGTGTGAGATACACCTTTTAAATTAGTTTGGCGCATCTGTCAGCAACACCACCACCTGGGTCACCAACCATCTCCACAATGTCCCGTGGAAGCGTTCAGCTTTCCATCTCCCAAACACTTGAGAGGAAGAGGAAGTACCCCCCTACCCACCCGCGATCCCTGGCCCTGAATGCCAGCATTTCAAAATTCTTGGCCTTTGAAATGCTGTCATTCCGTCTGGTGGAGACGCACAGTTTTAAAAGCCTTATGTCGGTGGCTGTCCCACAGTACGTCGTGCCCAGCCACCACTACTTTTTTAAATCAAAAACCGAGTTTATTGAACTGTGAAGAAGCACAACAAGCATCAAAAAAAGAAGCATAGAAAAGGTACACAACCATATACACAGCAATAGTTATACAACGCATCAAAGTTCAAAATAAACTCAGAAGGAGGTAAACAATCGCACACCACCCCCCCAAAAAAAAAAAAAAAAAAAACCCCCCCCCAAAAAAAAAAAGAGAGAGAGGGACCCCCCATGGTCCAGAGAGCTCCAGTCCAACGCCACAGAGAACATAAAACATAAAGAAAGGGTACATACATATAACATATCAGGTGGAACACGTCAGAGATGACTGCAGCCACTTATCCCAGATCTTATGATATTTAGCTGGGCAGCCCCGATTAACATAAATAAGCTTTTTATATGGCAGAGTAGCATTCACCTCGGCAATCTAGGCAGCCAGAGTAGGGGGTGAGGGTTGCATCCAGCTGCGCGCCAACAGCTTCCGGGCACTAAACAGCATTTCGTGTATAAATTTCAGTGTACTCTTATTTACCTCTAGATCAGGGAATAAACCTAATAAACATTGCCGAGGATCCAGTGAGACCGGGGAGGCCATCTGATCGTGCAGAAATCGAACCACCTGCTGCCAGAAACAGTTGACACGAGGACACTGCCAGATCAGGTGCTCAAAGGTACCAGCGGATAGAGAGCATTTAGGACAGTCCGGGCTGCGGGAGGGGTCAAACTTTGCCATGCGAACAGGAGTAAGATATACCCTATGTTAAATATAAGTTTGTGTCATTCTGTCAGACATCTTAGGAGACATCAGCTTACCCACCTCCAGCACATCACTCCAGTCCTCATCATCCAGCTCCCCAGCACACTCCTCCCAGGCGGGTTTCAGAGAATACGCCAGTTTCATAGCCGACGGAGTAAGAAGCATATCGTAAAATAGCGAAATCAATTGCCTAGGTTCGTCTCCCCGCAGGATCAGGATAACATCCAATGGCTGCAGCTGGGGGTAGGCACCACCAAACTGCGCACGTAAAGTGTGGCGCAGCTGGAGGAACCGGAAAAACATAGAGTTTGGTTGGAATTAGAGTTAGAGTTGGAATTCGGCCTTCAATTCATCAAATTGTTTAAGACGGCCATCGCGGAGAACATGGGAGAGCTGATATATGCCATGCTGTATCCAGATCTGCGGATCCGGAACCAGCAGGAGTTCCCGAAGGCATCTATTAAACCACAGAGGAGTATCGTAGTGAAGGGGGGGCAGCCCAGTTTCGCAGCCGCCAAGTCCCAGATCCGCTTATTGTGGAACGCATATGTGAGCCTACCAGGGCTGCCAATCGCGCCCGGAAGGCCTCGCAGGATATCACAAAAGGGATGGGGGAATTGGCCGGAGGAACCAGTGCTAACCAGGGACTCAAAGCGATGTCTATCTACCTTATAAAAATAAAAGAAATGGGACAACTGCACCGCTATACAATATAGACTAAGGTCTGTAACCGCTAGGCCGCCAAGCTTGGTAGGACACTTCAGGGCCCTCCAGGACAGCTTGTGTCTGCAGGAACCCCAAACAAAAGACTTCAAGATAGACTCCAGGACCCGAAAGAACTTCAACTGAATGTAAACTGGTGCATGCCAGAGAACATATAGGATCTTAGGCAATAAGATCATTTTAATCAAGCCAATACGACCCATGACTCCCAACGGTAGCCTAGACCAAACCTGCGTCTTACTCTTAGTCAGAGCTACGAGGGGTTCAACATTCAAGGGTACAAAGTCCACCAAGTCCCGAGAGACTTGAATCCCCAGATATCTGACGGAGCTAACTCTCTGCAATGGCAAAGAGGCCTGGTCCTGCGAGGGGGGGAAGAGGTCAATAGGAAGGATCTGAGATTTGTCCCAATTGATTTTCAACCCAGAGAAGGCCCCAAAGCTCTCAATAAGGCGGAGGGCAGTAGCGAGGGAGGGTCCAGAGTCAGCGAGGTACAGAACCATATCATCGGCATATAAGCCCATCTTTTCTTCCAGAGTCCCCGAGGACAGACCAACAATACCAGGGTGGTCTCTCAGCGCCATTGCTAAAGGTTCCACCGCCAAGGCATAAAGCAGGGGGGAAATGGGGCACCCCTAACGCGTCCCCCTGGAGAGGGGGAAGGCGACAGAGGTCCACCCATTCGCCACCACCCGCGCTCTCGGGGAGGTATACAGTATAGAAAGCCATTTGATAAAATTGGGGCCAAAGCCAAAGCAACGCAAACATTGCCACAGATAAGGCCATTCAACGGAATCAAATGCCTTGGCCGCATCTAAAGAAACTACCACCCTGGTACCAGTCTGCGAGTGAGAGGCCTGAATATTCATATATACAACCATCTGGTATTGAACGCAGTGTTCTTAGCAGGCATAAACCCGGTCTGGTCCGCATGCACCAATGAAAGAATCACCTTTTTCAGACGTAGGGCTAAGATTTTGGCCAGGATTTTGACATCTGTTTTTAGTAAGGATATAGGTCTATATGAACTCGGCTGACTCGGGTCCTTACCCAGTTTAGGAATAAGCACAATAAGCGCCTCCTGCATGGAATCTGGAAGTGTATTAGCCTCAAAAGCCGCTTGGTACAATTCGAGAAGCCTGGGGACCAACGTCTCCGAAAACGATTGATAGAACTCAATTGGGAGTCCGTCAGATCCAGGGGCCTTAGAACGGGCAAATAGGGACAACGCAGTCACGATTTCGGTTTCCGTTATAGGTGCCTCCAAGGCCCGAAGCTGCGGGTCAGTAAGGGTAGGGAAAGTAAACTAATCCAGAAACGAAGAGAGCTCCTGAGCGGAGTAATCCGCCCCAGTCGCATAAACCTCCCTGAAGAAGGTAACGAATTCAGCCGCTACAGCAGCCGGCTCCGTCACGAGCTCCCCCGACGGGGAAAGCAAGGAGATCACAACCGGCGGTCTAGAGTCGAGGTGAGCCAAATACGCCAATAATCGACCAGGGCTGTTCAAATATTCGCTGTCTGGCAAAGAACATACGGCGTTTAGCCCCCTCAAAGCAAAGTTGGTCAGTCACTCCGGACTGTAGTTTAAGATCAGCCAAGCCAGCAGGAGAAGGGGCCTCTGCATATCCAGCCTCCAGCTCTTGTAGCCGGGCAAGGGCCTGAGTGTAGGACAAATCAGAATTGCGCTTGTGGCGATTAATATGTTCACTCAACAAGCGCCGGCAATGCTTTTTAAACATATCCCAGACAATTAAGGGGGAGGCAGTGCCCGCGTTAGAGCTGAAGTAAAATTGCTATTCGCCCGCTAGCTTAGCAAGATCCGTTAGAACAGTCAGCCAGAAGGGGTTCAGTCTCCAGGTTGGAGAAGGAGTCACCACCGTCCTACGTATAGTAACACAATATGGGGCATGATCAGACAAAATGCGAGGACAGAAGCTCGCCTCTTGCAACCTGGGGAGGAGCTGTCGGGAAATCAGGATGAAATCAATACGAAACATGGAGGAGTGAGAGGAAGAGAAACATGAATAAGCCCTACAAGTGGGGTACAGATGTCTCCAAGTATCTACAAGGGCAAAGTCCGCCAGCAGATGGGCAAAGCGAGTATCACGGGAGGGGTAGGCAAGGCCCCCGGACTGTCCCAACCTATCCAAGTCCGGGTTTAACACAGTATTAAAATCTCCTAGCCACATGGCCGGAATGGTCGGGTGTCTAGACATGAAGGCAAACCCCTCTGCGAGGACACCAGAGCAATAGGAAGGAGGCATATACCAGGCCAGAAGCAACAGAGGAGAGTTATCAATAAGAGCTTTGAGGAATACATACCGGCCCTGAGGGTCCAATTCGACCAAATGAACAGCAAAATTAACAGATTTAGCCACCCTGGAGGAGGTAGTGTGGGTAGAGTGAAACGTCCAACCAACCCAGGGGCGTTTAAGCGCCCGCTGCAGAGATCCAGCAGCATGGGTTTCAACCAGCACTATAACATCAGCTCGCCGGCGCTTCAAATATGAGAACACTGCGGAGCGCTTCACTCTATCCCCAAGACCGCGGACATTCCACGTCAAAAAAGTCAGAGACGCCATGCAGGGGTGAAAAATATGGCAAAAACAGTCGTCTCAGGTGGCAAATGGGGACCCCCAGAGCCGGCAGAGCAGCCAGGGGCAGCTGTGTACCACAAAACAGGAAGACATGTGGACAAGTGCAGTAGAACTATACAACACACAAATAAAGGAACAGATGGGGGGACCTCTCAGTAAAAGAAAAAAAACATCACATAGCAAGCTTAAAACCCATTCCCACCCGGCTCTGCACAAACCCCAACCCGTGCGAGCATAATCCCCAAACAGAGCACAAAAAGACAAAAGCACATAGCAGCAAGTCCTCCAGCTCCAGACCCGAACCCCAAAAAGGGGAGCAGGCAGGGACTGGGGGACAATACTGAAGATACTGCAAAAATAAAACAGGTAATCGAAGGAGCATAAAATAAAAAGCAGCAATCTGGGGGGCGATTGACTCGCTGAGTAACGTGGAGAGAGAACGAATCCCATTCCGTAGGAACAGGATAACCGCACAGTTCAGGAAGAGCTGAGTGGACTACCCAGTAGACAGCAAGTTCGTGCGACAGTCAATAGTCCCAAATACCCCCGGGACATCAAACAGGAGAAAAAAGAAAAAAAAAAAACAGAAAAACCTCCAGGCATCACAGCTATAAGGCAGATGGTAGGCCTGGAAACTTCAGACTGTAAAGGGAGGGGGGGGGGGCCCTGCGGAAAAACACATCTCACAGTCAGGATAGTGGAGAGCCCCCCTGAACCCCCCAGTAATGCCAAAAACAGACGAAAGTCAAATATCCACCAAGGAAAAAGGGACCTCAGGCAGGTGCAACATTGCGGCGGTCAAGCCAGTCCATGGCCAGTGCAGGATCCTCAAAGAATTGGACGCGGTCATCCACCTCCACCCGAAGACGAGCAGGGTATAGCATGGCATATTTTAAATGCAAGGCCCGCATGCAGCGTTTAACCTCCTGGAACCGGGCCCGTTGGCGCTGAACTTCACTAGAGAAATCCGGAAAGATAGCCACATGTCCACTTTGATAGGGAATATTACCCTTTTCTCTGGAAAGGCGAAGGATTTTATCCCTGTCCCGGAAATTAAGGAATTTGGCAATGAACGTGCGGGCCGGGGCCCCAGATGGGGGAGGCTGCGCCGGGATACGATGGGCCCTCTCCACCGCTAACATAACAGAGAAAGAATCACGGCCATAGGTGGTAAGAAGCAGGTCCTTAAGGAAGCCGGCCGGATCATTTCCCTCAGCTCTTTTTGGCAGGCCGATGAATCGAAGGTTGCATCTGCGGAAACGATTCTCCATATCATCCTGTTTAGAATGAAGTTGCTGCACTTGGCGTTGGAGCTCCTCAGCAGAGTGCTGCAGGGGATGCAAGATGTCCTCGTTGGCACATATGCGTGTCTCTGCCTCCGTGACCCGGTCCCGCAGCTGAGACATGTCTTGCCGAATCAGAGAAATATCGACTTGACTTCCTCTATCTTGGAAGTAAGGGTGCTTTGGCAGAGGGAGATAGCGTCTAGTACCTTGGTGGTATCTGCCGCGGGCTTCTCGGGGGTGGAGGAGGGGCCGGCGCCATCTTCGGCCCTTGGAGACGGCTCCTGCTGGCGGAACTTTGCGAGCTGTGCACTGGCGTCCGTACCTCGCTTCGAAGGAGACATGATGCCCGGAGGTTCAGCGGGATACAGGGCACCAAGAGAGGTAAGTAAAAACCGGAGATATCGTCTCAGGATAGTTAAAACGGAGATCGGGTAGACGGAGCTCTCACCACATGCGACCTATCCCATCACGCTCCAGGCCACGCCCCTAGCCACCACTACTTTTCCAGGCAAACCATCCCTTTCCTGCACAGCCAAGTGGGGAAAAAAATCAGGTGTGCACTGCGCAACGCCATCTGTGGCAAGGTCCACCTAACTACCAATACGTGGACCAGTAAGCACGGTCAAGGGCGTTATATCTTCCACTGGGTAAATGCAGTGGCGGCTGGGCCTGAGGCGGATAGCAATTTGGCGCATGTCCTTCCACCACCAAGGATTGCAGGGCGCTTCAGTTTGCCTCCTGTTCCTAACTCCTCCTACTCCGCTTCCTCATCCTCTACCGCTTCCTCATCCGGTCAGCGTAACACCTTCACCACCAACTTCAG
Source organism: Pelophylax lessonae (assembly GCF_965119305.1). Taxonomy (NCBI): domain Eukaryota; kingdom Metazoa; phylum Chordata; class Amphibia; order Anura; family Ranidae; genus Pelophylax; species Pelophylax lessonae. The sequence goes on along the minus strand of NC_138769.1, from coordinate 3,483,232 downwards.
CACAGCCAGGGGTAAACGACAGCAGGCAGTTTTAAAACTTGCCTGTTTGGGGGAAAAAACCACACACCGCGCAGGAGTTGTGGAGGAGCATGGAACAGCAGACCAATGAGTGGTTGCTGCCAGCGAGCCTCAAGCCCGGCTTGTTGGTGTGCGATAACGGGCAAAATTTCATAGCAGCTCTGGGCCTAGCCGGTTTGATGCACATCCCTTGCCTGGCGCATGTGCTGAATTTGGTGGTGCAGAGGTTCCTTAAAAATTACCCCGATATGTCAGAGCTGCTGCAGAAAGTACGGGCCGTCTGTGCGCACTTTCGGCATTCTCACCCTGCTGCTGCTCGCCTGTCCGCGCTGCAGCGTAACTTCGGCCTTCCCGCTCACTGCCTCATATGTGACGTGCCCACAAGGTGGAACTCCACCTTGCACATGCTGGAAAGACTGGGCCTCCATGCAAGACCTGTGTGCCTTGTTGCGGTGTTTCGAGTACTGCACCCAACATGGCCAGTGCCGATGACGCCGTTGTCAGCTTAACTATCCCACTTCTATGCCTCCTTCAAAAAACGATTCGGGCGATGATGGAAGAGGATGTGGCACAGGAGGAGGAGGAGGAAGAGGGATCATTTCCAAGGCATTCAGGGCAGTCATTCACAAGTGGCTCCGAGGGTGGGTTCCTGCACCCACAAACGCCAGGTACACACCAGGTACACAATTGTCCAGCAGGGGCACAGTTCTGGAGGATGAGGAGGAGATGGAGGAGGAGATGGAACCATGTTCACAGCAGGGTGGCACCCAGGCCAGCTCATGGCCATCACTGGTGCGTGGCTGGGGGGATACAGAGGACACAGACGATACACCTCCCACAGAGGACAGCCTTTCGTTGCCTCTGGGCAGCCTGGCACACATGAGCGATTACATGCTGCAGTGTCTCCACAATGACCGCCGAGTTGCCCACATTCTAACTTGTGCTGATTACTGGGTGGCCACGCTGCTGGATCCCCGTTACAAGGACAACGTACCGTCCTTAATTCACTCACTGGAGCGTGATCGCAAGATGCGCGAGTACAAGCGCACGCTGGTAGACGCCATGCTGCTGGCATTCCCACCTGACAGCGGGGCCACAGTGGAAGCACAAGGCCAAGGCAGAGGAGGAGAAGGAAGAGGTCGCCAATGCAACCAGGGCACCGCCAGCACCTCAGAAGGCAGGGTTAGCATGGCCGAAATGTGGAAAAGCTTTGTCAGCACGCCACAACAAACAGCAGCACCAGCAGCTCATATGGAACGTCTTAGCAGGAGGCAGCATTTCACCAACATGGAGAAGCAGTATGTGTGCACACGCCTACATGTAGTGAATGACGGGTCTGCCCCCTTCAACTTCTGGGTCTCCAAATTGGGCACATGGCCTGAGCTTGCCCTTTACGCCTTGGAGGTGCTGGCGTGCCCTGCAGCCATTGTATTATCTGAATGTGTATTTAGCACGGCTGGGGGCGTTATAACAGACAAGCGCAGCCGCCTGTTCAGAGACAATGTGGACAAGCTCACGTTCATTAAAATGAACCAGGCATGGATCCCACGGGACTTTTCCGTACCTTGTGCAGAATAGCGATTGATACCGACCTTACCCAGCCATTGTTCTATTTTTGCTCTTTCTCACTCTTTTGGGGTGTACCCTAAATTAAAATGACTAAAAAAAAGCAGTGTTGGCTACCTCGTCCCCCTCCACCGCCGCTTCCACCTACACCGCCACATCCACCACCACCTCAACCTCCCTCCTACTCCGTATGGGCCTCGTCCTTCAAAGATGAAGAAAATTTTTGTTGTTTTAAGTTATTTCCCTATCCACATGTGTTTGCAGAGCACTTGCCATGCTCTTAACTACATTTTGCTGCCATTTGCAGCACTCTAGCCCTTTCCATTGTTTTTTTAGAGCCATTTTAGTGCCTGAAAGTTTGGGTCCCCATTGACTTCAATGGGGTTCGGTGTCAGGGTCAAGTTCGGAAAAGGTCCGGGATCACGGACCCGGACTTTTTTTTCAAGTTCGGCCGGACCCACTGAACACGGACATCCAGGTGTCCGCTCAACTCTACACAGGATACCTCCTTTGAGGGACAGGGCCTCTTGCCTTAAGGCCCTTCTTTTAAAGGGGCTGTTTAAGAAATGAGCATTAAGCAAAATAATTTTAAGTCCCATGGGAGCTATTAGAGCGCTGGAAAGGGAAGTAGCATATACAGTAATAAAGTATTGAAAACCTTACAGTACCTGAGTAAGAGATTTCAGTGTCATAGGTGTCCTGATGTGCGGGAATATTTCCTGTAGGTGGAGCCATGGTCGAAGTATCGGACTTGTGGTGCCAAGAGGAGAAAGGGAATACTTCTGAATAAAGAAAAGAGAATCAACAGTCAAATAAGTAAAAATTGAGAAAACATCTGGAGATGCGGGTGTATCTGCATTTTATCTAGGGGGGGGGGGGTCAGCTCATCCGAGCACAAGTTCCACCAACAATTTTAAACCCAGATTCATTGGGGTAACAAGCAAAGCAAGGAAACTGTCTGTAGATTAATCACTCAGCTGGGAGGGGTTTCCCATAGGCGTTCCAGTCTAGATGGGGATTTAGCAGGTCGGTGGTCATCCACAGGCAGGATTCCCCACTGACGAGCCAGGCACATACCATCATCTACAGATGACACTGTGACAGTTTTGTGTTCCCAAGTTACCAGTAATTTTGCCGGGAACCCCCAGCGGTAAATGATATTGTTGTTCCGGTGAGGTTCCCCAGCTTCTTATGGGCTTGCATAGTGTACTTAGATAAGTCAGCATATAGTACTATGCCAGAGTATGGCTCCGGGAGAGATGCAGACTGTTTGGAGCGTTGTATAAGTTCCTCCTTGACATGATAGAAATGGATTTTTGCTATTACGTCACGAGGTACATTATCAGGGAGGAAGGAGGGCTTTGGAAGTCTGTGTGCTCTGTCCACTGTTATATCCCTTCCAGGGAGGTCTGGTAGTGAGGTAGATATGAGGCGCTGAATATATTGGGGAGCTCAGAAGGTGGGATGGACTCAGCAATCCCCTAAATGTAACATTATTTCTTCTTGAGGGATCCTTAAGTTCAGCTAATTTCAGCCTTAGGGCCTCTATCTCACCAGCAGTTTCATTGTGGGAATCCACTAATTCATTCCGCGCTGTAGAAAATTCCCCCATCTTATCTTCCACACATTGCACTCTCTTCCCAACTTCATCCATGTCAGATTAAATCTGTGAAATCATAGACCCCATATCCCTGTGGAGGGACCCCTCAGTGACACAAGCATGTCAGTGTCTTGTCAGATAAGGGCTGTCCCACTGTGGGGTCGTCATTAATGCATTCAATAAACTCTCTAGTACTATCTCTTGAGGAGCCCTTATCCCCCACATAATAGTGGGTAGGGGAAGTTTTGGCCCTGGATTTAACTGATCTTACCAGCGGTGAGTCCTCACATGTGGAGCGCCGGTCCTCCTCTGCATGTGGGTCCCGCGGGGAGCCGTTTGTGGAGGAGACTCGTGGCGGTCCGGCGCCATCTTGGAGGCTCTGAGCTCTGGCGGAGATGAAGAAGTCGGACAGTTTCCGGGGGTTTTCTTTTCCCCATGTCTGTCTAGGGGTTCCCGTTACCAAGGAGGAGCAGAAGGTGGTTCAATCGGGGTCCAATGTCACTAGATGGAGTGATGGAAACGTATTCACTCGGGAGCTCTCTCCTCATGCGACCATACTCCACGGCTGCCGGCTCCGCCCCCTACCAATATATCTTCAACCCTTCCGGAGCGTTCTACACAATCATGGCTGAAGTGGATGAAAAGCTGTCTGGGTTTTGGAACAAATCTCACAATGTGTATCTGAGATATGTAATGACAGTGACATAACCGATGTACTATGAAGGATCAAAAGGGCCAAAAAAGCTCTCATAGAATGTCTGAGGAATATACAATAACAAGAGATAAATATCTTTACAGTTGTGAAATCTGGACTTCATTTATCTCTTAAATTTCTCCTTACTGCAAGGCCTGACCCCTCCCCCTCTCACCTTTTCACCACTGTGGAGCAATTTGTACAAATCTGCTATGAGCCTTTTATTTTGGCAATAACTTTGTCATTAATTGAGATAATAAAGTCATACACACACTATATTACCAAAAGTATTGGGACGCCGGCCTTTACACACACATGAAGTTTGGCACCCCAGTCTTAGTCCGTAGGGTTCAATATTGAGTCCCCCCCCTTTGCAGCTATAACAGCTTCACCTCTTCTGGGAAGGCCGTCCACAAGGTTTAGGAGTGTCTATGGGAATGTTTCACCATTCTTCCAGAAGCTCATTTGTGAGGTCAGGCACTGATGTTGGATGAGAAGGCCTGGCTCACAGTCTCAACTCTAATTCATACCAAAGGTGTTCTATCGGGTTGAGGTCAGGACTCTGAGCAGGCCAGTCAAGTTCCTCCACCCCAAACAAGCTCATCCATGTCTTTATGGCCCTTGCTTTGTGCACTGGTCCAATCATTTGGTGGAGGGGGATTATGGTGTGGGGTTGTTTTTCAGAGGTTGGGCTTGGCCCTTCAGTTCCAGTGAAGGGAACTTTTAGGGTGTCAGCATACCAAGACATTGTGGACAATTTCATGCCCCCAACTTTGTGGGAGGAGTTTGGGGATGGCCCCTTCCTATTCCACCATGACTGCTCACCAGTGCACAAAGCAAAGTCCATAATATGTATACATATATGGGAAGAGATACATGAAAAGTCACCCGCAGTCACCTTAGGAATAATTCATTAATAATAATGCTATATTATAACAATAATAATAATAACGCGTGCGGAGGGGGGGAGGAGTTACGTGACGTCACCTGCAGTCCCAGTCGGAAGCAAGTTTATCGGCTCCTAGGACGCCAAGGTTCACATCATTGTGTTGATTGTTATGCGGATATCCCCATATACGTAATGTAAGAGGCTTTTATTACTTCAAAATAAAGGTATTTATCCAACAGTATCATGCTATGGTATGCCTTTGTTTGCATTGCATGGGGAATATATCTTCTGGGTGGGAAGAATCCTATTGAGAAGGGGAGATTTGAGTTGCTGTTATCTGGAAGTCTAAAATCTAAAAGTTGCCCCTCTGTTTCCTCACTTTGTTAATTAATTATCCATATATAGAGAGCCTACACCAATACAACTCTCTTGTTAACGTTTCAAAGTTATATCTTTTTGCCCCCACGCTCGCTGGGGAGGCGTTATGTACGCGCCACATGCTTTGTTCCAACTACCTTCTGGCCAATAGGGGTGATGCGGTTGGGGTTGGTGGTGCATAGGCTGGGACCACTGGCAGTATATCCACAGGCAGTATATCTCACCAATTATACGCAGAAGAGGAACTTAATGTCATTTATTCCAGCATGGAACATACAGAGGATTTATATGATAAAAAGACCATCACCCGTATATTCTGTGACTCTGCATAGGCTGGAGATACACAGAGCATCCACAGACAGGGAATGGGATTATAATGGAACATAACAAATAGCATGCAAATTCTAAATCTGCTGCCCATGGAAGCAATCATCATATAAAATACATAAACCAGCAGGAATGGTGGGAGCCTCTAATAATGACAACATTGGGTGTGCAGACCTAAAAACTCAGCACAGAGATCTCAATCAAAGAAGAGGATGTAACACTTCTACATCCACCAAACACTGAGATTTTCATTGCCCCAAGTGTGACCTCCTATAACTTATAAATACTTCATGTGTGAGAAGGAGAGGAAACAAATGCCCACAGTGCAGAATCTTCTTCCTCTTTTTTATTTTCTTTAAAATTGTATAAATTTCTTTAACTTCTCATTCTTTCTCCACACAAACCAGAAATCCCAACTGCAGCGATGTACCCCTTCCGTGTCCTCCTCCTGTGGGCTCTTCTCTGTCCAGGCACAGGTATGTAAGAACATTATAAAGGGGTGATAATACAGAATTATTATCAGACAGAGTACATATCATAGATAAGGGGGAAGTGTGGACAATCAGAATAATCTGATTACTGCTGCTGTCAGAATTGAGAAACCTCAATTTAGAATTATATTGGCCGGGTGACAGCGCTGTGAGGAAGCTATTAATGTTTCCTCTCTGTTGTTACTCGGGGCCTGATTCATAGTACGGCGAATTGGCGTTTCGGCGTGATTTTGCGAAGCGGCGATTATTTAAGTCTGAAATTGGCATTCAAAGAACGGCGGGCGGAAAATAGCGCCTAGTGTGAGATTCATTAAGATGCAATATGGTCAGAGCGCGACTTAAAACCACGCCAGCTAAAAGCTCGACTAAAGTTTAGCCAAATTTTCCCCTGTACCCCCAAAAATCCCAAATCACTGTGGAAGGTGTGGAAGTCAATTTGGAGATGACTTGCGTTTAAAAAATCTCAAAAACTGACTTAGAAAGAGAGATATCTGCGAAAGTGTGGAAAGGTTAAACAGCTCCTCCAGCCGCGAGCTGCGAACTCGCGAATGTGCGCATGCGCAACGCCAAATTGGCTCAAAAAATTTCGCCAGCGCGATTTTGGGTCAATTTTTTTTTGAATACCGCTTGCAAATCCGCTGTCTCGCCCATAGAAAATGGCAAAAACCGGCGGAATTGGAAAAACATGCACACTTCCAACAAGGGATCCTTTAGTAAACACCATCACATTCCATACACCTTTCCTGCTAACTCCGAAATCATAGCAGTCAAATCTACAGTGTTTATATAGAACCTCCACATTCTCTGAAAAAACCCACAAAATATTACATTGGGGAATTGGTCGTCAGATAGAAAAAAAATAGATGTAAAACATATTTCAAAGAAAGATTATTAGCATTTCACACATATCAAGGAAATGTCACAATTTTGACAATATTTTATGTGTTTCCAAAGAATGTTTTTAGAAATATATTGCAAATACTACCTTTTCTTCCATATGGGTATGGCCAAGTGTTACCATTTTACTACACATTTAACTGAAGGTATATATATATATATCCCTTATACTTGGCTAATT